>NC_064247.1:71560000-72236250 GCF_003254725.2 Canis lupus dingo
TGTTATTCTTATTTATGTTTTAAAAAACTTCAGAATATTATAAGTGCAATACTTGGTGATTGAAGATAGTTCAGAAAATATGAATAAACTAAAATAAGAAAAAAAATTAAACTGCAAATCCTACCTTCCATAAAGATAAAATATAGCTTGATATTCTTAATTCATCTCCAATTCTCTTATAAAGTAATGGAATAAAGAAAGAACTATGAAATGCTAAGTGGTTAAACCGTCTAGATTTGGTTCCTTCAAAAATTCACATGGGTGAACATTTGGGGCACTTGCTTTGAATTTTGGAAAGGAAAGAGCTGTTCTTGACTTCTTCTGAATAAAGTTTTCAGGAAGACATGGAATAATGGTGGCCTTGCCCCCCGCCCCCTTCAGCTGGTACCCACAGCAACGCCATATCCCAAAGTCTGAAATGAAGCTGTGAGGAGTATTTAGATTACTATTTCAAGTTGCTTGCCTTCCTGGGAATGAATAACAGTGAAAACAAAAGTGGACTTAGGTGCGTCAGCACAGAGGAAGGCTCCATCCCACTTACAGATCCGCTCCCTAGGCTTTCTGATTTGCACAGAGAGGAGGAGAAAACAAAGAAACAGAGGGAAAGTAAGAGCTCCCACATGTTTGCAAGGCCTGCAGAGGGGAGGAGACAGTGGCCCACCAGCCACTCATTGGCAACCCTTTGGTAAAATCATCATGATTCAAGGTCTGACCTCTTTTTTGCAATCCCAGATTTGGCAACGCCTTGCAAATGGAAAGGTTCATGTTGGCACAATTGGCCCAATTTTTTGCCTTTGAATAGCTACAGGAGAAGCCAAATTGCAATCAGGAGATTACTTGGTGAGTGTGCCATAAGAACAAAACTAATGAGCGTCGAAGCAGCTGGTGCCTGCAACTTAGCCTTCCATCTCTGCTGTGAGGAGAGAGTGGCCAGGAAGTCTGGGTATTGAGATATTTTCTTTCCTGTTTTTCGTGCTTACGATATTGCAGAATTTGAAGAAAGTAGACCTGGGAGTCACTTATGTTTTCCTTGTCTCGGTTTTACCACCTGTAAAGTGGGAATGATGGAGTATCCACACACGCTGGTTTATGTAAGCCAGCTGGTATGCTACGTTGCTGTTGTCAACAGCCATTTTCTTCATTTCTGTCTTTTGTTTTTGTTGTTGACACCTGGTAATGTGACCTCTTAGCTCAGGCTTAGATCAGGGGCAATTTTGCTCTATTAAAATGACCCTCAGCCTTCAGCTAAAAGTAGTTGCTGACAGTCTGTGTCCATGACTGCCCCGTTTGGTTCCTGATCCTAACTCCTACTCAGGCTTCCCAGATCTATAGGGAAGGGTGAATGGTGGGGTATTCCGGGAGATGAGCTAAAGCCGTCCAAACCTGGATTATTGCCTCTATGAAGAGTCCACATTCTGAGTACCTAAAGACTCAGGAGATACTTTGTGATCTCCACTTCTGCCATCCAAGGTAGTAGATGTCATGCTTTCCTTTAGTCCCGTATTGTGAGAGAAAACACATCTACATCTAATAGAAAATCTTAGTATTTAATTAGAGAGGTACCACCACTCTAACCTAACAACATATGATGTAAAACAGAACATAATCTTATAAATCTCTCAGATTATATCTCATTTATGGGAAAGTATTATTAGGCATTCAGATTGGAAGGAATTAATTTTAACCCAGAAAGGAGTATATTTTGGAGGCAAGCAGAAACATTTCAGAATTTTTTATTAATTTCGATTGACATCTAGGGATTTGATGGTTTTCTGAAAGAAAGCTGGCTGGAAAAGCTGAGCCATTAGTCAAGCTAATTGCTCATGGACTTGCCCACTAACCCATCATTTTCTTTTTGCCCAAAGCCTGCTTTATGGTCCACACAAGGATTTAGATGCTCTGCTGGTATGTAAAAGTTAGATCAGTTGATATCTTCAAAAGCACATTTGCCAGTCTTGGCTACAGAGAGTCCGGGATAGTCTGAAAAATCTCTCTTCTCATTCTGTTTTCAGTCCATGTCTTAAGGCAGCATTTTACAAGTCAGGGACTTTGTTCTTCCTGGAAGGACCCTTAACACTTTGGTACCTTTGTTTCAGTTGGTACATAGTATACAAAACATTAAATAATACTGTCACACATTGTAAGACAGTTATTTTTTTAAAATTTTCTTTCAATATTTCTAAAGGTATCTCAGAGAAAAGGCCAGTGTGATGCTGGTGTAAATTGTCAATCCTTTTCTAGGCTTGTCAATTTTAGCAACTAAAAATATAGGACACCTAGTTAAATTTGAATATCAGGTAAACAACAGATGTTTTTAGTATAAGTATGGTCCAAATAGTGCATGGGCCATACTTATACAAAGAACGTGCCTGTTGTTTATCTGACATTCAGGATATCCTGTATTTTATCAGGTAAAATTTCTGATTTCTACCAATGGCCCCCTTTTAACAAAGATTAGCAGATTTCAGGCTTGAAAACTATGCCTGGCAATGATGTCTAATTAAAATTTAATGACAAGATTTTGTTTTAATAATATTTATTTTTACATATATCTTTTAACTAAGGAGAAATAACTCCAGTTATGTATTTACAGTAGATCATTTAAAAATAAAGTGAATTTTAAAAGAAATTTGAGTAAAAATGAAAGCATGGAGAGATTAAAACTTGTTAGTATAGAGTGATTTTGAGTGTAGACCAGAATGAGGCTGGGACTTGCTGCTTCCCTTTTGCTGTAGTTTGAAGTATGTTATATATAAACTTGGGATAAATACTTGGTGCAAGTTTGAGGAATCCACAACTCTCTCTATGAATTCTTACAATGTTGGAAGAGGGAGAAGAAAAATCCCAAATTGCCTTTTTTTTTTTTTTTTTTTGGTTATCTCAAGACTCAATCAATGAGACTCCTCTCCTGAGTGAAGAGATTCAAACTTTTATTTGGACTGTTCTCTTATTTGGGATTTCTTCCCTCTTTCATTCCTTATACTTTCTTCCCAACTTTTGTTAGTTCAGTAGATCTCAAAGTGTAGGCCAGAGTGCTGAGTTAAAGTTGGGGGCATGTTAGAAATAAAGATTTTCAGGTCCCACCTCAGACTAACAGACTCTGTGTTTACAAGCTCTTCAAGTGATTCTGATGGGCCTTCAAATTTGAGATCCTCTGTTGTAATTCGTATATTGAGTCACAGCTACAAAGTAACATCCCTTCTGCTTCTCTTAGCTGGCCATGTCCTCTCCCTTATCTGAGTATCCATAACAGTTCATCTGAAGTCCCTTGTTTGTTTTTTTGAGGTTACTGTAGTTATTTACAGGCAATGTCTGCTGTCCTGTTTCACTGTGAGCTTCCTGACAAGAAGAGCATTATAGATGTATATATAAAACTTACTGAAGAAATAACAGAACTCTTTATCTGACAAGAGGTTTTTAAAAATACATTTATAAGAGCTCTTGTATGTAGGAATCATTAAGAAAAAAAATATCACTAAACTCTTAATGCCAGTACCTTGGGTTAAAGGTCAAGCAAGACAAAACACAGAAAAAGAAATGTAAATAGCTAAAAATGCAAAAGTATTCAGTTTCACTGGAAGGTAAGTTAAAGCAAATTAGGATATGAATAAAGACCTATGTTAGCTATTAAATTAGCAAAGATTTTAAAATGGTAATATTCAGGTTTGGCAAGAATGCAGAAAAATAAGCATTCATCTAAAGTGCTGGAGGGAGTTTAAGTTATACAATTGATATGGAAAGTAATTTGGCAGGATGTGGAGAGAGCCTAAGCAAAGGTCATGCCCTTTGACACAGTCATTTTTCTTCTTGAGGAAAAGTCAAGGAAATGCATATGAATATTTATACACAAATACGTTCATTGAAACATTATTTAAAAATAGCAAAAATGTGGGAATGGAATGCATGCCAAAATGGTTAAATAAATTATGTTAAATAGAAATGATGGGACATATGCAGCCATAAAAAATAATGTTTTCAAAAGATATTTAATGACATGGAAAATGTGTGTCTTATAATGTTAAGTTAAAAAAAAGAGCAAGATAAACATTTATGCATACAGTATCATAAGAATTATTTTAGAAATATGTGTGTGTATGTGTGTGCATGTGTACAAAAGAAAATAGACTGAAACATTGGCAATACTCGGTCTGAATGGTGGGCAATCCTTTTATGATCAGATGCTCGGTCCCTTTATTTTCCTCTAGACTTTGCCGTACTGAATAGACAACTGGCTCAATGGAATACAATGTGTACAGAAATAGATTCATGTATATTTAGTCAGTTGGTTTTTGTGGAACATTAAACTAAGCATATAGGAAAAAAAAGCTCTTAACCCCTACCTCACTCCATAATTAAAGATTAATTTAAGATGAGTCTTAGACTTAAATATTAAATCTAAACCTTACTAGAATGAAGCATGGGAGAGTATTTTCATGGCTTTGAGATAGGCAAAGACTCTTCAGCAGGAGTGAGGGTAAGGTGGTGAGAAGTACCCTAAGTTAAATACATTTGTCCTGGAAATTCCTGGCTGGCTCAGTGGTTTAGTGCCTGCCTTCAGCCTAGGGTGTGATCCTGGAGTCCTGGGATCAAGTCCTGCATTTGGGCTTCTTGCGTGGAGCCTGCTTCTCTCTCTGCCTGTGTCTCTGCCTCTCTCTGTGTGTCTCTCATGAATAAATAATAAAATAAAATATTTAAAATAAATAAATAAATAAATAAATAAATAAATAAATAAATAAATAAATAAATTTGTCCCAAGTGATTGTAAATTTCCTAACCTTCCAGGTTGTTTTTTTTTTTTTTTTTTTAAAGATTTTATTTATTTATTTGACACAGAGAGAGAACACAAGCAAGGGGGAGCAGCAAGCATAGGGAGAGGGAGAAGCAGTCTCTCTGCTGAGCAGGGAGCTCAACCCCAGGACCCTGGGATCATGACCTGAGCCAAAGGCAAATGCTTAACTGAGTCACCCAGCCACCCTTAACTAACCTTTCAAATAAGTGCCAGAGATTTTGTCACTTTTCTTTCTTTCTTCTTTCCTTTTTTTTTTTTTTTAAAAAAAAACAAACACTTTCTCTTATCTTAAAGTATGCATATAGTAGTGAATTGTTTGAAACAGTGCTGAGTAGCATGAAGAAGCCCTGCTTTGGAGCCAGGCAGACATGGGTTTAAGGATGGGCTCCTCTTTTAGTAGCCTGAGCCTGTCACTCAACCTCAGAGCTTCACAGGATTATTTTACCAATTAAGCAAAATAATAACATAAAGTGGCTAGCACCTAGTCTAGTGCCTGTCACATCACAGGTACTCAGAACTATGTTCCCTTTTCTTTATCCAGGCACAAATGTTGACATCTCCAGGCTGGCATACAAAACATTAGTGTTGAGGGTTGTGGAGTTAGGCCATTTGGATTGAAGTCACAAATGCTCCCTGATTAACTTGGAACAAATTTTATTTAATCTCTCTCAGGGCTGTAGTTCCTTCAAATACAAAATACTGAATTAACCCATGAGACTGTTGCAACATAATCTACATAACATGCTTAGCACAGTGGCAGAGCGTAAGTACTCAAGAGATGTTAGCTCTATACTCTTTCTGAAGAGGGACCATCTTCAGATGTTAACTAGTATTCCACTATGATTATGGGATAGAGGAAATAGTGCTTAGGGCTTTAGAGGGTTGTCTGAGTCACAGAGGTGCCTCCACTCTTCAAGGCCATACTCTTTGTGTTCCCAATGTCAATTAGATGCCGAAGCACATGCTTCTTAGAACCCAGAGCAGCACCAAGGTCATTCTACTTAGCCCAAGTGACAGCTGAATTATGAACATTTTTCATGTCCTCAACTCTGGGTCAGGATAAATCACACTCTTTTTTTCCTTATTATTTTCATGGGGTCCATGACACGGTCTCTCAAAGTCATGTGGTGTTGAAACATGAAGACAAGTAACATCTGTGGGGAAAGCCCAGTATCAAGCCAGAAGCTATGTTCTCAGTCGGCTTCCTTGTCTATGCTGCAGGGGGAAGCTATTTGTAGAGTATTCCTTATTTATATTTGTGTAATGACAACTTTGCTGGCTCTGAAGGTGGAATTATGAGCAGGTACTCAATCTCTGAGTAAGCCTCTATACAAAGAAAAAGACTCCATGGATATCCAAAAATCAAAACAGAATTGAGTTACGGCTCCCACCAGTCAGTGGGATGTAAAGAAGAGTGTTTGTAGCTCAATGGTAAGTAAGTAAGAGTTACATCCTCAGCACTCTGGTCAGGGAACAAAGAGAATGCCATTGAAGGTGGGGTATGTTACATCCTGGCAGCCTCAGGGTCCCTGAGACTTGCCAGATTCTACTCATCTGGTGTGAGGAGGGTCATCAGTTCATCCAGCAGTATCTGGTATGCACAGCTACAATGGCATGACCCAAAGAGAGGGCAAGAGGACTTTTTCTTTGATGGTCTGGACTTAATGCAGTCATACTTTTATTGAGAGGGATGCACATTCATAGATTAGTCCACAAAAGCACAAGTAACTCACCTATGCTTTCTCATTATCCCTCTTAAAGCCCATCAGGATGTATCTCAAATCTCCTATTTGTATGTAGTACCATACCTGAGTGTAGGAGGAGCTCAGTAATTGAACAGCCCCTTGAACTTTGCCTAAAGGACATAACACTGCCCCAGACGGCATTTTCTATTATTTCTCTCATTCCCTTTCCAAGGAGATGATTAATTGGTGAGGCCCTGAGGAAGAAGCTGGGAAAAAGGAAATCATGAACATCTCAATGGCTTTGTAGAACAAATTTGACACTGGGGTCTTCTTAGTTAGGAGTCTTGGTTCCAAGCAACTGAAATCAGCTTTACCTTGAGGAACTTGGGAGGGAGAAGTTTGTATTATAAGACTTTAGGGTAGAACATGATCTTCAAGGGCAGGGAAGGAACCATCATTGGGCTTGGGTTTGAATCCAAACATGTCATCAGGTCTCTCCCATGTCTTGTCTTAGCTTCTCTCTATGTATCTGGTCTTCCCCTCTCTCTTGCTATAGTCTTTCTTTTCTAGTTCACATGACTAAAAATGCCCACCAACATGTTCACCATGGAGACCAGGCAGACTGAAGCTGGGGCTTCTTGGTATTTGTTCTATATTCCCAAGAAAGAGATTTTAACCCTTTGGGGTCAGATCCTCTTACCAGATGGATAGTGTATGAGACAGAACAACTCCCAGCAGAGATACTAAGCATATAGCTCAATTGGTGGCTATTCCTTCTGTGATACTAATGCTTCAAGATAGTCCTTCTCTTCCCTAGGAATGTTAGGAAGGATTGAGGAAGAATCCCAACAAAGTGTCCAGGAAACACTTTATTAAGAGGCTAATGAAAGATGCTACTAAGATAGGGGACCTAGGAGATGGCCTTGTGACATGAACAATTCATGCATAGGATCAGAACATTTCATCAGTTAGTTCTTTGGAATATGCCCTTCTGTCCATCCTCATAGCCATTATCTTCTTCGAAGTCTCATCCATTTCTCCCTCAACTACTTGGTGGCCTATTTGGCCTCCCTACCTCATAGACTTCCTATTCCCACTCCGTTCATTTCCTGTAGTGCTTTCAGAGACTAGGATTCCTAAAATTCAAGCCTGGCCATGTCCCCTTCATTCTTAAAAATGTTAATGGCTCTAATAGCCCTAAGAAGTCCATATGCTTTGCTCTGCTCTTCAAGATACCAACCAATGGTTTTGGCTTTACTTCCTCATCATGCACATCAACCAGAAGGTATATTTTAGATTTGTCCAACCCAGCTAACAGGAAGGGCAATAGAATCAGACCCCTGGATTTATGTTTTCCCTCACAGCCACCTGGCTCTGTGACAAAAGAGAAAGTACCTAAGTTTCTTCTTTTCTAAAATAAAAACTAAATATAATATCCACACATAAGTTTGTGGAAAGAACTAAATGAAATAGCCCACATAAAGTGCTTTAAATGATGCCAAGAATATGATAAGGATGCAGTAATTACTACCTATGTTCATCATCATTAGCATCACCAATTAAATTAACACCTTGGTCAAACAAATAAGCCACCATTTTGATTCCTAGACTTCCAGTTCTCATGAATTCCAAATTTTGCTATCTCAATGATTTCTCTGAAGCCAAGTTGAACATTATTCTTTATGTATGGCCAAAAGGAAGCTGGGAACTCTAGATATAATGAATAAAATGCTGCTTCGTTAATGAACTCTTAGCCATGCCTTCCTCAGAGGCATCTAAAAGATAAGAATACTTTTTTTTTTTTTTTTAGATATAATGTATTTTTTTTCCTAATCAGACTGTGTGGAGCATTCCAGTTCTTAACCTTGAGCTGCCCACACAGGAACCAAAGGGCAGAGGACATGGACTCAAGATGGCTGCCACTAGGTCTGTGGAACGCAGGGTATGAGCTATAGCACCTAGCTTGTCTCCACTGTCACAGGGGAAGGATATAGCAACCCTGTAATTCATTACCAGTGGAAATAGAACATCATTGAAGAGATAAGGGCAACAATGGCCTTCTATTCAGTGATAAATTACTAACAGTCGCATTATTTTCCCTTATTTATATATGGGTCTCTTTATTGAATTTAGGGGGGAGATAAATAAACGATCTGCCAAGCGTCTGGTTAATATTACTTCTCAGGGACTCGTTTTAGGCCCAATTAGACTCCTACTGAAAGCTTTTCAGGAGGGAGAGACATAACATTTGTTTCTGACAAGAACCCTCTGTTTGCCTTATCTGTTTCATTTGAGAGGCCGTCAACCCCTAGCTTCTTTGGTTTAAACAAACTCTTTCCAGCCATGGAGGAGTTCTTGAACTTGATCCTCGCCACACAACGTGACTGGGTGTCCTGGCTGCAAATCTGAGGTCCCCTGTCATCTATAGTCAGACTTAGTGCTTCCTGTTGGCCACCAGGAGACAGTGAGGGACATGGTGCTGAGTTTCACCCCTAATGCATCAAGACAAAGATTCAGTTTTCAATTTTGAATATTCTTTCCTGGTCAGAATTGGGATTTTTTTCTTTTAATCATAGATTTACATTTTTTTGTTTTTTTTTAATTTAAGGAGATAACTAATACACATGGGTTTAGAAACACACAGCTAGGGACGCCTGGGTGGCTCAGTGAGCGCCTGCCTTTGTTTGGCCCAGGGCATGATCCTGGAGTCCCGGGGTTAAGTCCCACATTGGGCTCCCTGCATGGAGCCTGCTTCTCTCTCTGCCTATGTCTCTGCCTGTCTCTCTCTCTGTCTCTCGTGAATGGATAAATAAAATCTGTAAGAAAAAAAAAACAAAACACACAGCTGGTCTGTGGCAATGAAAAATAGCCCTAAGCCACAATAAAAAAACAAATAACCCAAAGTTTCCACTAACATGCTGCAGGAGGACTGTAAACTCAGAGACCCTCTTTATTTTCAAGATCTGCCATTCTAACACTCTGACTCTGCATACTAAATTGAAGGCATCTTTCTACATAGGCCTAAGGAACTTGTGCTCCTTCTCTGTTAGCCATTTCAGAGATAATAGCCTCTGAGACTCTTTCCCTGATCCTAGGTCTTTGTCTCCAAACAGCTGATTGCTTTGCTGGGCTTCATGTTGGCACCCATTACACTGCTTTGCTGTGTCTACACACTCCTTCTTGTTCCAGATAGTGAGTTCCTGGAGGACACACCACATTCTCTCTGTATCTTCAGGGTTTAGGAGAGGGTTTGGCATGGAATAGGTGCTTAGTAAATATCCCTAGATCATTGTAAACTATAATGGGAGAGTGTTTCTCTCCCTGGAGTGCTGGTCTTAGTTTTCTTTCTTTGGTGTTATTATTTGAGAAAGACATCTCTGTCTCACCAGACTGTAATTTTTGAGAACTTTGAGGGGACACAAACACTCAGTCTATAGCAATTATCTATTACTTCAACCAGGGAATGAGGTTTTTTTTTTTTCCTGAGAGAGCAGAAATTGCCTCCCCTATGTATACGCCATTTCCTCAGTGTCTAGCACAGTGCCTGACATTTAGTTGATACTTGACATATGATCACCAGGTGAATGAATGAAAGACACTGGGGCTTGGGATTCAAGGCCTATGCATGTGAGGCAGTACGGCAGTACTACGTAAGTGCCACATAGAAGACTGCACGTCTGAGTCGAGCTTGGTTCGAATTCCAGCTTCAACATAGCCCTTGGGTAGAGACAAAAACAAAAACAGAAAAACAAAACACAAAACTTAACCTCTTTGTACTTCAATTTCATCATTTGTAAAGGTGAGAAAAATCTTAGGGATGTTGCTAAGAATAAATAACCTATGACTCTGAAAGCTTCTACTTCACTTAGAGGCACCATTTTGATGTTAGTGACTCTCTTTGACTCATGTCCTAGCCTTGACTGCTTCCTTGATCTGCAGTGAAACAGGTCCAGGTGAGGCTCAATAAGAAGTTCTGGGCCCTGGGTGACTTTCACCTTGCAGAAGCCATGGTACCTGAATGAGAGAGTCACCTGGGCAGAAGAGGATGAATTTCTATGGCAACAAGATCTGTCCTTGGTCCCTTCAACTGTGCATATTCCTTGATGGGGGTCTTGAATGGGTTATCCTTGTTTTGATCATCAGTGGTTCCTGTTTTTTTAAGAAATCCTCCTTACCTCATCCCACATGGCCCATTCATTCTCTTTCTGTGTTTCTCTGTTTCTCTCTCTGTTTCTTTCTGACTTTGTCTGCCCCTTCTTTGATCTTCCAATTGAGCTCGGTGCCAATTTCCAGCTGGGATTGAATGGAGTCAGACAACCCTTCCAAATCATAGGTGAGTGGGTACAATTTGGGAGTCTGGTAACTAACGATGTAGCAACAGGCTCTGCATCATCCTACCCAATTAGTGTGCTGAGTTTTGTCTAAACCTTTCTCTGTGTCCTGCATGCAGTTCACCCTTTCTCATCTGCCACCACCCAAACTCATGCAGGCTCACTGCTTTGCTCTGAAATTGCTGAAGGCACTCTGGCTAATGAGCTAACTTCTGGCTAAAATTCAGTTTAAACTCTGAAATCCTTCACATTGCTACCAACATTATTTTTTTAAAACCAAATTGGGAGCATTATATTCCCTTTATCCCATCTCTTGAATGAGTTTCTAATTCTCCCAGTTAAATTTCATATGCTTCCTGAGATTTAATGCTCTGGGTATAATGTGCCTTTAACTCAGCTTTCTAGCCTCATTTACTTCTGAATCCTACTAACTGCCGACTCTGACATCCCCCTCAAGCCCTTTTTAGGGACAGGGAACATGGAGCACTGCCTCTGTTTTCACCCATATCCATCCATATTTGTGCTATTTTGTGTATACCTTCTTTGCAATTTTAAAGTCACAATCACCTTCAATTATCACTCTTAGGAAATTTCCTAGAGTCCTACAATTAAAATAAATTTCCCTTCAACTTTGCTCCCAGAGCAATTGGACTGTGGCACCATTTAGCCCATCACAGCATGAGTGGTTTCCAGAGCTATACTTAC
This sequence comes from Canis lupus dingo, assembly GCF_003254725.2. NCBI lineage: Eukaryota > Metazoa > Chordata > Mammalia > Carnivora > Canidae > Canis > Canis lupus. The sequence goes on from NC_064247.1 coordinate 71,571,511, forward strand.
TGCAGTGTCTCAATCAGGTCAGGGTGCTATCGCAATACCTTTGACTGAGGGGCTGAAGCCACAAACATTCATTCCACACAGTTCTAGAGGTTAGGGAGTCCAAGGTCAGGATGCCAGCAGATTTGGTGTCTGATAAGAGCTCTCTTCCTGGTTTGCAGATGGCTGGTTTCTCATTGCATCTCCAACTGGTGTGGAGACAGAGAGAATGAGAGAGAAAGATCATCTCTCTCATGTCCTTTTTTTTTTTTATAAGGACACTAATCCCATTCATAAGGGCTCCACCCTCATGACCTAATTAGCTCCCACAGGCTCCATTGCCCAAACTATCACATTGGGGTTTAGATTTCAACATATGAACTTTGAGGGGACACAAACACTCAGTCTATAGCAAGTATCTATCACTTCAACCAGGGAATGAGGTTGTTTTGTTTTGTTTTGTTTTGTTTTAGGACTGTCTTGTTTCCATGCTATCCCTCAGCTCAGTCTAGGACACAGTGAGTGTTAATATCTCTATGGGAAATGAATTTTAATAGTTTTCCCATAGATATCCTTTTCCCCTTTTATTGCCAGTTCCTTTTAAAGAACTACTTATTATGGAAATTTTCAAAGTACACAAAAGTTGAGAGAATAGTTTGGCAAACCATGTATTCATCATCCAGTTTCAAAAATCTTGTCCATCCTTTTAAAAGCAAAACTCTTATGCAGACAAAGCCTTTGGTGGTGAGGGGCATAAAGACACCATTCTGTAGTGCCCAATTAATTCAAATCAAGTTTGAGCAGAGTTTCCTCCCCCAGAATAACATCAATAGGACTCCCAGTGAAAGGATGTCTTCCTAAGGCAATTCTGAAGACAAAAATGCAATATAAGAACACACTTCCCAATAATGTGAAGATGTATGACTCTACTAAATAAAAATGTTCCCTTAATGTACTATAAAAAAATAAAGATGTTTGGTTAGATTTATCAACCTGCTCCAGGAGCAGAATTAAGTTTCCATGGTACATTTTTTCTACTTATTTAAAAACACCTGAGTTGTTATGTAGCTAGTTGGACAACCGCTTCATTATATAAGTATAATACATGTCTGCCCTAAAGATTTATGGTTTTAAAAAAAGGCTACTGTGTTCTCAGAACTGTGGGATACATGTTAGTAGATACAATGACTCCTAAGAACTCAGATATGGATGCAATTAGCTACATGTTAAAACATTACTCAAGATTTTAATAAATTAATAGTAAGATATTTAATGTAGTAGAGGTTCTGACTATGTTCTCACAAAATGAAATTAAAGCCAACTCAAAAATTTGAAGTTTTGCAGCTTGGAAATCTAATGACAAAGCAAGCTGGGGACAGAAATCTTTTATTCTCAATGGGATGGATCACCCCAGGAGATTCATAGTTGGTGATAACGAGTGTATGTTCATATTGACATGTTATTATATCACATTCTCATTTTAGAATTGTGCAAAGTTCATGGCCTAAAGTTCTAACAAATAGTGCATGAGGAAGGGTCACCTGGATAACTCAGTGATTGGGCATCTACCATTGGCTCAGGTCATGATCCCGAGGTCCTGGAATGGAGTCCTGCATCAGGCTCCCCGCAGGGAGCCTGCTTCTCCTTCTGCCTATGTCTCTGCCTCTCTCATGAATAAATAAATAAAATCTTAAAAACGAAACAAAATAGTGCGTGAGGAAAGGTTTTTCTCATGTCTTTGCTCCTTACATAAGCTGTTCCCTGGTATTGCCTGCAGCTTCTAACCCAGGCAATTCATAGGCCAGGAGATGATTGAAAACAATCCAATACAGAGTGCTAAAACAGTGACCCATGTCTGCCAAGCTCCTGGAGGGAGTAAGACAGAGTGAGGCAGAAGGCTGGAGAAGGCTGGTGAGAAGCTACTACAATATTATGAAGGTGAAAATCAGAAGGCATGGGGTTTCATCACTTCTTTGAACCAATTATAAACTCCATTTATGATGGAACCAGGAGATTTGGAATAAGCCAACCAAGTCGACAGCAGCTTCTTCTCCCAAAGGCTTCCATAAACCTGGACTAGTGGAGTATTAATTTGTTGACTTTTTTTTTTTAATTTGTTGACTTTTTTATTTCCTCTTTTCTCTCTCAGTGTGAGCCCAAGAGAGCTGGAATATCACAGTTCCTTGGGAAAATCACTCCAAACTCATCTTAGCAGCTCTACCTCAACCAATAATCCTGTTTATCAAGATAGCAGTGCCTTCATCAACAATTAATTGATTTGCTTAAGTTGAAGTAATGAATGATCAGTCTCCCATGGCTTCTCTCCAGTTCTCAATCTCTCCTGATCAGGACTGACATATCAATGTAATGAACGGCCTCTGTTCTCTTGTCTTCCAGCCATAGAAAACACCACCACTTCCAATTAAATTCTACATGATTTATGGAAACCCACAAGCTCACTTGCCTTAATTCTTCCTTCTTCTGCTCTTGTGATCCTATTAAATTTCTTCCTTAAAATCTAGTGCTCCTTACTCTGAAATGGTGTGGGTTGTCTGCAAAAAATTTGGAAAAAAGAATGGGCTAAAGGAAATTTGAAAAATAGTAATAGCTTCCTATCACTTAATGAGCAGTACCATGTTCCCAAAAAAAGGCACTGTACACTTTAGTAAGGAGTGTATTCATTACCTTAGTAAATCCTACAAATCTCTATAATCCCCCCTTTGAAAGAGGGCAGATTGTCCCTGCTTTATGTATATGAGAAACAGAGACATGGAGGGATAGTCTTTTCTAAGGTTCCATAGTAAGTGGCAGAGCTGAAGCAAGGAGGCCTGATATGTTGTTAACATCATGTTACTCATGATTACTAATCTTGTTCCATGCTATGGTTAGGTATCCATGATCTGCATACTTGTAGAAGTCAATGAAAGTATTACTGATTCCTAAAACCATTTTTAATATTTCAAACACGGAAATAATTCATGCATTTCCCAATGAAATGATGGCATGGTCTAACAAAACATATTAATTTTCTTTGTTTGGGCTGGAATTCTTTTTTTTTTTTTTTTTTTTTTTAATTAACCCAGAGCAGCAGTTCTGGTTGATTAGAGTACTAGCAAGGTGAAGGAAGTCTCCTTAATGCAGTTTGACATTCAAACCAACCAACCAATCAAACAAACAAATGGAAATTTAAAATATAGGTTCATCAGATAAAAGAATGACAATAACCATGAGAATATTTGGTCTTGTAGTGAGGAGAACACTGTTTTGTAGAGACAGGGCAGGTATATGTGCAAACTCCAGACACATGCAACGTTGTAAACATAAATCAAATGCTTTGGCCTATATGCTGCCTTCCTTTGTATCTCCCGGGAATTCTGGATAAATACCAAAATGGGTGGGTTAGGTCAAGGTATCATCTGAACAGTTTTAAGTTGGCCCTGAATAAAGAGTGAGAATTGAGTCAAAACAAATTGAATATGTATTTCCATGTAGAGTAGCATAAACACAGTACAATAACAATCTCACTTGTTCATCATATTCATGTAGCAAGTATGCATTGGGTCAGGTACCAGACTAGATACCAAATGTAGAAATGAAAAAGTCAAGGACTATCTCATGGAGCCTCGCAAAGAAGGCTGAAGCATCAATAAAACAGTTTACCACGGAATGATTAAAGCTATAAGAGAAACACATACTCAGCAAGACAGTGACAAAAAAGAGGAGTTAAGTAAGGCTTTCCTGACTTACCCAAGCTGAGTAAAACATGTGAGTTCTTTCTTGAAAGATGATGGACCAGGAATTGGCCAGATAGGAAAGGAAAAAAAGAAAAGGGGGAAGCCACTCATCATCCTGAGATATCACAGTGAATATGGATAGTCAGTGAATACAACTCTGTTTTCAAATCATTGAATAAGATACTTATTTTCCAGTTTAGTCAATGGAAGATATGTGTAATTTAATGAAATTAGCTTCTTGAAGTATCTTTGCAACCCTGAGAGATTGACTTGCATAGTGTAGCTGCTCAATAATTTTTTTTTTTGACTCTTGGTTGGGCATAAGGACATCCAGAACATGTGGTACAGTGAAGAACATTGGAATCTTTTGAAATGTATTGATGCTCAAGCCTTAGAGGAGAGTGATGTCACAGAACTGATTACATTTGTAGGAAATAATGAGGTGGAGGGGGCTGTGGGTAAGCCCCAATGATAAGCATTGTTATGGTCACCAGTTGGCCCCAACAAAACAAATATTTATGTTGGGGACTATAGTTTGTTTGGTTGCAAAGGGCAAGGCACAAGAGTGAGTAATGGGGTAATGTCTTGTTAAAAAAAACTTTCAAGAATAGGAGAAAAAGACTTGAATTTCACTAGCATGGATCTATGCTGAGAGCTCTGGTAGAGCAACAGGTAATGGTTCTTGTTTTGACTTGGCAGCCATTCTGCATAAACTAATTGTTAGTTAATGATATTTTACTGCCTATGTCTCATACAAATTGGTCTTTTCAATCTCATCTTCCCAGAGTGGTTTCTTACTAAGCATAGCATTCTGCAAGACTCAAACCACAGAAGTGCTTGATGGCTTCTCTCTTGTAACATGCGCTTTTTTTGAAGTCATGTGAAGCCATGATAGAAGATAAACTTATGAGCAACTTTCACATGTACTCTGATAAAAAAAAAAAAATCCCAGACATGAGTTTTCTAAATATGGGCAGGTCTTTGGGGGGGCATTAAGAAACATTGAAATGATCAGTAGCTTGGGGGAAACATCCCTTTTCCCTAGTATGGACTAGAGCATCACTGAAATGTAGCTAGGGAATATCTGTAGGTTTTACTTCATTAAAATGACTAATATATATGTGGAGATGCAGATGTTAATTACATGATCTGAGGCAGGCACATGCATCTACAATGAAGAGAGCTTCAACCACCAACATAATACCACTTTAATGTCTGAGGGATCCTGAGTTTCCATTTTCAAATCCTGTGCCTTCCTAAAATTTTCTGGAGCCCACCCTGTTACCAACTTGAAGACTAATGCTTGAATATTAACATATTTAATAGTTAAGTTTTCCTAATTGTTTGAAGACCAACTTGGGACCTCATGGTGTTCTCCTTCCCTGCTAGCCACTAACCCAAATCCCAAAGATTCTGTAAATTGCACCTCTTTCTGGAGGCCTTCCATCATGCATCCTTTGAATATCTTTGGTGCTAGAGGCTGGCTTTGAATGGGAACTGTCCTATCTCTAGTTCTGTTATGTCTGTATAACCTGTGCCTTTAGCTAGATCTCAAACCCCTGTAGGCACAGGCACATCTTTTCCATCTTATGTGTTCTCTATCCCAGACCCGAACATGGAATACGCCTTCAACAGGATCAACCTGTGGTAATCCTACCCTGTGCACAATGACATGTACAGAAAGGTTTAAAGGAAACAAGGATATATTGAACACTTACTGTATGCTAAGTCTTGGCTCAGGTTCTTTACATACATTATTAATTCTTATTTATTTAGCAACCCTGAAAGTTAGTACTCACATTTTAGAGCTGGAAAAACAGAATCAGAGAGTGTTAATAAGTAAGAACCAATATTTAAAGACAGATCAGCCTGACACCAAGGCTCTAGAGCCTTTCTTTTCAATCCTGTGCCATCTTTTATCCTGACCAGAGGCCACTCAGGCTCCTGACTTTATTTTTTTTTATTTTTATTTTTATTTTTTTTAGGCTCCTGACTTTAACTAATATACTGCAAAGAGAGTGAATATAAGGGATAGAGTGTTAAATAAGTCTATGCTTATTGCTTGACACTATTCCTCCACAACCACTGCCCATAAGATATATTGATATGAAGCCTAGGAAGTGAAGCTAGAGCAGTAACTTGTAAGACTTCCCTTAGAAGGTAGAGTCAGTCATTATTATGGGACCCATTTTAAGTGAGATACTTACATCTCACAGTTGCTTCACCCATGGACACTTCTTCCAATTAAATACAATCAATGAGAAAGAAGCAGAGGAAAGGATATGTAGCTCAGAAGGATTTGGTTTTTGTAGGTTCAGTCACTGACTCCTAGGTTTTAATTAGCTTTTTGTTACCAGGACATTCTAAAGAAATAATTTTTTATGACCCTGAGAGGTCTGGCAGTCATTGCTTTTTTTTAAACACTGATTTGCATATTCAAACATTCAGTCAAACATGAATTGAGAGAGATTGGCCTTTGCCTGTGATGCTGAGCACAGACTCTGTCTCATGCCTCCCTGATTTTGCCAGTGCTGCCCTCCCTCCCATGCCATTTGCCAAGAGGAGACATCCTTTCTAACAAATGTCACTCAAACTTCACCTTCCCTGAACCCAGTCATGTTCTTGAAAACACGGGTCCCTCTACCTCTGAGATCCCAACTTTGGGATGCTTTTGGCATCTCTCTCCTGCTCTTCAATGTGTTAAAAGCATGGGTCTCCACTCAAGACATCTGATTATTTGAGGAGGCAGTACTGCATGGTGGTACTGAAGACTATCTGATTTCTGATCTAGACTCAGCTTCCACATGGATAGAAGCGATATCTCTTAGGTTGCTGGGGGAGCTAAATGAGATAGACGATCTTAGTCAAATGCTTATTAGTACATGCCTTCAACTAGCATTAGCTATCTATATTGCTGCTATGCAGCCCCCAGACTCCCTTTGACCATCTGTTGGGTGCAGAGAGCTGATGGAGACTGGTCCCTATCCACTTGTATGGCCCCTGCTCTGTATCAGGCAAGTGCCATTTGTTGTGCTTGGCATGTTTTCCCCAACTCTCTGTGGCATTCTGATCCTTGTTGTGAGGGTTGACCTAAGCTGCACCTTCTCTGGAGTCTCCTGACCCACTGAGCCCAGGGATCCTACAGACTGAATTCCGACAGTGTGCACTTATATAAGGGATGACTAATTGTCACATTCTATCTTCTCATCACTTTGTTTCTCAGTTGTCTACATCTGATGTCAGACTCATGGTGAGAACCTTGGAGGCAGGGACTGTGCCAGGATTTTCCTCTCTTCTCAGAGGATGGATAAGGGCTGTCCCACACAATTGTAGGGCCTCAGCCATCATAGATTCTGGGACAGTCTTTCAGTTGATGTTTTTTGTTAGTGCCTTCCACCATGCTGGACACTGAAGTACATCTGTGAACAGAGGACCCAAGGCACCCCAAGCACCCCTGGGGTTCATCCTAGCCCAATTTACAATCCAATAGGCAAGTCAGCACGTGAATGAAGGCAGTAGTTCAAGATAGTGTTAAATATGCAGCAGATCTCTTGCAGAATGACTGGGGGTGAAAGCCTATGGTCAGCCTCTCCTCTCATTACTCAACAATCAGATACAGTATTTCCTAAGGAGTGTTCTCTTCAATAGCCACCAGGCCAGAGGCTCAACAGGAATATGAAATACAGGAAAATGCAGGAAATGCATTTTCCTCATACAGGAAAATGCAGGGGCCTATTGTCAAAAGCAGTTGGAAAATACATCCTGTGTGTTTATTCCCTGTTGGAGCTACACAATTTATATGAGTATATTAAAGGTATTGATACTGCAGTAAAGACATTTCTATTTTGCTTAAGCTGCCATTTCCCCAAACTGTTCTGATAGAACTTTTTGTCTGTCTTTTAATATTTAGCACCCATTAGTGTTCCCTGAAACCCATGCCTATGGAACAAGCTTTGGGATATACTGATTATGTTGAAGAATATTTATTCCCAGAAAAATTCTTTTTTAAAAAATGTTTATTCATTTGTTCATGAGAGACACAGAGAGGCAGAGACATGGGCAGAGAGAGAAGCTTCAGGGAGCCCAATGTGGGACTAGATCCAGAGACTCTGGGATCACAACCTGAGCCAAAGGCAGACGCTCAACCATGGAGCCACTCAGGCATCCTCTCAGCAAAATTCTTGTTTGCATACCCCACAGAGAGGCTGGTCCCCATGTCATTGCCAAGCTATGCAATTTAGGCCAAGCAGAAGGAACTGCACTGAGTGAGCCAATACTGAGCTTATCTTCTTAATTCAGTTAGATCTCACATCCTCTAATCATTAAGCACCTACTGGGTTCTAGCAAATGTTCTGGATGCTGGGAATAGAGGAGAGAGCAGAGCACTGTTTCTCTCATCATGGAACCATCCACATGTCCTGCTGGTTGAGGACAGTCACCTCCTCCCTGGCCTTTTCTATAACTTCTTCTCTGCAGAGCAGCCAAAGTGAACCTCCATAAGTTCAGGCAGATCATAGCACTGCTTCGTTCAGTTCCCCAAAGGCCTTTCACCTCATGCAGAGCCATAGCCAGTCATTTACAGTGATCTGTAACTGAGCTGTCCTCAACTCCAGCCACTGACCACACGTGGCTTCTTAAATTTAAATAATTTAAAATTAAAAATTGATAGTGCACATTGTGCTAGCCACATTTCAGCTGCTCAACAGGCACGTGTGGCTAGGCTCTACTCTAGTGGGTTGCATTGCTGCAGAACATTGCCATCCTTGCAGGAAGTACTGCTGCTCATGTACTGCCCTGTGAGATCTAGCATCTGTTGTTATTGTCTTCTACTCTCACCCTTAATTCCTTAATCCAATCCCAGTGCCCTCCGTGTGGTTCTCCCACACTCTAGACCCAGTTCTACCTGTCTTCCTGCTCCTTCCTCTATCTGGCGTGCTCTCCACACCCCCTCCCCCTACCCTCTGCCTCCACTATGGCTGCCTGGCTCATTCTCTTGCCTCTTGCAATTCTTTTCTCCTATGTTACCTTCTCAGTGATGCCCTCATGGCTGCCTTGGTTAATATCGCAATGCCCACCTCTAATCTTACCTTGCCCTATGTGCCACCTTATTTTCCTTCCCCTTAGCGTTGATCACCATCTCAGGCACATACTCTTTACATATTTGTTTCCTGTTTGCATCTTCCATGAGGGTACAGACTTTTGTTTGTTCTGGTTCCCTGCTGCATCCCAGTGCCTAGGATAATCCCTGGGACATAGCAGGTGCTTGATAAACATTGTTGGCTAAAGCAAGGAGCTCTATAAAGAAAGATGTAACAACAACCACACAATAACAACAATGTAAACAGATACAGATTTATGATGTCAGGTAGTGCTAAGTGCTATGGAGAAAAAAAAGGAAGCCACCTTACATGGAAGGTGTTTGATCACCATTTTTAATAGCTAGGGAAACAGAGGCTCAGGAAAGTTAAATAAATTGCCCATGATCATATTCATAATGGACCAACCAGGATTTGAACCTACATCCAGTGTGGTGCTGTTAACATCTAACAACTGGTTCTCCAAAGATAAAGCTCTGGGTTGTAGTGTTTGCCTATTTCCATGGTATAAATACTCCCACTGTGGCAGATTTTAAGTGACCAACATGATATCAGCAACCTTGGAGTCGGAAAGAGATGCGGACAATCTGCTGCCTCAAGCTGTGCAAGTTCCCATGAACCACTGTATGTGACCTTGAGGTCCAAGCCCAGCCCACTGTATGATGTGGCCACTCCTGGGAAGAAGCAAGCAGACCCCTCTGAAGAATCCCCACTGTCCTAGACTACACTTTGCAATCACTGGCTCTTTCTCTTACCTCCATCTCCCAAAACCAGTTGGGTTTACATTCGACCTGTTTGAATGATGGCATTTTCCTCCTAAGAGGATCATACTTATTTGACTTGACAGAAAAGTTGCTCTCTGAGGATTCTTTTCTCCATGTTAGCCTTTGAAATGACTGCCTAGATGGCACAGGTAATCCTATTGGACCTTTGGGGCTTGGGTGGACTACTTTTTAATTGATAATTCCATATTTCTATAATAAGTGGCCTCCTTAATAATAGCCTGCCACGTCATATGTGATGATTGCTAATTTAGGTTTTCAGGCTTCCTGGATGTAATGAGCTCTAATAAGCCCAAGACTTGTCACAGACTCAGGAAAACCCATTTTCCCCTTGAAGCAATGATTTCCCTCAATCCCTGGACACAATTGGGCATACTCTTAAAAATATTAATAAGTGTGACTGGGATGTTCACCCCTTTCCAAATAAAACATAAAGTCCTGGTTTCATTAAGCCAAGCTATTAAATTAAGAAAGTGTTTTTAATTATCTGAGCATTTCAGGGAGCTCATAAAACATTTAAGGACCTCACAGGGGTGGTGCTGAAGCCCTTTCAGAGTGAATTAGAGCCTTGACTTCTGGAGCTGGATGGGAAGGGCTGGGGGTCCACAGCCACGGTCTCCATCTGGCCCAGAGCATCAACCTGCCAGAAAGGATGAAGCTGCAGGTCTTGCTGTTTCGGAGGCGGGTGTGCACTTGTGTCCAAGCTGCAGAAGAAAGCAGATCAACTTCTCATAGCAAGGAAACATTTGAACAAAAAAACCAACAAACATTTCCTAGCACTTCCTTTGTGCCTGGTTGTCCACTGGATGCTAAGGTTTCAGATGATGCTCCTTCTTTCTGAGCAATCTCTTAGATACTTAGCACTCAATTTATATTCACTCCTGCCATCCTGATAAAAGTCATGTGGGTTTCCTCTTATTACCCCCATTTGATAGGAGAGGAAACTGAGAATTGAAATTACCCCTGATAGGGATCTAGTGAAGCCAGACCCCAGAAGAGCACTGGTCCCATCTGACTCCAGGCCCACATAGTTCACACTGATAGGCGAGCTATAATCACACTCTACTGCCACAAAATAAGAACTACCATCATTGTCATGATGGGATAACTGCTACCATTTTTCTGCCAGGCACAATGCTATGCCTTCCACATAGCTTTTTTATTTAATCCTAACGATCTTATGAAATTATTAGTCCCTACATTACAAATGAAGAAACTGAGTCATGAAGAGAGGTCAAGGAAGTTCTGTGAGGTGACACAACCAGTGCTGGAGGTGGGGTTTGTGCTAAGACAATTGATCCTTGGTCTCTGCTCTTATTCACTGTGACCTTCTAAACCTTCATGCAAGCTTATCTGGTCAGCTACCCATGCTGGTATTTTGCTAAGCACATGAGATATAAGTTGTACCTGAGCACACACGGGATGGGAAAGGTATTTTTTTATGACCCTGAGCTATATATGTACTTTCCAGCTGCCTCTTTTCCCTCCTTAGTTCTTTGGTCACTCCAGCTAATTCATCTGCCCCCAAATTAATTGGATGAAAGACCTAATTAATGATAATGGATCCTTTATTGATAAAAGTAGACCAATAATGTTTTGTTTTGTTTTTAAGTATCATAGTTACCTAACTGGTATTATATACAGATTGCTGAGAAATTGATGTCCTAGGCCACCAGGTACCTGGGTCCAGCTATCCTGAGTCCAGTTGCCTCAGGCTATGAGCAGCTTCATTTGTATACCCTGGTGTCCTGCTCAGATACCACATGTGCAAAGGTCACACTGGTTAATTGTTCAGTCCTTATGGCATTAAAAAAAAAATAACTAGTAGAATCCATTTTTTGCCTCCCAGAGTGACAAAAAAAAAAAAAAAAAAAGCAATCTTCTAGCAAGGTTGTAGAAAACAGGCTCTTATGAGTGAGAATGTCATTTAAAACTCCCATGGAGGGCAATTTAGCAACATTTATCTAAATTGTGAGTGCGTAATCTTTTAGACTCAGCTATTCCTCTTCGTTTTTAAATTTTAGCTAAACTTCCTCTCAGTGCTATATGTACATTATTATTTGCTGCAATATTGTGTAAAGTAGAAAAAGAAATGGCATATGCACTGTGAATGTAGGCATGGTTTACATCAATTATGGAATGGCTATAGAGGGGAATACTATGCAGCTATAAAAATGAGGCATGAGTTTGTGTATTGAGATGGAATTATCTATAAGGTAAATTGTTTAGTAAAAAGAGGAAGTGAGGCAGATCTGCATATAAATTGTGCTCCCTTTGTGTAAAACCGGAAAGAAGATCATATATGCCTAGACATGGTTGGATATGCTTTAAAAAATCTCTTAAAGCATATAGAGGTGGGGATTGAGTATAGAAGGAACTGTGTGGACAGGGACAGGCAAGGGCAGAGAATTTATTCTGAATAAACCTTTCTTCTTTTGTTTACAAATCAAATGTATTACCTATGCAAACATTGTGGCAGGAGTGTGGACATTGGTATTCCAGATTGAAGGGGTGACACATGCAAACAGGAGCCTGGTGTGTTCAGGGAACTGAGAGAGGGCCAATGGCCAGAGCAGAGAGGAGAGAAGGGTCGGAGCATGGCTTTTGGGGCTTTTTGAAGACTTTTGGGTTGTTATCCTCAGAGGGATTCGGAGTAGGCAGGGGCTGTCTTGATCAGACCTGCGTCTCAGAAGGATCACTCTGGCCACATGGCAGGTTGGTTAAAGAGAGATCCAGGAGGTGCTGCTGCCTTTGCCCAGATGAGAGCCCAGCCAGCGACTGTTGCAGAGTAGGGGGTGGCTGAGGCAAAGAAACGTAGGATGTTTTGGCAACATTGTTAAGAGGTGAACTGATGTACCCAGGAGGGATGGAGCATGAAGATGGGGGAAATAGGGTGGGTGAAGAGTCTGTCCAGGAACTGACTTGTGCAACAGGCAAGTGGAGCCAGTTCCCGAGAGAGGCCGGGGACAGGTGCACGGCAGGGAAGACTTGGGCGTAGCCTTACACACACGGAGTCCAGGTCCCTTTGATACGTTACAGAGGAGACAGCAAGAACGTAGTTGGAGGTAGAATTCTGGAATTTGGAGAAGTCTGACCACAGCTGGGAGCTGTATATGCAGATGGAAATTGAGGGTGTACCTAGGGATGAAATTTCCTGGGACAGAAGTAGTAATTATGCTTTCCTCCCAGAGATGTGAGCAGAGCCCCGTCATTTATTTGCAAGCACCGTCCACATAATGGGTGCTTGTTGGATGTCTGTGTAACCAGTCACAGAGGAGCAGTCAGCAGCAATTATGGGGGTTACCTGCTCGCTCTCCATCTCTTTTCTTCCCACTTCACCCCCTCTCTACTGAGCAGCCCCTCCTGTGCCCTGTTGAGTCTGTCTTCAGACCACCCACACAGCCCCTCACCCAGGGTGTTATGCCTACAGCTTAGAGGTGAGCTGGTGATAATGCCCTCCTTCCGAGCACCTCCCAGCCCAGTGAGCAGCAGCGGTCTCCGGGAATAATTGATATTACAGAAAACACAGGGCCGAATGCCAGCTTCACATTCTCCAAACATTTAACGATTCAACCTTTTCAGTTTCATCAAAGCCAAGCTTGGAAACTCCCTGATGGCCCACTGTGAACAACTAGCAGGGTGCCTGCTTTTGCCCTGCTGCTCCCCACGTTTTCCAGGGCATAGATGGCTGCATGACAGCAACCAGTTGGCCCCTTTGGAGCCTCAGGTTTGGCAAGCTGGGTGACCCCTCACTCTTTCAGGGCATCAGCCAGCTACATTGGCTCAAATATCCAGAGGTTGGCACGAGCCACCTTTTAAAATGTGTTTGTTTAAGCTGTCAAGACAGGAAACAGCTGTTTGTGACAGGGAAAAGGAAGCACAGGATAGGCCAGCTTGTGTGGTAGAAGCAAGGGGGTCCTATTTTGGGATTGCCAAGGCCACTAAGAAATGAGAATGGAAGAAGGAGGGGTAAGAGAGCAGGGGAATGGGGAATGGGACAGAATGGGAAATCCAGAGACAATAAAAGACAGCACTGCAAAGATAGAGACACACAGAAAGAGGCAAGAGAAAGTCAGAAATCAGAGCTGTGCACAAGCACTCAAAGAGGCACCAGGACAGAAGTGGCAGGGGTGACCTGGGTCCAAATTCATCAAAAGACACTAGGCTTCATGTTTGTTCAATTACTGACCACAGTGAGCCTCGAAAGCGGAGCCCCCTGGTATGTTGTTGCTATTTCTTGTAGTAACAATAAAGATAGTCATCGTTGTGGTGGAACTAGGATGCGCTTTTATAGGGAGCTTTGCAGATTCCTGGCTCAACTATCCAAGGTAGACTTTATAATCTCTGCTAATAGTTTAATAGCTGAGAAAACCAATGTTCTGAGTAGTCAAATCACTTTTAAAAACTCACCTACTTGGTCAGGAACAGAAGTCTTGGGTTTATTCACTATCTATCTCTAGGTATTTCTGTTCCACCTGTCTTTCATTCCTACTCATTCCGTAAGATGAATGTATTTATTTGAAGGCAAAATTGCAGGAGTATCATGATTTTTTTAAAAAAACAAATCTTCAATTTGCAGACATTTCCTCTTTCCTCCTGGGTATAGGGACTGAATCCTTGGGAACATAGGTGAGGAGAAAGAAGTGAGGCAGAAAGGAAGAGAAGAAATAAGAGACCTTTGGCAGTAGCTTTTCGAGTGTCTGCACAGTGTTCCAATCCTCACCATATGACAGAAGGTGAGATCGGGAGTGTACACCTGACCTGCAGTAGGACCACCAGGTTTTCTCTCAAGGGATATTTAAAAATTTGAAACCAGAGACACTGAGCCTGGGCTCTGGGAGCCGAAGTGCCCACAGCATCCCTCTGGGGCTGCTGGCCTCAGATGTGCTGTGGTGTCCACCATTCTCAAGGCCTGCCTGTCCACCTCCCCCTTGAATCCTGTGAGAGATTCCCCCACTTGCTTCAGTCATAAGGCTTTTTAATTCACCCAGAACCCTACTTGGAAAACCATTTCTCTCCCATTCCATGTCATTCAGGAAGGGCTGACCTTGTCCCTTAGCCTTATGACCAGGTGTGGCTAGAGTGCAGCACCTTTCTGCTCATCAGGATTGGTTCAGCGATGGCGAGGCCAAATCGGACCAATCAGAGGCTTTCTTTGGCCTTGCTGGGAAAATTGTTCATTCTTAGGGCCTCCAGGTTATATGGGAATGAGATGAGTCATTGCTACCTGTGGACCTCTTCCCCAGATGCTTGAAGAGGACATGTCCTAATGGTGAAACTGGAAATAACAGCATTAGAGCCTCAGCATCAATGTGTCTCAACATCCATGAAAGCTGTCTCAGTCAAGGGAGCCAACGTAGGCTTATGTTTGGCTTATGTTGGTTTGAATTTGGTTTCTGCCCTTGACAATTAGAGGGTTCTGATAAATGCATCTTTCATTAATTCTTCCTTTCAATTATAGGTACTTTTGTTTTCTGCTCCTCCTACCCACACAAGCTTTAATTTACTGTTATTCTCTGTTGACGATGAGAAACAAGACTGCTCCTAAAAATGTCCTGCTGTTAGTAGTCTCTGGGGATCATTTCTTGACCCAAAGCAGCTTTCAAGTAATTATCCAGGTGCCACCAAAATGTGAGCTTACTTAAAGGCAGGGTCGGTCTGTTTCTATAGATTTTTTTTTTTCCTTTGCCCAAACCAAACCTAAAGCACACTCAGCATGAGCAAGGAATTCAAATGCAAAGAGGGTTCTTGTGTGAGAGGAATTAGATGATCTCTGAATGGAAGTTCTTGTGCTTGTGGCTTGTAGCAGTTAGCTATTGCTGCATAACAAACAACCACAAGCCTACTAATTCAATGCAGTGAGCATTTATTTAGCTCTGAATTTGCAGTTGCTTGTGGGGTTCTACTGGCTTGAGCTGGGCTTGGTAGAACTCACCCATTTCTGAGGTCAGGTGTGAGTTGGATAGGCAGCTTTGCTGAACTTGTTAGGGTTTTCCTTCATGTTCTGGTTTCTGCTTCCCTGTATCTTCTTACCTCTCAACAAGCAAGTCCAGACTCATTCCCATGCTGAAGACACAGAAATGAGAGAGAAAGAGTAAATGGAAAGAACTCTTTAAGCTTCTGCTTATATTGAGTTTTTTTTCTGTCACATCTGCTGAAGTAAGTTAGGTGGCCAAGCCCAGAGTCACTGTGGATAGGTGTCACTGAAGGGCATAGATACCTGAGAATCTTCTGTTGTCTTTAGTGAATATCCAGAAAGTCTTAGAAGAAAATTATCTCCTCTTTGGGCTAGCAGATGGTAATTGCTGATGTGAGATACTGAGAATTGAGAACTTTACATAGAGGTGGGTGGGGGAGGGGACCCTTCAGGAAAGAATTTAGAACTGTATGTACTGCTATTCTTCTGTTCAAAGTATTTCACACAGAGACCTGTTTTTTTTTTTTTTTCTTTCCCCAATGTTTCACAACTGCCTCTAATCCTTCTTTTCAGGCCAAGGCCCCTTTTTTTTGGCTTTTCAGAAAAGAGGGTCCTCAAAGAACTTACAGTCTAGAATGAGAGGCAGACACAGAAACAGAAAATTTCAAGATCAAAGAATAAGGACTGAGGCAGAAATAAGCACCGTATGCTGTGGGCGTCCAGAGGCAGGGCACTTAGCCCAAGCAGGCAAACCATTTAGAGAAATCTATTTTAAATTGATTGTTTTATTTGCTGGATTTTATATTGACATGTTTTGCTTTGTTCTCAATGTGTTCTGGGACTGCAGCCTATTCATTTATTATTAAGAGAACGGTAATTATTTCCAGGAGCTCCTGAGAATACACTTTGCTTCCCCTTTGCCTGATCTCTGCTGATTCTGGTATAACCTTCATATCTGTGAGGATGTCTGTGGCAGGAAGTGACAGCCCCTATGTGCCTGGGGTAATACCCTAAAGACTCTGATCTGCAAGGAAGGTTTGCAGACCACTGGTTCTTGAACTTTAATGAGTATCTGGGTCCCCTGGGAATCTTGTCAAAATGCAGATTCTGATCCAGGAGTTCTGGGTTGAGCCTCCAGATTCTGTTTTTCTAAGTTCCTAGTTGCTGCTGCTGCTGCTGCTACTACTACTACTACTGCTGCTGCTGCTACTGGTCTGTGGACCACATTTTGAGTAGGAAGACTGTAAAAAGATCAGCAGTACTTTCTGCACCAGTGAATATTACAGCAGAGCTAAACAGAGGCTTACGTACCTTTTCTTGCTATCTTTCTAGACTGTAAACTCAATGGAGATAGTACCGTTTTCTTGCCTGCAACTCTATATCCAGTGCCAGGCACATAGAAAAATCTCAGTAGGGATGCCTGGGTGGCTCAGTGGTTGAGTGTCTGCCTTCAGCTCAGGGCATGATCCCGGGGTCCCAGGATCGAGTCCCACATCGGGCTCCCTGCATGGAGCCTGCTTCTCTCTCTGCCTGTGTCTGCCTCTCTCTCTGTGTGTCTCTCATGAATAAATAAATAAAAATCTTTAAAAAAAAGAGAAAAATCTCAATAATATTTGTCAAATGAATGCCTCAAGTTCCCCCCTTTTCCATGGGTATGTATATGTGGAGGTTTACCTGCTGCTTTCATTTGATGCTGTGAGTACAGCCTGGACCTGTATCCGTTCCCTGGGCTGTAGTTTTGATCTCTCAGTTCAAGACAGCCTGCTGGCTCAGGGCTGGGCCATGTGACCTGCAGCTCTCTCCTAGATTTAGATAAAGCTCATTCTACTCCTTGAGTGCATGTCTGATCTGAGGCTCTCCTTCCATTGACTATCTTAGTGCTCCTTCCCTATATCATGATTATGGACCAGACCAGCTGGATATTGATTTTAAAAAAATATTTCATTAGAGTTCCTTATATCCTCTTAGACTCACCAATTGACACTGTTGACTTCTTCCTATTACAGCTCTTCTGGCTTGGTTAATTTTTCCCAAATCTTTTAGCACCCTTCACCTTCCTTACTTGGAAATCCCATCAAAACTGCATGATTGGATCTGGAGCTAGGCCAGTGATGACATGAAGGACTAACATTGAAATATAAGATGATCATCAGGCTCTTAACTTGAGTTCCCACCCAGAAACTTGGCACCTTCTCTGTAGGATGTGCGTTTTTAAAAAGCCAAAAGCAATTAACCATTATGCAAACTATCTAATCCTCAGCTTCCTCAACTGCAAAATGGGAATAGCTGCACCCTCCTGTGGGTTTTTAATTAAGATTAAATTGTGATATGATAAATTGCTTAGCTCAAGATCTGACACATGGGAAGTGCTCTATAAAGGATAGTTCTTTTTATTTTTATTTCTAAAAGGCGAATCCCAAAGTCCAGGATCCCCTAAGAGAAAGGTTCCAGTGAATCTTGGCTCATATCTTTAACAGCTCATCATGGAAGAGAGAGGGTTGGATCCAGTCAGGGACAAGGTATAAATAGCTAAATTAGTGACAATATAAGGATGGCACTATTCAACTAAGCATTCTTTCCTGATTCTCCCTGTGTCTGAATGAGCTCAGAGCCTCTTCCCATATTATCTCAGATGCTGGAAGGTCCATCCTGCTTACAGGTTTCATTGAACATATTTTGGAGTAAGAGAACTTTTTAAGTGCCTTTCTAAAACAACTGGGTAGATTAAATCCTAAATATTGAAATTTGTTTTTGAAACTAAGCTGATAAATGAGCACCCAACATTATTTCAGTTTAAATTCAACTGACTAAAGACCCCAAATAGCCAGGGGAATATTAAAAAAGAAAACCATAGCTGGGGGCATCACAATGCCAGATTTCAGGTTGTACTACGAAGCTGTGATCATCAAGACAGTGTGGTACTGGCACAAAAACAGACACATAGATCAATGGAACAGAATAGAGAATCCAGAAGTGGACCCTCAACTTTATCTATGGTCAACTAATATTTGACAAAGCAGGAAAGACTATCCACTGGAAAAAAGACAGTCTCTTCAATAAATGGTGCTTGGAAAATTGGACAGCCACATGCAGAAGAATGAAACTAGACCATTCTCTTATACCATACACAAAGATAAACTCAAAATGGATGAAAGATTTAAATGTGAGACAAGAATCCATCAAAATCCTAGAGGAGAACACAGGCAACACCCTTTTTGAATGTGGCCACAGCAGCTTCTTGCAAGATACATCCATAAAGGCAAGGGAAACAAAAGCAAAAATGAATTATTGGAACTTAATCAAGATAAAAAGCTTCTGCACAGCAAAAGAAACAGTCAACAAAACTAAAAGACAACCTACAGAATGGGAGAAGTTATTTGCAAATGACCTATCAGATAAAGGGCTAGTATCCAAGATCTATAAAGAACTTATTAAACTCAACAGAAAGAAACAAACAATCCAATCATGAAATGGGCAAAAGACATGAACAGAAATCTCACAGAGGAAGACATAGACATGGCCAACACGCACATGAGAAAATGCTCCGCATCACTTGCCATCAGGGAAATACAAATCAAAACCACAATGAGATACCACCTCACACCAGTGAGAATGGTGAAAATTAACAAGACAGGAAACAACAAATGTTGGAGGATGTGGAGAAAGGGGAACCCTCTTGTACTGTGGGTGGGAATGTGAACTGGTGCAGCCACTCTGGAAAACTGTGTGGAGGTTCCTCAAAGAGTTAAAAATAGACCTGCCCTATGACCCAGCAACTGCACTGCTGGGGATTTACCCCAAAGATACAGATGCAGTGAAACGCCAGGACACCTGCACCCCGATGTTTCTAGCAGCAATGGCCACAATAGCCAAACTGTGGAAGGAGCCTCGGTGTCCACCGAAAGATGAGTGGATAAAGAAGATGTGGTTTATGTATACAATGGAATATTCCTCAGCCATTAGAAATGACAAATACCCACCATTTGCTTCGATGTGGATGGAACTGGAGAGTATTATGCTGAGTGAAATAAGTCAATTGGAGAAGAACAAACATTATATGGTCTCATTCATTTGGGGAATATAAAAATTAGTGAAAAGGAATAAAGGGGAAAGGAGAGAAAATGAAAATATCAGTGAGGGTGACAAAACATTAGAGACACCTAACTCTGGGAAACAAACAAGGGGTAGTGGAAAGGGAGGTGGGCGGAGGATTGGGGTGGCTGGGTGATGGGCACTGAGGGGGGCACTTGGTGGGATGAGCACTGGATGTTATGCTATATGTTGGCAAATTGAACTCTAATAAAAAAATTAAATAAAAAAATTCAACTGACCTAATGTTACCCAGTCCATCTTGGACTGTCTTTAATTACATTAAGTCACATTTTCTCAACCTTGGCATTATTGACATTTGGGACCAGATGATTCTTTGTTTTGAGTGGTCATCTTGTACATCGTAGGATTTTTTTTAAAGATTTTATTTATTTATTCATGAGAGACACAGAAAGAGAGGCAGAGACACAAGCAGAGGGAGAAGCAGGGTCCATGCAAAGAGCCTGATGTGGGACTCGATTCTGGGAATCTGGGATCAGGGCCCAAGCCAAAGGCAGGCGCTCAATGCTGCTTTAGCAGCATTCCTGGCTTCTACCTACCAGAAGCAAGTAGCATTCTTCCCATTGTCTTAAAGCAATTACTAAGTATCCCTTAGGAGAAAAATTGTCCCATGGTTGAGAAACACTGTATTCATGTATTTCTACTTTTAAATAATGACAAGGTTTTTTGAGTTATACCGGATCTGGTATTGAGTATTGGTTCTGCTTCATACAATGTATGTGCCATCAGACAGGTCTAGCCTGAGAGGCAGCTTCCTCATCTGCACAAGGTGGGTAATAAAATCTAACACCTGGCATTGAGGTGAGACTTAAAATAGGACATGTATAGAGGACCTGGACATGTAGAAGCTCAATGGTTATGATCATATCTTTTTCTTTGGCTAATGGAATTGACCATTGCCAAAAACTCTGTTTGCTTGGAAAGTATGTGTGTGTGTGTGTGTGTGTGTGTGTGTGTGTGCATGCTTGTGCACACACAGGCACATCCATATGCTACATGTCAGGGATATATTGCTGAGAAAGAACTAACCTCTGCGTGGCTCTAGAACTCTCTGGCAGACCACGGGTGATATCGAACAACACTTCAGAGCACAAGCTTTGGCGTGAGACAGACATGGATTCCACTCCTGGATCTGCCATCTACCTGTTAGGTGATAATTTGGATCAAGTTGTAAAACCTCTCTGCCTCAAGTTCCTTATCTGACGAACAAAAACCATACCCATCTTGTAGGGTCATTGTATTGTGAGGATTAAATGAGATCACGAATGTGAAACACTTTGTACCATGCCTGTGGCCATGTCAAATTTGCTCAATAACTAATAGTTGTTGTTGCTATTATTATCCATGTTATTTCGCCCTTGGGTACATCCCTAGGGGTAACTTCAAAGCAGATAGTGGCCTCTTTCCAGGGGTTTCCTATCGTGCCAGAGTAGCTCAGTCAACAACTTCCCTAATGAGCTCAAGACTCCATCAGCGGGACCTTTTGTTTTCCTACTAACTCTCTGTCAACATGGTTTCCGCTCTGGCATCAACATTATACCAATTGCATATTCACTAGCCTGCATGGGCCTCAAGACTATCAATTGCTACAATGGAGTAAATGATATTCATTGTTAAAACAGGGTAAATGCCTATTTCCTTTACACAATAGAAGGAACTGTTATAGGCTATTAAGTAAATAACAATAAATAACACACTATAAAATGCTTTACATATGCCTTATCGCACTGAACTGTAATGCTCTGAAGTAGCTGTTATGGCTGGGTAAATTATACGTGTTTTTAAACACTGTCCAAAATACATATTTACACGTACTTAAAATCCTACACTAAACAGTCTCTATAGCAACCAGTAAAACACAAAAGCCTTATTAAGCATTCTTTGTAGTATTTTTAGGAGTTTAATCATTAGGAGAAAGCTCATAGGCCATGTAGACACCAGGGAACACGAAAAAAGAAAGTCTTTATAGGAACAAAAGAATGAGGTTGGCTTTGAACCTGGTGGGAGAGGATTTTATTTTTTTAAACTAATAATCACCAAGGGCCTTCTCTTTGTGAAGGCAATGCTGTGTTTGGGGTACATCAGACACAATTTTGGAATTACAATCTGGTTCTCAACAGAGAAGAGAGATTCTTCAATTAACATATTCCAGCAAAAAGATCACTTTCAATTTTCTCTCTTTAGTCACAGCAAGAAAAGATTTCCTTGCCATTCAAAAGTAAAGGAATATATAATATCTCTGTTGAGCCTGAGTCATATGACTCTTAGAAGGGTAATTCTGATGGTTTCACTGGGGTGGAGCCATATCCCATCATTTGAGTTCTGCATTTAACTGATTGTTTGTGGCATGCTGCAATGACAACATACCCTAGAAATATTAGTGACTTAACACTGCAAAATTTTCTTTCTTACTCATTCTGTATGTCCAGTGTCAGTCAGTAGAGTTTATACACTGTGCTATCTCTCAGGGACCCTAGGGAGCCCTATCCTCTTGTGATGCCACCACTCAAATACAGTCTTTCCAGGGTTCTACAGCCAGGAGAGAGACTGCTGGAGGGTGGCCTGGGGGCCCAGAAGCAGCATACCTCATTTTCACTCACACCCTATTGGCCAGAACTTAAATCAAGTAGTTCCAACCAACCTACAACAAAGATTGGATAGATGGGGGAGCCCATGGAATATTTATCTAGCACTAAACAGTTTTGAGAAAAATATCATTTACATGTCAGAACTAGGCCAGATACTTTACACTGCTTGAATTTATCTTTAAAATAATTTTGCAATGTAAAATTTCCCCATTCACCAATGGAGAAACAGACTCAGAAGTCTTAAATGACTTATTTAAGGTCACTCAACCACAAATTGGAAGGGCAAATTTAAATCTAGGTCAATCTAAAACTGAACATAAAATACTCTATCAATCAGCAGTTCTACTTTTAAGTAGAAAAGCACATATATTTTCATCAAAAAACATGTTTGTAGAATGTACGCACAAGCACTCTTCCTAATATCCCCAAATTGAAAACAATTTGCCATCCACCAATAGTGGGATACACTGATTGTGGCGTACAAACACAATGGAATATTATACAGTACTGAGAACCAATAAATGGTAACTACATGCAAATACGGATAAATCTCACAGATATCACATTGAATGAAAGAGTTTATACTGTATGATTCCATGCCATATTACTCAAAAGCAAGCAAAATTAATCAATGGTGACAGAAGTCAGGATAACGATGACCTTGGAGTTTGTCATGAAAAGCATGCAAAGAGCTTCTGGTTTTTCTTGTTCATTTATCTGGATGCTAGTACCATGGGTCTGTTTGATTTGTGAAAATTCATCTATCTGCACAATTATATTTTTGCATATTGCTCTGCATATGTTATTTTATATAAGGTCTACTTGGAAAAAGACAACTTGCAAAAGTATAAATTATAGGTTCAGATCAAACTGATTCTAGAGCCCTGTCTGTTATCATATAGCATTCATTTCTTCTCCAACCACATTAAAACAAAAGTCAATTCTACCCTTAAATAATTCAGCTTGATTTCTACTCCATTGACATGACCCCTCTATTAAATAGTTCCTTGGGATAATGGTTTAGATAGAAACTTACAGCAAATTTGTGAGAATTGTCAAAGTCAACTACAACTCACTCTAACATTGGCTTCTGTAAGATAGCTTTCTTCCCTGAAATCGAATGTAAACCTGGGATTTCCAGAGAATGGAGGGAAGGCCATGGAATCTGCTCTCTTCTCAGGCTAGCAGAATGAATATAGTCCAGTATAGAGGAGAGAAAAAAAAAAAAACACCTATATTAAAACAAACCCCAAACAAGGATAATAAGATAAGATTGGGGCTAGAGATGTTTCCATCCATTTCATTTGGAGCCATCACAAAACTCAAAAACCATCGTACCTACCCAGCTGAAATGAACTGACAGCTCAAGGATTAATTCCATTGCTTTTCTCTGCCCCTTCCCTATCCCCTTATCACATCCAACACCAAAACAGCAATTTGGTGGAACACTGACCACCAAAAGACAATGTTGTCTTAGGGAAGGTATTAGTGGTAAATCCTCAAGCTGTTTTATAAGCACGTCCTAGTTTGGCAACAGAAGGCAAAACACAAAATTGTGAGATAAGCTTGAATTCAATTTTGCAGTTTTCATCTGTCATCACATTATGATAGTATGGTGTTCTGGGCTTTTCAGCAGGTTCAGGGCATGGGTATGATACTTCTGGGAAGGACTTCACTCCCATCTGTTCCTATCTTGGAAGCAGTGCTTGTGGGATCATGCTTTTCAAAGATCTAGTGGGAATTGCCAGAGCTCATTCTAAAGACCTGTCAGATTCTGAGTCAATGGCACTCTATCTGCATGCCTTGCTTATTCATTTATTTGGCATGTGTTTACTAAGCACCTGTTTTGTTTTTGGTGCTGTGCATGGCTCTGGGGATGAACTAATGAACAGAGGGAAAATAGACAAATAAGTGGGGAGATTTTAAGAAACACCAATGGGATTAAATAGTGTACTATAAGAGCAAATAGGAGACATGGCCACCAAGCCTTGAGGAGTAAGATCACTTCCTGGAGGTCATGACATCTAGGCTGAAACATGAAGAGTGCAGTGAAGCTATATTGGATACCCCCATGTACCATTCACTCTGCTAGGTTTTGGAAATAGAAGGATGATTAGAGCCTAGTCTGAATAAGAGATAGAGTGTGATTTGAGGAGGGGTAAAGATAAACGAAAGGACTCTTTCAGTAGATCAGTGAAGTTCAGCAGGGTGTTGGGGCTCAGCTTGATGGAGATGATGCCTAGGGAGTTAATTCTAGGCAAATGAGTAGCAGTTAAAGGAAAATGCAGGGAGGTAGAAAGTAGATTTTCTAAGAGAGAGGAGGACAGAGTAAGTGGGCACAGAGTCATGAAACAGTGGACCTACAATGGGTACTTTGTGTGTTTTAATGTAATTGGAGTAGACAGCGTGAAGTTGGGGGCTGTGGAATCTGGGAAGTGCTCAATGTGGCAATTACAGTGAGCCATGGTAATTTTGGTGAATCACCACTTGCTGGTGGTGGTGATTTGATCATAGTGTGTTCGATAAGAATCACCCCAATAGCAGTATGATGAGAGGATGAAATTTGAAATCCAAATCCAAATCCACTGTAGAGTGGTATATCAGTGGTATCCGCAAGCCATATGCTTTCCTCCCTCAGTTTTCTGGGCCCAATAGAAACATGAAGTCTAAGCCTAGAGAATGGCTACTAGGAACAGAACAACCTGTTATCCTGCATTTCCCCTGTAGACACACAGCCTTGGTGTAGATTTATACAACTACATTTAGGACTGATGATAGAATCATTGTTTTTTTTTTTTTTTTTTTTATCCCTTCCATGACACAAACCAAGAAAAAAAATCATAATAAAATTTTACAAGTTAGCTGCCACCAAGAATAAACAAGAGAGCACTATAAGAAATGAATCAGAGGCTCTAACTAAATCTGCTCTCAGGACAATAACTCTAATGCAAAGCCAGGGTCTGAGGAGGTCGCAATGGGAAACTCTCCTGGGGCATTTCCAAAGAGAAAGGAGATATTCTCCTCCTGTCATCTTCACTTCATGTCCTAATATGTCTGTGGATGTGCAGAGAAAACATAATCTGCAGCCTCTGCTCTGAATCAAGGTTTGGATAACCAGGGCCATTAAGGCATCCCCAAGGATCATAGAATTAACCCTCTCTGAACCCAGGGAAGCCACTGCCACTAAAGCACTAGAAGAAAGTTGCTTGATTCTAATCACAGCTGAACCAAAATGTCACTTACCATTAGGTTCAATTGGCATTTTTTTCCTCTTTTTAAATTACAAGATTACCTTTAAATTGTGTACAGGAGCTCATAACTGCTGTCCATTGGAGGTAATCGGGAGTGATTTCATTTTACCCATAGACAGGTTGCCTCTTCTAGAGTCTTTGTTCATTAAGCTTCTGTCTATCTCAGGTTCCATTTAAGCATCAATGAGGAATAAATTCTGTAACACGGAAGACATTGCATGTTTGTTTTTAGAGTCACCTCGTTTGTTGGCTGATGATTCTTCAGAGCAGGCTGGATTCTCCTGGAGCCTCTCAGGTATATGTGGTAAATATGCATTCTCTATGCCCCTTAGGCAGTCTTTTCAACATAGATCGCTGCTCTGGGCTGACCCCGTGAACTCTCCAAAAAATCACTTGGAAAGACAGTCTAAACTGCTAGTCATTCTGTGTTGCCTTCAATGGAAGCAACCTTAGTATAACTGCTTGTAGAACAAGTCAGAGCATAATTAACCCATTCATTCATTCATTCATTCGACATTTGTGCATCAACTATGTGTAAGACATTGAGCCTGGCATTGACACAATGGTGAGTTGGAAGCTTACAACATAGTAGTAGATGGACAAAATTAAACTATTTTATTGCAATGTGATAGCATCCATAAAGTGGAGAGAATAGGAGGCCCGACCTGGGTACATTTATTATAGGGTCAAGGGCACGGGCAAGGCTCCTCAGAAAGAATTACATGGGAACTGATCCTGAAGGTTGAAGAGAGTCTCACTAGCTGAAGGAACAGTTTGTGCAGGGGGCTAGAGGTTAGAGGGGGAGCTCAGGGAGGGTAAGAATGGAAAGTAGGTATGCATGTGTGAAGAAAACAGAGCAGTGGGTCAGGTTGTCAAGAAAAGATGTGGATGGAGGAAGACAGGGATCATATCACAGGAAGCTTTGTCAGCCTGTTAATGAGCATAGACTTTATCCTGAGGGCAAAGGAATAGAGAAGAGAGATGTGAGCAGATGTGCAATTGGGACACTTACCCACAGTAGATGACTGGTTCTATGAGGGTCTGATGCATTTTGTAAGCCTGGTAAAATCTCATATGTATCATCCTTTTCCCCAGAAACAACCTTAACCAGCTACCTCCTTTGATTTTGATCCTTCCCCCTGAGACTACCCTCTGTACTCCATTTATTATACTTCTGCATGTAATGGAATAGAGTTTCAGGAAGAATCCTTCTACTGAGGTTTGCAGAAAAGAGTTGAAGACATGACAAGAGCATAAACACTCATGGCCCAAAACCCTCAAGAGAGGCTATCACTCATAAGCAGAGGAAGACTTTGGGTTTGCTGTGGCTGTATTGTCAAATCCTTCTGATTTACTGATAGAAGTTTAAAAACTTGGGTTATGAGTTGTAATATTTCTGATACTGCCAGCATTATTTTGGGGACACACTGGATTTGAAGTCTTCAGATACAGGTTTGAGGTTCAGTTATGTCACTTAAAAGCTTAGACAACCTAAAAGACTTTGTAGTCCCATTTTTCTTTTTCATCTAAAAGGTTAACATAGCTCCTATAACCTATGGTGTTGTGGGGATTTAATGATATATGCATAGTGTATTGCAGATATTTATTGAATGAATGGATATTGGAGAAAACCCTGACTCCATGGGCTATGGTCTCCTCATCTGTAAAATGAGAAGATTGGACTAGATGCTTTGGATTTCTTTCCAGCTTAAATGATCTCTAGTTCCATGACACTTGCCTATTTTGAGGCTTTTACTGATCAGTGGCATGGTGTGGTAAATATAGGAAAATCTGGTTTGGTATCTTATAAAGTCAAAGGATAAGGAATAAAAGATTTCTGAGAGAAGACACTCTAGTGACTACTCTGGCCCCACTAAAACTGCTCTTATCCCAAAAGCCAGGTAGTGAGAAGAATGTTTATTTGCTACTGTCACTGGCTTTACTTGACTTCCCAGGTGAAGACTTAGTCTCAGAGGATACCACTGACAGCAAATTTCCTGTAAGACCACTTCGAACTGTGGGAGAAAATTGCTTTATCCTTTTATGTTATCTCATGAAACACTATTGATGCATACTGTTCATGCTAAAAAAACCCTTCATGTTTCTTCTTGAGTAAGAACTCGAAGAAAGACAATCTGAGCACAGAAAACATGATATTGAATAAATGTTTTTTTCTGGCTTCTGGAAGGTGATCTGATTTGGAACATAAGCACCTCTGGGAATTCCCCCTTCCCCGCCCCCATTCAGCACCACTGAGGTATATATGTTCTATCCTTGCCATATTTAAATTTCATATTAAGTAAACATTGGAATGACTCAGTATTTGATACCTCATCTGACTGGCCTTTACTATGGTGATATAGCTCAAAATAGCCACATGTGGAACTGTTCCAAAGATGTGATAATGGAAAGTTCTGGGGAATAGATATCTTATCTATTTAGGATATTTAGGACTGACTGAAATATACCCCAATTACAGTTGGACTATCTCTTGGCCGCTGTGGATTATCTCCCATATTGTTGGGACCTAATGTTTTCTGTATTATCCATGGTTTTCTTTTGCTGTTTCTGAAAGGCTATGATGTTGATCACATCAGGCCATCCAGATGCCTTTCCTAGAATGCAACTCTTAAAATGTAGGAGACAAAGCTGCAAATCAGCTACTCAGGATGGCATGGAATAGTTAGAAAGCAAAACCACACTTTCAGCATCCTTTTCTCTGGGAATGTGGACTGACCCCTCTGTAGGCTGCTTCCCCAGAATGCAGCCTCATGGCATGCACTTTGTCATAGTCTTTCCTTACATATTCATCTCTTAGCTTGGACCTTACATTCCTAGGGGATAGGAAACCTAGTTGCTTGCTCACTCCTACTATTAATTATTTGGCACATAATAGGTCTACAAGATAATTTCCAATAAAGAGTATAAATCTGTTAGTGTTGCATTTAATTTTTTTAAGTTTTTTTTTTAAAAATTAAGTAATCTCTACACCCACTGTGGGGCTTGAACTCACAACCCCAAGATCAAGAGTTGCATATTCTTCTGATTGAGCCAGCCAGGAGCCCCTGCTAGTGTTGTATTTTAATTAATTAATTTATTTATTATTTATGAAGTCCAATTTATCAATTTGTTCCTTTATGGATTGTACTTTTTTAAAAAATATTTTTATTTATTTATGCATCACACACACACACACACACAGAGAGAGAGAAAGAGAAAGAGAGAGAGGCAGGCTCCATGCAAGGAGCCCTATGTGGGACTCGATCCCAGGACTACAGGATTGCGCCCTGGGCAGAAGGCAGGCATTAAACCACTGAGCCACCCAGGGATCCCCTGGATTGTGCTTTTGTGTCATGTCTGGGAAATCATTGCCTAGTCCAATGTCAAAAAGTATTCTCCTATGTTTTCTTCTTGAAGTTCTATAGTTTCAGGTTTTATATTTAGGCCTATGATCCATTTTGAGTTAATATTATATATTAGCAATTTATGGATCAAAGGTAATATTTTTGTGTGGATACTCATTTATTTCAGCACCACTTGTAAAGACTACACTTCATCCGTTGAATTGCCTTTGTACCATGTAGAAAAGCAGTTGTCTGTACATTTATCATTGGAGCCTTATTATAAATCTTGAAATCTGGGCTGCTAATTCTACGACCTAATTCTTTTTTAAAGCTGTTTAGGTTACTTTAGTTCTTTTACACTTCCTTATGACTTTTAGATTATTAGTTTCTGCCATAAGAAGCCTGGTTGTATACTGATTAGCGAGAATTGACATCTTAACCATATTGATCCTTCTGACCCATGAAAACAGTATATCCTCTATTTTTTTAGGTCTTTAGTTTTTTTCAGCAATTTTTTTATAGATTTCAAAGTATAGATCTTTCATATATTTGGTCTGGTTTATTCCTAAGTATTTCATATTCTTAAAAGATATTATAAATGGTATTTTTAAATTTTTGATTTCCAGGTGTTTATTGATAGTATATAGAAATAGAACTGATTTTTGTATATTGACTTTGTATGCTGCAGTCTTATTAAACTAATATCAGTTTCAGTATCATTTTTGGGGATTCACCATGTCTTCTCTATAGAAGATCATGTTATATATAAGTAAGAACAGTTTTAATTACTTCTTTCCAACTGGGATCACTTTTATTTATTTACTTATTTTTACTTGCCTTATTGCACTGGCTAGAGCATCCAGTACAACACTGAATACAGGTGGTAAGAGTGGATATACTTTGCCTTTTCCTTGATTATGGAGGAAAAATATTTAGCCTTCAAGTATGAACTCAGAACATTTGCAGATAGAGACCAACTGTGCTCTGCAATTTATATAAAACCCCAAACATATATATTTGCTTAATTCTAATGAAGATTGCTGTGGAGTATGGAACATTATTACAGAAAAACTGGAATCAGGAGCTGACACTAAACCAGATGATGAAAAACAGAATTTAAACAGGATAAGGACAGAAATACTTCCCTCACAAACAGAGGCTTAGAAGCCTGATGAGAAAGGACTGTACGTTAACATAAGAACCACACTTTAGGGCAGCCCGGGCAGCTCAGTGGTTTAGCGCTGCCTTTAGCCCAGGGCGTGATCCTGGAGACCAGGGATAGAGTCCCACGTTGGGCTCCCTGCATGGAGTCTGCTTCTCCCTCTGCCTGTGTCTCTGCCTCTCTCTCTTTCTGTGTGTGTGTGTGTGTGTGTGTGTGTGTGTCTCATGAATAAATAAATAAAATCTTAAAAAAAAAAAAAGAAGCACACTTTAGATGACTTATAACTTGGTATTGTCAGTGTGATATTAAGGAAAAACACTGAGCAGGCTTTACAGGTTGTTGCAGACAGTGTTGGTGTGCTGCCTGAGCCATACTATATGGGAAGGAATTTGAAAATAGCTTTAGAAGGACGCCTGGGTGGCTCAGCGGTTGAGCACCTGCCTTTGGCTCAGGGCGTGATCCTGGAGTCCTGGGATCAAGTCCCACATCGGGCTCCCTGCATGGAGCTTGCTTCTCCCTCTGTCTACGTCTCTGCCTCTCTCTCTGTGTCTCTTGTGAATAAATAAATAAAATCATTAAAAAAAAAAAAAAAGAAAAGAAAATAGCTCTAGATTGACACTGGTGCATGGTGTGCTGGGGCAGCTTGTA
The DNA here is from genome assembly GCF_003254725.2 of Canis lupus dingo. Lineage (NCBI taxonomy): Eukaryota > Metazoa > Chordata > Mammalia > Carnivora > Canidae > Canis > Canis lupus. The sequence goes on from NC_064247.1 coordinate 71,602,119, forward strand.
CAGGCTCTTCTGGCCAATTTTGCTCAACAATTCCCAACTTACATTCAATGATGTCGCCTTGGTAGCTTGAAATTGACCATGGTAGGAATATTTACACCATGAAAATTTGGCAGTTGCTACAAATGAGGGGCTTTTTTTCCCCTAGAGACCTGGTTGTTAAGCATATATCAGCATACCAGTATATAAATAGCACTTACCAGCACACCACTACATAATCAGGAGCCTTTATAAAATTATTATTGATATATTAATATATTCATATGGGTTTTAATTCCTTCCATCTAAGAGTAAGGCACAGCATGATTTTTTTGTATAACCTAAGAAAGAAAAAATGGTATCAATTGTAATTTAGAGATTCCACTAATAGAAGACACATCCTATTCTTAGCCATACTAAAATGTGAGAAACCCTGACCTTTAACATTGAAGAAATACAGCATTATTAAAGTTTGTTGTATGGGAAACACCATATAGTTTATTTTGTATTTGTATTGGTCATTCACATAAAATGTTTAATTTTTATTACAAAGTCCTGTTAAACAAAACAGAAGCAGTTTTTGAAGTTTAACTAAAATATTTGAACTTGGTGAGCCCAGTTCACAGTCTGAGTCCAGATTTTGAGATCTCTCCAGGCAAACCAAATCTCACAGGACACTCACAGGATAGTTTTTATTAGTGTCATCTGTTCATTCATTCATTCATCTGTCTTTCCCAACTAGATAACAGTATGCTTGAGGGTAGAACACTAGTATGTCTTATTACCCTTTGTATTTCCAGGGTTGAGTTAGTGATCTATTTCATTGTGAGTGACCAAGAAATGTCAAGGAAAAAAGAATGTATGTATATATGTATGTATGTATGTATGTATGTATGTATGTATATGTCTGTCATGGCTCCTAAGGAAAGCGTATCCATGTCTATCCCAACCATGTGCATACCACACAGATAGGAACACACACAGAGATGGCAACACAAAGATGTTATTTTTACAGATCTTTCACTATAACTTAGAAATCAGATATACTGTTGAGTAACTTCTTTCCTCCTGAAAATCTCACCAGAGACCAGCACTCAGTGTTGAATGAATAACCTAATTGGTAGGGTTGGCTATTTCTGAGAGATGAGTATGAAGATAGTCAATGCCTGAGTATATTGAATGTGTCATTGGCCTGGTATGCTGGCATTTGGGCATTCTGACATGGGTAGATCTGTCCTTTCTTACTCTTCTCTTAAGGATTGAATGCAAGTGAGAGTCTTCAGTCAGCTTTTGTATGCCCGTTGCTTAACAAACTATGAGGAAGTCTTAGGGCAGCTCTTAGGCAGCCTGGTTGAGAGTGTCAGAAGCTGACCATTACTATTAGGTACCAGCCCAGCACATCACTCTGAATAGATCCATTTGGACATGGTGGCTTCTTTCCTTTCCTTTTTCCAGTAGCTGAAAATATCCCCTGATAGCTCAACAGAGAAAAATAAATTGTCCTCGTGTATTTACACAGAGGAGAAGATTTTCCTCATTGTATTTGCAATTCTGTCTCATGCGATGACCCCCATTTTCATAATCCTTCATGGAGTATCATGATTTAAAAAGCTTTCTCTCCCTGCTGTTTCTGTTAAAAGGTTTTCTGGTGCAATTCTTGGAAAGTCAAATTCTGCATTTAAATGTTGTATTTTCGCAGATATAATTTTAAAGAGGCCATACTTCTGGAATGTTTTTCTTTCTGGGAGAGAAGCAAGCAATTCCACCCTTCTGCATATATTGTTAACCAAGCCACGAGAGCGTACAACAGCTTTAATAGGAAGGCAATTGTGATTACATCTCGCTCGTAATTACATTTATTTGCTCACATATGTCCAAAAAGGCAAGCATTAGCCAGACCGTATGGGTATGTGTTTGTGCAAGGAAAATCATCTGGCAGATTGACAGTGAGGAAAATAGCTTTCAGCCACTTAGGCCTCTCCTGTCATGGACACTCGCGAAGACTGTCAGAGCTTACTTCGTTTTTGTTTTCATGCTTCTAAAATCGATTGCATTTGGAAAGCAGGGGAATTTATTATGGGTGATGGATTTGCATCAAAATAATCAAAATATTAGAGGCTGTATCTAACAAGGTACACATCTGTGATCCCACAGAGGAGAAAGTTGAAGCGTACCATGGTTGAAAGAAGCATTGGAAATGGCCACTGTCCCATCTGAGGAAGGGACGTATGTAGCTTCTGGGAATTTAGAGGGAAATTTTAAATCTGCATCACCAAGCTGTCCCTAAAGAAAAGAGAAGGTAGTGAAAATGGCATCGTTGTGTTTGTGAAACAGGTGAGTTTGGATCCTGGCTAAGCCATCTGTAACTCAAAAGACTTTGGAGAAGTTACTTTACTCCTCTGTACCTTGTGTTTCTTACCATTTTGGACTGTTTTTTCATTTATTACTCTCTGGCCTGTAAATAAGTTACTGACTCTTTGGGCCACTGCTATGCCCTCAGAACCTGGCACCATTCCTGGAGCATCATACTTACTCAGTGAATATATTTTTTAAATAAATTAATGTAAATTACATGATACATGCATGACTCAACAAACAGTGTTATATTAGTTTGCTGTTGGTTGGTGCTCTAATAAATTACCACACACTTTATGGCTTAAAACAACAAAAATTTATTATTTCACAGTCCTGGAGGTCAGAAGTCCTCAAATCAGCATGTCAGGGATTGTGCTTCACCTAGAAGCTCTAGGAAGGATCTGTCCCTTGCCTTTTCCAGCTTCTGGAAGCTGCCTGCACTCTCTGGTTCATGGCTGCTTCCTCCATCTTCAAAGCCAGATGTATCTGTCTATGCCTCTGACATTCCTGCCTCCCTGTTTTGAGGACCCTTATGTTACATTGGGTCTACCAGATAATCCCAGAAAATCTATTTAAGACCCTTGGCCCAATCATATTTGCAAAGTCCCCTTTTGCCCAGTAAGGCAATATAGTCACAGATTCTGGGATTAGGACATAGACATCTTTGGGGATGACATTATTCTGTCTACTACAAGTTTCTGTTATGAAATAAATCCCACCTCATTTATTACTACCACTTCTTTTTACCACTTGTTTGAATGCTCCTGTTGAAGGCTATCCTAACAAGAAACAGACAACTTTCAGATTTGTTTTTTGCCTCCATGGCAATGGTGCAATGATGCTGGACACCAACCGTGTCCCTTTAGGCCTCAGTTAATGGTGATTTATTTCACTTACATTTGGAGTTAGGAGGGCATGTTGTTGGGTTGAAGAAATTCTCAGCAACTTGCAGAGGATTTGGCATTCAGTAAATGTTTGTGGAATGATGAGTAAATCAGTGTTGAAAAGGTATCAGCCTACCTTCTAGGATCATTTCTCAAGACAAGGGATGACTTAGAGAAAATTCTTTGTAATCAGCTGAAAAGCAACAGATAGCAGTGAGCATATATATCCTGGGACTTACTTATCAAGAAAATCTTATGATGGTTTACAGGCCTTTCTTCCCTTGGGCTGAGAAATTGTCAAACACAGGGATAGGGCCATTGGGGCCTAAAGCTGATTGGTGGCCACCAAATACTATGGAATAGAATTGTGTGAATAACCAAAAAGTTCAGGGAAAAGCCAAGATCTCATACATGTTTTGGGCTATGAGAGAGTGAAGGAGCCATCAAATTTAACCTTTTATCCAATATTTAGAATTTTTCTAACCATGTGGTCTAAAAATAAGCCATTGAAATCCTTCTATGATGGTGTCAGAATAAATGGGTTTTCTATCTTTGGAAAATTTGGTGGCAAGTTCTTCCTTAAACTGAACCAAAATGATCTCCCTGTGGTGCTTGTTCATTCATGTGTTCTCTGTGTCATATAACAACTTCTGTGGACTTCTCACTCCAGACAAATGTCTGTTTTCCCATTTTCTCTTCTCCCATGATTCCACATGACTCCTGTGGTTTTTGTAAAGTCATATTTCAAGAGGCCATTTTATATGTCTTCTACTAGGCTGTGAACTTATTAAAAGCAGGTTTGTTTTATCTTTATCTTTGAATCTCAAAGCTTAGCAGAGTGACATATTTATAACATAGGCAGAGTCAAATTGAGTTAAATTAACACTGTTGGTAATTGAGCATAATGGACCCAGCTCAGGACATTCAGTAGAGAATTGGGTTTGAAGTTTGCCCACATTGCTTCTGAACCCTCTAGACTGGGTAAAGCGATTCTCCTCTCCGAGTCATAGATTCCTGTCTCTATGGCAGCCACCTGGGGTTGTTTTGAGGATAAAATGTGTGAATTATGAGAGTGTATTATGCAAATGTGAAGGGTTGTCTCAGTGCCCTTAAAGCCACACAGAACAGATCTCATCTTCCTCTGTTTGGCAGCCCTTCAAATATTCACAGAAAAAGATATCACACTCTATATCCCGAGCTGACAATATATATAGAATAACTAACTGTGAAATGCCCAGAATTAAATTTCTGGGTTTTGGATATCTGCCCTGTTGTTTATTAGCTGTTTGATCTTGGGAAAAGTACTGCTCCATGCCTCAGTCTCCTCATCTGTAACTGTGGGATAAAGACGGTACCCATTTCCTAGCGTGAATATGAAGATTGGCCAAGATATTTGGTATCAAAGCTTAGGACAATGCCTGGCATACAGCAACTAGTCAATTGATTATTATTATTGCATGATTATCGTTATTTTCCCCAAGCTTTCATGTCCCATATTTTCTTGCATCGGAGGATAGAGCATTTGATCCTTTTCTACTCTTCAGGCTTAATCTTCCACTGACCTGGGATTCTGTGTTACTCCCCAGTGCATAGACTGAGGTGACAAGAAAGAAAGAGGGAGGTTCATAATAAAGAGAGAGTTAGCAAAGGCTGGAGCCTCAGCCCTCCCTTTTATGAGATAGAATTTTTAGCATTGGTATCAGTGTCTTCTGGTCCTAAGACCTAAGCTCAGGCATTGTTTCCTACCCTCTAGGAGGTGTCCCGCTATCACTGCTTGTTTTTAAATCTTTTGAAAGTGCCATCAGACCTCCACTAGCTCTTTTCCCCCTTCCTCCCCTCTTCCTCAGGTTGTACTTCAGGTGCTCCAAGCATGGAGTCCCTTCTCCTGATGCAGAGAACCCTAGACAAAACCCTTACTTACAACCACTTGAAACTGCAGTGTCAATTTCAGCATGTGCTGGATGGGGATTTGCAGCAAAGCACATGGCTCATGAGCAGCAGACCCTGGCTTTATTCATGCAGCGCAAGAGCAAGCCACATCCTGTGATCTGTTCTCTGATTTTTTTCCTCCTCCAGAAAGAATATAATAAATTAAACATAGTATGAAATGCAAAAAGGTTACATTGAGACATATACTATTTGAAGGTTTAATTCATTTTTCTAGTGTATAAGACACAAGGCTATTAAATTTTTAAAGCCGTGATCTCCTAAACTCTCTACTTTATGAGGGCTTTCTTCATAAAGATAAATGGTTTCCTTGCCAAATCAAATGCAGATTTGAAACAAATTAAGTTAATGCTCAATGGTACAAGGTAGAATGGATGGGGGAGCTGTTTTATTTTGCATTGTAATAACCATACACACCTAAATCAATAGCTGTGGAAAAAAGGCAATAATATCACGTAACTGCAGGAAATGAAATATAGTGGCTGTATGTGGGGGGTGCAGGCTGCAAAAAGAAAGGGTTTGTATTGGAATAATGACATTTCATTAAACAGGGAAGGAGTAGTATTGAAGAGAAGTCCATAGCAGTAAATTCTATTTCTTATAATAACACTTGAGACGAGTTAAAGTTGGCTGGGTATTGTGATAAAGGATAATGCCATCGTCTGTCCATGCATTGTGCTATAATTTTATGTTTAAAGAAAACCTGAGATATTAAAGAGGCCGTGCATGTTTTCAGAGTGTGTCCCCATTCTCCTAATCTTTTGCTTAATTTCACACAAGGTCCAATGATCTGTCTGAAAGTCAGTAGTTGGATAAGAAAGGTGGCCTAGTTTTTTCTTTTTTAATTGCTTTTGAATGAAGCCAATAGATTTCTTTTTTTTTTTTTAAATTTATTATTATGATTATGGTAGGGGGGCAGGGCAGGGACAAAGGAATTTACTATTAAAGAAAGGGGCTTTCTCAACAGTTAGGATAAAGAGATACATTCCCAGAGCTGGTATTTTCAAATACATACCTATCTACCCATAGGCTGCAGAATAGCTACCTATGATGTTTCCTGGAAGACCCAAACTCCTTGGCCTTCACAGGTGCAGGTACCTGATTCTAGGATATCACTATGTGAAAACCATTTTGATTAAACCATTGCCATCTTTTCAAACTGGCTCTAAAAGAGACTATATAAAGCCCACCATTCTCCTCCAGCCACAGCCTCTAATGGTATGTTCTTGGATCTCGTTGGTGCTTTGAAATCAGCCTGTAGGTGCTGAAAACTTGAAACTTTGGAGGAGCTGCTGTATGTTTGTTCCCCCTGGACCTCCTTCTGTCCTCTTCACTGGGGGAGACAGAAGCACCACATATATGCCCACCTGGAGCAGGGCCTACAGAGTTGTTAGCAAAGCAAGCAAGATACTCGAGGAGTCACCCCCTCTGGGAAGCTTCCTTGCTCTTGCCAGTTAGATGAACTTTTAGTCTCCATTTACAGTGCTGTTTTAGAGTGGGAAGGCAGTACTGTGTATTTTTACCCAACTAACCCAGCCTTATAATGGGGAGCAGGTATTATAGTTAAACACATGGGTGCTGGAAAACAGACCACTCAAGTACAAAATAGTAGCAATGGGCAATGTCCTTAACTTCTGTTTCTCAGTCTCTCCATCTGTAATGTGTTTCCCACCCCTCAGGAATATTGTAAGGATTAGAAGAGAGAGGGTGCACATGAAGTGGTTAGCGGTGTCCGGCATGAAGAATGTTCGATAATTGTTCAGTGTTGGTTGGTATTGGTATCAGTGCCATTATCTTTGTGATTAAGAACCTGTCACAGATTATGCTCCCCTATTTTATAGAATGTATTAAATAAAGCTTCCTTCCCATCATCCCTTCCTTCCTTCCTGGAGTGATCATAGTGCTGTAGGGTAATTTTATGCAAAAAAGGTGTCCCTCTCCCAAACTGATGAATAAAAAGGGTTGCTTTGTTGCATGGGAAAGGAATGTTAGGTTTGTTTGTTTAATACATAAATCTGTAAATAATGCCTCAGCTGTCTCCACCCCAGACAGGTGCCTCAAATGCCTCTGGGTGTCTGAGCCTTCCAATGTAAGCCCATTTACCAAATGCTGCTTTAATGACTAGGAAGCATTACATAAACTGTAATAAAAGAGCTCTGATTAGACAACCAAGGGTATAAACAGAGCACGTTTAATTATCCACCAAGCACAGCTCCTGAAATTAGGTCTCACAGTTATTCTGGTCCTATCTATTCTAAGTCATTCTCCGCTCTCCCTGCCTTGGAGAACCACTTGAAGTCTTAGCCCTGAAATTAGTGGCAGGGGCCATTATGGGGGATACACAAAAGTAGAAGCAGTTGTTCTTTCTAGTGCTCAGGGTTGAGTGGGGGAATGGGCACCCAGCTTCCAGAGCAGGCACAGGGTAAGAAAGTCTGGGAGAAGCATGCAGTGTCCAGACACTAGTCAATGAGAACACCATAAGGATAGCCGTCTTTGCAAATTTTGCAGTGGCATGTGACTAGAGAAGGTGAATGCATGATATATTGTCACCACATGCCACTTACCCTCGCTTTCCTGCTGTCATGACCAGGAGAGAAGCCTTCTTCATTCTGTCTGAGTGTGGCACAGCTTGGGCCTACACTGGGTGAGGGTGATTCTCTTTAACTCCCTCAGCCTTCATACCTGCCAGTCCAGAGTCTTCCTCCCCAGCTCATTTGTCTGTGATACCACATGTAGTGATGTAGTTCATCATGGAGACTCAAGACCCAAGGCCTCTAGTCCTGACTGGGCTGATTTCTGGAAGAAGTGATAGGCTGGGGCTTCAAGGATGAATCAGATGATGGGGAGGAGATGGAGTGTCCCAGGCCCAGGAAAGTGCTTGAACATAAAACTGTTGTGAATAGCGAGAAGGGAAATGGAGAAAGCAGAGGTGGCTGATGAAGAGATAGTAGAGGGTTAACACCATCTGTGTATTTGTTTTACCCAAATTTGTCCCCTTTTCACTCTGTGACCTTGGGGAAATATCTTGTTTCATATCTGGGCCTCAACTTCTTTCTCTCGTTAACCTGCAGATACTCGTTCTTACACTTAGTAGTCATAAGAGTCAAAGGACAGTATTTGTTTCCATTGTTGTACTTCGGGCATGTTCCTCCTTCCAATCCTTTGCTTTCATTAGCTCATTTCATCCTCACCCTGACCTTATGAGGAAGTATCTATTAATGTCCCCATTTTACAGACAATGGAAATGAGAGCTAGAGTGTGCCAGAGACTGAGGGGACAGAGCTGAGCTTCACACTGAGAATTTTGGTTCCAGAGTCCAAATGCTAATCCTTAGGCTCAGCCTTGCTATATGCATCTCCCCACATAGCACTGAACAGCATCGGCTGCTCTGTGATTGTGCCCACTGCTCTAAAAGCCCCTTGGCGGCCAAGACCAGCCTGCTAGCCACTCAGTTGTTGATGGCTTGTCCACTGAGTAGCTTGTAGTAAATATCAGTTGGAGGGAAGAACTAAAGAAAGAAGGATGGAAGGAAGGGGGGGTGTTATCTTTGGTTGGCAGAATTTAAAGTCATGTTGATTTTCTGTTTTTCTTAGTCTTTCCTAAAATTCAAACAATGAGAGTGGCATAATCACATAAAAATAGGTTAAACAATAACTGCAAATCAGGATTGATTCTCACATTTTCTGGGCAATGCAAAGGTCCAGAGCTTTGTAACCAAGAGACACTGGGTTTGAAACTTGGTTCAACAAATGCCTAATATCTCAGTATACTCGCTAGTAAAATAGGCATTCAGACCACCTAAGCTACAAGACTTTTGTGAGAATTAGAAATAAATGTTGGGAACGTGTGGTCTGTGTGAATGGTTTAGCAAGTGGTGGTCCTGTCCTCATCCACTTCAGTGCTACTGCTGTGGTTTCTGTTGTTTTTCTTAAGAGCAGAGTTTCTTCTATCCCCACACATTTCGTTTTTCAAGGAGCACATAGGCCCAGCCAATTTGCAGCTTAGCCCCTCTCCAGACAACAAAATTTCTTAAACGAGTGTGGGATCCTGCTGTGAACAGAGTATGGTACTAGTTTCTGCTGTCATGGAGGAGGTCATGATCCTAAATTAGGTCATGATCCTAATACTGAGTATATTGGCCAAAGAACCAGGATGAATTCATCAGATAGTATCTTTGTTCAAAGAAACAGAAAACAGGGTTGCCTGGGTGGCTCAGTGGTTGGGAGTCTGCCTTTGGCTCAGGGTGTGATCCTGGGTGTGGGGATCGAGTCCCACATTGGGCTCCCTGCAGGGAGCCTGTTTTTCCCTCTGCCTATGTCTCTACCTCTCTCTCTCTCTCTGTCTCTCATAAATAGAATAGAATAGAATAGAATAGAATAGAATAGAATAGAATAGAATAGAATAGAATAGAATAGAATAGAATAAAAAAATAAAGAAAGAAACAGAAGACAGATGCTTGCAGGGCATTCACATTGTCTGGCCTGGCCACTCAATTAGTTTATCTTGCTGCCTTAAGAAATTGCCACAGATTTGCAGGCTTAAAAATACACACACATGTTATCTTACAGTTCTAGAGGTTGCAAATCTGATATGGGTCTCACGGCACTAAAATCAAGGTGTCAGCTAAGCTGCACTCGTTCTGGAGGCTCCAGGGGAGATTCTATTTCCTTGTATTTTCTAGCTCTTAGAAGCCCTCTGCATTCCTTGGCTCCTGGCCTCTTCCTCCATCTCCAGAGCCAGCAGAGCATCATCTTTAAATCTCTGACTCTGAACCTCCTGTCTCCCCTCTTCACTTATGGGCACCCATGTGTTGACCTTAGGCTATCTCAGACCATCCAAGATAATCTCCCTATCTCAAGGTTCTTAACCCAATCACATCCACAACATCCTTTCTGCTATGTAAGGTAACTCACTCCCATGTTCCAAGGATGAGCCATCTTTGGGGGCCGTGTTTTCTGTCTGCCACACATTCCATGGAACAGACAAAATTTCCCATAAAGGGCCTTGAGTGGAGATTTAAAGAAATGCAGCAAAGCATTATCTCTATTCTGTTCAAGGTTCTGTAGCTATTCTACTATGTAGGTGAGATTTGAATCCAGTTAGTCTGACCTGAAACCCCAGGTTTTCCCATAGGACACACTAGTTCTTGTGTCCTTACTTTTTCCATGGACTGAGCTACTGGTTAGCAGTCTCTATTTCGAGCCAGATGTGGACAGATGCAAAACGAGGGGACCATGATGCCTTCTTTGCTGGAACACCAGCTCTGTTGGGGAGGTCTGGGCTGGCAAGGGCTCAGGGTCATTTGCTCTCTTCTCACTGCCCTTTGAGAAGCAAGCCAATCAAGAGAAGAGGATTTCCCATTCCAGCATGACATCAAAAGCTTCCAGTCAGGGGCTCCCTGGGCCAGGACTCCCTGGGCCAGGATGCAGTTAGCCTGGGATATTAACCAAACACACTTCACCCCTGTGTTTGTTAGGGGTGGTTGTGTCTTTGACGTAGCCTCATTCCTTGGACTTAATTAAAACCCAGTTCCCTCTTTTATTCAATTTATGAGGCCTAGCCGGCAGGATTAAGCGATTATAGACAAAAAGCCCCATTTGTGAAACACTCCTAAACTCAAGCTGTTACGCTGCTTACTTGTACTCCATTAAATTAATAAGGAATGAATCGGCTGATCCATTATGAATAAAGCAGTGGGGAGTCTCTGCCCCGGTTCATACTTCCTGCTCCCTCCTCAGAGAACATTTGTGTAAAATGATTATGTTCATATTCATTCAATTGGAATTCTCTAAAAGTGGAATGCATAAATTACTCTAAAGACACAGAGTTTATCTTAAACATTAACTACGAAGGGTGAATTAATAAGACCATTATAAAACCATTAGCATGCAGTGTATTTACCTACAACTGCAGTATACCTAAAGCATATTCAACCCACAATTGCCATTTGTGTTGGGTGATCAAGCTAGTTTATTTTAGCTCACAGTTCATTTAAACTCATAACACACCGTTGCATATCCAATTTTTCTGTTAGCTTCTTTTTTTTTAGGAGTTCTCTCAGTTGGAAATAGACTTTTGTTGCTTCCTGATTCAACCACAAACCTCTGTCCAGCAATTATTATACCCAAATGTTTCCAAATATTGGTTGTTTAACTCTACAAAATAGGAACCAAGAGACTAACTTTAATCAGATAAAATGTAAGTTCACATATTGAGGTCCAAAGAAGTTAATTTTCTAAGCGGTGTGGGGAACAAAATTGGAGTAAGGGGCTATTCAAGGATTTTTAGTTGACCACAAGCCCAGGCTGTTTTGAGAGGGTAATATGATTTATCCAGGGATTTCCAACCTGATAACTTATGACATTTGGGGCTGGATCATTTTTTATTGTAGGGCTGTCCTTTGTGTTGTAGGATGTTTAGCAGCATCCTGGGTCCTATTTACCAGATACCAGTAGCAATATTTGCTCCCTCCCTAACAGCTGCGACAACCAAAAATGTTTCCAAATATTGCCAAGTCTTTTCTCGGGATGAGAATAGCCCAAAATAGCTCCTAGTTGAGAACAACTACCTTAATCTATATAACTCTCCAAATACTGGTTTATAAACCTGCTTACTGACTGTCACTTCTCTGTCCCTCATCTGGTAAGGACACAACAGCTTGGAAAGAGAAACCACTCTGGGCTCTAAAAACACTCTTTTCCTTCCTCCCCACTCCTGTCTTCAAATCTCAATTTAATCTCTCATTCCAGCCTTGAGTTATAAAACAGAAGCCAGCAGGAGGAAATTTCCACAGGCTTTACATCTACTTTCCTACCTCTGTAGGCCTCCATGCACCCTGCCTTCCCCTTAGTAGTGTAATTCAGAATCAAATCTAAATTTTTTGTTATATCCTTTAAATTCTTTATTGTCACCCAAATGGACTTATGCAGAATATGATTCCAAACAAGGGCTTGAGGTGTCACCCCTTCCCTGTTAAAGATTCCAACATGCATGTATTCCCACAAACATATACTTCCTCTCAGAGGTTTCTCCTCCAAAGGCCCTACAGCTGTCAGGAGGATACTCATATGTTTGAAATGCAGTCTGTGTCAGCTTTAGAATGGCGAGTTCCCTCCCTCTTGCCACAGTGAAATCCATACTGCAACACAATCATATATTTCAGTTTCCACTCACATCCTTGGGGGGGCGGTCTTTGGCATCAGGTAGACATAGTTCTGAGCCAAGCTAACAGGAGGAAGTGGAGTATATGGCAGCAGATGCAAGTATCAGGGTTGACTTAAAGCATGTGGAAATTCTCTTCTGATGGCTTCTATTTTCCTACTGGAGGCTGGAGTGGAAATTTAGTCTGATACTAGGCAGTGCTATTCTTGTCATGGGCATGGAAGCCGAGACCAAGAGAGAGAGACACAAGTTAACTTCCTCAGTGACACACATCTAGTGAGAGGCAAGAAGAGGTCTAAGTGCCGATTGCCTGAAACTCACTCTCTTGACCCTCTGACCCCAGCATTCTGCTTTCTTATTACCTTCAAATTACCATGGTCATTACAACCTATCAAAAACCAGCTCTTCATTGCCAGGACTGAGCACTGAGCAATTAAATACATTAAAAGTCTTCTTTACACCTGGGGTTTCGAGCTCTTTCACTGCCATTTTTTCTTCTTTCTTTTAAATAGTATAGTAAGCACTTTTACCATTGGCGGGTTTCCCTCTTGCATCTCTAATTTTTTCCCCTTTCCTCTCTGTGTCAACTGCTATTATACTCTGCATATCATCAAGTTTTAAGGAGAGAAGAAGCCAGGGGGATGGATAACCAGCGATGTGGATTGTTCGCAACCACCTCATTGGCTAAATGTGGTATTGGGCATTATTCAGTACAGAAGGAACTGTCTATGTGGGCTGTGTGTCCATGCATCAGGGCCTCTGCCATCATTGGACAGGATTACACCCCAACTGACATTTTATTAGCTGCAGGCACTAGGCCATGTTACTTAAAACGAGTCTCAGTTTTCTCATCTGTCTAAAAAATTCATAATCTCTGCCCCTCCGTGCTGTTATGGATAAAGTGCGTTTATTTAAGTGCCCTGTTAAGTGATCCTGGCACACCCTTTATACCCATAACTGAGGTTGGGAGGCACTTTCCTCTATGGGGCCCCTAAACTCCTCATCCCCAGCCCAGTGGGAAGGATTAATGCATTCTTTCTTGAAAGAACTTACATGTACATATGGAATTGGCAAAAGTCTGGCTCTTTGGCCTGATTCCAAGCAAAACTAATCATCAGAAACTTCATGCAGATTTACAATTACTCTTTCTATAACAGGGTTAGGCCCAAGCTGCTGAGAGAGAATTAAAAAGGGGCTGCTACAAGCAGAGAAGGCTCAGTTCTTCACAAAGAAGGATTTTCAAATAAGGCATCTTGTGTGGATCTCTGAGTGCAGGTTGGCTGTAAATTAATATCAAATATTAAAACAGCCCAATTCCCCCTCTCTTAAGATTGTTGTGATGGGCCCTCACAACTGGGCTTTCATTTAAGGCTAATAAAGAGAGTCACATCAGACCTTCTCAATACAGTATGCTTAATCCAAGACATAATTTAATTTTACGATGGTGGTTTATCTGAATTAAGCCAGATGCATGCATAGAGGTCTTTCTCATTGTGAATGGAAGGACGATGGCATGGAGCTATGGCAGGTCCTAGACCACATATTGCCACATACAAACCATGAGATCTGTAATGAACCATCTTCTTTCTCTACAGCCCCAATCTCCTCTTATAAAATGGCAGATTAAGGTCAGAATGGAGGACGTCAACTGCAGGCAGCCTGCAGAAATAGTTTGCTATACCCTGGCTACACACTTTTAGGAAACATTAAATTTATTGACAGTACTAAAAAATTCGCAGAGTTCACATACAAAAATATGCATTTTTGGCCTCTTCTAGCAAGCAGGGGGATTGGGCAACAAACTTCGCATTCTAAAATGGCAGCAGATAGATAGTGCTGCTCAGTAGTTACCACATTACTGCATGTTGCTTGGTCATAGGCTGGCTTTTCAGTTTTCCACTGTCTCTACCACTCCCTGTTAGTGGCACCTGGCCTCTGTTATTCATTCATATATGGTCTGTTCCCTGTGGTATAATTTGAAATTCCTGTATAGCAAAAAGTCTTCTACTTTAATGATTTAGGATTTTGAGGGTTAGTATGATCTGTGGAATTATCCAAGTAAAAATATTGTTGCTGAGGATACTTTAGTGAAAAAAATCTAGTATTCTTTCACCTATACATCTAAGATGCTTTGAATCAATTTATTCAGTAACCTAATTTTGAAAGCCTACTATGTGAAAAGTATTTGTTGGTGTATACTGGAGACACAAAGTAGAATGTAAATTTGTTGAAGAGAAGACAGAAAATAAGTAAGCAAGCAGCCAAGTTAATGTTAATGAAATTGACATCTGAGAGAATTTTAATATCACAGGAGAACAGTTTTTATAGAAAAGAACCATTTAGAAGGAAGCTACATCAGGCTAAGGGGTTGCCATTTAAGCCGAGAATCAGGGATGCAGAAGGCAGAACAAGGATGGTGTGGCTCGGTGGTAGGCAGTGGCTAGATCAGCAGGGCTTTGGAGGACCTGAGAGCCCTGCTTGATTTTTCAAAGCTTTTGGAAGAAAAGGATGGGGCCATCAACGAATTTCCATTTTGGTATGGATCAGGAGTCTCTGTTCAGGGAACTCACAGAGGCTTTAAACAAATAGGTCCTCCTTACCACCTTCATCCAACTTCTGCCCCTCTTTCTATTCCCCTTTCCCATATTATTGTCCCTCCAGTGGGTTGATGTCATTAAAGACATGATTTACAAATGGAGGTT
Source organism: Canis lupus dingo (assembly GCF_003254725.2). Taxonomy (NCBI): domain Eukaryota; kingdom Metazoa; phylum Chordata; class Mammalia; order Carnivora; family Canidae; genus Canis; species Canis lupus. The sequence continues at coordinate 71,617,144 of NC_064247.1, forward strand.
TCTCTTGCACAGATCATGATTGAATCATGTGAGGAAAGAAAACTAGCACTTACTGAAATGTTCTACATGCCAGGTGCTGTTCCATATAATTAAAAAGCTCCTTTGTATCAAAGTATAAATTTGTATTGAAATTCACAGATTATAAGAGTACAGGTTGATGGATTTCATAAACTGAAATTGTGAACAGGACCCAGATCCAGAAAGAATGTGGCTAACCCTCATGGTACATCCTCGTACTCCCTTCTACCTCCTCTTACCCCTGCTGAGGGTAACCACCAGTCCAGATTTAACCTGGTAGACCAGTATTTGCTTGTTTTTGAACCTTATGTAAATAGAACCATGTGGTATTAATGGGCTTCTTTTGCTCAGTGATATCCTTTGTGAGATCCAGTTACATTGTTGCCTTCTATAGCCCCAGTGGTTCCATATGCAAATATAGAGCAACCCATTGGTTTTATGGTAGATGGATATTTGGATGGTTTGGGGTTATTGTGAATGGTGTTGCACTGGACATTCTGGTACCTGGGTCTTCATATGCATGCACACACATTTCTGTCAAGTGAATGCCTACACAGTTCCTATCAAACTGCTTTCTATTCCTACACCATTTTCATAAGTTTATGCTTTGAGTTCTCACGTCAGCCTTTTGATGTAATTATCTCATTCCCTTTGGCAGATGAGGAAACAAGGACTCAGAAAGAAACTGTATATTCCTCAAGGTCACAGAGCCAGTGAGCAGCAGAGCCAGGGCATGAACTTGGATATGTGGGGCTCCAGTGTCTCTGTGCCCTCTATCACACCATGAGTCCCCAGTGGCTCATTAGCTGTGTGGTCCCACCCAAAGGCCACCTCTTTACCAACCCTTTCCAGACCCAGCCTGGAGGGGCTAATTGTGCTGCTCTCTGCTCCCCAGGCATCTCTGGGTATCCCTATGGACAGTCATGGATAGTATTATAAGTGGTAAAGCAGCCAGCTTTGTGGTTGGACAGACCTGGTTTGAGTGTCAGCTCCATCTCCCAGCATGGAAATTTGTGGCAATTTATTTCTTGGTATGATGAGGGTAGTAACAGTAGAGACCTCACAGTGGTATGAAGGTGGAAGACATGATGTCAGGAGGGTGCTTAGACAAGACCTGCACAGAGTATTGGGAGTCAACAAAAGAGATGGGTGGGCAGGTGGATGGACAGAGAAGGGTGTAGATATTCCCACAGACAGTCACAGCTACAGCTTTGGGTCTATCTGTGTTTGTGCCTCATATGCATGCAGTTATATCTGCATTTACCCCCATTTACCTTCTACTTGATGGGGTTGGAATAACCTTTCTCCTTTTAGGGGTCTGGCTCTCCTCTTCTGTCACTGAAGAGATGCCAGCAGATTCAGATCAAATATTTGTTGATCAACTACTCTCTTCCAGGAAACTTTAGACTCTTTGTACCCATCAACTCCATTATTTTCATTAAGCAAACCTGAGTGATTTCATGCCCAATTTACAGCTTGGGAAAGTGAGACTCAGAGAGGTAAAACAATTTATCCAAGATCAGCAGCTTATGAGCAGCAAGGTAAGACTCAGTGTTGAGTCTTATTCCCAAGAGCAGCATGTTTTTCTTGTTTCCTGTGTTTTCCTCCAGAGTCTTTGGTCCTCTGTGATTCTTCAAGGGTTTCCTGTGTTCCTGGCTATGGAGAATTTTGCAGAGGCCTGGTCTACACTTATAAGAAGTAAGGAAATAGAGAGCTGAAGGGAACTCAGTGGGAAGCCAGGAAGCCAAAGGTGATGTGAGCAAATGAACATCACACAGCCTCACATCATCTGTGTGAGTGGCTTTGCACTCAGAAAGACCTGTTTCAGCTCCTGTCCCCGTTGTCCCCACTACTTACAGTACTAGGTTGAATGGTGTCCTCCTCAAAATGTTTATGTCCACACAAAAACTCAAAATGTTATCTTTTTTGGAAAGAGAGTCCAGATGTAAATAGTTGAGGACCTTGAAATGAAATCACCCTGGATTTAGGGTGGGCTTTAAATCCAATGACAGATGTCTTTATAAGTAGAGGAGAGGGCACAAAACACTTGAAGAAGAGGTCATGTGGAGGTTGAAGCAGAGATTGGAGTGAATGTAGTAGATACAAGCTGTGGAACACCCAGGGATGTCAGTGGCCACCAGAAGTGAGGATGATGACATGAGGCCATTTCTCCCTTAGAGCCTCTGGAAGGATCAACTCCACCTACACTTGGATTCGGGGCTTTTGGCCTCTTGAACTATGAGCAAATATAGTTCTGTTGTTTTTAGCTACCTAGACCCTGGTGATCTGCTATGGAGCCCCAGGAAGCTCATCTACTTATATAGACTATGTCCTCCTGGGGAGTCATTAACTTTTTTGAGTTTCACTTGTACACCTGGAAAATGGATCTAGTGAATGGGAACCACCTGGTGGAGTTCTGAAGATGACAGATAAAGTGTGTTAAGAACCTACACTTGGTGGTGGTTATCAATTCTGTGATGCCAGCCAGGACAGCTGGCTGTGAAACTGCCAGGTCAGATTGTCCCTCCTCAGAGGACACTCCCTAGGTCACTCTTGGCCCTGTGAACGACACCAGCTCTCTCAACCAAGCTCCCAAAGGCAATGCTTGTAAGCCCTTTTCTTAGGATTTTGCAGTGGCTTCTAGAATCAGCACACCCTGTTGCTTTTAGTTGTAAGCATGTATCGCCAAAGACGCATATCCCCCTTAGAACCATAAATGCTCTAATAGCAGTAACGGGGCAGCCTCGATCATGACCAAACGTGATTACATTCCACATAAAAATATAAAAGCTCATTTGAGCCAGGCTCCCTCTGGGCCCATTGCCTGCACTTTTATTGAAAACCCCACATTCCTGACTTCGTGAGCACTGATGTAAGGGCCCAGTGAGGCTGGATCTCGAGACCTCTTGTAAAGCCCCAGGGTGGCCTGGTGGGCTGGACTCAGCTGGAAATCCCTGATGTCTCTGAGTGTTCACAGGCACAGAGCCTCACACTTCACTGTCTGGTGAGTCCTATCTACTCAGAGCTCTGAAGACCCTCTGTGCCAGCCCATGTCTCTTGCCTTGCTCCCTGCTAGAATGTAAGGCTGTGGAAGCAGTGAACTGATCTGATCTGTTCTGTGCTGTATCCTCAAGGCCCAGCCTGGCTCAAGGTATGTGAGTGAATAGGCCTCAGAGGACACCCCTGCCATCTCCATGCCTGGCCCTCTATAGTCCTCTTATTCACCTCACCACCTCACCCCCTCTAATGTCTCACCTTTCAGCCACACCCTACAACCTGAGAGTTAGCCAGTTAGTCTCTATTACTACCCATGTACCATTCTGTTCACCTCCTGACTTTTACTCTGGTGTGGCTCTCCTTCTTCTGTGCCTCCCTAATAACCCTGGTTGGCCAACATCTCATCCCCTGCTCACCTGTCTGGACGTGTTTTTAGACTCTAAGTACCATGAGGTCCTGGATAATGTCTTTTTCACAGTTCTCTCCCAGGCCCTGAATAGCATCTGGCTCATGGCCATGCTTGATAAAGTATTGGTCAAATCCGTTGACAAACTGCTAAGAGAACAACACATCTCCATCAAGTAGATGCAAACGGGAGAGAAGGAGGTAAGGGAAACAAAATTCAGTCAGTATGATGGCAAGCACTGTGAAATGTGCTTTTACAAGTATTCTCTGTTTGATTGCTACAATAACCATGTGAGGAAGCTCCTCTTCTCCCTCTTTTATACATGAAGCAAAAGTAGTTAGAGATGTTCACTTAGCCAGTGTCACATCTATAGCAAGTGGGCAGAGCCAGGATTTTAATACTCCAGATCCAAATTCATAGCAAGGTGAGGGTATAAGAAACTGTGGGAACAAAATCTTAATAAATGATTCTAGAAAGTGTGATTGTTAAAAATGCAAAAGTAGGTGTCAAGGCACTGGCAGGCTTGGCACAAGTCAGTTCCCTGCTCTGGACCTCAGTTTCCTCATCTGCAGAGAAAGGTTGGAGACATTTATGAATTGGGTTAGCTGATTTCAGTACCCCCTAGCTCCCAAAATATTCTTGAATTATGTACAAGTTGTGGAAAAACATATACTTTGAAAAGTGATTGAGGCAACAGCTGTCAGAGTGAGTATTTGTTCTATACCTTAAAAATAGATTACACAGAAGTGTGTGTAGGCACAAGTGTGTGTGCGCACATTCAATGCATATAAGCCCATGAGTTGACCAACGGCTGCTGTGGCTCATGGCCACCTTTTAGAGTGTTGTCCCCCGTCAAATCTACAGAGAAAAAGTAAGCAGCTTGCTGACAGTGCTGCTCTGGAATCAGACCAAATACTGTGGGTTCTGTCAACATGTTTGTCTTGATTTACCCGGATTTCTGTTTAAGTGGCATCTCTTCTCTAATTTAAGGAGGCAGTCAGGTCAACATGAAAAGCTATTGGTCATGGGGGGTAGAAGGTGATGCTGAACAAGCCTGGTGCAATGGGAGAAAAAGGCAGGCTACAATCAAGAAAGACAGTGACAATATCTAACAAAGCAGGAAAGTTAGGTGGTATCAGCAGTTCTGCTTATGCCTGCTGTGACATGAGTCACAACTGTGGTTTCCAAAAATATACAGGCTAAACAAATGCTTAATAAGCTTCTCATAGATTTTTCTGATTTTTTTCTTATAGAGGAATTACATTGTTCATTCATTCAACGCACACACACACACACACACACACACTCACATTACCCCGATGTGCCAGATAGTGTACTTGGCAACGATGGGCAGTCCTTGCTGTCACAGAGCTTACAATCTAGTTGGGAAATGTGGTAGACAGAAAAGTGCCCACATCTTATTCCTGGAACCCATGAATACCTTACATGTCAGAAGGGACTTGGTACATGTGAAGGATCTTGAGATGAGATTATCTTGGATTATCCAAATGGACCCAGTGTAATCAAGAGAGTCCTTAATATGGAGGAGGGAGGCAGAATAATCCCATGGCTTTGGTGGTGGATGAAAGGGCCAGGAGGCAAGGGATGCAAGTGGCCTCTAGAGGTTGGAAAAGGTGAGGAAACAGACTCTTCCCTGGAACTTCCAGAAAAGAATGTGGTCCTGCTGACACTTTGACTTTCTGCAGCTCTATGAGACTGATTTGGGATTTTGTCCTCCTGAACTGTAAGAGAATAGAGGTGTATGATTGTAAGCCACACAGTCATTTCTGGCACCTTGTTAAGCAGAAAGAGGAAACAGACAATTTCATTAGGAAACCAGAGGGCTGAGTATATAAGTGCTCAAAGTGGGGAGTGATAAGAAGAACAGGGTGACATAGGAAGGACCAGTGGAAGTCCAGAAAGCTATTGGTTGAAGAAGGAAAAGGACATTGGTGATTTGGGGATGGTTCAGGAGGAGGAAATTCCATGTAGGTATCTTCTCTGTGTATGGGCCTGCACAGGGAAGGAATATGGCCTTAGGGTAGGAAGTATAGGAGGCCACGGGGCTTGGTATGCAGTGTGAACGAGAAATGATGCAAACTCAGGGTGGAAACCACTTGTAGGAGTTGAGTTGTGTGGAACCTTTGTAAACTGAGTCAGAGATTTGAGTTCTTAAGCTAAAGGAAATGGAAATGTTTGAATGGTGTTAAACTGTGGTGAGATCTGGTTGGATCTATATTTTAGATCTGTTCTGTCTAGTTCAGGAGCCACTAGCTGCATGTGGCTATGTGAATTTAAATTAATAAAAAATAATTTTTAAAATCCAGCTTCCAAGTCACACTGGAACATTTTAAGTGCTCAGGAGCCTCATGTGGTTGGTAGCTACCACATCAGACAGAATAGATCTAGAATGTTGCCAGCATTGCAAAAAGTTATATTAGACAGTGCTGCTTAGAAGAAACACCACAACAGCAGAGTGGAGCATGACGTAAGGAGGGAGGCAAGAGTGGAAGTGGGAGAGCAGGTGGGAAGAAGCTTTCCAATATTCCAGGTGGGATTTGATGGTAGTTCATCGTAAGATGGCGGCAGCAGACATGGGCATGGGTGGGCAGATCGAAAAATCTATGTAGGAGGTAACCTTGGATTTTGGAACTCAGATATTGGGAAGTTTCTGCCTCTTTTTGACCTTTTGGTAGAAGCGTTACGTAAAATAAGTTGCTTAAATTCACAGAGCTTCAATTTCCTTACCTATGAGTGGGCGTAGTATCTACTACAAAAGGGGATATTATAACATAACATATCTGGCATAAGCAGTGTTCAATAAAGGGTACATACATCTCATATCCTTTATAAATCTCCAATTTAAAATGGTCTTGTGAATGTTGTTAAGATCCAGGTAGAGTCACTTTGGAACTGCAAACACCTCCTATCCAGGTGAGCTATCTCTCTTAACTGGAGCCTGATCAGAGTATCTTCCAGTCAGATGGACAAGCCCTTCCTCTAGAGCTGCCCTTGGGTGTGAAGGTCATGGGGAAAGGTATGGAAGCCATATGCAGAAAATGAGCAATTCTGTTCCCACCATGACGGCAGGGCGCCCAAATGGAGCTATTTTGTAGTCAGAATGCCACGTAGGACCACACTAGGAGAGCGAGCTTGGGGGAAGCAAGGAGAAGAGCGTGCCATCCGTGTAGAGAAGATAATTGAATCCATGGGAGGTCGACTGGGGCTCATTTCACACAGAACCGCACAACAGCACATGGCTCTCTCAAAGACAATACAGGCCTTCAAAGAGAACCGCTAAAGGGAGTGCATTTCTATATTAAGGGCACAACATCCTCTAAGTGAGACACATTGTTATGCTTCTTCTTCCCAGCCACAGCCTGGAAATAGCCATAAAAGAAATGAAGTATATTTGCCTTGTTAACACAGTTTGTATTACATATTCATAAACCATTTCGTGAAACTGCAAGGGAAAGATTCAATTGTCTTGGAAGCTGATAATGGCCAAACAGCCATACAGAAAGCAGGCAGCATGTTATGGAATTAGCTGCACAATGAATGAAATGCAACGCCTATAATAAACCCATTCAGATATAAATTATGGCTGAGTAGATGCAATGTTTGTTAAGCAATAAAGCTTGCCACCCTACATGGGAAATTGAACGAGATTTATCATAAAATATGGTGGAGAATGTGCTAAGAATCTGGCTCCCCAAACTGGGCTTAATCAAAACACTCTAGAGAGCAGGCTTCCAGGAAGAGGAAACCAAAAGAAAATGATAGCAGTGGGTCCAAGGGGCATTTTGACATTGTGACCTGAAACACCCTTGGTCTCAGCAATCCCACCAAGGATATTTGTATTATGAAAAAAAAAAAAAAAAACTTTTGATTTTTTTCTTTTGAGAATTATCAAAATGCCTCGAGCTCTGGGAATACAAAATGTGACCAGTAATTGGCTTCCTGGTTGGCCAGGACACTAATTGAATTCAGGGACAGGGAACTTGTCCAAGTGACACTGGGCTCTTGGTTTCCCTTGGAAATGGTTGAGGCTAATGATCCCCAGGGAGGCAGCTGGCTCGTAGAGTGCACTGTTGGATGTTTTACTGGGTCCTTGAAGGACGTGCGGCTCGTTTTCTCAGAAGACCTCCCTTGAATCTTCCATGTACAGTGCTAAATGAATATGAGGGCATGTTGTGTATCATCTCCTGGAACTGGAGCTTGGGTTTATCTCTACTTTCTGGGAAAAATAAAATGAAACCAAATAAAATAAAACAAGAATTAACCCAGCATGATTCAGGCTTTCTGGTATTGTTACTTGAAAATAACTGCAAATATTTTATGGCTTTACAAGCTGAAGTCAACGTTTTCAGTGTATTGAGAACAATGAAAAATACCTTAGGAATGTGTTATAGTCCCAGAGTTGGATTAAGAGTGTTCAGAAGTAGAAAGGAATTTTCTGCTTGCTAATAACATTACCCTGAAATCTAATGAAATAACCTCCCTAAAGCCAAGTTTATGGCATAAGCTGATTTCCCATTTGTTGTTAAAAACAAACAAACATCTTCTTTGGTCACCTCATCACTCAGTCCATGTCAAACTGTGCTTCAGATAGCCAAGTTGTACAACTTAAGCAAGTCACTTATGACATTTTATAAATAAAGATTATTATATTTAATGGAATGACCATAGAATTTGAACTTGACAAGCTTCAACACATTCCCAAAGAAGCTTAAAAGGGACACATTTTAGAATTGCTGCTGATGACTTGAGCTATGTCATGCATACTGTGTCCTCACAGTGTGTGTATGTAAATATAAATATACACACATATATATCTGAATGTGCAAATATACACATGTGTATACACACATATCAACAAGAAAAGCTAGGTATTAACAAAAATATTGGAAAAACGAGAAGTCATATTAGATTTTCAAAAATTGATAACGAATCTTTTCTTCCCTTTCCTCATCAAAACATGTTCTCCATACTCCTCCCAACTAAGATGAAATAAGTGCCAAGTATTTGGGAAGGTAGTCAGAATAACAGGGAGCTACAACAAAACATAAAGATGAGAGCAGTTCTTAATATCATATCTAGGATCATCGTGCCAACAATCTGCATTTCTATTGGCTATTAATTTTTTCCTTGCTATCATCTCATTCATGCCTCACAAAAATCTCTACAGAGCAGGACTCTCCATCACCATTTTACAGGTTAGAGAATCCAGGAAGCTCATGTATTATTAGAGAACATTCTTTCTGGATTTGAAATGACGACAGGTTTATCTGTCCTACATAACAAGAAGTCTGGTGATAAGCTTTTCAGAGTAGAATGTGCCAACAAATACCTGGGGCCCTTTCACTCTCTCCTCACCATCATCCTGTAGACTTTCCAGAATGAAAAAATAAGGAAGGGCAAAGTGGTGAGAGGCACACTCCCAGAGTGTGTCCTTTGTATCACCCAAAACACAGCTCCCCTGATAGCCCCATCTTGCAGACTTTTCCACTTTTGTTTCATTGATCAGAAGTATTACTTAGCACCTGAACTGGAAAGGAGCCAAAGAGAAAGGAGGGGGGGGCAGTCATTGGATAAAATATGAATTAAATGTAAATCTGAGTTTACTCAATTGGTACTTCTATATAATGGAGATTACATTGAACTTGATATAAATTGGCCAGATCCATATGCTGAAGATTTCCAAGTTCTGGTTTATGATTCTGAATTAGTTTAACCAATAAGGATAATTTAACATAATTTCTGAACCATTTGGTTTTTATGGGAAGATTAGGTGAGGCAGATGCTAGGACTGATATTTAAAGTCTTGTAAGTACTAGGGGTTCTACTTCTGGTTAAGAAGGCAAATGTGGGGACACCTGAATAGCTCAGCGATAAGCATCTGCCTTCAGCTCAGGCCATGATCCTGGAGTCCCAGGACTGAGTCCCACATCATGCTCCCTGCGTGGAGCCTGCTTCTCCCTCTGCCTATGTCTCTGCCTCTCTCTCTCTCTGTGTTTCTCATGAATAAATAAATAAAATCCTGAAAAAAAAGAAGTCAAATGTGTCTTATAGTCCTCCCTGAAATGATCATTATATAGTCCCCATGCTAATGTGCATTATAGATTATCATATAGTATCATAGTGATTGTGTAACTACAGTATCAGCCAATTTTCCTTACCTGAGAATGATCAGAATTTGATCTGAGAGTTTCAGAATTTAAGGGAAAAAAAAGAACATGCTTTCCATTTAAAACCCTCTTAATCACCTTGTTAGGTCCCACCAACCATCATCATGTCTATGGGCACAACCAATTTGGTATGGATGTCATTCAATTTCCATGATCTAGTGTGTCTATATTCCTCAGCACAAACTCTTCTAAGCAACATGCACATATGAGGGAAAGAGAGAAAAGGAACTTTAAAACAATGAAATGTACTATAGACCACACTCACCTCTAAGACCTCACTTGCCTCCAAGACAATATTCAGTGAAATGTAAGAACCAAATGTCACATTCCATACTTATATTACCAACTCTTATTCCAAAGCACAAGATCTCTCTCTCTTTTTTTTTTTAAAGATTTTATTTATTTGAGAGGGAGAGAGAGCGTGCATGCAAGGGAGGGGCAGAGGCATAGGGAGAAGTAGGCTCCATGCTGAGCAGAGAGGCCCCCACTGGGCTCAATCTCAGGACCCTGAGATCATGACCTGAGCTGAAGCAGATGCTTGACTAAGCCACCCAGGTGCCCCTCACAAGGTCTCTGTTTTAGCAGTTTGGCTGAGGTAGAAACTTTCTCAAAGTTTCGGTTATCTATTACTGGGCAATAAACCATTCTAAAATATAGTGACTTAAAACAGCACCCATGCCTTGGCTCATACTAGTGTAGTTTCAGCAAGGTGGGTGGGAGTGGTTGATCTCTGTTCTAAGTGATGTTGCTGTCATGTGACTCACTTATCTGAGAGTCATCTGGGAGTCTAAGTGTGAGTTTTTTCATGTGGCAGCTGGATCCCAAGAAAACAAACATGGAAACCCCCAGGCCCCTTGAGGACTAGATTCCAAAACTCACACATCATCCTGCCACATTGCATTGGTCACAGCAAGACACCGGCCAGCCCAGATTCCAGGGAAGGGTAGACACATCCAACTCTTCATGTAAACAGTATATGTGCTCATGGGGATGAGCGCAGTCCTTAGTGGCCATCTTTCCAGACACATGCACACCCAGTTTCAGCAGCTCTCTGATGCTTTTGTCGATTCCCTCAATAAGTCATCCCTATTCTCCCAGAAACCTGTCCATCCCTCAGTTTGTGTGGCCGTACAGTGTAGAGAGTTTTAGAGCGAGGGATTTAAGGTTGGATTTCTGGATTCTAAAGATGACTGTTTTGTTTGCTCACTGTCAAATCTTGGTCAAGTTACTAAATGTCTTTGAGCTTTAGTGTTCCCCTTAGTAAAATGGAGGTCATAGTGGTACTGTCTTCATATGCTATTTGAAGTATTTTACAGAGTTAATCCATGTAAACCATTCAGGGATTATAGTATCAGTGCCTGATACATATGTTCAGTAACACTGATTTGCACCTGCCTCCTTCTCTATTCTGTGAGTTTCTGAGGGAAGGACTGGTATTATCTTCATCTCTGTGCTCCTGGGTTGCTGTAAAGATTTTAAAGTGGGAGTTGCTCAGTGAAAATGAGATAAATGAATTAACTAGAGCTTTCTTTTTCTTTAATTGTGCCTATCTGGAACAAATATTTATTTTTAAAAAAGACTGGAACAGCATATGTTGTATATGCCAGCAGCATTAACACTTAACCCATTTGTTCTTTCAGAACATATTATTGAGTACCTATTATGGGCTAGAAGGTCCACTGGGTTCTGGAGATATCATAGCAAATAAACCATGCGTAGTTTCTAACTCATAGTAGTTATATTCTAGTAAGAAGAGAAAATTAACTCAAGCACAGAAGATAATAGTATTTAACAATATGTGCTTTGAAGAACATAGTTACGAGGTAGAGTGTTTGGTCAAACCAGGAAAGGGTTAAGGTGCAACTTTGGGATAGTGATACAGCTGTGGCTTGCCGAAACTCCTACTTTTTAGAAAAGATGGGATTTTAGCAGAGCTCTCAAGGGGAAAAAGTCTATTACTTGGAGTTGTGTGAATGGAAGAGAGAGGAACAAAAACAAGATTGGTGATGCAAATGAGAATGGGGTTTGAAAAATGTGAGGAAGTCCCATATACCTGGATCTTGATGAGTCAAGGGGAGAAAGGCAGGCAGGGGCTAAATGGTGGGGCACTTTTGATTCAATTTTTATTCTTTGTGTAATGGAATACCATTGAAGGGTTTGAAACATGAAAGATGGAAATAGCTTCCCTTCCTTGTATTTCATTCTTGGGTTATCTTATTGCTGACAACCATCCAACACACCCATGGTCTCACCCAACACAACCATGATCCCACATACACAAAAGTTGGAAAATCCTGTTCTTTTGAGATCTGTCTGTGTGAAACTATGTGGTGGTGGTGGTGGTCTAGGGTTGATGGAGAGTCCTCTTCCAGCAACATTGGGGAAAATATTGATTTATCTGAGAAAAATCCAGATGCTTCAGATTCTTTTTGTACCAAGAAAAAAGTGGTCATAATGCATGATGATGGCAACTTCTTATCTCACTCTTAATATCCACCAGGCGCTTTGCAAACATCATCATGTTTGATTCTCACAGGAACTCAAGAGATCACTGCCATTGACATCTGGGCTTTACAGATGAACACACTAAGATCTATGAGGTGAAGTGCCCATCCAATGTTAACTCACTGGAGATTTGAGTCTGAATTTCTGGACCTTCGCTTCTCAGCATATTTCAAAGTTCTGCTTATCTGCACCTCCTCCCAAGAAGCCTCCCAGACGGTGCAGATAGACGGCAAATGAAACTCAATGATCGGTTACAAGATGTTCTCTAGAACTTGCGGAAATCATAGGGTGGGAGAGCTGTGCTGGTTTTGCAACAATGCTCCTAATGAGCAATTTAGCAATGAGTGGTGCACATGTGTGGGGGAGTCTAAAGCACAGCCTGCCTTTGGCACACATTTGTGTCATTGTTTGGTGTCTGCATACAACTCGAGATTTCCAAAATGTTACCCAAAGAAGTGGATGAATGGCATTTCTCTGATTCTATAGATTCCAGGCTGAGACAAGCTAGATGTTGGCCTCAAGTCACACAGCAAGATGATGGAAGCTTCAGAGACCTGAATGGAGAAGCCAAATCCCATGTCTTTCTGTCTAAATGATAAATGATTTGACCTGCAGCTGGGGTCAGTATTTCCAGGAAAGGTATGCTGGATCATACTTCACCAATTTCTTTTTTAATTTATTCAGCCAACATTACATACGTCTTAGGTGTTCTGTTAGGCTAGAAGAAGGCCAGGATGAAGTAGAAGTAGTTCCTGTCCCTGAAAGATGTCAACACTTTCCACTTGGGCTTTGCCCTCCTCAGTATGTCCCAGCCCAATCCAGTCATGGTGAAGGATGTGGATCATGATATTTGACTGCCTGGGTTCAAATCCTGCCTCTGCAGGACCTTGGGCTAGCACCTTAACTTTTCTGCCCCTCACTTTCCTCATCTATAAAGCATTGAGGTTATTAGCACATAGTAGCCCATAAATAAAATACTGCTATAAATAAAGTGACACAGCAAAGCATTTTTTCAAGTTCCTTAATGATAAATTTACTTGGGATGCTTATAAAAATGCAGCTTTCCATGCCTCTCCCTTGAAAATTCTGATGCAATGGCTTTGGAGCCTGAGACCTTGGTTTATGTTGTCATTGTTGCTTATTGTTTTTAAACAATATGCTAGTGATAGTTGTCATCAGAATAATCATGGAAACATTCAAATGATGCATGGGAAGCAGTGGTTCTCACCTTGGTTGCATATTGTTAGCAGTTTGGGAGCTTTAAAAATACAAATGCCTGGGTTCCCCTCAAGAGAGTTTGTTTTAATATGTTGGGGTGTGGTGCAGACTGGGATGTATAAAGGTTCTCCAAGTGTTTCTAATATGCACCCATGGTTGAGAATACCTGCTATAAAGCACAAAGTGCCACTAAATGCACTATCATCACATCATCATCCTTTCTATCTTCTCAAAAGGAAATAAGAAACACACAATTAATAAGAAAATTAAGAATGTGAGAAGAGTAGGAAGAGCCATCCTGAGCTCCTACAGGACTCACTATGTCATTATGGCACTTTGGCTCTCTTATGATCTCCAAACCTTAAACAGTTTTATATCTTTTCCCTCCTGGACTATGAGCTCTATTAGGAGCAAGAAAACTTTCTGTTTTCATATTTTAATATTTCCCCAAAGATTTACCCAATGCTTTATGTGTGTGGTAGGTACTAACCAACTATTTATCAGATAAATAAGATAAATGCATTAGTGGGAGGATAGCAGAGACAGGAAAGATGAGGAAGAAAGGACTTCAGACTGGAGATCATGTGAGTGAGCCCTTGAAGAATGGTGAATTGTTTGGGTAGAGTGGAAGAGTAGTTCCTTGTGGGAGATACGGCTTGAGCAAAGTACCCAGGCTGTAGTGGAGAGCCATCACCTGAACTAGAAGGGCATGTGGAGGAGGATGCTAGATACTTGTTGGTACTGGCTTCTACTCACTTAAGGACTAGGAAGTAGTCCCTTTCCCGAGACCTGTGATAGTGGATCTGGAACTCGAGGCTTGGCTGAGGCAGCTTCCACACTCCAAGCTGCTACACCCTACTGTCTCCCAGTGTCTTGAACAGCAGGGAGATAATGAAGACTTTCCAAGCAGAGGCATGACAGTTTCAGACAGATTTTGTGGAACAATCATCTTGGCAGCTGTGAAGAGCAATGATCGCAGAGCAGTGAAACCGGAGGTCAGGACATCAGTTTTTTCCAGTCTTTTCTTCTCGAATAGGGTAAATGACATGTGTGCTCCTAGCAAACACACACACACACACACACACACACACACACACACACACACACATACTACCCAGCATTGAGGTCGCCACACAAAGTCTATAAGTACCTGTCATACATCCTTGTCTCCTGAATAGAGGTGGGCCACAAATTTGTATCTGAGTGTTCTGGAAGCCAACATGACAAGGGCACATGATTTACAGAGGCTGTAAAGTGAAAATAAATGGTCACTCAGGAGAAATCCAGCCTTTGCTGTTTCTGAAAGCAGAGAGCAAATCTCTCCTTTGGTTCTCAAAGTAAAGACCTCTTGCAAAATGCTGGGTGTTTCCCGTAGCAGAGTCTATAGTACTGCTTCCTGAATGGTCTTTAACAAAGAAGGCCTTGCCAGTGGGTAGCACTCCATCTCAACCCTGCAGTGTCTACTTTCAAGTCTTGGACACTTTCATTTATTATTTTGTAGCACTCCCTGTGCCATCCCCCAAAAGCAATGGTTGCCTTTTCTAAGTCAACTAAATGATTGATCAGTTCCTACTAGATTCCACTTTATTTCTAGTGCTGAAAATATAAGACTGGGCTTTTAAATATGTATATTGTAATTTCTTACTGTCATATCTTCAGCATTTATAATGAAATGTCGATAACTGTGGTGGTATATTAATAGGAATCTTCCTAATGATAGAGTAACGGAACAGAAGCATCCAGTCTTTCTCCCTTGGTACTTTTATGCTGATTTTAAGTCTTTGTATCCTGTTAGTATACAACTGTAGGTTCGTATGTTCAAAGTTGTCTAAATCTTAAGCAGTCACTAACCTTTCTCTTCCTCTTCCTACCACTTCCCAGTCACAGGATGTTGCAAAATCAGTTTGAACATGGTTTCTCACCCTCCAAATATCACTTCCAACATTGCTTCAGGAGAGCAGTGTCAGGGAAGCAGACAAGGGAAGGGAGGTAATAAATGAATAGTAATTAAGGTCCTGCTCTGTGTCAGGCACTTTGCACATTCCCTGTCTGAGTGAGACAACATCCTCAGTGACATGCATTCATCTCCTTAACAATGAAGGAACACGAGGCTTATGAAAGCCAAACAACATGTCTGAGTTTATACATCTAGTGGTAAGTATCAGAGAAAAATTCTATCTCAAATCTGACTTCAGTACCTAAGTTCTGTCCCTGGCAATATCCCTCTTGAAGGATAAGCCTGAAACATATTTGCAGTAGGTTTCAGTTCCAGGTAAAATGATATATATATATATACTCTATCTTGTCTCTTTCACTGAATGGAGCTATAAAAGTTCAGTAGAATTGCATGGGGAAGCTTTTGAAGACTCTCAAAGTAAAGTAGCTGGTAGATTGGGGACAAAAATCAGAATTCAAAGTGCCACTGAACCTGTGGTGTGTTTACCACTTTTTTTCTTCCTCTACCTCGCAGCCTGGACTCAAGTCAGCTCAGAACACACAAGTGGGCATCAGTACATGCAGAGAGGGCTCCAAAAGAAGCCAACTATCTTTGGCTTGAGGAATAGGAAAGTAGATTCCCAAAGCTCAGAGACAGTAGGGAGATTCTCTATTTTGAAAAATAGCTCTACTCTCCTGAGCCCCAATGTCCAGATAATCATTGCACAATGGTGACAGTATAGTGTTAAAGATGAAAACAAGTTTGGGGGGGGGCAGGGAGGGTCCAGTCACTAAATATCTGGGGAAGGTGAACTTTCTTCTTTAATTGATCCCAAGAGGGTGTGGTATATCCCCATAGCTTTTCTCTGCTCCTGTCTTTCCACCACTTGGCCCCAGATGCACATGCAGATGTGGGAAAGTTGCAGTTGAGCAGGGTAACAAAGAACCCAGCTTTCTGGTGTGGTGACCGTAAAAATGGAACCTCAGGAAAGTGGAAAGTGTCAGAGAGATTATGGAGAAAGAGAAGGTTGGCCCTCTAAAGTAAACCTACTTAGTTGTGTATGAACTGGGCTCCTTCCACATGGAGCATGCATGATTCTGATCCCAAAGAGCATACCAAAGATTTTGAGAACTGAGCTAATAGACTACCACCCAGGTTCCAGATAGCCTACAAGGTGGGACTCATGCAGGAGAAATCCACAGAGAGCTGCAAGGGCTTTGAAAATGGGACTGAAATGGAAACCACAGCCCACAAAAGACTGGGGATAATTTTCATCCTGACCCAACAGGGTTGATTGCCTGGTAAAACAAAAATGTTGAATATTACCCATAAGATTGAAACAAGATGCAGTGTCTCCTGACCTAAGATTCAAAATGTTCAGGACACAATCTAAAATTACCTGGCATACAGAGAACCAGGAAAATAACAACTTGCAAGGGAAAAATAGTCAATAAAATATCAATGCCAAAATGACACAGATATTGGAATTATCTGACGTCTTTATAATAGCTGTTATTAAAATGATCCTAGAGGTAAAAGCTGACACTTTTGAAAAGAATGGAATAGTAGGACATTTCACCAAGAGAAGAGACATAAAAACTGGAAATTTTAGAAATAAAATTTGAATATTTGAATAACAAAACAAACCAAACAACCCCTCACTGAATGTCCTCTGTAACAGAATGGCGATTAAAAAGAGGAAAGTGTCACTAGATGAACCTGAAGAAGGATCAATAGAATATCCAACCTGAACAATGGATAGAAAAATAAGGAAAGAAATGGAAAAGAGGCTCAGGGACCTGTGAGGACAATACCAAAAGCTTTAATGTTTGTGTAAAAGACTCCTAGAGGGGAGGAGAAATAATGTGCTGCATAAAAAAAAAAATATTTAAAGCAGTAACAGCTGCAAACTTCCCAAATTTGGGAAAAGACATAAATCTGCAATTCATGAATCTCAGTGAATTTCAGAGTAAACCAAGGGAAAGACTCTCAGATGCATTATGATCAAACTGTTTAAAGATAAAGAACAAAATCTTGAAAACAGTACATTACTTATAGGCAAATAACAATTTAATTTCCTCCCAGAAATCAGGGAGGCCAGAGAATTGGCACAATACTTTGCAAGCATTGAAAGAAATAAAATATCACCCCTGAATTCTACAACCAGTGATGATATCCTTCAGGAATAGAGGTAAAATTTAGATAAAAAGAGGAAAAAATATTCCAGTTTGTCCAGGACTGAAGGGCTCCTCATGAGGCAGGACTTTTAGTGCGAAAACCAGGCAAACCAGGACAGTTGGCCACCTGAACATTCTGAGATGAAAGAAAACCAGAAGAATTTGTTGCCGTAAGGCCTGCTCTAAAAGAATGGCTTAAAAGAACTGCTGTGGTCAGAGGAAGTGATACCAGGCAAAAACTAAGAACATCCAAGAAATATAGAAAGGGAAATTAAATATCTGACTAAATAAAATGGTGAATCATTCTCCCTCTAAGTTTTTAAAATGTGCTTAATAGTTGAAAGAAAAATATGACCATAGTCTGGTGAAGTTATAGCATCACACTTAATGATGAAAGGCTGAATGCCCTCCCTTGAGATTTAGAATAAAAAAGAAGATATACTCTTAGCACTCTTATGTAACATTTTTGTGGAAGTTCTAGTAAGGATAATAAGGCAAGCAAAGGAAATAAAATTTATATGGATTAGAAAGGAAGAAATAAAATTGTCCTAATTCACAGAAGACAGAATTAAATTTTTAGAAAATCCTGATGAATCTACAAACAACAGCAATAGTATAAACTCTTAGTACTAATGACTTAGTTTAGGGAAATTGCAAGATAAAGAGTTCACATGCAAAAATCAATTATATTTCTGCATACTAGCAATGAAGACTTGAAACCAAAATATAAAAAAACAAGCAAAAAAACAAAAAACAAAACAAACAAACAAACAAAAAAAACCCACAAAAAACCTTCTGTAACAAATCCAAAGATGGAATACTTAGACATAAATCTAAAAGTCATGTACAGGATCTATATGTTGAAAGCTACAAAAGGCTAATATAAGAAATAAAAGAAGACCAAAAAAAAAAAAAAAAGACCAAAATAAATGGAGAGATACGCCATGATCACACATTACAAGACTCATCATGGTAACATGTCTATGCTTCCCAACTTGATCTATAGATTAATGCACTTCCCATCAACATCCCAGCAAGATTTTTTTTAATATCTAAAAAAACTTATTCTAAAATCTGTATGGAAAGACAAAGGAACTGGAATAACCAAAATGATTTTGTCAAAAAAATGAAGGTGGAGAAGCACTCTACCCAAAAGTATGACTTACTGTCTCTTCAGTTCAAGGAATGTCGTGTTAGTTTAATGGAGAGATATCCAGACCCAATGGAACCAAGGGAGATTTCAAAAATAGACCTGCACCAAAATGGAGATTTGCATTTTGAAAGAGGGAAAAACAATTCAATGGAGCAAGGATATTCTTTATAATAAGTGATGTTGGAAAATCGGATTTTTGTATATGTATACAAAAGGACATCAACCTAAACTTAATGTCCTATGAAAAAATTAACTCAAATTATATAATAGATGTAAAAGTAAAATGTAAAGCAATAATACATAGAAGAAACATAGGAGAAAACATAGAAGAAAATATTTGTCACCTGGGGCTATGAAAGAAAACATAGGAGAAAATATTTGTCACCTGGGGCTATGAAAAAGAGGTAACTGACATTCCAAAAGCCTAGTTCACTAAAAAAAAAAGTTAATAATTAAATCAAAATTGAAAATGTTTGCTCTGTGGAAGACACTGCTAAAAAAGGAAAAGATAAGGGATAGTCTAGGGAAGAATATTTGCAAATTATGTATACAATACAGGATATATAAGAACTCTAAAAGTCAATAGTAAAAAAGCAAAGAGTCTATTTTTTTTTAAAGGCAAAAGACTTGAATAGATATTTCACCAAAGGAAGCAAATTAGTACATGAAAAGATGTTCCATTGTTAGCAATTAATTAAATGCAAACCAGAACTTTGTTGAGATACTGCTTTGGCACATATTAGGGTATTAAAAAAAATACCGACAATACCAAATACTGGTAAGGATGCGGAGCAACTGGAACGTTCCTGTGATGTTGGTGGGAGTCTACATAGTACAACCCCTCTGGAAAACAATTTGGTAGTTTTTCATAAAGTTAATACACACTTGTCATATGATACAGCAATCCTAATCCTGAGTATTTACTCTAGAGAAGTGAAAACTTACGTGCACACAGAAACTTACTCATGAGTATTTATGAGCATTAACTGGTAAATATGGGAAACGACCTAAATGGCTTTCAGGGGATGAATGGGTAAACTCAGTGTGGGGCATCCACCTAGTACAATATTCTCAGCAGTAAAAAAGAATGAACTATTGATACACACAGTAACTTAAGATGAATCTCAAAGACATGACACTAAGTAAAAGAAAGCCAGTTTCAAAAGGTTATAGTTTATTCAGATGACATTCTCAAAAAGACAAAATTATAGTAGTTGGCAGGTGTTAAGGATGGGGGAGGGGTGGCTACAAAGTGAGAGCACAGGGAGTGTTTTGAGGGGTGATGGACCTGATCTGTGTCTTGGTTGTGGTAGTAGTTGTGTGAATCTAGGTATACGTTAAAATCAATAGAATTACACACACACATGCACACACACACCAATTTTATTCCATGTTAAGCTAGAAGGATTTTATAAATACAGAAATAGGTTTTTTTAGAAATATTTATTTGTAGTTACAAATGTATTTTCTAAATAAATTCTCATTGCAAAAATGATACTACTAAAGATGCAGCAAGAGTTGCTTGCCACCTTGACTAAACCTGTGAATCTCACTCTTCTCCCTCAGTGGAGGTGGGAGGGGAACCTCTCTTATCAGTTCATGTATGTTCTTCTAAAGGAGCAATGGTTTCTAACGTTTGGAATTTCATCTCAAAAGCTCAACTCTCTAATTATAAAATAAGTGAAATTAAGCAAGTTTGGTTCATTTAAATCCCACACATTTAAATATGTGGAAAAGATTGGTGTAAAGTAAGTGATAATGGCATTGTTATGACATTGTGTGACACACAAACATGTGTCTATGTTCATGTAGCTTATTTATAAATTATTTTATATTCCCATCTATTACACTCACTTGCACCTCAATTCTGTCAGTGTTATGTTATGTTATTTATTTTAAATGGCTTATTTCATTCCCTTTAAACCTTCCCATCTAAACTCTTTCCCATCAATCATGGATGATCACAAAATCAATCTTAGGGCAGATGTTATGAACAGACACTCAACAGATGCAAAATTACAACAGAAACAAATCACTCCTTGCTGATGTGCTAGTCCCCTGTGCTTTCTCTTGGTTTTTGTTCTTGGATCGCCTCATGCTATCTTTCACCTAGTATCTGTGATTAAGTGCACAGAGTTCCCATATTTCCGTCTCCAGATCTGAGTTCCATTTTCCGGTTCTGACTGCCTCTCTTGTTTTGGTGGGGGGTTCATTCTAGACTTATCCAGTAATGGCACCTGCTTGGCATACCTTTAGGGACTCCCTTTATTGGTTAGCAGATTGCTCCCCTGCACAGTTAGTTGTCTCCTGCGCTAATAAAGCAAAGTTTGGATCTAGACTCAAGCCTCAGGCACAGTCCATTTTTGTCCTGTCTTGCATATCCACATTCAGGATTGTTTTTCCTCTTTGCTCAATCATAGATGGTATCTCTATGCTGCCACTAACTCAACCATATTTTAATCACATTAGTTAGTCCAATTGTCAAGTGGCAAAAAATAGATTAGTAGCTTGAATAGTTGAGCTGAAATGGTTATTTCATCATCAGTGGTTGTAATGGTTCAGTGATCATAATGGGATCAGATTGAATATTTAGGACCCAATCCATTGAATAGAAATTGACCTAAAACAGTCCATTTCATCTTTCAGTGTGAGCCAGACTCAGTTCTCGTTTTTAAGCATTATCTTTTTCAATAAGATCACAAGACCACTTTCCATGATCATTTGTGTCCTGGTTTCTGTGAATTTTTGGTTAAGCATTGTTGTATGACAGCAATCATTGCATCCACAGATACAGTAATAATGGGCAGTGTGCCAAGTGATATTTTTTTGGTTCCTCAAATTCCCATGATATCCACTGTATTGATTTTATAACAAAACAACAAAGAGAGACCACCTTTATGAATGGATCTATAAAGGGAGAAGCTTCCTACATAGTTAACTATCCCTATTGCCCAACCCACCCTACACCCCGCCTCAGAAGGAGATGGCTTCCTTGTCTTTTACTCTATGTCCTGGCATCGACAAGAACTGTGTATAACAGGCGCTCACATGGGGAAGATAAAAGGTGTGGTCAAATAAAATCTGTGTGTAGTATGTCAGGCAGTGTGCTGCACCCTTTACTTGTGTGATATTTTTTAAAATTCCCATGGTGATTCTGTGAAGTTCAATATTCTATCTCTATTTCCATGGTGAGGAAGCTGAGGCTCAGAATCAGGGCCACCACAAGCTTATATAGTGACTTTGTATAGATGAGACCTCTGAAAGACATAGCTCCATGAGTTGGCTAGTGAGGCACAGGTAGGAGGATTTCAGTCTTGACCTTTCAGCTCAGAAACTTTTTGTAGTTAGCAGCCTATACAACTGTACATGGTCATCCTGCTCAGGAAAGTCAAGAAACTTACCCAAGGTCACAAATTAGAAATCAGGGTTTAATCAAGGTTTGACTCTGAAGTTCATGTTCTTGCTATTTTAAGAAACTACTTCTTGGTAAATGAATAAAACTCTTGCTGTGCTTACACTGAGTCTATTCAGTGATCAGACTCTAAAACTAAAACTTTTAAAGAATGGATGTAACAAAATACATATAGCTGGTTTCTCCAAATTAAGCTCAGATATTGCTTTTGATGGAGAATCTCTTTATTTTTGAATGTTGTGGTTGACTTTAAATTCAACTTAATCAAGCTCCAAAACCACCCCACACTCCTACCACTTCCCTTCCTCCCTACTTCAGGAGCCAAGTTCAACAGTACCTTTGCTTTATGTCATAGACAGGGCCCTGAAACGTTGGCAGTAGCATCAGGGAAAACCACAGCAGCATTAGGGGAATTCAAAGAAACCGATTTGCTCTTAGTAGCTCAAATAGCCAACTCTTTCCAAAAATATCTGCAGCTTTGTCTAATGCAGATTTATAACTCCATTCCTAATAAAGCTTTATTTCCCCCAAGTTGTGGTGTTTAAAATTCACATGATGTAATGCTGTTAACTAATGTTGCAATTTATTTCTACTTAAGGCATTGTGCAGGGGAAACATAGAAGAATAGCTTAATGGGAGTGATTCAGAATGATATTAAGTGTTAATCAAAGCACAGTAAAGTAATAATGAGCTGGATTTTCTGACCCAGGTTGAAGGTAAATTTTCCCTGAATCTTGCGCACCTCTTTATTAATTTGTAATCCTGTGCCCCTTTGAACTTCTCCTCTACTTCTGCCACATTGAGATTCACTACTTGTGTCTTCAGGGGTTCTGTTTAAGAACTTACATAGCCAGATGAAACACAATGCATTTATTTTGTTAATAAATGGGCAAGTGTTTGGTATAGACATGCAAACTTTCGGGATAAAACAAATCTGAAGAACATGTACCCAACATGAACTGGTACATGTGTTCACTGAGAAACATACAGTACAGTGCTCAAAGGGGCACTTTTTGTTGCAACCCAAATCTGGAAACTACACACATGCCATCAATAGTAGACTGTGCTACTGATCGTGCTCAGTGTATTTTCCTTCCCTTGCCTCTCATTTTAACTGATTCCAAATTGAATGCCATGCCCTCTCCCAGTTGCTCCATTCTTAAGGTGCTCATGGGTGCTCCTTCAATCTACCCAAATGCCCTGTGAATATCAGGAAGCACAGTGCCTTTGAGCCATTGGTCCACTGGGTATGCTGCAACAAGCCAACTCTGGTTGTGGATGAAATAGTAAAGGCTGATTTTTCCACTCCAAGCCTGTGGAGAGTATAATGAAGGGAAAACATTAGATCTTGCTCTGGGGCTACTATATTCAATGAGATGATGTGAAGGAAGCCCTGGGAACCAAGTAACCACTTGATAAATACTGATAATCACTTTTATTAGCTTTTAAAAGAGAGGAACAGGATATAATGAAAATGTACTTGAGGGCAGCCCAGGTGGCTCAGCCCGGGTGGCTCAGTGCCTGCCTTCAGCCCAGGGCGTGATCCTGGAGACCCGGGATCGAGTCCCACATCGGGCTCCCTGCATGGAGCCTGCTTCTCCCTCTGCCTGTGTCTCTGCCCCTTTCTCTCTCTGTTTCTCATGAATAAATAAATAAAACCTTTAAAAAATGTTACTTGATATTACCTCAAAAGTTCAAAATAATGCAAATCTGTTTCCTTCATATTTTCAATGGTCTCCTAATGTTTATAGAATGCATTCCTTAAGCCATTTTAATCCCAACATGATTTGTTACTATCCCCCGACCCCTACCCACCCAGATCACACATTGGCAAACTATGGCCTGCTGGCCAAATCTGGCCGACCATCTGTTTTTGTAAATAAAGTTTTATTGGAACTTAGCAGTGTCCATTTGTTTACATATTGTATATGGTTACTTTTTTTGTATATTTTTTATTGAAGTTCGATTTGCCAACATATACTATAACACCCAGTGCTCTTCCTGTCATGTGCCCCCCTCAGTCCCCATCACCCAGTCACCCCATCCCCCCACCTACCTCCCCTTCCACTACACCTTGTTCATTTCCCAGAGTTAGGAGTCTCTCATGTTCTGTCTCCCTCTCTGATTTTTCTTTCTCCTTTTCTCTCCTCCTGCACTTCAACAGCCATGGAGGTGTTGTGACAGACAATATGGCTAACGAACCCTAAAGTATTTATCCTCTTGATCTTTACAGAAAATTTATGCTGATCCTTTCCAGGCCTTATCTTTCCTCCAGGTCTCACTCCATAGGAGTTGTTCTAGCCCTCCTGGATTAGTGATTCCTTCCTGCCTCTAGCTATTTGCTCACACAGTTCATTCCACCCAGATTCCCCTTTTCACTGTGTCTTTCTTTCAGAAACGTATTCATTCTTCTCCCTCAGCTTTATTGAGATATAACTGACACATGACATTGTGCAAGTTTAAGGTATATAATATGATGATTACAAATATTGTAAACTGATTACCATAATAAGATTAATTAAAACCTCTATCATGTTACATAACTACAATTTATTTTTGTGCGGTGACAATATTTCATATCTGTTCTCTGAGCAACTTTCAAGTATATAATGTGGTGTTGTTAATTATAGTCACCATGCTTTACATTAGCTCTCCGGAACTTACCTCATAACTGGCACTTGGTACACTTTTACTAACATCTCCCCATTTCTTCCACCCCTTGGTCCCTGGAAGCTACCGTCCTACTTTCTGTTTCTATGAGTTCAGCTTTTTTAGATTCCACATGTAAGTGAAATCATGCCCTTGTGGCCCATTCATGTTTTACAATTGGCAGGATTTCCTTCTTTTTTATGTCTGAATAACATTCCAGTGTGTGTTTGTCTCTGTGTGTGTGTACATAGTCAAATTTTCTTTACTCATCTGTTGATGGACATTTAGATTGCTTCCATATATATCTTGACTATTGTGAATAATGCTGCAGTGAATGGTTGTAGACGTTATGAGACTCATTTAATTTCCTTTGGATATATATCCAAAGGATTGCTATATCATGTGGTAACTCTATTTTAAATTTTTTTTGGGATTCTCCATACTGTTTTTCATAGTGGCTGTATGGATTTACATTCCTACCAACAGTGCACAATATTTTCTTCATATTCTTGCCAACCCTTGTTATCTTTTATCTTTTGGAAAATAGCCGTTCTAACAGGTTTAAGGTGATATCTCATTGTAGTCTTTATTTGCATTTTTCTGATCTTTTCATGTGCCTGTTGAACATTTGTATGTCTTATTTAGAAAAATGTCTATTCCAGTCTTCTGCCTATTGTTTACTCATATTTTTATTGTTATCGAGTTATAGGAGTTCCTTATATATTTTGGATATTAACTCCTTGTCTGATACATGGTTGCATATATTTTATCCAGCTCCAGAGGCTACCCCTTTGTTTTGTTGACATTTCTTTTGCTGTGAAAAAGCTTTTAAGTTTGATGTGGTCCCACTTGTCTCTTTTTATTTTTATTGCTTGTGCTTTTAGTTCAATATTCCAAATAATCTTTGCCAAGATCAGTATCAAGGAGCTTTCTTCCTATGTTTTCTTCCAGGAGTTTTATAGTTTCAGGGCTTACATTTAAGTCTTCAATCCATTTCAAGTCAGTTTTTGTGAGTGGTATAAGATAGGAGTCCAATTTCATTCTTTTGCATGTGAATATCCAGTTTCCCAGCACCATTTATTGAAACAATTATCCTTTCCTCACTGTATATTCTTGGCTTCCTTGTCAAATATTAGTTGGCCATTTATATATGGGTTTATTTCTAGGCTCATGGTTTTGTTCTATTGGTCTGTGTTTGTTTTTGTGCCAGTACCATACTGTTTTGGTTACTATAGCTTTGTAATGTAGTTTGAAATTAGTACATATCATGCCTCCAGATTTGTTCTTTATCAAAATTATTTTAGCTATTCTGAGTCTTTGTGACTCCACACAAATTTTAGGGCTGTTTTTTGATTTCTGTGAAAAATGCCATTGGAATCTTGATAGGGATTGCCTTAAATCTATAGTTGGCTTTGATATCAGGATAATTCATGCAGGCCTCATAAAAGGAGTTTGGGAATGATTGGCATTAATTCCTCTTTAAATGTTTGGTAGAATTAACCAATGAAACCATCCTGTCCCAAACCATCCTGTCTTTAAATGTTTGGTAGAATTAACCAATGAAACCATCCTGTCCCATTCCTTGTTGAGAGGTTTATGATTACTGCTTCAATCTCTTTAGTCCTTAGCCTTTTGTTTGTTCAGATGTTTCTTTATGTTTCTGTCTTGGTAGGTTTTGTGTTTCTAGGAATTTATCAATTTCTTCTAAATTATCCAATTTGTTGGCATATAATTGTTCATAATAGCCCTTTTGATACTTTCTTTTTCTGTGGTGTCAATTGTACTGTCTCCTCTGTCATTTCTGATTTTATTTGAGTCATCTTTTTTTTCTTGGTTTAGCTAGTGCTTTGTTGGTTCCGTTTATCTTTTCAAAAAAACCAACTCATTCTTTCATGTTTTTTTCCTATTGTTTTTCTAGATCTATTTTATTTCTGCTCTAATTTTTATTATTTCCATCATTCTGCTAAGTTTCAGCTTAACTAGTTCTTTTTCTTATTCCTTGAGGTATAAAGTTAGGTTTTTTTATTTGAGTAATTCATTTTCCTTAACGCAGGCACTTATTGCTATAAACTCTTAGAACTGCTCTTGCGGCACATCATGTCATGTTTTCTTTTTAATTTGTGTCAAGATACTTTCTGATTCCCTTTTTGATTTCTTCTTGGACCCATTGGTTGTTGGCGAGCATGTTGTTTGATTTCCGTATATTGGTGAATTTTTCCTTTTTCTTCTTGTTTTGACTTTCTCGTTTCATATAATCAGAAAAGATGCTTGATATAACTTAAATCTTCTTAAATTTGTTAAGGCTGGCTTTGTGGCCCAACATATGATCTATCCTGAGGAATATTCGTGATCACTTCAGCAGCACATGTATCTTGAGGAATATTCCAAGCATGCTTGAGAAGAATGTGCATTGTGGTGCTATTGAATAGTCTGTATGTCTGTTAGGTTCATTTTTTTCTGTAGTGTTATCCAGGTCTGTTGTTTCCTTATAAGTTTTCTGTCTGGATTATCCAATGCAAAGGTGCAGTATTGAAGTTCCCAAAGATTACTGTATTGCTATCTGTTTTCCGCTTTAGGTGCTCCAAAGCTGGGTGGATATATATTTACAATTATTTTATCCTCTTGGCAAATTGACTCCTTTATCACTATATAGAGACATCTTTTGTCTCTTGTGTCTGATTTTGACTGACAGTCTATTTTACGTGATAGAACTGTAGCCATGCTTGCTCTCTTTTGGTTACCATTTGCATGGAATACTTATTTTTCCATCCCTTCACTTTCAGTCTATGTGTGTTTTTAAAGCTAAAATGAGTCTCTCTCTTCTGGATAGCACATTGTTGGATTTTTTTTTTCTTTCTTTATTCATTCAGCCACTATGTTTTTATTTGAGGAATTTAGTCCATTTGTGCTTAAAGTAATTACTGATAGGTAAGGCCTTGGTTTTGGCATTTTGTTCATTGCTTTGTGCCTTTTTTTTTTTTTTTTTTTTAGTTCCTTTGTTCTTTATTTCTCTGTGATTTATTTTTTGTAGGGGTATATTTTAACTCCTTTTTCTTTACCTTCTGTGTATCTACTGTAGGTTTTTTTTTGTTTTGTTTTGTTTTGTTTTTTTTTGTGGTTACTGTGAGGCTTACATAAAACATCTCATATACTAATAGCTATGTTAGGCCAATAACAACTTACCTTCAATTGCATGCAAAAACACTTTGGCTTCTCCTTTCCTCACATTTTACACTATTGGTGTCACACTTTACATCTTTTTATGTTGTATATCCATTAACAAATAATTATAGCTGTAATTATTTTTAAACTTTTGTACTAGAGATAAAAGTGATTTATATAGCACCATTACAATTTTTAGGAATTTTGAATTTGACTATGTATTTACCTTTATTGGTGAGTTTTATACTTTGATATGTTTTCATGTTGTTAGTGTCCTTTCATTTCAACCTGAAGAACTCCCTGTGGCATTTCTTGTAAGGCAAGTCTAGTGGTGATGAACTCCTTAGTTTTTGTTTTTCTGGGAATTCCTTTTATTTCTCCATTGCTTATGAAAGATGATTTTGCCAGGTGTATATTATTTGGCCATGGTTTTTTTTTTTTTTTTTTTTTTTTGGCCATGTTTTTTAGATGGGTGCCCTCCTCAAGGGTGATGACTCCAGGAGCCTTGCCCTAAATAAGTACTCCATCTAGGTTAGTGCAATGAATAAATTAATCAGGGGACTCAACCAGCTCATGAAGATCCAGCCCTAAAATTCAGGCCTCAGACATCAAGAAACCTTTTGCTTTCAGAGACCATCTCTCGATTGATGGCTCCTTCACTACAGTGGCTTCTGGCTCACTACCCCAGTCAGCAAGCAACAGGAGTGATTGGATTGGGGTTGTAAAAGTCACATTCCCTAATGAGAAACAACGTGGGGACTAGGTCCAGGAAACCAGCCCAGTTGGTAACACCCTTGTAAAAAAGACTGATAAATAAATAAGCTAGCCATCCAGCTTTTCTTCTCCTAAGCAAATGAGATGAAGCAGCTGTCCTTGGAAAGAGGCCCTGTGCTTTGTTAACTGGAAACAGATTAGCCGACTCAATCGGCCCGACCGCTTTTTTCAGTCTGTGGCCTTGCAACAGTTGAGAAAGGGGAATTTTTGTTAAAAGTTTCTCTGGCAAGGGCCAGGCAGCAAATGACACTAGCCTGGCCTGAATGTTTCACGCTGGTGGGTAAAAATACTTTTTTTTTTTTTTTTTTTGGATTCTCATCTTTAACTTTCCTGTGGGTCTTTGACAAAAACCTCAGGGAATTCTATAGAGTGCATGTTGTCAGTATTTTAATCAGCTTCAGCTGTCAAAACTCTTGTAACCCGCCTCTTCTATTTAAAATGTGTCTTCTAGGCATAAAATAATTAAAGGTGCAGGGCCATACAGGAGGCTCAGAGCCATTGCAATGTGACAAAACCCTATGGATGAAAGGTATTATTTCAGGAAGTTTTAAATATAAATTTTGTTTTGTCAGAAGGCTGCAGGGCACACATTTTCTATACTGTCAAGCTTGATAGTAACAATATTTATATTTCAAATAAAAAGATTAAATTGCAGTCTTATGTGTTTCTGCTTTTCGTCATTTTTTTTTTTTTTTTTTTTGACTAGTTTATCATAGTGCTGCTTTCTTGGTATGTCATACTTTTTTTTTTTTTTTTTGCTGACAATACTTTTATTTTATTGAAACATTCTGCCTTTTACTGTCAATCTTAGAGTTGAAATAATGAAGGCAGACAGCCATGCCACTCGGGTTTGGTTGTTTTACAAACGTCTTGTTTTACACCTTGTTGAAAGCTTTGTGAAGAAAATGCAAAACAACAAACCCAACCAAATAACAAAAAACGCTCAGGCCAATGTGTTTAGCGTGTGTGTTGAAAAAAGCTTTGAGCTCTTCACCTGGAGTCATGTGCATGCATTTTCATCTTGGTGTTAGAAAGCAAACAGCGCACAGGCAGGGCCAGTGAGCCCCAGGAAGGAGCGTGTGCTGTTTGCTGTGAACGGCTGTGCTGGCCGCTTTTTGTCACAGGTTGTTAGCTGCAGCAGCTCTACTGTCTCCAAAGGGGCCAAGGCCGGGGAGTTTTCTGAGCCATGGGTGCTGATGAGTTTCTTGAGTTTCTAGGCTGGCTCAGTGTCAACCCTTCAGTATCACACTTGACACAGCTATCTGGGGACAATGTGCAGAGTGAACATCTCTCACACTTGCTGGACCAGAGCCAGATAGCTGCTGGGGGCTGGGGGCACCCTGGTGTTGAGATGGAGGGAGAGTCTTTGCCTTCAGATGGCTGCACCCTCTTCTTCTCACTTGGAAACTTGCTCTGTTGAGGGAGAGTCAGCTGGTTGATCAGAACTCTTCACTCTACCCCCTATAGTGTGCCTTTTAAGCATCAAGGAGGCCCAAGGGAAGTACCCTCATCTCTTGAGATGACAAGTCACATGGGAACAGGCATTTTTTATTCCCTGCCTGTAGCAGACATCACTAATCAATCTCAGTGCTTTTACGCTCCAGTTGCACCTCAGAATCCTTTTCCACATAGTTTGAGGGTCCCAGTCACAACCAATCAAGGGACAGGCCATCTTTGCACCACCAGCTACCTCTGCAGGGCACAGGGACACCAGTCCACACATGTCCCTAGCCATCTCATGACTCAAGCAATACTGTCACTTTAATGTTGCAGATCACAGATCCAAATAAATCACATTTTAACCATACTTCAGTTCAAGAAGTCCTCTCATATCCTGATCTTACATGGTAGCTTGGAGCTTGCAAAAGCCCCAAAGTGAAACCTGCCAAGCAAAAAGCTACTTCTGCCACATTCTATTGGTGAAAGTGAGGGAGGAGCAGCCCAGATTCAACATGGGAGGCAAGCTTCACTAGAGGCTATCTTAGGAGTCTGGCTGTCACAAGAATGCTCACTATAATCTAGAGGATAGCATCTGATTCATGTGGGAGGGATTTGCTATTTCATCAGCTCAAAAGTGACCTTTTGCTTTTGAATTAAAACCCATACCCTTTAGTGTAACTATTAAGGCCTCACAAGATCTAGCTTTAGTTTGTCTGGTGACAAGCTGCCATGCTTTTTCAATATATGAAATCATGTCTGTGAAATGCATATTTTCTTCAATTTCCTCATCCCCATGTGATCATTTCGTCATCCTGGATGATCCAGTTCCAGTGGTCCCTACTGTCTGCCACTAACAGAGCCAGAATGAGTCATTATTTCCTTTGAGCTCTTATAGGACCATGGAAGGCAGGAAGAGATGGAGGAGGAGGAGGAGAAAAAGGAAAATGAGGAAGAGTTATTTGCATGAATCATAGATGAGAGGGAAAGCCCAACAGTTTGAACCAATGATTGCATGGGCAGTTATGATTATGAAAACATTGTTTTCAATGTGTCAGCATACATGTACACACACACACACACACACACACACACACTCTGAAGTTAAAATGACAGAAGCTGAGTCAAACCTTTATTCTTTCTGGTCTAAACTACACCAGCAACCTAGAAACCTATTGATAATATCATCCCATTTGAACTCACATTGCTATAACATTTTCCACAAGACAAACCCTGTTTGTCTTGGCCATGTTGCATGTCAGCCTGTACATGGAAAGGGAAACAAAATTTTGGTTAAATCTGAGTCATTCACTATACTAGGCAGGTTAGATACCTGTCTTATTTATTTATTTATTTATTTATTTATTTATTTATTTATTTATTTATTTAAGATTTATTTATGATAGACATAGAGAGAGAGAGTGGCAGAGACACAGGAGGAGGGAGAAGCAGGCTCCATGCTGGGAGCCCGATGTGGGACACGATCCCGCGACTCCAGGATCGCGCCCTGGGCCAAAGGCAGACGCTAAACCGCTGAGCCACCCAGGGATCCCACCTGTCTCCTTTAATCTTATGTCTTATGATATTCAGTGGTAAAGGATAGCTTAAGCAAAAGCAGAAGATAGTTAAAAAAAAAAAAAGATACAGAGTAGAGTCTTATGGAAGCTGAGGAGATGAAGTGTGAGCAAGCCTCACTAGTGCTAGGAACATAGTCTGCAGAAGCAAGAAGTCCCTTTCTCTGGTCCTATCAGCTTTTGTGTCTAATTCTATACAGGTGTCTCTCCTCTTGCTCTTGTCCTTCTTCTCTTTCATTTATTGCAAGCCAGGTTTCTTCACTTCTTTGCATGTGGTCCAAACATAGCCATACCATGATAAGCTTTATGCTCTCAACGGTCATGTCTGAAGACCTGTATTTCTATGTCCTGATGCCATATTTCCAAGAAGGAAAATATGACTGGTCCAGCTGGCCACCAAGTGTTTCTGAGAAAAGTGACCACTTTTGGTCCAAACAGATGTGGCTACTGTGAGGGGTCATGGGGACTTCACTTTCTACCATGTGGTTTTAGAGGCTCCTTCATGTATGTTTTGGGGGAGATGTTCTCAGATAAAGGCTTGTGACATGGGTGGGAAGAGATCTGAAAATGCTTATTAAGGCTACAAAATAATTTGTAATTTTGTAGACAAGAAAATGCAACTTTAAAAACTTTATTTTTGGAGAGACACTCTTTGTCATACCTTAGATTTAACACAGAGGCTCTCTTCATGGACCACACCCAGTATCTCTTTCAGCCGAAATTTGGCATAGTCATCTCCAAATACCAGTCTTTCTGTCTCTTTTTTCTTTCTTTTCTTTTTTCAATCTTTTTTTGTCTTTCTTTCTTAATCACGGAGGGGACCATCATTATGACATAGACCACAGCCCATTTACTTCAGGGTTGACAGGTCAATGGCATGCTTAGTATGTAACGAAAGAAAAGGCACTCCCTAAAAATGCTGGAGGGGACATGGCTAACCTCTGGTTTCATGACCAGGAATCCATAAGGATAGAGTCACTAGGAAAAAAGTGATTTTTTTTTTGAATAGGTGATTGATAGCTTTTGAATAGTTTTTGAATAGGTAGTAGACCTGAAATTACTGGCAAAGCAGGGTTTCATTATCAAGAGCCAAAAGAGTCATTCTTAGCTTAAACAATAATGTGTCACAGGGTGGTTTTCAAAGTTTTACTTCACTGAGAAAATATATGACAGAGCCCATTATAGTTCACCTCAATCTACAAAATGATTTTTAAGTCTTCATTGAGAAACTTAAAGTCTCTGTTGTAAAAAAAAAAAAAAAAAAATAGAAAAGCAAAACCAAAAATCCAAAATAAAACAAAGCAAAACCAATATTCTCATTGTGTGAAAACATGGAATAGAGATTTATCATGTGGATCTGATCCATTTTCAAGAAAAAGAAAGAAAGAAAGAAAGAAAGAAAGAAAGAAAGAAAGAAAGAAAGAAAATATGTAAGAAGAGAGAGGACAGGACTATGTCAAAATCTATAATCAAACTATATAAAAGCAACAGAAAAAGACTTAACAGATCTTAGGAAGCAGATTAATATAGTCGATCTCTACTCAACCACCTATAGAAAGCCTAGTCTCGAATACTTATCCAGTTGCAAGTAATACCTAAAGCTGTTTCCCAGGACCTGCTATAAAGGGGAGATGTTCTGAGTTCAACTCTTCCTGAATAAAAAATAAACACTGCACAAACTCAAGCAAAGAGGCAGCACTCTGCCTAAATTCAGGCTTACGGGAAGAATTTATCTATTAGGGGCACTTAGGACAAATAACACCTAAAATGTGAGGAATTGCTGCAGAAAGGGGGAGATTCAGTCCTTTTTTGGGGAGAAGAGACTCAACAGGGAAGAATTAGGTGGGAACAATATGCTCATATTCAAGTCTGCCATGAACTGTTATTGACAATACCAGCAAATGAATCAGGAAGCTTGCTGGTTTTGGTGATAAGGAAGCTGTCACTTTTCCTGCTGAGATTGACATGCCTCATGCCATCAGTAGAATTGATGTCTGTTCAATAATACTCAGATCTGTCCCAGAATCTGTACAAGAACATCTGATAGTTACATCAGACTTAAAAGTGAAATGCTAGAGAGGAGCATGTCCAGATGGACACAGATGTTCTCAGACAAAATAAGGTTTAAAAAAAATTATTCAAAGCTGTTTAACAGATGCCACGTTCAACAAAGGAATGAATGGTTCACAGCACAAGTATTGGTTTTGGAGTAAAGTATTTTGTATCCAGTTCAATGGCCATGGCTTCATTGGCCTTGTTCTTGGGGCCATGATGGCGAAGATTGTTTTTGGTAATAGCTGACAGTTACCGAGCTCTTGCTAGATGACAAATTCAGCTTGACCCGCAGACCTCACTTACTCCAAACCTTAAAAGCATCAGGAGGCCATTATCTCCATCCTAGATGGACACTGAGGTTTAGAGATACTGTGCTGTTTGTCCAAGATCATATAATCAGAAAGTGATGGATTGCTAACTAGAACCCGGGCTTGCTGAAAGCAGAGTTCATGCTTTTAAAATGGTCAGGATAAAAACCTGAGCTTCAGTTACACTCCAGACATATTTAATTTGTGCCTGCTCCTCCCCTGACCTGGCCAGACAGAGGGAACACAGAGGGACAGTAACCACCCTAGGAATCATATGTTTTCAGGGTCATGATCTTAACTGAAACTCAGCACTGCCCTGGACTCAGGCTCAGGCTTTATGCCTCTGTCCTATTTCATGAACATCAAGTCCTTGCCATAGCAATGCTCAGAGAATCATCCCAAATTCCATGATCTGCTGATGTGACTCTCCAAGAATTTGTCTCATGGAAGTGAAAGTAAGAAAATGGAATTTAGTAACTTCCATTGATCTAATGAACAACAGAAACCCATTTGTATTCTTTTACTCATTACTTTTTTTTTTTTACTCATTACTTTCTTTAAGAAATTAAATGAAGTGACACATGTAAAGTACCTAGTGCGTGTTTAATTATTGGTAACCTTCACTATTTCGACATTATGCTCAGACTCTTAATACTTTGTAGCCTCTCTCATCCCCAGAAGAAAGCACTTGAGTTTCCATTTGGAGTATCCTTTGGATACTAAGGGCATAGAAGTTGCTTAAACAGCGGATAAGGTTTATTTGACAAAGCAGTTTTCCACCCAAAAAGGCCCAATCAGCCCCATGAGGCAAACGGCTCTTAAATCAATCTCTGTAGAGTTGGACGGCAAGATCTGTTACATCCCCGTCAGCTTTCTAGCACCCACTGAGGGGAAAAACTTCCCCCAGCCCTCCCAGATCTCTGTCTTTAGAGGACAGGAATTTAAATCAAGGATAGAATGGGCCCTCCAGCCAGGAGTCAGTGAAGCACCACAACAGAGGAGCCAGTCTCTTGTGGACATTGTCGGTGGGTTACCCTGGATCCAATGTAACTCCTACCAATAGGAAACTTTCTTTCTTTTTTTTTTAGATTTTTGATTTATGTTTTATGTTTCTCATCTTCATTGAATAGCTCTTGTGCCTCAGGGGAAAATTACTCTATCCATAGGCTCAAACGTGAGCTGGGTTAGTTGTAAGAAAATGGTCTCCCCTGTCAGTGATTGTTCTGGGAAGGATGTAGTACCCCATTGGGCCTGTGGATACAAGAAGCAGTTTTCTGGGGGATTCCTTATCCTTCAGGGCAAAGTTTCTAGAGCTGTGCTATATAATAAGATAGCCACCAGTCACATGTGGCTACTGAGCACTTGACATATGGTAAGTCCACATAGATACCAGGTCTCAAAGACTTAGTATGAAAAAAGGATGCAAAATTTCTTATTGATACTTTTACTATTGGTTTCATATTGAAATGCTAGTATTTTGCATATTTTGGTTTAAAGAAAATATATTTTGATAAGTTTAATTTCACCTGTTTCTTTTTAACTTTTTTGAAATATATTTTTTAAATTCAAGCATAATTAACATATAGTGTTATATTATTTTCAGGTGTACAATAATTCAACAATTCTATACATTTCTCGGTGCTCATCATGATAAGTGTACTCTTTAATCTCCATCCCCAATTTCCCCCATCCCCCTACCTACCTTCCCTCTGGCATCCATCAGTTTGTTTTCTAAAGTTAAGAGTCTGGTTTTTTTGTGTGTGTTTGTCTCTTTTCTCTTTGTTCATTTGTTTTATATCTTAAAAATTTTTAAAGATTTTTCTGTTTTATTTATTTATTCGAGAGAGAGAGAGAGAGAGGCAGAGACACAGGCAGAGGGAGAAGCAGGCTCCATGCAAGGAGCCGGACGCGGGACTCGATCCTGAGTGAAATTGTATGGTATTTGTCTTTCTCTGGCTGACTTATTTCACTGAGCATTACACCCTCTAGATTCATGTATGTTGTTGCAAATGGCAAGATTTCATTTTTTTTATCACTAAGTAATATTCCATTCGTGTGTGTGTGTGTGTGTGTATACATACATTTATCTTCTTTATCCATTCATCAATTAATGGACACTTGGGCTGCTTCTATATCTTGACTATTATAAGTAATACTGCAATAAACATGGTGCACATATCTTTTGAAATTAGTGTTTTTGTTTCCTTTGGGTAGATACCCAGTAGGTGGAAGT
This sequence comes from Canis lupus dingo, assembly GCF_003254725.2. Lineage (NCBI taxonomy): Eukaryota > Metazoa > Chordata > Mammalia > Carnivora > Canidae > Canis > Canis lupus. The sequence continues at coordinate 71,653,346 of NC_064247.1, forward strand.
ACTAGATCTTTTTACCTTTTTAATATGACTATTAGACCATTTAAAATTAGATATGTGGCCTACATTCTATTGGACAGTGCTATTTTAAAATGAGTCCTTTTAGTCTTCTGGACATTATTGTATGCAGAGGCCAAGAAGTATTGAAGCCATGTTGCTGTAAGCCTGTGGGTAGAGCCAACACAGAGGGAGGGACAGAGTGAAGAGACAGAGCCACAACGTGACGTTTGAAGAACCTCTGTACTTCTGGTTACGTGACCTAACAGATATCTTTATTGTTCAAGCAAATTTGAGATGAGGTTTCCTCTTACTTTCTATTGAAATAATTTAAAATTGTACATGGCCTTCAAGTCTTCCTTCCAGAGAACTCAGGGAAGGAGTTACACTGAAGTGTGAGTGTTTAGACCAGAAGTGAAAGCCTTGACCTCCCAAGTCTAGTGACCAAGCTCTGAAGGAGCTGGGCAGGCCGCCTTTCAGATAGGATAGGAAGGTGTTTCCAGAAGGTTGAACTGTGAGTGATGCCTTAGAGCTGGGAGATCATTTGTGAGGATAAACCCTAGGAGGGGGACTGTGGGGCAAATACGGAGCATGTGCCTCCTGGCCTTCCAAACGTCTCTAGCAACGCTGGAAGAAGATGAGGCTTATTCAACCTGGACAAACAGAAGGACTGTGCTAGTCACTTCCCTTGGCCCCTGAAAGACATTCTCCACCTTTCTATACCCTGCTCCCTTTCTGTAGGTCTTCAGGAGCTTGTAATACCTTTCAATAAATTGAGATCACAGTTCCTGCCAGATGATCCTCTCCTTCGAGGTACCATACCCTTCACCTTCTCCCTTGTCCATTCGGGCCTAGCAATAGTTATGGGGCCCCCTTGCTACTAGCCCCAAGATTCTAAACCTGATTGATTACCTATACCTACCCATACCATTCATCAGTAATCTTTATTAAACTCACCGTCAGTGGTCCAAATTGACTATGGTATCTTTTTCTTTAGGGACTCTGATACCATGGTGCTTCTGGCTCTCCCATGATTTTCTTTGACCAGGTTATGAGACAAGGTTACCAAGGTCACATACTGCCAGATTCCAGAGTGTGCTATGATCAGAGAGTAGTGGTGTGACTGGTGGATTGGGGCAGGAAGGTGACAGGAGTTGGCTCAAGGAATGAGCCACATGAGGGAGGGGAGACAAACCTTCCCAGCTGATGGTGATTTGGTTTGGACTGTTGACATGGAAAGCCAGAAGTGCAGGTCAGAATGTCCTGATCTTCCCTCTTGACTTGTGACCCACAAGGTCATCTGCAAATCCTACTCTTATTTGGGCCTTTTAGGGTACACATAGAGTTTCTAGAAACCAGTTCTAAAGATCCCACATATACCAGGCATTCATATTGAATGAACTTCCTGGATATGCAATAAAGACTGAGCTTACAGAACTGTGGAGCATATATTGACTATTTATGACTTTGGTAGGTGGCCACATGATATGGTCTGGGTTAGCCCAGAATAAAACTGGAAGATTAGAGAAATTGGACTCAGACATTCTTACCTCTCTTTCTCTAGGTTCTGCTATTCTTTTTCTTCTTTCACCTCTTCTTAAACTTCCTAGCCCTTGGGGTCTATTGGCTTACTGTTTTGCTTGCTTGCTTGCTTTCTCTCAAAGATTTTATTTATTTGAGATAGAGAGAGAGTGAGCAAGCAAGCACAAGCAGGGGGAGGAGCAGAGAGAGAAGGAGAAGCAGACTCCCCGCTGAGCAGGGAGCCTGGCATGGGGCTTGATCCCAGGACCCTGAGATCATGACCTGAGCTGAAGGCAGATGCTTAACCAATTGAGCCACCCATGCACCCTGGCTCAGTATTTTTCAAATACCAGTCATTCCTTTGTATGCTACTCTAAGATTTTTGGCAAATAATTACAACCAATAATAATTTATTTAATATTTTCTTAAACTGACTTGCTCATTGTTGTTGTTGTATTTTAACTTCGACTGCCTTGTCCTAAGCATTGACATGTGTGAAACCACAGATTTGACAACTGAGTTGTAATATTTTTTGTAATTATACACAGATACCTAATCATGATAATTCAAAAAATCATGTGCCAATTAAACCATTCCAGGGAACACCAGATCTATGGGTGCCCCAGCTCAGGAAACATGAAATTGTCTGACAGATTCTGAAATAGTGCCGATGATGGGACTGTCTATGTGGGCGCTGATACAGCAGGCAATAGCCACATGTAGTGACTGAGTACTTGAAATGTGATAAGTGCAATTACAAAACTGAATTTTTAATTTATTTAATGAATTAATTTAATGAATGTAAGCTTAAATTTGAATAGCTACATGTGGTGAGTGGCTGCCATATTGGACAGCACAGCTCTAGGGTATCTGCACTTAAAAATAAATCTTGGCAGAAGGGATGAACCTCGAGCCAGATCCTGTGTAAGCAGTTTGCATATTTTTTTCCTTCCTGTGTTCCTAAGGACCCTGTGCGGGAGGTATTAGCACATTGAGGCAGTAGGCACAAGTCAGCGATGGGAGGATTTTCCATTGCATCCTTAAATACACAAACAATGAAGCCATCCTCTGTTATTTACAGAGAGAGAGAGAGAGAGAGAGAGAGAGAGAGACCTGTAAGTGAGCAAATTGTCATCCAGTTCCAGACACATTCAAGATTTAAAAGGTTGACATTCCTTTTTTCCTTCTTGCTCTTTTTTTTAAAGAATCATCCAGCCCTCCTCATTAACTAGATATCTTTATTCTCTAAATATTTACCACCCAAACGAAATTTACAGTTTAATTTGCTGTATAAAATCATTTATTGACTGATAAACCTCATTACTAAGCTCTAGCACAGCCCCTGGTACTCCCGACAGTTTTAATTCTTGTAACAGCAGGCTCCTGTGAGAGAAAAACAATCCTGTCAAATGAACTGTGGGGGTCTAAATTATTCAAATACACTAAATCCATGCAGAACCCTTTCCCCTGCTCATAATTTTTCTCTCAGAGCCAACAATTAACCAGCAATATTCTAACTTGAACAATGACAGCCATTCTAACAGAATTCTGGGAATGGGGAACATCCCACCTTCCCACGTGTCCTTGTGCTCCTGAGGGCACCGGAGGAGTGACCCCCTACAGGAGCCCCTGTGGCAAGGGGAGGTGTTCTCTACCCAAACGCCTCACCTCTTGAGAGCATATTATTCTCTGTGCCTCTCTCTCCTGTCCCCAGGTCAGAGACTATTCCGGAAATCAAGGTGTGTGTGTACGTCTGTGAGTGTTTCTAGCATTTATACCAGATGAGCACCAGTCTGCAATTAGTTAATTGCACACGTGTTTTTCTGCCTATGGGGGAGAAAGGGCCCCTAGTTTCCTACCTGCAAATGCAACCAAACTAATTATTGAGCTGGTGATTTAGAAGGCAAACCCATTTAATTGAGCCTGCAAAATAGAAAAAAAAAAAAAAAAACAACTAAAAATGGTAGTAGCGCAGAAAAACAAACAGCAAGAATCCGTCTCACTCTTGAGAAGGAAACTCTTTTCTACCGTGTTGCGCGTCAGTCATGATCTGCACAGTGAATGGCCTTAAATGCCCATGGATGCTGTTTTTTGTTTAATGTCCCATAGCTTGTGGCTGCCCTAATGGTGAGGGATCCCTTGGCGTGATGCCCAATGTCAAAGTTCTTAAATCTAAAAAGATACTTTTTAATTTTTTAAAAAAGATTTTGTTTATTTTTTCATGAGAGACACAGAGAGAGATTAAAGAGGCAGAGACATAGGCAGAGGGGGAAGCAGGCTCCATGCAGGAAACCCGATGAGGGACTTAATCCCAGGATTCCAGGCTCATGCCCTGAGCCAAAGGCAGATGCTCAACTGCTGAGCCACCCAGGCATCCCAAAAAGATACTTTTTCAAAATGTTGATCTTGATGGTTCATCCATGCGTTCATTCTTTTATCAAATATTTATTGAGTGTCGACTCTCTGCCAAGCTTGTAGTACCTAGGAAGCATCACCGCGCTGGATGTGGGAGGAGAAGCAGAAGAATGACACTTAGTCGTAATGGTGCTTAGTCCTTGCCCTTTAGCTCAGGGCACATGTGAATGTGTGAACCAGAAAAGCCGTAGAGGTTATTTAAAATGCAGATTAACTGGACTCCCTTCCCACAGAGTAAATCAGAATTTCTGAGATGATGGGGCCCAGAAATCTGCATTTTTACATGCTTCCTCAGGCGATTCTTAAGTATCTTGAAGTTTCAAAGTGTTGGCTTTGAGCTTGCCCGATGAAAGATTTACACCTGAAAGATTTACACCTGAAAGCACCAATGGATAACTATAAAAGAAATGTCCACATCAGTGATACAGATAAACCTAGAAAACATCAGTGAGGGGCGTACCCAGGGTCTGCATTCGAGTCAGCTTAGAGCTACAGAGATGGGGTGTGAGGCAGCATGTGGAGGCATGTTCGCACAACTGCAAGGGGCAAACTATCATTGTAACAGTGGTCCTACCTCGGGCGGCGGGGGGGCGGGTACAAGGGGGCCTTTGTTTAGTGTTTTACTGTTGTTATTTTCTTCATGGCTTTGTTTACTGTATTAAACTTTTAGTTTTAGAATGATTTTAGCTTTGGAAAAGTTTCACAGATAACACAGATAATACATAAGGGGTTGCTGAGGTTAGTGTGGTACCAACTGTGGTATTTGTTGCCATTCCCGAATAAGTACTGATACATTATTGTTCACTGATCGCCATACTTGAACCTAATTTTCATAGTTTTCAATTTAATATCCTTTTCCCATCCAGATTTTCATATTACGCTAAATCATTGCATCTCCTTAGGTTCCTCCTGGCTATGACACTTTCTCAGATTCTCTCTGTTTTTGATGACCTTGATGCTTTGGAGGTGTATCTTTCAGATATTTTGTAGCATGACCCTCAATTGGAATTTGACTGATGTTTTTTTCTCATAATTAGACTAGAGTTATGGGTTTTGGGAGGAAGAATCCAGAAATAAAGGTTTTCTTTCATCACATCATTATCATATTGAAAGTGTATGCTATCAACAGGTCTCACCCCTAATCATATTGACCCTGATCACCTGGCCGAATGTTTTTGAAGCTTCCCACTATAAAGTAACTTTTCCCCTCCCTTCCCATACTATATTCTTTAGGAGAAGTCACTATATGCAGCCCAAACTTAGGGGATGAGGAATGTGCCCTACTTCCTTGAGGATAGAGTATATACATAAATTATTTGAAGTTCTTCTGTATGGAAGATTTGTATATTCTCCTTTATTCATTCATTCATTCATTCATTCACTCGTTCACTCATTCATTTATTTAAATATTATGTCAATATGAACTTATGGATGTTTATGTTATATTGTGGATTTTAACCCAATATACTATGTTATTTATGTTTCTTGCTCAAATTGTTCTAGGTGTAGTTATTGGGAGCCCTATCAGTTGGCTTCTGTGCTCCTCTGGAACACATACAGAGTTTTGTCTTTTAAGAGCTTTTTTAACTCCTGGCACCAGAAGATGCTCCAGGCTCATCTTATACATTACCTAGTCCTAGAATAAGCCATTACCTAGAATAAGCCATTTCTCCAAGGAACCTTGGTTTCTTTAATCAGAGAATAGAATTTAGAAACTGAGATCGGGATGTTGTATGTCCTCATTACTACTGGGATGCCATTGCTTCTAGGCTTTCCTAGAACTAAGACAAGACTAGAAAATATATATGTATATGTCAACATATCTCTGTATATATGACTATCTCTTTCTAGATCTGTATCTGTATCTGTATATCCATATCTGTTTACCTACATATAGTATCTATTTATATCTATGTTAAACTAAACATGAGTTCACACTAACGTCTCTAATTCTAATCCATTACCACATGGATTATTTTAGCCTTTCCCCCTTGCTTACCAACAGTGAGACACTGGCTTTCACCATCTGCCATCAATTAATTTATTTGTTTAATCTTGGATAGATATCTATTAGTTTTAGAATTAACCTGAACCCTCACAGGGGCTCCCCTTTTTATGTAATGTCCATTTACCACCAAAGCAGTGTCTGTTACCTGCAGCCTATTTTGGGACACTCTAGCTTAAAGGAACTCTTTTTTAGGACTACTGTCCTGCAGACACAGTGAGTGCCCTGAGCCACATCACTTTCTTGATCTGTCCTTCTAGCTCATGGCTTAGCTCCCACAGGCAGCCACTCCAGGGCCTGCCCAATATATTTATGTCACACTGTGGGTTTTAAACTAATACTATGTTACTTACTTTTTCTTGCTCTAATCATTCTAGCAGCAGTTATTGGGAGTTGTTTCAATTGTCTTCTGTGTTCCTCTGACATAGCCACATAATTTTGTCTTTTGAGTACTCTGCCCCTGCCTTTCTAGGTTATAGTGATTATTAATATCCATTCAAGAAGCACTTGCTGTGAACATGTACTACATACGTAGGTCTGTACTAAAGGTAAGGATATGGAAATAAATGTAGCAGGGTCCTGTCTCTAGGAGCTCTGTTTCTAATGGGAGGAAGGGAGGGCTTGACCCTTGCTCTATTTTGCCATTGTAGGTTTACTTCTCTAAATGCCACCATACAAAGGAGTAGGGGATGCCCCTTAGTGTCTTAGAGGAGAGTGCCTTCATTTAGGTTGGAATATATGGGAAAACCTTTCAAAGTAGGAAACTCTTTGGCTGAGTCCTGAAGAATTGATCTATATTTTTAATATGCATCTATTGGGTGTCATAGTACAGACTGAGTGTTGAGAACATAATGGAGGGGAGAAAAACCTAGATAAGGTTACTGGTCTCATGAAGACCCTAGGTAAGTGAGGAATTCGAGCATTTAGTAGCATAAGTGGCACAGAATCAGGTGGGGACATGGTGTTGCAGCCCTGAGATTTTTGTCTACAAAATTTCCCTTCAGTTCTCACAGCTCTGCATCCATCGAGCCCCTCTGGGAGCATGATATGCAGAGATTCCAAAGACCCTGGCATACCCAGAGCCCTGTACTGATTCCTGTGCATTGCACCAGGCACAAGGGAGAGGGGAGGGAAGGTGGGGGCCAAGTGGGACAACATCCATTTGATCCTTTTTATATGTAAATGTGACTTTAAATAATATTTTGTAATGACCTGCATTTCTGTTAGGAAATATCTCTTGATGATTTATCTTTCTGCAATTATGACAGCCTAGTGATCTTGTTAATTAATGCCAAAGTGGGTTTTTCAGCACCTCATTAAAGGTTTTCCCTTTCAGGACACCGACACTCATGCACAGCCAGGGGCACAGAAAGCCATTTTCTTGTGGGTAGAAACAGATCTTTTGATCCTCCACCTCTTCCTTTCTCTCTCCTTTGCCCTCTTATCATATTTTGTTCTTTTTCCTGTTTTGTATCCCTTCCTTGTCCTCTTCACCCTCAGCCTTCTACTCCTCTCCTTTTCTTCTATTCCAAAACACAGTTGCTTCTTATTGCTCTGAAGCACTGTTTTAAATAGTTTGCTGTCATCAGTATGTTCCTTGGGAGACCCTCTTTCTTCTGAAATGGTTGTTTTATTTTACCATTTAATTCAATATTTCCTGTTCAACAAGTGTTGGTTCCCTTATAGATGCCAGGGAGGTAGTAGTGAACCAGAGAGTGTCCTGCATGCAAGACTCTTAGTTTTATCCCATATAAATAACTGACATGTTGAACAAGCGAATGAAGGATTCTGTGGTTTAGTAAATTTGTTAATCCTATCTTAGGGTTGGCAAACTATGGCCTGAAGGCCAAATACTTGCTTGTTTTTGTAAATAAAGTTTTATTAGAACACAGCCACACCCATTCACTTGCATATTATCCATGGCTGCTTTGCTGCTACAACCACAGTGTTGAGTTGTTACACAATAGAAACCATGTGGCCCACAATGCCTAAAATATTTACTGGCCTTTTATAGAAAATGCTTGCTGATCCCTGATGTCTTCTATTACTGGAGATTCTAAATGCCTATTATATATTCAAAAGTCTGAAAAATTCTACAGTCAGAAAATCTAGGTAATTTCTTTGCCTCATTTTTCCCCAAAATATTTGATCATAGAACCCTCTTCCAACACACATTTTTATAAATTGATTTATAGACATTGCCCCTGGATGAAATGCCCACCCCTGAAAGTTGTCCTTCTCTGCCTGATTTCAATTTGGTCACCATTCTGGCCTTCTGTCCTGTAGCTGGACTTCCCTAGCTAAACCTAGCTCCTCTCTCAGCCTCTTTGAAAATATCCTTCCACTCAGGCATGAAGGCTGGGATTCTCCTCCACTCCAATGAGACGTTTCTCTTTCCAGGAGCAATGATGTGTAAAGCCCAAGTCACCACTAATGGTAAAACAAGTTAGGCTGGTTTTCTGTCCATGGGGTTTCCACTCTTGCCTCATCTGACTCATCCCAAAGGAAACTCATTTTGATTTATGGTTTATTTTTCTGAGGCATTGTTGAAGCTGAGATTAAACTGGGATGCCTTGAAGATTAGCCTAACCTGAAGGAAGGGTCATAGTGGTTTTGAGAAGTCCCAGCAGGTATAAATTTCCTCTAAGGTCCCAAGAGAACCTGAGGAAGCTACAACAGGGGAGATATCTTTCCTATCCTGGAAGGTGGAGTGGGGGAGCGGTTTGGATGAGAGGATTCAGATTATACCTTGGCACTTGGAGAGTGCTATAAAGCAGAAATGGGCCGAAAGGTCCTTCCAATTCTTCCTTTCTCATAAGTAAGGCCTAAGGAAGAGAGCAGAATGTGGGATATTGCAGGTAGGGTGTGGGAATGGATGCTACTTCACCAGGTTGGGGGTGTGTAGTCAGTAGATGGCTTCCAGCCACAGCAACTGGAGGAGGTCATTTCCAGAGCCAGGTAAATAACTGTAGGTCTAAAGAATCAGGCTGACATCCAGGATTGGGGTGCAGAGCCCAGGGAAAGTGGGGCAGGCAAAATAATCAAAGAATATTTTCTTTGAGTCCTCCCAATTGCCTAATCCCCAGGAAAATGAACATGATGTTGTTACTCCTGTGATTATATTATATTACATGGCAAAAGGGATTTTGTAATTAAGATGTAATTAAGGTTACTAATCAGTTGGCCTTAAAATAGGGAGATTACCACTTTTCTTCTTCAGTTGGTAGCAGGAAAGGAAGTCAGAAAAATTCAAGGAACAAAAAGGATTTGTTGCACTATCTCTGGCTTTGAAGATGGAGGGAGCCATGTTCCATGACAAAAGCATGTTCTTCCCTAGAGCCCTTAGATAAGAGTTCAGCCTGGCTCATGCTTTGATTTCAGCCTTGTGAGATTCTGGATAGAGAACCTAGCCATGCCACATTGGACTTCTGACCTTCAGAACTGTGAACTACTGAATGTATTTTGTTGAAGCAGTGAAGTTTGTGGGGATTTGTTACACAGCAGTAGGAAACTAACATGATAAGCAAAGCATCAAGATGGCTAATTATTTAATGAGGAATGTTAAAGGGGGCACATTATAGTGTTTTTATAGCATCACTCACTCTGGTTGACTAATACTTCCCCCTTCCATAATAATCCTGGCTAGTCTATATGGTTTTTAAAAAATTTACTACATGACTCCACCCCAGGAGTTGGTACCATATCTAAGTCTTGCTAACAACAGGATTCCATCCTCCTGGCCACACCAATAGTGTCAGGAATAAATTTATAACACAAGTAGGGCAGACAAATTATTGGAACTCCTAAGCCAGAAAGAACTATGTGAGCTTCTTTCCTGGTGGTTGGAGAAAATCTGCCTGGGAATGAAGCAATCGCAGAAGAAAACAAAAATGAACACAGGACCCTGATCTAGCCATATGGTCTCAGAAATATATTGAAATTTTTGGTATATAAGACCCTCCCTTTAATTTTGCTTTAATCGCTTTAAATTGGGTTTCTACAAAGTGTCACTAAAAATAACTCCCAACTAATAGTCATGTTAAAGTGAGGAGGTGTGAGCCTATACCATTCTCTGAGGTTGGGCTAATCATATGTAGTAGATTGAATCTCTAAAACCATATTGGATATTATGGAATGGTCACCCAGAGTCCTAATTTGCTGGTCAAGATGTACTCATGAATCTGCCACTAACTCACATGTGATATTGGGCCAATTGCTTCTGCTCTTTTATTTATAAAGTTAGAGTTTGGATTAAAACTGTCACAGTTCGTAAAGACCAACTAATACCGTGTGATCTGCATGATTCTCCGGATGCACACCTATGAACAAATTCTCTAATGGATATGGAACTCTGTATGTGAACATCAGAGATTTGAAATCATTTTTTATACATATTAATATAACAGTCATCATTCAGAGTTTCATGGTACCCAAAGATCTTTCGTGGGTATGTGACTCTGCTTTCTCTAATTACCCAGTGAGTATTGTTATCCACGTTTCATGGAAGAAGCAACTATGGTTCAGAGAGGTGAAGTGACTTTCTCAAGATCATGGAACTGGTAAGTAGCAGAGCCAGGACGAAAACTGAGAGAGCCCAGTTATGTGGCACAGCCCTTTCTGCCTTACTCCTTATCATTGTTCAGAGTACTCACTAAGTGGTTCTTCTACATGTGCCTGCACTTCTCTTTTCCACACACTCATGTTTGGGTTTGTGTAAGATGAACCACTTGCGTTGGCCTTAGCACCCATACTGTGGCTGCCAATTGTAAGATTATCAGTGCTATAGAACCAGTTTATAAGCGTTCTCCACATAAAAATTTGAACAAGCCAAAGTGTGACACTTGGTTTGAAGAACCACAGTGAAGGATTGGTTTGTATTCCTGAGCCTGAGTCTAAACAAATTGAAAAAGAAGATGAAGGAGTAGTAGATAAGAACTACAGATTCACCTTTATTCTAGGGTCTGGTTTGAAAGCCAAGTGGGTCTGAAGACTGCACCAGGAATTACATCCACTGGATTATAGGCTGTGCTGGGAGGGGATGGCTTCCCAAGTGTGGGACTTGCCAGGGAAGGTTGAGAGGATGGAGATGTGAAACTGACCTCGTACTTCAACAGGTCTCTGAGCTTAAGAGAAATAGGGAGGGGCTGGGCCAACCTATTCAGGTTATTCTATCTGACTTTAATATCCTATAAGCCACTCTCTTCTCTTCTGGGGCAGAAAGAGGAGGAAGTGATATGCTAACCAAATTCATTTCAAGTGGAAGGAAATATCATGAGTTAAGAAGAAGCATTTCTTCTTAAAACGAACATAATTCTCACACAAGCGCATACCTTTTCCTGGACCATCGGCCATGAGAAGGGCATTGTCGTGTGCTTTGATGTGCCATCTGCCTAGCCATCCTTCCTTGGTTCCCATCAGTGTCCAGGGATCCCTGTGGCACAGAGATAAAATCTGAGTGTGCTCTGCCACCTTCCCTTCTCTTCACTTTTTTCCTCTGATTAACAAGATAGACATGGAGTGTGATCCTTATCCTTCTTGCACAGAAAGTAACTTCCACTTCTTATGGTGTCTTTAATCTCTGTGCCATAGGCCGAGAAAACTTAGTCATTTTCAGGTTTTAAAAAGAAAAGCAAAATAAACCTGTCTGGGAAGGATATCTGGGGTAAGTCCCAAATTCTCCTCATTAGGTACTAACATGAAGGAAAAGTGCTCAGGGCAGAAGTTCCCTAAAGCCTTACAACTCAAACTGTGGTCCATGGACCAGTTGCATCCATCTCACCAGGGAGCCTCTAGAAATGAAGTCTCAGGACTCTGACTCACCCTAAACCGGAACCTGCATTTAAACAAGGTCCCAGGTGTTCGGTGTGCTCATTGCAATTTGAGAAGCACTGCCATGAAGTCCTTCCCACTCAGGGAAAAGGAGAAACCATTTATGCATACTTCAGTACAAATCCATTCCAACCTCCAGGAAAAAGATGGAAAACGTACTATTTATCAGGAGAGAGTAGCGGGGAACATGTATTTAAGTGGAGGGGGGTTATCTCTGGTCTTCTCTCAGAGAAGGTTGTTTTCATAAAGGTTGAGCAGACACTCATATTTATTCATTTACTTTTTGTTTGTTTTGAGAGATTACTTGTGTTACACACTTTGCAATAATCTTGGTATACTCTGGTGAAAAAACAGACATCATCACTGTGCACATGGAATTTATAGTCTGCTGGGAAAGATGTATGTTTACTTTTGTTTTTACTTGCAGTTGTGTTTGGGAAGAAAAGAACAGGAGCTAAGAAGGAACTACTCAATTATATTGGTGGGAGCGAGGTGGCTTCAGGGCATTTTGGAGGAGGAATCAGACAAATCATCTCAACCAAGGACCAGTAAACTAGAGCTCATGGGCCAACTCCAGCTTGCCCCTTGTTTTTGTAAATGAAGTTTTAATGGAACAAAGACACTCCCATTTTCTTACGTATTTATGACAGCTCTCGTGCTATGATGTCAAAATTCAGTAGTTGTGACAGGGACCATCTGGCTCTTCAGCATCTAAAGTATTTACTCTCTGGCCTTTAAGAATAAGTTTGCTCATACTTTTAGGGTTTTGGTTTTGTTTTGTTTTGTTTGCAGATGAGTGAAAGAAGACCCAGGCAGGGGAAGTTAATTACCCATGATCACATAGCAAATGCATGCAGAACAAGCATAGGATTCCCCCCTTTCCTGATCCTCAGGGCTTGAAGGGGCACTGGGAACATCTAGAACATGCTGCAGCAGAGGGACACGTGAAGCCAAGGAGCCGATGTGGGCAGAGGCCCCAAGCAGCAAGCTGCAGACTTAGAAGCTGGTCTTGGGTACATTAGGAGACACTGTCTTAAGGCCCAGTTGAAGAGGAGGTCACTGTGTACCCAGGCAGGAGGGAGGAGCTCAAGCTGTGAGCTGATGGGCATACAACCAACCGAGCAGAAGTGAGGTGAAGATTTACATAGCAATGGTTCAGAAAGCACACAAACAGTATCCCTCCAGAAAACTCTGTTTCTACAGACCTGAAATGCCAACCCCAGCAGAATGAAAATGAGCGCATGTTGCAGGGGCCGGGGTGGTGGTGGTGGTGGTGGTGGTGGCAGTGGGTAGGGATGTAGGGGGACCCTGGACCAACAAGTGTTCCAGGCAAAGAGAAGAACAGACACAAACCCCAAGGCAAACACAGGCACAAAACAATTAAGAAACTGTAAGAAATTTAATGTGGATTGTCCAGTTTGCACATTTTCTGAACCTGACCTCATTCTGGGTAAGACCACCTCCCTGGTCATCCCCCAGATAAACTCTTTATGAGGGCTTTTGAGCCACATGCATTTGAGCAAAAGCCTCCTACATACAGGAAGAGGTGCTAATTCATTGTTCTTAAAACAAAACAGAAATTCCTGGTGCTAGACATCTGATACCATCAGGTTCTGCTTCTGAGGGAGGTTATGTTTGCCTTTGTCTTTCAGTGAAGAGGTTTTACTAGAAATAATATCAGAGTCATTAGAGTTAAGCCACATTCATCAATGTATATTGATAGATCTTAGTCATATTCAAATAGAATAATGGTGACTAATGGGAGGAAAAGGTGTTTGTTTTTGTTTTCCTGTGAAGTCCAGTTAGATATGCTTAAAAGTAGAGACAATAAACGCATTAAATCCACTCTTCAGCGTGTCAGAGAGATCTAGCAATTACAAAAAGAAACAAACACAATGCTGGCTTTCCATTGCTGTTTGTTGGTCTTTTACTCTTCCTGTGTTATGATTGAATCTCATCCTTAGGGGCAAGGCACTCTGCTCCTGGATTAAGGGACTATTCTGAAACTTGCATTCACTAATTATTTGGGATTTTTTTCTGCATAATATTCTCATTTGAACAAATGCCTAAGACTAGAGTCTCATTTGTTACATGATTCCTCTATAACAGGAATGGATATTGAACTTAAACATGACTCTCTTCTGAAAGCCACATTACTTACACACAGAAATGTTCACCGAGTATACTGAGGTGTCAGAAGCAAGACTCTTATGGAATCTAGTAGTTATGTTTGATATCCTCTGAAAAATTCTCCAGTGTAGCAGAGGACTCCAAGTCTAAAATTTAACCATTTTTCCCAAAAGTTTAATTTCCATGGCTTGATTTCATAAAAAGCAATTTTCATCATGATTTTTAGGTGGTCATAATTGAAAGAGAAATTTCTCCCCCTGAGAGAGTCTCTGAAGATAGCTGTCTTTGACACTGATGCATCTCCCTCTTGGCCAGAAGCCACAGAGATGGGTCCCCCCTCATGTTAGGTCATTAATTGTTCTTCTCCAGGTCTGCACACACTAAGCTGAGAACCAAGGCAATTATGCAATTAAGTCAAGCAAAAAAACGATGCTCGTGCTCCAATGAGCCACAATTTTAGTTGACAGTTGCTTTGACTTGACTTGTCCTGATAATTGCTTTAAGTCCTCCATGACCCTCCAATAGAATGTGTGAGCTCCATTAGAAAGTGTATGATTTGCAGGGGATGGTGTGCCACTATCTTCTTACAAAATAGTGAGGAATGTATATTGATATCCTTTGTTTGAGTCAAATATAATCTATGTTAGTGGGAATTTCCCCAGAAGCTGACCCTGAGACAGGAACCCAAATGAAATAGCTTATCCTGAAGTGATTCTAGGGAGCATTGGTAGAGAGATGGGAAAATAAAACCACAAATTACCTCTGTGGGTAAGGATCTTACTCCTACAGGGCAAATCTGAGAACCAGAATAGAACTCTGCTTAGAATTCCACCTGAGGTTAATACACAGACTCCCAAGAGTCATTGTTTAGTGCCTTGACTGGGAACATTAACACTTTAGCACTTGGGACAGATTGGGCTTCAATTTGCAGGGAAAGCTGTCAAGCAAAGAGAGGCAAATACTGGCCTGGTAGCCTGGCTGGCAGGCACTGCAAATATAAATCCCAAAGGTATATGGATGGGGCACCAACTATACTTCCAGTCCTCCTCAGGCCAAAAGACCTCAGGATTTGACATTCCAGATCTGGCTCCACCTTTCTTTTATTCTCTACTTTCAGAACCAATCCAGATGTTTGGACATGAACATTCACCTTGTTATTTTCCTGGAGGAGGTAAGTCACCAGCAGATGTGTATGTGACTTTTTAGTTTTCAGTCTATTTGCAAAACTCAAGGTGTTAGAGATACTTCAGATAAAAGAGCACTATGATATATTATATTAGTTTGATGATTCCTCTTATAAAACTAACTCTGTAATATTACTTATTTTTACTCTCAGATACTTTTTTCTTTTAAAAAGAAAAAAATTAAAACATTAAAACTCAAAGACCCCATTGTATCTGGTCTTTTGGGCCAGCCTTTGGCCCAAGGTAGTGTAATTCTGAACAGACTGTTTTCTTTGGTATGCTACACACATAGCTAGGCCAAGCCAAATCAACACATATTTATTTAACACTTAATATGCATCATGATTACATAAAGTAAGTACTTATAAACCACATACTGTGTAACTTGCTCTAAGCCAACTTTACTTCTTTGCCTGTGGTATTATTTGCAAATACAGTCAGTAAAAAAATGGAAGAGAGGTAACAATGTGTTTGTGGGATAGAAAGCATAATCCATTTTTCAGCATTTTGCCTCATTGAACATTCTTGGGAAGCCTAAATACATAGAACTCGGGAACTGTCCCTGAAAATATTTACAAAGAGATTCTGTATTCTTTCAATTACAACTTCCTTTAAGAAAACTTAAGAATATTAGATTTATCTAGATGTCACATGCACAGTAATTTAGAGTAATCTTTTGGCTCTATAAAAGGACATCCACATGTATAGATAAACCCAGAAGAGAATTTGTTAGGGAGTAGCCCTTGTACATCATTCTTATTAACTATCTCATTTATCTTATCTGTTGAGCCCTTCCTGTAATGTTTTGTGTTCTGAGAACCTTCACTAGCTCCCCTGGACAGAGTGAGTTGTTTTTCCTATTCCCCCAACCCTGCCACCATATATGGCATTTGCCTATTTTACATCCAACATGGTGAATTTCTTAGAGTGAGGATAGTGTCTCATTCAAAATGAGAATTAAAAATTCTCCTCTTGCCCAGGATAGTGACTGATACAATGGGTGATTAAATGCTTGTTAAGTTGACCTGAGGACAAGCCTTCTTTATTTAGTAAAGAATATCTACAAAAAAAAAAAAAAAAAAAGAAAGAAAGAAAGAAAGAAAGAAAAAGACTACACCAAATATCATAGTGAGTAGTGAAATATTTAAAGCTTTCCCTTGAGATCGGGAGCCAAACAAGAATGCTTACTATTGTCAGATCTTTTTATTTTTTTATTTTATTTTTTAAAGATTTTATTTATTTATTCATGAGAGAGATAGAGAGAGAGACAGAGACATAGGCAGAGGGAAAGCAGGCTCCATGCAAAGAGCCCGATGTGGGACTCGATCCTGGGAATCCAGGATCCCACCTTCAGCCAAAGGCAGATGCTCAACTGCTGAGCCACCCAGGGGTCCCTTGTCAGATCTTTTTAATGTCACATTGCATGTCCCAGCCAGTTCAGTAAGGAAAGGAAAAGAAATTTTAAAATATAAGGATAAGAAAGGAAGAAACACAATTATCATTAGCAGACATTATTGGAAAGTAGAAATCTAGAAGAGTCTATAAACTATAAGAACTAATAAGTGAATTAAGCAAGGTTGCTAAATATAAAGTCAATTTGCAAAAAACAATTATACTTCTATATACCAGCAACAAATAATTAGAAAATGAGGATAACCAGGATGCATTAGCAATAGAATCACATACATTAAATATTAGGGGGAAAAATCTGACAAAAGATGTATAAGATTTCTACTAAGAAAACTATAAAACATCATTAGAAGAAATGAAGGAATGGTCTTCCATTCATGCTTTCCATGTTTGTGGAAGTAGAGAGTACTGAGAATAGAGTATAATGGAAGTAGAATGGCCAAGAAGGAATCACAGAGCAAATGGGAGGCCAGTTCATATAGAGCTGTGTAGTCTGTTTTAGTTATCATTTTCTGTGTAGCAAACCACCCCACACTTTGTGGTTTAGAACAACATCTAGTTCCTTGTGGATCTATAGTTTGGGCAGAGCTCGGCAAGGATGGCTCATTGCTGCTGCATGTTGCATCAGCTGGAGTGGCTGGGTAGGGTGCTGGAGATTTCAAGATGATTCTGATACATGGCTGCTAAGTTGATGCTGGGTGTTGCCTGAAAGCTCAGCAAAAATGTGTGCCTCCCTTTGGGCAGCTAGGACTTTCTCCTGGGGTGGCAACTGGGCCCCAAATGAAAGTGTCTCAGAGAACAGGATAGAAAGGCATGGTGTTTGTATGACCTAGCCTCCAAAGTCAAACAGTGTCACTGGCATCACACTGTGTTGATCCAGGCAACTACCACCTGATTTCAAGAGGAGGAGACAAGAACTCCACCTCCTCATGGGGAGCAGCAAGGTTTCAGAAGAACATGTAGGGCAGGAGATGTTATTGTGGCCATCTTAGAAAATAAAATCTGCTACATAGACTACGGTAAAAGATTTTCTCTTTTATTATAGGGTTTTGAGCAGAGAGGTGGCATGACCTGACCTGGGATATATTTTGCCTTACTATTTTACCTTATATTTTTATGTGGGCTTTGATACCACAGATATGATTTTATGCTAGGACTAAAACACATGGGTAATTGCTAGGTAACTGTGACCCTATGGAAATCAAGTGTCAGCATGTTATAGAATATCATCAAATGCTAGGATCCTTTGGATTTTTGTGGGGTCATATCCAGCTGCCAGACCTGGGCAAATATAGGAGCTGTGGGCAGATTTGCCAAAGAGCCTCAGCCGTTCTATATACACAGGCATGTGCCAGGGAAGTAGGAAGAGACCAGTTTTCTCAGGCTGGTGTGCTGGCTTCCTGAGGGAAGACCCAGACTACGCGAGAGACAGCTACCCAATTGAGGCAAGATCTGTTAGAATATGTCTTGACTCTGCAATAGAGGAAGTTCTATCCCTTCTTGGTTTGGAGAGGTTTCCTAGTTCTTATATAGAGGTAGATGGAGTCTTTGGATGAGTGAAGGGAGACCATGCACTTGCTTTCTGTCCTCTCAGATACTGGCAACAAGGCATAGGAGTAAAGTAGGTTACAAGATGCAAGAATAGAGCCTTAGAGATGGAATTTCTAGGGGAAAACTCAACAACGTAGATGAAGTATTCTCTAGATTACTTTTACAGGTCAGTATGGCATTGTGGAGAAGTCAGTGGCTGGGCGGTCAGAGAAAACTGCATTTGAATCTTACCCCCAGCATGCATTAGCAGTGTGCTGGTAGCTGTATAATGAAGTCACACCTCAGGCTGTCCAATTAAAAAATTAAAGATAAGTCATAGTGGACTCTGAAAATGTGAGTGCCCTCCCCTCTTACTGTTGCTTATATCCATCCTTCCTTTCCATTTCCTGGCCTGGTGTAGCTAACTAAGATCATACATATTCAGCCAGCACTCCCGGGGATTTTGTCTAGAAATGAGGCATAAAATCAACAAGAGAAGACTCATTGAAGTTCTACCATCTTTTATGGGATTAAACAAAGTTGGCAGGTATTTTGAGTTATTTAATAGTTATGCGTAGGGAGGATAGTGGAAGGGAAGAAAAGGAACTCACTTCATTTGATGTGTAGCAATTGTAAGCACTCATTGGATTTTGAAAGCAAAAGAAAAATGTAAAGGAAAAGTGGATGGATTGATTCCACATAAAGACAAATACATATTTTAGTAGACCTCAATAAACCAGAATTTGGGGGGGGGGTTGTTTTGTTTTGTTTTGTTTTTAACTAACAATACTCTATACCTAAGTATATTGTTTGGGTCAACACAGTGACCACCACTGCCATTGTCAGGAAGCATTTGTTATGTATCTCTCTCTTATTTTTTTAAACATAGATTTTATTTATTCATGAGAGGCACACAGGGAGAGGCAGAGACATAGGCAGAGAAAGAAGCAAGCTCCATGCAGGGAGCCCATGTGGGACTTGATCCCAGGACTCCAAGATCATGCCCTGGGCTGAAGGCTGGGACTCAACCGCTGAGCCATCCAGGGATCCCTTGTTATGTATCTCGCACATGCAGAACAGTTGAGAATGAGGTGCATGTTGTTGCTATCCTGTTGGTAATATTCTAGATGGACGGTACTTGAGATTCAGACTTACAGAGAAAAACTCAGTGGTGTCCCAGAACCAGCTCAAACCAGCTCATGAGAACATATTGTGCAATTTCTTCCTAACTCTGCATTCATTGTCATCTGTCACTTTAGTAACTTGGAGCCATGAGCCATGCTGGGGTATTTACATCATAGAAACTGGTAGAAGTCACAAGTCAGCATGTGTACCCGCCCCTGACCAAGGCTAGTTACAAAATATCTACTAGTATACCACTGGACAAAGAGTGAAATGAAACTTTAACAGCTTCATTAAAAGGCAAAGAAAGTATTTATATTACATATTAAGATTTTGTTTTGGTTTTAAATAGGCAAACATGATTTATGTACTTGAAGTTGTAGAAAATTCTTAACCTGGAAGTTATATTTAGAATTCCAAAGGAGTGCAATGACTACCATCCCATTTAATTTAAAAAAGAATTTCATTGGTTTTGGATTTCGTTAAAGGGGGATTTTTAAAGAATTGATTTTTTGTTTTAAAGTTCAATAAAATTTTATTAATTTAATTAGTTCCTATCAATTTTTAAATAAGCAGTGGCTTATATGAAATTTGCGTTCTCTCTCTCCTCTTCTCCTCTCCAGCCCTGTCTCCTCTTTTAACCCAGCCTCCTCAGAGCATATAATGGATCTAGGCCATCATTTTGTGGGTAGAACACTCTGGATGTTTGTATAAAAGTTTTGGGCCAGGGTTTTGAGGTGTTGTTTCCATTAGGATGTATGCTATACAGTCTACAAACCAGGAAAAAGAATTTGGGTAGATGAAGGACAGGGGTTCTGTTTGTGGTTGAGGTTAATCCTTGCCAGTTGTCCTAGGCCTCACGTTCAGAAAGTTGATTTTAGAGCCGGAGTGGTATTAGCAAGCACCAGATCCACAGGATGGTCTGAGTTCATTTTCCCACTGCATGTTGGCATGGAGTGAGCAAAGATGAACGGGAATTATGCAGTATGATCAGAAGAGGACCAAGTTAGAAGACAAAGGGCCCACGACTCACAGTTCTTTTAAGGGAGGATGAATAACTTCAAATTAGGATTGAAATCATAATCCAGAGGAACTAGAAAAAGGAGTAAATAGGTAACAGGACTAGAGTTAAATTCTGAGGAATGAGAACTCAAATGTGATGAAGCCTTTCCCTAAATGCTTTCTTCCACCCTCTAGTCCCATGTGGTGCTTTCCAAAAACAAGAATTTGTACTCAAATAATCTTACAACTTCACGATGGCCTACTCTTCCCCTCTTGGAAATGCATAATGGGCATTGTCATATTTAAAGCTCTGAACGAGCTTTGCAGTTAATAAAGCCATTTAGCTTGTGGAGCTGATTCCTTTGAGCACAGAACACATTTTGGGCATCATAGTTGTATGTATTCTGGGAGCCACATTCTGCAGAAGATTCATCTGAGATGTGCTATGGCAGAAAGAGTTTGGACTCTGGTCAGATACTCCCAGACCCAAATTCTGGAGATAAGGTCTGTAAAGCACCAGGCACCTAACAGACCATCAACACACGGTGGTCGGAATTCTCTCAGAGTACAAGCAGGTAGAATTCTGAAAGAGGGGCTGTCAAGTGGGTTACTTGCTCTCTGCAAGGTTGCCTATCTGGAGTGAGGATATGAGAAGATCCAGAGAAGTTTGCAGAGTCCAACAACCTGGCACCCATTCTTAATTCTCCTGCCTTCTTGGCTTGAACTTTGGCATGAACTTGAGTTTGATCCTCGTGTTCCTCAAGAGGAACTAAGTTTGTCCATGGCTAGAGTTCAGGGACTCAGAAAATCAAATATGGGGCTAAATATGTACCCGGGATTAGCATCTTGGGTTTGTTAAAGGTAGTATCTGTGGTTGAGTATCAGTTTTCTTCCCTTTCAAGCAATCTGCAAGGAAAGGGTAATATCTTCTGGAGACTCCCAAGATCTGAAATAGGAGAGTTAAAGAAAATAATGTTTATAAAAACCTGGGTGTAAGCAGTAGGGCTCTGGAGAATAGGGAGGAGCTATTTGCACTGTGATGATCATCAAGACTTCTTGGATGGTTCTACCTTCCTGCTTTTCTCCAGGGGTGTGTTTCCCCTGGGGGATATGCACCATGGGATTTGCACATAGCCAGTCTTTTCCAGCTCCGCTGTCATTTTTAACACAGCCCTAAATTGGCTGAGTCATAAGTAGAGGGTGGGTTCAGATATTCATTTCTAAAATATTTGCCATGCCAGGCATTGTGCTAGCTACTGGGAGTACAAAGAAGATGGGGCAGCCCCCTCCCTGAAATCACTCATGGTCTGGGCGGGAGAACAGATGTACATACTAACTGATCATTAAGCCACAAAGCAGTGAATGCTGGGATAATCCATGAAAAGTGCTTAGAATACTGTCTGAGCACATGATAAGGGCTCAATACATCTTGATTACTATTATGATCGATATAATTATTATTATTAAACAGGCAGGTTGCAGTGGGAACATTGAGGAGAGTGTGTGTGTTGGGGGGGAGGGATGGCTCATTTTGCCTGGAAGCTCAGAGAAAGCATCACAGAGAGAAGGTAATACTTGTCTTGAAAAGATAATATGACCATGTGCAGGAGAGGGAATACATATCCCTCTGGTCAAAGAAACATGTGCAGGAAGCCTTGACATGAATATCCATGCATATTGAGATAACTGCAAATATTTTAGCATGGCTGAGTCACAAGGGGTGTGTGTGTGTGGCCAGAGACAAAAATGGGAAGATGAGAGAAAAAGTCAGCTTGAGCTTGAGAAGGTGATCATTTTTCTTATTTCAGAATTTGGATTAAACCTGTTTATAATAGAAACATAGCTATTGTTTTTTTTTAAGAAATGTAAATTAAAATAATTAATTGTTATTGATACTGAAATATATATTTCAAAGTTGCTAAGAGAGTCCATTTTAAAAGTTCTCATCATAAGAAAAACATCTTTTAATTGTATGGTGACAGATGTTAACTAGAATTACCGTAGTGATCATTTTGCAATATATACAGATATTGAAACATTATGTTGTACACCTAGAACTGATGGAATGGTGTCATGTCCATTATACCTTAGGGGAAAAAAAATTAAAGCTCTTTGACCAATTGATTCCAATTCAAGGAGCCTGTCCTCATAAACAGAATTGTTTGTATCAAAACATTAGAAAAAAATCTGAATCAAGAGGAATTGTGAAGTAAATTTTGATGTGTCTCTCTGATTCCATTAGGTAACTGTTCAGATTGTTATTAAAGAACAGAATTAAATAGTTTGGGAAAATGCAAATAATGTAGCATCAAGTGAACAAAGTCTAGAAATAAAAAGAGACTCTAAAAGCGAATCTGAACTTTGTTACAAAATGTGCTCAGCCAGAAGGTTAGAAGGCAGTGTTTTGAAAGGTTAAAGTTGTTATTTGTGGGTGGAGAGGTCAAGGGAAATTTTTGTTTTCTTTTCTGTATTTATTCCAAACAGGGAAGAAAAGGGGGTGGTTCTTGCTCCAATGGAGAAACCAGCAGATACAGCCTCTTCAAAACTGCCTGGTTCGTGACATGCCTCCCCAAACCACGGGACACTGAACCATGACTCTGGGGTTCATGATGGAGCTGAGAGATGAGGCTTTGTGAGCATGCGGGTGGACCCATAACCCCCAAGAGCATACAGTAACAGTAAAGCTGAGTGTCTCTCGCGGACGCTGCAAGAGTTCTTGCAGGAGAGATCAGGGCTGCGAGGGGAAAGGCTTCCTTCAGAGGGCAGGATGCAGGACGCTCTCATTGGTTATGAAGGTTTAGATGATTAAGAGGAAGGAAGCTTAACCGGAACCACTTGTCTTTTCTAGCTCTTTAATAAGTAAACCCTCATTTTTGAAGATCTGCCGCCCACTGGTGCCTTATCTAAATGTTGATGCCTCTTTTTGGGCAGTGAGCTAAAATGAGCCAATTGCTGCTAATTGGAGACACGATTGTAACTGCCAATTACTGAGCACTCTCCTAGCATTTTACCTGCCTGGCTTCACTCATACTCACTGAGCCCTAATATAAATGTTTTTACAGATTGGGAAACTGAGGCTTGGCTAGATCACCTAAGGCAATGCGTAAGTGCTAGAGGTATAATTGGATCCAGGCCAGTCTGACTTCAAAGTCTGTGAGTGTAAGCAGTGGACACTTTCTAGTGCATGAGTCTTCTGTTTGTGACCAGTAGCACTGTGCCTCCCCACCTCATGTCTCACCTGCCCTCGTTGCATCTGGGGAAGAAGCAGGACCCGCGGCATGTTCTCCATCTTCTGAATGACAGCAACAAGTTACTGAGATCCATCCTTTCGTTCTTTCCACCAGTATTTGAGTGTTTGCACAGTGTGAAAGATGCTGTGCTGGGTAAGGGAGTGTCAGTGTGCATAGGCACTCCTGGAATGGAACCCACAATGGGTTCCCAGGCTCCGCGATGTGTGAGGGGGGCCTAGGGTCCTTAGTTCCAGCCTGGAGCCAAGGCTTCTACTCTCTGGGGAGCTTTATTATTCAGGGGAGAGACCTCTGACCAAGCTATGTGACCTCGGGCCAATCCCTTCCTTCCCCTGGGGCTCCTTCTCTTACTAAAACATGACAAGGCCTAATTCAGTGATTTCCCAAGTCTCTCCAATTCTCACACATGCTTCTACTCCCCACCTTAGAAAAACATGGCTCCTCACAACACAGAGGCAGGGTGAATCCCACATCTGGAATAGAGTGAGAGAAGCCATGCCCTGTGTGTGGTTTAATTTGTAAACAGTTCAAAAACAGCTGAGACTAACCTGTGAGATAGTTAGAATTCTGTTAGGATACTGGTCACCCTTGGAACAGGGGTGACGGGGAGGGAGAAGGAGGATGCTTCTAGGGGGGGTTGTTTGCATTCTGGGTCTGGATCTGAGTGCTGATTCCACAGGCATGTTCACTTTGTGATGCTTTGTTGACCTGTACACTTATGAATTTGGGTCCTTTTGTTTATGGTTTAAAAAATACTTTAATTAAAAAATATATTCACAACAGTATCAAAAGAGAGTAGAAAGGTAGAAAGTGTTCCTGAGGGGCTTCAGAGAGACAGCAGGGGCTCCAGACTGGTTCTGTGACTGGAGCAAGTCACCTCCCCTCTCAGCGGTAGGAGGTCACTCAGGGCAACAGTCTCATTCTACAGATGGTACCAGAGGGTCCGTGCAGTTGGTACTACCTGGATTTCCCCAGCTCTGATCTGGGATGGGAACAGGGTGCTGTGCTGGAAGCAGGCGCCTGAGCCTGGAGCTCTGGGAAGGAGCACGCTATCATGAGCATTCAACAGGTGGCACTCTTCCCTCAGACTCTGCGCGAGCTCCTGGTGCAGCAGGGGCAGCACTGATCACATATCCTTCTGCCTTAGCTGGGATGCTGATCTCCAGGGGCACTTCTCTCCACTCCCTGGAGTAGGGCTTATAGGCCCATGGCTCCAGCTCACAAATTCTGCTCCTGGCCATTCTACTAAGGGCTCCTGGCTCTCAGTATCCGAGGAGGAGCCTGGGACTGGTGTCCTCCTGCCCCCTCCTCCTTGGAGGATGACTCCCATAGCCCCTCTGCCAGATGCACCCTGGGGATCCCAGGCCTCTGGGCAGGGAGGATCCTCCTCCTGTGGGGTTATCCTTGAAAACAAGAAAGAAAAATTTCTGGAAACCTGGGTGACTGCTCCAACAGAGAAAGGAACATGAATATTTCATTAAGGTGGTTCAAGCTATTAAACAACATTACAAAACCAAGTGTGTTGGCAGGAATCTGAGAAGCACATTTACATGGGTACAAATAGTGTGAAAAGAAGCCCAGCGTGGAGACAGCCTCAGGGAAAGCCCCCTGCAGGTTTGCCTGAAGTGGCCTCCACTGCACCTGTACCCCTACTGCAAACACATTCCCAAGGGGATAGTGGTAGGGGGAGCTCAAAGATGGCAGGACCCCCAGCATAAGGGCTTTCAGTGCCCCAGGGACTTTGGCCCTCAAGACTCGGTAATTCTGGATGATGGGGAACTTTCAGGCATCACTTTCCCAGCCTGGGAGAGGCTTAGAATCCATGGCTACCCCCAAAAGGCTTAGAATCCATGGCTACCCCCAAAAGTCCCCCAAAAGGCTGCCCTAGAGTCTCAGCTGTCTGTGCCAGAAGAGGTCAACCCGGAAAAATAGGGCAAGATGTTTGTTAAGTGAGGGTGGGATCCAGTGTGAGGCCCCATGACACCTTCTGAACCACCAGTGGACCAGCTGTTTTTCCCTTGTGTGTCCACCTGGCTGAAGGACAAGAACATGCAAAGGCCTTTGTGTGTAGCTTTTACCTAGAGCTCTAAGAAGTCTTCACATCTCATGTATCTCCCCTCTAAACTCAAGGCTACATCTATAGAGATTGCCTTTGTATTATTTCTGTACAAAATAATAATACAAAAACATGCACTGAACTTCACATTTTGCATATTTAATTTCTTACAAATCTCTGACATAGATGCTATTAAAATTTCCATTTTACAGATGAGGACGTTGAAGCTGAGAGAGGTTAGGTAAATTGCCCAAAGTCACGCTGCTGATAGACATCAGAGAGGAATTTAAATCTAGGTTCCTTTGAATCCAGAGCCTAGATCCTAAATCCATGTTGACTAGAGAGTTCAAAGTCTCTGGTTGTCTGTCTCACTGATCATACCATAGAGAGGTGTGGGGGAGGAGAACTCATGGAGGAAGCCAGAGAGTAAGGCCATGGGAACAAGAGAAGACCAGGTCTAGTGAAGTCTGCTATTTACTCTAAGCACTTGGACAGACAACTACATGGAGGCTCCATTTTGTCTAGTTACAGTGAAACTAATCAAAGAAATTCTATGAAATTGCCAAGGCTGGTGTCTGATATACAGTAGGCACTCAATAAATGGTAGAGTCCTTTTTCACTTCCTGCTGCTCCCTCTACCTGCCCAGCCAAACACAGTTCTCTTACAGGCTGATTCCTTCAACTCAGGAAACTTCCTAGAGAGGCTGTGAGTAGTGACTCCAAATTCGAGCGATGTGTTAGGTGTTCTTTCCCTGCACCTTGAACTCTTCCTATCTCAGTACTTTTCACATTGTGCTGCAGATTGTTTAATTTGTCATATACCTTTCCTCAACCAAGGACTTGATGTGGCAGGGAATGTGTCTGCTTAGTTCTCTGTGGAATCCCGGGGAACTGGCAGTAAGCCTAAAGTGTTAGAGCACTCAATAAGCATCTGTTGATGGCTGTATGGATGAATGGATGGATGGACAGATGGATGGATGGACAGATGGGTGAATTGGATGGGTCATTTGATATATAAATGGTCAGCTTTAGTATCTTCATTTATGACACTCTGTGTCACATGTGTACACACTGGGGTTTTCAGGAACACTGTCCTCCTGCTTACCATTAGCTCCATGGCTTTTACCCACCTGAGAGATGTAGAAGCAGTACCAAAGGCTAACCCTGCCCAAGCAGATAAGGGCTACTCTTGAGTCCAACACCCACAAAGTAACAAAAGTGTTTCCTAAGCCTTCCTCATTGTCGCAGGCTTCCAGGAAGAAAAAAAATAATCTGTTTAGTAAGAGTAGATGCCAAACTTTATCGCTCATTACCACAAGCTGCCCTCCACTCAAGAAAAGGGGCTGCTTGTGACTTCTGGAATCTTAGACTATCCCCCTCCACTTTTTGGTGTTGATGGGAAGGAAGGGGTCTGATAACCAGGCTGCTAATTGCTCTGCTTATCAGAAGATGGTCTTTCATTGCAGTGTGTATGTGGGGAGTAGAAGATTCAAAAGGCAGAGCAATGCTGGAGTCTGTGGCTTGGCTGTGACAGGGTCCCAGTGGAGAGATCAGGGTTCAGAGAGAAGTGAGGGAGGGCAGGGCCAGTGGAATGCTCTCAAGATAATCTCCTGTTCTTATCAATGGCACGTTTCCCCAACACACATACTTAATGAACTTATAACCTTGGAAAGCAAAATAGCAGCTTCAATCTGTTGGTCTCCAAGGAAAGCAGATTCTGGTGCTGGTTCTTGAATAGGTTTGATCAGAGATCTAACCTGGGGTAGGTCTCAGAGGCCAGGCTATCTCCTTCTTATGTCCCTTTACTCCCCTGTCTTGGTCTTCTTCCTTCCTCCTTGCAGATGTCATTTAGGGGCTCTCTTCATGCCCATTCAACTCCCCCTTTTAAACAAGTTCTCAAAATAGGCTCAGGTCAACACAGACCCATGGATTGAGAAAGCTCTCGGGTCTACTTGTGCTGAGACTTAATACCTGCCAGGTGAAGCTCCCATTTGCACTTGGTCAAAGAAATGAAGTTAATATCTTAAATGAACAGATTCTTCAACAAAGTAGGGTATGGGGGTGACCCGTCAAGCACTACCGCAATTATTCTCTAAAGGAGGGAGAGACAGGATAAAAAAAAGGAAAGGGCAGAAAGAGAAGGGGAGGAAGAGGGGTGGAAAAGATGGGTAGGCAGAAGAGGGAGGGATGGTATATAATGCTGATTAAGTGCCTACTTAAGTCAGGGACTGAGCCATACATTTTCTCTAACGTCCACAGCAATCTCACAAGGCAGACTTATTGCCTTCTGTGTAACAGATGAGGACTCTGAGACCCAGCAAAGTTGATGAATGTGCTGAAGGTCACACAGCAGCTGGGGTCGTAGCCTGGTAGATGTGACCCTTGCAGGTTGCCTTCGGTCTCACCCCTGCTATGATCAAGTGGCCCAGTAGCTTGGCCCAGTGAGTTTCTACTGGTCAGCAGGATAGGACCTCACCCTTAAGCACCATTTTGGGCCTCTTTCCTGCACTAAGTCTTTATTCTAAAATTCAGAAACTAGAATTGCCAGACCTTAGAACCCACTGCCTGGAGTCTGAGACCCAATGAGAGATCAGGTCTTGTCCAGGATCCCTCAGTTGTTTGAAGGATTACTAGACCTGTAATTTCTTGAATCATAGTCTGTGGTTGCTTTGGGTGACATTTTGAGTTTCCTGTGCTGTCATTATTCCATTATTATGTTATTATTCCATTATTATGTATCGTCACATTTCAGAGGGGAAATCATACAGGCAAACAGGATGGAGGATATGAGGACATATATGTCCGACACATACCCTTACATAGCTAATCTGTGAAATGGGATTGGTGTGGCATGCTGTGTTCACAACAGTCCTCAGCACTTCCTCCTTTCAGTCTATTAATAGAATATTTTGAAGACTTTAGAGAGAGCATTTGGTAGGTATAAAATACATGCAGTGACCTATGACTCCAGAAGGGAGTTCACGGGCATGGTATTTTCACTTCCCGTTATCAAGCTTGGTCAATAGGGTTGATGAGGAATCCAGGGAAGATGGCTGATAAAGTATAGGGAAAAGACACCTGAAGTCAGAATTCTTGTTTGTTCTCAAGCATTGACCAACCTTCTGGTTATCAGTTTCCTCATTTTGAAAACAAATGAAGATGATGTAAAGAAGGTTTCCTATAGCCTTTTTGCACCCAGTGCCCATAACAGCAGCTCTGAGCAAATCTCTTGCCTCTTTCTGGCCTTTTGATGGTCCCCTTGGATGGTTTTCATTGTTTGTGTGATAAAGCCTGGACTCCTTAGAGTAGCCTGTGAGGCCTCTTCTAAGAAACCTCATCTCCCATCCCTTTCTCCCTCTCCATCCCATCCTCAGGTCCTCAGATTTGTCATGCTGTCTCCTCTGCAGGGCTACTGTACCTGGAACCCCACCCACTC
The DNA here is from genome assembly GCF_003254725.2 of Canis lupus dingo. NCBI lineage: Eukaryota > Metazoa > Chordata > Mammalia > Carnivora > Canidae > Canis > Canis lupus. Next base: position 71,682,228 of record NC_064247.1, read on the forward strand.
CTTTTCCTGCCCAGTGTCTCGTCTCTGATCTCATCCCTGTTGTAATTTCCTCAGGAAAGCATTTTGATCCTTGCGTGCATGTTACCCACCTTCTGTTGTGTGTCTTCTCTCCCACAATACTCTTGAAATCATACTTTTATTTGTAGATTCCCCTTTAAAAAATACATAATGATAAACTTCCTGAGGTTTGGGAGGTTTATGCTGTCAGTTGTATCCCTGCACTCAGAATATGAGATAAAGTCAAACCTTTGCCAAATGAATGAATGATAAGACATTCAGAGGAATGATAAGACATTCAGAGCAAGGGACAGAGGAAGGGAGGATGAAAGGGAGGAAAGGATGATCCCCAGATATAGTTGACTTTTCTCAGAGAAGACATTTACAGTCAATTACTAATGGGTGTTATGCTATATGTTGGCAAATTGAACCCCAATAAAAAATATACAAAAAAAATTACTAATGGGTGGACTCATCAGATGTGATCTTTAGTCAATATAGCCCTTTTGAATTCCTCCCAATTCCCCAAGGCTGAATCCTCATGGAAGCTCCCCTCTGGTGCTTGAAGTCCTGAGGGGAGATTCCATACTCTCCAAGCTCTGGCAACCAGACTGTGCACGTTATTTATTGCTGGAGGACTGCTGGCTTGTACGATGCCCATCCCCCATTCTTTTATTACATACTTTCTTGATCAAACTGTAAACCAACAAGAGACTGCTGAGCAATCATTAACAGCTGTTCTTGGAAAAGGACTAGATCACATAATTGTACACTTTACAGTGTTCACCCTCTGTTCCACCTCCATAGCTGTGCATGTCTTCTGCTGCTGGAAGCATCACAAACAAGGCTCCTGGCTAAAATCAGAAAAGAAAGGAGCAGGAAGTGCAGGAGAAAGATCCAGAAAACAATTTACTTGTTAGAAAGTTGCTGAGAAGCTTAAGGCCACTGCATTCCGGTTGGCTGCTAAGTGAATATGTAACTACTTTATATATTTCAACAAAATTAAACTTAAACCTACAGAATTAGGTTTATTAATTTCTGTCAGGGCTCAATGGGGGAATAAGAATAGCCATTCATTATGGACACACAATTACTGGAGACAAAAATGAAGCCCAGCACTATTAAGTATAATAAAAATGTTGAACACTGAAGAAATTTTCATTAAATATAATCTATTCTTTATATTACTACACTTAATCCTTGCTGTCTGCTTCTCTGTTTTTCTCCAACCTATTTAATTTTATTACTTAACTTTTTATAAATGTTTCTTAATATAATTATGATTAAATATTTGGGAGAAGAGAAGAACATTTAGTCTCTTAAAAAAGAAAACGAACGGAAGAAAGAAAGAAGAGAATTTTTCCTCCATCTCCTCTTTGCTTTACTCTTAAGATGGTGAAAAATGATGTTTTTTTGGAAAAAGCAAGTGCTAAGTGGGATTTTATTGTTGGGGCAACGCTGGAGCATGAGAGAAGGGAAGGCCGTAAATAAGAAAGAAGCACCGATCAGCAACTGCAGTAGAGCTCTTTATATTACACATTTAAATAAAAGTCCAGTGCCTTACTAAAAATGTCTGAGAATATTTGCATGGCCAAACCATGTAATTAAAAGATGGGCCCGGCTAGTGTTACCGCTTGCACTACATGAAAACATTTGTGATCCGAGCATTTATTTTTAAGCCATGATGGGTTTTTCTGCAAGTTGCTTTCTTCTCTTTGGGGTGGGGGTTGGAGATTGGATAGTGGGAAGCTAAATGGGGAATTTAATTTTCTTTGCCAAATATGGTCCTGCCGCTGTGTCTTCAAGCTTCTTATTGGACATATCATGGTCTTATGTATTTTTTTTTTAACACAGCTCAATCAGAGAGTAGCAATCCCTATAAGCATGGAATATAGGGATATTGAAATAAAACAGTGATTCAACTTTTACCCACTAATCAGTGCTTTAATGACTATGTTGAGAACATAGGGGTCTTGGTTCCATCGCCAAATCCCTTCAGAAGTTCGGTTCTGGGCACCACATGTGCAGGGTCAGGCATTAACTAGTTTCTCTTCTTCCAGCTATGTAAGATGAGAATCATGCTTTTGTTCATAGCAACCACACAACCCTGCCCAACCTCCAGGCCCCACTACGTACATGTATCCCTATTTCCTGGACCCCATCCTCTCAATATGCTCATTTTGTCATTTTCTTAGCTAGGTATTTGGTGTTTATGTTATAAGGATTATGTAAACTCTCTTCACAGCTGAGACAGCTAGTATATAGTATGATGCCTTTTCTCTTTTATAGACTTCTTTATTGCTATTAATATTATTACCATTTTCATGGTGGCTGACATAATTATTCTGCCCTCGGTCCTACTTACCATTTGTGTAAATCTTCTCAAATGAGGACATGCTCTCAGTACCGTCTTCTAGAAGAAATCAGTGTGCCTTCTGAATTTCTCCAGTCTGGATGGGTGGCTCCCTGGGAGACTCACAGTTGTGTGCCTAGGGTCTTCTCCCACTGCCATTCCAGGTAGCCTTCCCTTCTCTTGGACACCGAGTCCCTATTTCCTGAGTCCTAAACCCTCCTCTAGGTTTCTCCCTGTGTTTTGTAGAGCATATTTTCTGGTAACTTCCAAAGGAGGAATGCATGGGAATTAGAACTTTGGGAATTCACTCTTGTTAGAGATGCCTTCCCTACCAGTACCATCTGTGTCATCTTGCCCCAGGTTCTCCCTAGAGCATTGCCTTTTTTACTTCCCTACATAGCCTTTGTGCAAACTGACTATTCATACTTTCTTCTTAGTTTACTTACTTTTCATCATCCCCATAAGAAAGTAAGGACATGAGTGGTGGGACCTCATTGTCTTTGCTTACTGCTAAGCCCCAGTGCCCAGAACAATAATCACACATCTAGTAGACTCTCCATAAATAGTTACTGAATTATGGAACTAATGAATTTGTTGGCTTGTTTAGATGTGTGAAACTATAAAGAATAGGCGGTGTTGGAGAAGTTTTCGCCCTCACTTGACATGGCACATTTTTAGGCAGAGAGTATGTAGTTTGCTGTATGATTGAAAACATATATCAGCCTTTGAAAATGAAACAGTGGCTTGGTCTGGATCTCCTGCTCCTGGCACCTCCAGCACGTGACTCCCCTTTCAGCAACCCCACAGAAAACCCAGTCTTGAGGCACTTGCTGGAGTCCTCCCCCTGAGGGATTTGCTGTTGTTCTCCTGCCAAAAGTTCCAGGAAGACATTCCAGAGAGGTAGGCTAAAGGGTGTATTCCCAAGGATTCAGTTGTGTAGATTGGTAGTCTCCAAACTCTGTGTGTGTGTGTGTGTGTAGATACATACATTTTACATGTACACACTCATTTTTAAATATTCAATACTTCTGTAATATTGTTCTCATGTATTATGGACATTACAAAACTGGTGAAAAACTGAACTGAAAAGTAGAAGAAATAAAAATAATCTTTAACAGAAACTTTAATATTTTATTTGTATATGCTCTTTTAGATCGCAATCTTTTTGGAGACTGATTTAGATAGGTATTTCTAAACTTTCGTGTGCTAGGGAATAATCTGGATGGCTTCTTACAAATTGAGATTTCTGGGCTCCTTTCAGAGTATGACTCATTAGGATATGATCCTGCATTTTCCCCCAGGACTCTAGTTACTAATCTGATATCTGTGGCTCACAGACCCCACTTTCTAACACTCACCGAGATACTCTGTACTTTGGGCACATCTAAGTAATTCCCCCATATTGGGACATATCGGGACCATGTGGGCTTAGCTTTTGGTCAAAATGCATAAAAGCAGTAGGCTTTTGGTTTTGATGGGAAGGGGCATCGGTTAACAACCAGAAACGACCATGATGTTCCATTTTTGTTCCATTTTAGTCTCTTATGAAAGACTAATCAGTACCTTCCCTAGTGGCTCTTGATATTCCTTAAGTCATACATTCTTCTCCAAATTTAGTGCTAAGTAGTTGCTGTTTTTACTTAAAAATAGCATAATAATACAGTTATCTCTTTGAGGTCCTATATTTTGCACCTCATTCAGTCCTAATTACTTTTCTTTAGTACTCAAGAGAAAGTGGTAGATAAAATTGTCCCCATTTTATAGATGTAGGAGCTGAGGCCTAGAGAAGTTGTTTCATCAGTTACTCCTACCACCAATCAAAGCAAAACAAATGAAACCATAAACCAACAAAAATCTCTTGACCCAGATTTGCAGAGTAATGGTATTAAGACACAAAGAAGTGCAACACTTGCTCAGGATCACAGCACTGACAAGTGGTTGTGTGGGATGCTAGCTGGGGCCTCCTGACTCTAGATCCATGCTCTTTACACAAGCTAGAAGCCTGCCTCACTTCTTTACATCTTCCCCTGAGGCTTGGCTGCCGGTGACTGGTACACAGCAGACTGTCTAGTCCTTCCTTCTGCTTCTCTTCACTTACATCCCCAGTTGGCTACTGAGCTGTCTACCTTCCCATGATAAGTAGTGAGCTACACAAGAGGCTTCAAGTAGGACCACAAGTTATCATGTCCAGTACATCCAAATGAATAGGACCCCAAAGTTCTGCTTCAGTGGTTTAGCAATGCCACGTTCCACTAGGAAGATGCCTGCACACTTGGTCTTGGGGACAGTTTGCCGCTCAACCAGTGCTGCATACCCATCACTCTGTCCATGTGCTGGGCATCACGTAAGCAAAACAGGTAGATGCCAACAGCTTTCTCTCCTTTCATCACCATGTTTTAGAACTGTAAACACAATGGCCTCTGGGGGCATTTTGATGGATGTTTTCCCCCCTCCATCACAGTAATATTAACCTTGTTTAATAATCTATTAACAAAGAGGATAAAGGTCTTACTAACATTCACATGCTTTCTTTGCTGCTGGAATAACACTGTTTTTTTGTGTATTCAGAAGGCTGATTTTTTGTTCTTTCTTTCTTTCTTTTTTTTTTTTTAATGAGGTTGATGAATGTAGTGGAAAGGGCATGGGTAAAAAGACTGCAGGTCACCTACTTCAGACCCTGACCAGCTGCTCACTCTCTGTGTGACCTTGGTGAGGTCACCTAGCCTTCTCTGATTCTCTGTTTCCTCATTTATAAAATGGGGACAATTGAATCTACATCCATTGTTATTTTGAAGGTTCAAGTAAATGTATATAAAGTGTCTAATTAAGACAACAGAAGGCATGAATAAATATATTAGTTCTTTTCAAAATTCTTGTGCCCCATGAAATGAGTTTTCATGGAATTATAACTAAGGCCATCAGTGAGTAACACATGACTGAGAATTCCCTTTAGAGCACTTGACTTTGGCTTCTGAGATAAAAACCATCCAGTCTACTATGATGGTATGTCTGTTCATGGGCTTAGCCAATACTTGTTGAAAGGAAAAAAGAAACCCAATGGATGAAACTATGGTGGATCTTAGGAAACAGTTGAAAGGACACAGATTCTTTTTTCTTCTGAAATGATTATTTTCACAAATTACATACTCACATCCCCAAATCATCCTGAGCTTGAGCAAATCAAGCAGTTTCTCTGGCCATTTAGAATGAGTCAGAAGCTGGTTGTGTGTTTGTGATCGGCTGTCAAGGAAAGAAAGAGAAAGGGAGAGACAAGGCGTTAACCGTGATCACAGAACACGCTCTGCCTGTTATTGAATACCCATGGAGTGTTTTTCAGACTTCCCATGCACACGCATCACCTAGAGATCTTATTAAGGTGCAGATTACAGATTACAAATGTAGATTCATTCTGAAGGGCTGGGTTGGAGCCCAAGACTCTGAGTTCCTAAGAAGCTCCCACTTGCTGCTGCTGGTCCTCAGATTATGCTTGAAGTGGCAGGTGCTAGGCATTCTGTACACACAGTGGGCACAGACACTTTCACATTTTTTCCTACTCCATCTATAGACCTTCCTTCTGCCACCAGATGAGTTCTATTCTCCTTTCTCTTTCTCTGCCCCCTGATGCTTTAATGTCCCCTTGTCCTTCTCTGTTATTCCTGTCATTCTATCTTTTTCAGAGCCTAAGTGGCTACAAACAACCAGAAGTTTTACCTCCAAAGGAGGAGTTTGTATGTAGACATGGCGAAACAAAACAAACAAATAGATAAAACTGCAAAGCTACAGAATGAAATTCCAATACAGCTAGGTAAACATCACATGTGAGTTAAAGGGTGTTGTTCCTCCCAGCACACCTTGTATACCTGAGGTGCATATTGGAAGTGTAAATGCCTGGCACTGTTGTGAGATTTGAGGGGATGCTGCCAAGATGTTATACACACTTGCAGAGGCTCGGCCTCACTGCTACCAAATGGCATGCTTGCATCGCCAGGCTAGGCTGGGCATAAGACTCTTGCTTCTAGGGTGTTGGCATTAGAGCCATCTGGAGATATGGATCTCCACTGATTGGTGTCCACACCCTTCCCTACTCAAGAGTCTGTGTTGGGACTTGGGTATTGATATTTTTAAGCCACTGCAATTAAGAATAGTTCCCCAAGGTAAACTGAGGGCTAGGGTGCAGGTTGGCTGAGAGAGAAACACTCGCCTTCCTCTGGTCAGGATTATCTGGCAGAGAAATGTATGAATGCGTTTCTATAGGAATTCAGAACTAATATCTTCATTTAAAAAAAAAAGTGTATCCTCCCGTGCTGCTTTTTCAAATACATTTTTCAGCAAGAAATACCCATTTCCCTCCTGGATTAATTGCAGCTCTGTTGCTGATGGCTTTCACATGAAGTTCAGCTGCTGCTTGCAGTGGGTAAGCCACTCTGATTGGGAATGAGCTCGGAAACGCAGAGGGGCAGCTGTGATTCGTGGGGAAATTATTACCATTTCAAATGTCACTCAGCTTGATTTGTGATTAAGGGGAGCTGGAGGCTCCTCCTGTCTGAGCTGCTACAAAAGCGGAAATCTGCTCTCCCACCCAGGCGTGCTATGTTGTCACAGCCAATGCCCGTCACCTCCATGCTGCCTCCTCCAGCGCACCCAGGAGCCTAAAGCATTTAGCTTCAATTACAAACGTCACTTGTCATTTCTGGGATGCTGACTACATTAATAAACTTTTTTTCCTTCCTTTTTGGAGAATTTGATTATAGTGTCTTGTGGATAAATAACATTTATCTATTTTCCTTTCATTCCCATGTTGTGTAAACCAAACAGTGGGAAAGGAGAAACACCTGAACTTTCAAGTCCCTGGAGTGGGCAGATGTGACATCTCATTCAGTACTCCAAAGGCTCTTGCACAATCCTAGAGAGGTTTATGTTTAACTTGATACACTGAACCATTCATTCAACTGGAAGCCTCCTTGGGCACAAGGGACATGATGAACTCCTGGAAGGAGACAGAACAGCTCTGCAGAAAGTGCAGGACCTCCTGGACCCAGCTGGGCCAGGCAGGGCTCATAGTGTGTGGGAAGAGAGCATGTGGCCGGTGAGGCTGGGACACCAAGGTGACCTGGTGAGGACTGTTTACTTGCAGGGCTGGAGTTTTAGTTCTTATATGGTTCATTTGTGGTTCCAGCTGGTGCCCAGGGCCAGGAACCTTTACCAATGGCAGCAGAGCTTGTGGTAAAGACAGGAGTTCTTGTGTTAGATGGAAGTGGGATTGTGTCCCAGCTCTGTCCTCAAGGACTCTGGTCTAGACAAGTACTGGAGGCCTCAGCCTCCAAAGAGTAAAGGCACATGCCCAGGGTTCCATGAGAATGACACATAGACAAGAGGACTTAGCCCTGTTGCCTGTTAGGAATGCTCAGGGGTGAACCTCACAGTGTATGATAACCAGTGGGACTGGTCAGCACCTGGCACAGCTCTGGATCAAGGTTCTAGACTCCTTCCTGCTGCATGAGGCCTTAACCCTTTCATTGCTGGATTGTTGAGCTATATGGGAAAGCCATGTTGGGGGAGGATAAGGAGCTTGCACAGGAGTATTTCAATATTATAGCAACTGGAACTGCCATATTGGTACAAACAGGCTGTGTAACAACCATAGGTTGTTAACTGAGTGGCCCACTTCGTGTCAGCCCTCTTCAGACTGGGCTAGACAACTGTATGGAGAGAGGTTTAACCTCAGGCTTTATAGTGGAATCACTGATCCCCCCAGAAGGTCCCTAGTAAGACCCATCTGAGTCATTCAGATGTGCTAAGTATCTTCTGTGTATGAAGCACCTGTTTCCACATAAAGCGGCAGAGATGACCAGGAAATGCCTCACCTTTCAGGGAGCTCATGGCCAAAAAGATAATTGCAAGACATAACATCCAAATATAGATGACAGGGGAGTGGATTCCACCAGGGAGACATAGAGCTTCAGAGACATTAGGGCTTTTAAAAAATTATTAAATATTAGTCATTCAGACAGCACAAGAATTAAATAGCACTTATAAAAAATTAAAAGTTTAGAGATAAGGGTGAAGACCCATAGGCCCACCACTTCAATCCTCAAGCCCGCTGTAACTGCAGCTGTTAGCTTGATGGGAATCTTTGAGGCTGTCGTTCTAGGAGATAGTAATGGTGTATCTGTGTATGTCTCTGTGCAGTGCAAGTGAATGTTTACATACACTGCATCATACTGCCCATCCAACATTCAGCTCACATTTTATTTCTTGACAATATGCTAGATCTCCACGTAGGAAGCTACTGCTCAAAGTTCGGTCCATGGGCTAGCAGCATCTGCATTGCCTGAAAATATACTCAATTTACAAATGTATGGCTCCACCTCTCCCCAAGTGAATCAGAATCTCTGGTGGAAGGTCACCCTCCCAAGTAATTATTTTGCACACTAAAATTTGAGCAGCATTGCTGTTCAAGATTCCACCCAAAATTCCAGGGCTTGGATCCCCGAGTCACCATTTGGAGAAGAGCTACTCAGGAGAGCAAGCCAAACAGGATCACCTGCATTGGATTTCATGCAAGGGAAATAGTAAATACTTCCCTGGTTGAGCTGCTGAGGTAATTACTGTTTGTTACAACAGTTAACCTGGTCTACAATGACCAATAGAGTTAATTTAAATGAGGGTCCAGATTTCTACTCAGTGGCTCCCCTCCCAGACATGTTCAATTCTATCTATGGGAGAAGAATGTTTTATAATCAATGGCCAAGTTCGCAGCTTCCAGTTGGTCACAAGAGAATAGAAATAGAATTAGATCCTTGCCCTCCAATGTTGTGGAGAGGGGGACCAGAACCATCCGGTTCACTAGACAACTTGATTGCTGATAACTTTTAAAGACCGATTTCTTCTTTGTTTGGCCTGACATTCTTCAGATTGGGAAGTGGCCATAGGGATCCTTTCACTGGGAGGAAGGCCTGCAGAATAAAAACTGGGAAAAATATCTCCTCTCACATTCCTGTTTCCCATTTCTCACTCCTAACCCCCTTAACTATAGTTGACCCTCAGAATGAGTGTCTGCATCAGAGCTAGACAAGTACCTCCAGCCAAATTTCCTGTGTTCCTCCATCTAGAAAAAAATTATAAAACATGTAGATGATGGCAAACTGATTTCATTTGTGTGCTTACATCATGCTGTTACTAGTGTCTGTGTAGATCAGTGGGTTGAGAAAGATTCTGAGGCTTTGTCGTAACATGGTGAGAGAAAGTGCCACTTAGCATTGCTACATATTGCTAGCCCTGTTCTGCTTAATGCCTTGCTTGCCTTCTACTCTGACCCCACATACTTTCTGCTCTACCTGCACAATGAAAATGCATTCAAAGATCTTTGGATTCTCTCTGAGGCTTCTTGGGATTCAAGCCAGGAGTCTCCTGTGGTAATCTCTTATTGACCTCTCAGAGCATTAGTGACCCAGGGGAAAAGGTGCATAGGAGAGGAGCAAATGGCTAATGCCTGCTACACACCTCAAAGAGCAGTTCTGGATTCAATAGAGCACCCTCAGATTTTGGTGCTGGAGATACATTTAAGGGCACTCAATCTAATGCCCTCTGTACCAGGGTCCCGTGTCCGCATAAAAGTTTTGTTGGAACACAACCATGCCCATTCGTTTACATATTGTCTGTGGCAGCTCTTACAGCCCATGGCAGGTTGGCTGGTTGAGATGGAGACTTATTTGACATACAGAGTTTAACATGCGCCCTATCTGGCCTTTTCCTGAAGAAAGGCTGCCAACTCCGGGTCTATAGAGTCTGGAAATTGGAGGCTTACAGTAACAGATTCTCACGCTGTCAAATCAACTTCCTGGACTGACACAGCCTCAGTGTGGCTACTTTTTAAATTATTGGGAGGGATGAGTTAGGCTTGAGGGTTTTTCAAATTGAAATTCGGGCTCTGGGCAGGGCGTGGAGTCAGGCGTATGCCTTGCCTGAAGCTCCTGGAGCTCAGGCAGGTGTGAAGGAACTTGCTCTGTTGGCGGTGGCTTTCACCTTGGGGAGGAGACCGGAGGGAAGCTTTAATGGAGAAGTCTTTTGCTTTTGCAGGTGCCGTTCTTTTTAATTAGGGTGTAGGCTGGTGAGGTCCAGCTCCACCCCAGAGACATCACGGGAAGGGGTGGAATCCATCAGACATCAAACAAATGGCTTTGGGTGAGCGCATCCTACAGCCAGCACAGACATAATTGTGGGGCTCATGGCTCCCAATGGGAGCCGGGGAAATCAAGATGCGACTCAAGATGACATTTCCAACCATCCCTGGAAATGGGGTAAATCAGTTTTATTTATTAATTCCATCTTGCCAGCTCCCAATTTGGTGTGAACAGTTATGTTTTGAAGCACGTTTCCACCCTGCAACTAGCAGAGTTAATTTAATGAAATGAGTAGTCTTGTGATGACCTGAAGGGGAAAAACACATTAATCTGGAAACTATCAAAGCCGTCTGACATGTATTATTGTAGGACTCAGAAAAAATAAACAGTTTATGTAGAAGATTAAGTGGCAGTGTGGATTTGCTTTTGACATATCTTGTCTCCAAATCTAAGTTGGGGATTTATTATCGCACTATCATGTCACAGCTATCTCATTTATATGATAACACATCTGTAATGTTTTACAAGTGCAGCACTACTTGTTCGAAATGGGGCTTTTTTAAGTCTTAAATTATAGTACCTGGAGAGGCATGCATAATTATAGTGCGTGTTAGCAAATGAGAGGGTGCATTTTCCACCCGCACTCAGCATTAATCGTCAGCACAGTGGGTGCAATAAAATCATAATTGCTTCTTCCAAACTTCTCATCTGAGCTATACAGGTTGAAGTCAGTGGTTGGGTGGAAAGATGCCTACTGTTATGGTGGGTGGAGGCCTTACTCCTGTCTTCCCAGAGAGTTATTCGCTGGACCCTGCAGCTGGAGGTAGCATGGAGTTCAGGCAGAGAGCTAGACCCGACTGGGGCTACATCTTGAAGTCCCCCGATCTCAGTTATGCTCTCAGATTGGTACATTGGAAGACACTGGAGAACGGTGATTATGGGTCCTGCTTTGGGGATCTGGATTTGGATCCCAGTTTTGCTTTTCAATTTTGGACAAATTGTCTCACTTTTCTGAATGACTTTTTCCCCATCTGTAAATCAAAGGTGGTAGTCTGTACCTCAAAGTGTTCTTAAGGTAATTGATGATGTTTACGAAGCAGAAAACATACCTGTGATAAATAGTAGCCATGATTACAGCTGTCTCCCCTGAAGATTATTGTACAAAGTCTTTACTGTTCACTAGGGTGGTCACTGGCCACATGTGGCTGTAGAGCACTTGAAACATGTCCAGTCCCAATTGTGAAGGAGTGTAACTACAAAAACACCAGTTTTTGAGGACTAGGTCTGGAAAAATAATGTAAAATACAACCATGATGTTTTATATTGATTACATTTGGAAGTGTTAATATTTTGCCTATATTGCCTTACATGTATTAAAACAAATCGCACCTGTTCCTTTTTACTTTTTCATTGTGACTACTAGAACATTTAAAATTATACAAAAGGCTCACATTATAATTTTATTGGACAGTGCTGTTTAAACAGATGAATGCTGACTGAACCATTATGTAAATATGTGTTTCAAGTTGCAACTCATGGTTCCTGGTATTAATATTATTATTATAACTGATTTATTCTTAGCCTACTTTAGAAAAAAAATATATTTTAGGTGCTTTGCTAGGGAAGAACAGAAAAGAACTAGTGAATACAACAAACCACCTAATTTAACTCCAAGCTCCCTGGTAGCTGAGGCAAAACAAGAAAACATATTTGGATCATACGGGTCTTTTTAAAGTGTAGAGGATTCATATAAGTTCATTTGAAAAGGAAAGCTTTCTCCTAGCACTGAATTCTCAAAGGACCATTTCCCGGTGCAATCCTGAGATTGCACATACACCTGCACCTCTCTGTTCTCCCCAAACAAGGCTTTTATGGACTTGGAACATTGTGAGTCATACAAACGCAGTGATGATAATTACACCTCCCTTTGTTTATGTAAATTATCTGATTTGATCCTCAAAGCAGCCCGGCAGGATGAGCTGTGCAGGGACCATTGTTCTTTTTTTTCTTTTCTTTCTTTCTTCTTTTTTTTTTTTTAATGGATGAGGAACCTGAGGATCAGGTCAAGCTTCAGTGACTTGCTCAAGTTTTCATAGCCAGTGCGTGGCAAGGCCAAGGCTTAAACCTTTGTTGCCCATGGTGGAAACTCCCTGTGCTTTTGGCAGTGGTATACACGCTAGTATGAAAGAAAGCTCAGCAGAGTGACTGATGGGAAAAAGCCTCTGAGGGCCTCTGCAGAGGGACCATAGGCAGCTGGGAGTTTGAGAGCTCTGGAGATGAGCTTTGCTTTAGCCAGATAGAAGAGAGAAGTGCCTGTACCTGAGCATGCCATTTGTTACTAACTGTGGCCCACCCAACTCAAGATAGCCAGTTACTGGGTCCCAAGGGACAACTGCTACATGAGCGTGTTAGCTTGCTTACCTCTGAGATCAGCTCTTCTGGAACCTCAGAGCACACACCCATCACCTGGGACCTTATCACAGCACATGTTCATTCAGAGGTCCAGGAAGAGGGCTAAGCATCTGCATTGCTCACAAGCCCCAGGTAGTGCTTGCTCTGTTGGGTCTGTTGAGTAGTGAACTCTAACATGTCTGTTTTCTGCTTTCCCCCCAAACTTCCTCAACCATAGGGCTTTATACAAAGAGCAGAGGACTGAATCTCAAACTTGGCTAATAAATTAAAACTTTCCTGGAGGCTTTTAAGTAATACTGATGCCTGACATTTACCCTAGGTCAGTTAAATTAAAGTTTCTGGGAATGGAGCTCCAAGACCGGCAAACTCTCACCTTTCTCTGGGTGTTTTTAGAAAAAGTCATCCACGTTAGAAGACTGCATTTGTGGATAGTGGGATCATGCATCTTAGAAGTTTCTTCTGCCTGGCAGTTGCCCAAGTACCCCAAATCTGAACACTGGATGCCCACAGGGTGTTTCTCCTGTTGCTACCTAAAGACACGGTATGTTACAGGACCTAGCCACTGATTCTTAAAATCCTCTGTTGAGGGCCAACAACATGCAAAGCACTGACCTGGCTGTGGATGCAGCATGAACACAGCAAGCAAGGTCCTGGCCTTGTAGGTGTTCATATTCCAGTGGGTTAAATTGCTGATAAGGTGTGAAGAGCTGGAGAAAGGGGTTCTAGTAAGAATGAATCCCAAGTTCATGGATTGGGCTGGCTACCCTGAAACCAAAGTTGGGATCTCAGCTGTCTTCAGCTCAGAACAATTTTAGACACATCCATAGAGAGCTGTAACAACCTAGATTCCCGAGTCCTGCCTCCATCCTGGTTCAGCAGAATCTGCAGGGTGGCTCTGGGCAATCTGCATGTAGGTTTTGACAGAAATTGGGGTGATTCCAACATAACCTCCAGATTAAGAAGCCCCAATCTAGACTTTGAAAAGTACCAATTTCAGCCAGGAATAAAAGGTGTGTTGTCAAGCTCTCTCTCTGCTAAACAAATTGCTCACATGCTTTCTTTAAAGTAGAGGCACAGTTGGCAAAGGAGCTTTCAGAATGCCCACATCACTCCCTTTCTTTCCCTTTTGAATAAACAGCTGGCAAATATGAGATCAATTTAACTGTAATGACTGCTTTTAATTTTCATTTTAAATCTATACTGTTACTATATATTGGGATCTTGGCTGGTGCCAACTGCTCCGGCCACACGTCTGGTTTTCATTTAGTCTCTGAGTTCCTTTGGGTAGTCGTGTTCAGAGGCCTGGTTTAATGCATGACCCTAATTGCAATGTGGAATTAAGTTGGTGCTGACTGTAGCGTTTTCAGTCTTAGAATCAAGGAAAGTATCTAATAGGAGGGGGAAAGAAAAGCCTCTCCAGAGTTTCACCCCTTACCAGTGCCTTATCTTTATAAATTTTTTACATTCAACATTTTTTTAATTGAGTGCATAATATGGCTATAAAACAGCAGTTTAGATAATGTGGTCAGGCTGCTGGTTTATATATGTCTCTTCTCAGCTTCAAAATGTCCCCTTCTTCTCTTCCTTGTCTGACACTAGCTTTCTTTCTCATTAAAAATGCTGGCTGCTTAGAAGTGAGGATAGAAATGCAGGCTGGGATCCTTCTTCCAAGTTATGCTTGGTGCTGAGTCCTCCTGGAAGCCTCAAAGGCTTTGAGGGAAGCTAAGTTGCCAGCTGATAGTTATTTCCAACAACTGTTGGCCAGAAATCTGCTATGTAAAGGATTAAATTCAAAGTTTTCACATCAAATGTATTTAAGAAAAGGATTCCCTTCAAGATGGCAGGTACCTTTTGGTACATTAGGGTGGGACCATGACAGTGAAAATTCATCTATGTTTCTTGTTCATGGGAAAATACAGATAAAAGGAGATGCTGATTGGAGATTGGGTGAGATGCCAAATAGGAGAGAAGCTGAGTTAGATCAGACTGCTTTGGGTGGGGGGGCGTACAAATCAGAAGCAGCGACAGGACCCAGCCCTGTGCTTGATGCATAATCTCCACTATACAAATATTTGCTGAGCAAAAGTTAGTCATTAATGCATGTTGATTCTGCTTCAAAAGAGTTCTCTTGCGTTGGTTCTGTCTTCTGTTTGTCTCCGTGCATTATTTCAACATGCTGTTTATTAATTGCTGTGTTATCATTGGGGGCCATGGGAAATGCTGGCAATAGTACGTGAACGCGAGGGCCATGTGCCCGCCCTCCTGTACCTTACAGTCTAGTGATAAACAGGGAGGGAAATATGCAGTGGGAAGTAAGTGTCCCAGGTGATTTTTTTTAAAGATTTTATTTTATTTATTAAAGAATTTATTTATTTATTCATGAGAGACACAGAGGCAGAGACACAGGCAGAGGGAGAAGCAGGCTCCATGCAGGGAGCCTGATGTGGGACTCGATCCCGGGACTCCAGGATCGGGCCGGGCCCTTGGCTGAAGGCAGTGCTAAACCACTGAGCCACCAGGGCTGCCCAAAAGATTTTATTTATTTATTCATGAGAGACACAGAAACATAGGCAGAGGGAGAAGCAGGCTCCATGCAGGGAGCCCGATGTGGGACGTGATCCCAAGACCCCAGGAACATGACCTGAGCCAAAGGCAGATGCTTTACCACTGAGCCACCCAGATGCCCCTGTCCCAGGTGATTCTGTAAGGGGTAGTGAGTGAGCCTGCGGAACCTGATTTGGAGGCTATGAGGTTATCATATGGGAAACTTTGCATTGACTGAAAATGATTTCGTGGAAGATGATTTTCAGTCTATCATGGTGGAAATTTCTCTCTGGTCTCAGTAAAAGGAAAGCTGTGCTTTCCTTGTTTGGTATCTTAGGGGCAGTGCAAACTTTGTCACTGAAGATGTATCTCTTGCCTTGAGAGCTAGATAACTCCATCACATTTGTTCCTCCCTTCTGGAAATTGCACAGGATCATAGAGTACACTATTTGTATGTTAATTTCAACAATCTCAGTATTTCTCTACCCTTATTTTCTCATTTTACCCAATACCTTTTTGTATTTTACTATTCTGTGTTTTAGCCATTTTTTGAAACTGTCTCAAATCCAGTGGGAGGGAATAAGGAGCACATTTGGTGTCGGTGAAATCATTTGAGGAAATAAGCAAGTTAAAACGGGACACCGTACTCAGAGTTGAGAGAAAGGAAAAAGGGAGGGTGGAGTTTAAAAGTTAGGTTTTAACTGTGGGGTGATTCAAAAATAGTTAAGTTAAATTAAAAAAAAAAAAAAGGCAGAACAGACTATGCCCTTCTAGTTTCTTCAAATCCTGGACATCTGACACCCAGCCAATGTCAATATTAGCTCAAGAGGTTTGGCCCCTGTTAAATCTGATCAAAAATAAATTAGGAGGGTGCTTATAAACAGGGCTTACAGGAGACACACACACACTCCATGAGGAAGGATAATGATTATAGGCTTTTAATAAATGCTAATTTAGTGATAACAATTTTACATGGAATTGTTTATGCCAAGATCTGACATTAGCCAGT
Source organism: Canis lupus dingo (assembly GCF_003254725.2). Taxonomy (NCBI): domain Eukaryota; kingdom Metazoa; phylum Chordata; class Mammalia; order Carnivora; family Canidae; genus Canis; species Canis lupus. The sequence goes on from NC_064247.1 coordinate 71,698,666, forward strand.
TTGGGATTTCAGCCATTGACCAAGAAGCCAACTGGTGTGTTCTCCAGATATCTCATGCCTCCCCTCTCCTCCACATCCCTGGCTCCCACCTATCAGCTCCAACCAGCTGCCTCCCAGTGGCTTGATTCAGGGGTGGCTCCAGTTAACCCCCACTGTCAGCCTGACGCACTCCCTGTACATTGACCCCTGCTCTATCTCACTGTTCATCAGATTGAGTTTCTTTACTTGTCTGTGAAAGGAACACTGAATGCCTCTCATAGAAATTCAGGCAGTTAGGGTCTGCGTTTTCCTTCTTCCCTTTTTCTCTGGTTGATGATATTTCAACCATGATATTTCCAGATCACAAAAGAGAAAGAAATGTTTTTCTTCAACTCTGCAAAGGATGCCTTGGGAGTCGTGAGGGAAAAGGAGAATTAAAATCCCAGCCAGTGATTCCAGCAGAAGTTTGGGCACGTGCAACAAGGTCTCCCCATATTCCACTTAAGCCAGAATTACCCCCGATGTATAGTTTTGTGGACGCAGTGACACTGTATTGAAACCATGGGTTTTAGTCTGATGATTTGTGTTCAGACTTGGACCCCATATTTGCTAATTATGTTCTGTGAAACAAACCCACTTCCATCTTCTGAGTTCCTCATTTGTAAAAGGGCAAGTGTTAACTGCTGGGCAATACTGTCATGAAGACTCAAACTGGTGGGAATAGAAGTGACATTCTGTGATTGATCCCCACTCAGTTAATCGCAGTGCATGTTTCTCAGGTTGTTGTGTGCCAGGCGCTGTGCTCAACAATTTATGTGCTGTTTTTACTATTACTTTTATGGTAGTGCTCCCCTGAGTAAGCTCCAAGAGGAGTGTCCTGAGGGCATAGTATATACTCAATAAATATTTGTTACATGAGTGACAGTGTCATTTAATCCTCAAAAGAACTGCAATGAAGTTGGTACTGTAAGAATCCCCTGTTTGTCGCATGGGGAAACTGAGGCACGGGCAGCTAAGCAACTTGTGCGAGACTGTGCTAGCTCAAAAAGGAAGGTTGAGGATTCAATGCAGGTGCTCCTAGAACCCTACCTGCTACACTCTCCCAGCTTCTTAAATCTTTTCATGGTGGAGTAAGCAATCCCCATGGCCCTCCTCTCTACTCATCCTCCCTCCTCTGCCAAATGCTAGTGTGCACACTGGCCCTGACCTCGGGCCTCGCTGTCCTAAGACAGCACCTAGATTTAGCACCAGTGGGTGTACTCCTGGCCATCACACAGCACACACTCCCTGAAGTCTAGGAAAGACTCTTCTGATACCAAAGCCACGCTGACCAGGAAGCTGAGCCTCTTGGCGGGCCCCAGCTTGCTGCCTGTGGGTTGTGAGTGTGTTCATGGAGGCTCCATGCCAAGTCTCCAAAAGGGAAACCTTTCCCTGAGACCACCGTCAGGAGGCTGCGCAGGAGGAGGGGGGCCTGCCTGGGTTCTGCCCTGACTGTGCTTTCTCCCCTCTCCCAGGTCCCGGGCAGTGTGCTCCTTCTCCTTTTCTGCCTGCTGACCCTCCCTCCCTCCTTCCTTCCTCCTTCTCTTTGTCCCTCCTCCTCTTCTCTCTCCCTCCTTCTTTCTTTCCTTTCTCCCTTTCCCTTCCTCCCTTTTTATTTTCTGTCTCTTTTTCTTTCTCTCACTCATTTTCTTTATCTTTCTAAAAATGATTTTCCTCTCTCCTCCCATGTCCCTCTATGTTTCTCTGTCCCTGTCTCCGTATCTTTCTCTTCCATTTTTTTCTCTTTCTCCCCACTCCTCCTTCCCTCTTTCTTTTTTTTCCTAAAAATGTGAGGTCTTTTTTCAAAGTCCTCTCAGTCTGGTGTGGGGAAGAAGGGGTTAGAAAAATAAACAGCCAACTAGTCTTTTGTCCTTATTCCTCCAGTTGGCAGACTGAGGCAGGGAGAAGGCCAACCCTCTTGCCATGGTTACTGAGCTATCCAAACCTTCCACATCACATGTGTATGTTTACAGATTTTTTTCCTTTGAAGGTTTGGTTTCCTATACCTGAAATACAATTCCATTCCCCTTGAACATTTGGCAAACTCCTATTCATCCTTCAAAACCTTTCTTAGGCACTATCTCCTCTGAGATGTCTTCTTGGGATATCACTTCTTGCCCAACAGTGTAATATTTATATTTTATGTCACATCTATACTTTGTATCTGTGTCTATTGCTGATTTTGTTATTGTTTCATAATTTAATATTTACCCTTCTATATTCACTTTTAAGCTATATATGAATGGTGAGAAGAAATTGTCTTATTCATCATACTTCTAACCATGAAGTTTAGTTTGGAGTACATCAAAAAAGGCTTATTATTTTGTTGAACAGTCTCTCTTGCTGAACGGAGGCCTCTTGCACCTATAAAGTACTACAGTGCCATAATAAATAGCTCTGTTAAACCCTTGAACTTGCAAGAGGGTCTCACTTGCTTATGATAAGATAATTCTCTTTACAGATTTTTAGTGATTCTTCTAGATTTGCCCACAAAACTTACCAAATGTTACCTGGTTCCTTTTTCTCTCTTGGTGCAAATGTGTTGGGATCCCAGATTTCTCTGTTTGCCTACAAATAAAATATCCTTTGAGGTTATTCTACAACCTGCTTGTATTGACAAGTTGGAAGAGGGCAAGACCCTTCTGCCCCGTTATGGATATGTTGATGCCATTGTCCTTCTGCCCTGGTCATGTCAGACAAGGGCTGACTTATTTTTCTGTTTATGGCATGACAGCCAAACTCTATTGACTGGTACAATGGTACACTCTTAGCAACTGGACTGTCTCAAGCTTTCTGTTACTTTAGATGTCAGTAGTAGACACAGCTCAGGAGAAGAGTGAGTGTTGGTTCCAAAACAAATACTCATTGTCTTATCCCGGGGTTCACTAAGAGGTGGTGGAGGAAGTCAAGAGCCAAGGATTCCAGTAACAGGTCAGGAAATGGAGTACATGTTGGATCAAGACGACGTCTGTGAAAAGAGAATCATTTCCTTTATGTTCTTACTGGTTGCTGGATCTTACTGTAGGAAAGGTCATATGGGGAAAAGGCATAGGACGGGAGGGACACTGTCCCCATGAACAGGCACCTCTGATTGCCTATGTGATGGGAAGGACAGAGTGTCCACTCTCTGTCACCCAATTCTACCTCCCAGCAGCCTTGCACTTTCTTCTCTGCAATTCTTTCAGCACCAACCTGTTTCCCCCGAAAACATGAGCAGTCCCCAAGGGTTCTGTTGGAGAGGGGATTAAACAGCATTAAACAGCATTTTGTGCTTTGTCCATTACCCTATTGTAATGAAATGTGTTATTTGAAAGAATTATTTAAGCCCATATAAATTGGTCAATGTGAGAAGATGTATTTGAGGGGGGAGCAGAGTTGAGTAGGATGATAAAAATAGAGTTTTATCTGCATTTGGACTGATTTTGAAAAGGTTTTTAACCATTGCAACTGAATCCTTTTCAGAACCACTCCCCCCACTTTTTTTTTTGTTCACCCGAGTTGCTATGAGAACATGAATCATCTCTTTAGCACGATGACAGCAAGTGTAGCATTTAGGAGCGGACCCTGATTTTTCACTGTTTGTTCTTTGCTCTCAACAAGATAAGCTGTTGTTATTTCTTTCTTCTTGAACAAGCACACCATGATTGCTGAAGTGGTAAGAATAATTGGACCAAATAGTCATGCGATTAATGCAAACAGAGAGAATTCATCTGTTTCAAGTATAGTAAATGCACTTCTGAAGATGCAGGAGCTTGCTTTCTCTGTTTATTCTTGGGCTGGGAACAAATGTTGCTGAGTTCACTGCCATAGATTCCTGTGTTTCTTCCATGGGGTGGAGACCTGAAATGAACTGAGTTAAGGGAGAAATCAGCCCTATCTCAGAAGTGGGTGGGCCCAGAGGGAGGGACTGCGGGGTGAACACAGGGGTGAAGACTACTCTGCCCTGACATGACACCTTCCTCCCCTGCTGGGGGTAAGAGGACTTCTGCTTTCTCAATGATATGTTTCAATTAAAAGGGTGACCGACTGAAACAGAAGGGAAATTAGCATTGATTAAAGCCTTCAGGTGCTTAGCTCTGCACTCAGAATTATGTCCATTAGATGCCACAGGCATGAGACAGGTTCCATTGGTCCCATTGGACAGATAAGGACATTGAGATTCAGAAGTAAGTTTCCAAACTCACAAAACCAGTGTGTTGAAGTGTTGGGGTTTGAAGGCAGATCTTTCTGGCTCAGGGTCGAGGTAGAGGCATAAGCTTTGGGGCCAGATTATCCACTTCTGAATCCTGATGCTGCCATGTAGCAACTGTGTGACCTTGAGCAAGTGACTTCCCCTCTCAGTGTCTCCATTTTCTCATCTGTAAAAAAAAACCTGGGGATGATAATAGTACTTATCTAATAGGGCTGTTTCAATGTATAAATGAATTATTACATGAGAAGAATATAAAATTGTGCCTGGCCACTTTGATTATTCAATACTTGAGTGACTTCTGCTGCACAAGAATGCCTGCACATCATGCCTGTGATTTGCTGCAATGGTGCCCTAGCTCATCTGTCTCCATGCAATCATCCTGGCACACCCTGGAAAGGTTAATATCTCTAAACTCCCTTTTTCTCAGGTCATTTGATAACATTGCTGTGGGGAAGAAACTTGACTGTTCCTCCATTGACTGTCTGTGCCCCATTTTCCCCATTAACTTCCCATTGTACTCCTTCCCCACTTTGAAACTGCTCCCTCTGCGTGCCTCTCCACTCCTACCTCTGGGTCTCAGCTCACCCTCCCTCCTGTCCACAGCCTGCCTAACCCTTTGAATTCCTCAAGTCCCCTCCCTAAGCCCCTCTCTAGTCCCAGAAATGGCTCTTGCACTGTGAACCCACAGAGATGTCAACCACTCAGCAGCTCCCAGAGCCCATACTGTTGGTGGTGCTCAGTCAGCGTTCCATGTTCATGAATTCCTGTCTCCCCTAACAGCAGGTGCAAGAGAGGATACCAGGGTAATCACATTGCACTGCCACCGTCTATTTACTTCTCTCTCATAGTGATGTGCAAAGGGTGCTGTGGTTCCAGAAATCCAGGAGACATGGAAGGTCACTGTGGGAAGAGAAGTCTGCATCTTGAAGGATCAGCTGAAGTTTGGCACATGGAAAAGTAAAACGAAGGAATTTTAGGCAGAGGGAAATGTTTGTGCAGCAGTATGAGGATCGACAGGGATGCAAAAGTCTGGGTTTTAACAGAAGGTAGAGGACACTATGAAGAGATGCTGACAGTTTTCAGTGGCCAGCGGCAGCAAACATGATCATTCTTCTTGACTTTCACCCCACCTCTCCCCTTCCCATGTCTGTGGAATCTGGCTTCAGCCCTGAGCTGGGTTCTTCTTTCAGTTTGATAAATGCTTTCACTATTTTGCTTAATTGTCTCCTTCCAGTATTTATTAAACAGAAAGAAGATTAAATCCAATTAAATAAATGAAGCACCTTTTGACCAAGAAAGCATCATCCATTTGTGTTTGTGTTTGAAGCAAGGAATCCAGTGGGAGGGCTTTCACCATAAATGTCTACTCTGTGTTGGGTTGGAGAATGTGCTCTGCCTTTCTTCCAGAAGTCCTATAAATCCAGTTTCCCTTCTGGAATTGCCAAAGTACATGGTAAGGGGAAAATAACTAGCACTGTCTGGGTGTCCCCCAAATGCCAGAGGCTTGGCAAACATTAGCCAGGTAAGCTGTAGAATAATCCTGTGGGACAAGTGTTGCTTTCCTCATCTAATAAGTGAGAATAAGGAAGCTTGGAAAAATAGGGCACATTTCCGATTTTATAAACCCAGTGAATTGTGGTGAATAACAGAGGCCCTCAGGGCTCTTAGACATTTTGAGTGTGCACTAACCTGACCTTCAGCTGCTGGCACCAGCCTCCCTCCACTAGCTCACCTATAGGGAAGGCTCCTTTGCCTCTCTCTCTCTCCCCCGGCAGGAGAACTCCAGTGCTGCCTTCTCTTTTACACAAGCTCCCAGGGCCCCCAGGGGAGTGAGCTCCAGTTACCTACAGTGGTCACTATCTTGATAACTGATTCTTATTTTTCTACTTACACCCTTTCCTTCCCTGCCTCCCCTCCCAACTCTCCTACCAGCATGTCCAGGGATTACCTGCACCAAAATCCTTGTCTCAGGGACTGCCTCTGATATTTGCACAAAGATCTATCTGACTGTGAAACCTACAGCCTTCATGCTGCACCATGCTGTGGAGACCACTCGTGAAGGATTTCACTGGGACAGGAGAACAGTGGGATGGAGGAGCCCACTAGAGAAGTGACAAACAGATTTTACCTCAGGGGTCACCTATGAGTGATCAGTGGGGGCTCCCTGGAAGCTTCCTGGAGGATGAGTTTGAGACTGATAGGAGTAACATCTGGCTGGAGCGTGTGGTGGTGTCTGTGTGCCTGAGGGAGGGAAGAGGAGCAAACGTGATGGTATTTGCTTCCTGGCCCTTGCTGCTCCTTGTGTGCATGTTTGTGCTTCAGGCCCTTTCTGTGAGGAAGCCTACCAAAAGGAGACAGGGGTCCTGTACATGGCCACCTTGTGAGCTCTCAGAGTGAGCAGTAGTAAGATGGAACCAGCACAGAGTTGAACAGCAACTCAGAAACTCTGAGGTCCAGTGTTGATAAAAATGCTCATGGGACAAGTCACTTTTACCTATCTTCTCTCTTTGTGTGACTGAAGAGAACAACTGCTGGAATTTTTGCTGACAATTTCATCCCTGCCCACACACCATCAGTCCAGAATCTGAAGATTATAGTTTCTTTCATTGTATAGTGTCTTTCTCTTATTGAGGGATTAATTCTCACACTTTGGCAGGCATTTCTCTTTTAGGGGGCATATGTCTCCCTTCTAAGCTTCTTCTTTTGGTTAGCACACCCCAGTGTCTTTCAGATGATCTAGTTTCCCCCTGCTCTCTGTATATGCTCCAGGAGTGGCTCTGTGCTGTAGTCTGGCCAACTAGGGCATGGCATTTCTCAGTCCCTGTGATTGGTTTGAGGATGTTAGAACAGGATCCAAATTATAGACCTCTGGGTCATTGCTGGCCACCTGTGACTCTGGAGAGGGACAGATCTGCACTGTGGCTCCACCTTGCTCCTCAATGGTTCAATCCAGAGGAAGGAAAGTAAGGAAATTGTGAATAATTGAGTCTGGGAGTCACTATGTGATCCTGTTGGTCAAGCCAGGCCTGAAGCTGATAGTATTCTGAGGATTTTCATTGGAATGAGCCCAAATATTACCTTCTTATTTTAATATGTTTGGGTTAGACCTCCTATCTCTTGCAAACAAAAAAATATCTAATTTATGATAGAAGATTCTGCTGAGAGTAGCTACTATATTATGCTCATGTTGACTCTTATAATCCAGTGGACTTCTTTTTGGTTCAGAAAATAGGGCAAAGGGGCTCCCAAAATTAGAGCCACTCAGCTCACCCTACTACATACCCCTACGCACCGCTGTGCATGACTGGGCTCTTCCCTGCCCCAAACACAGAGAAAACTGACTTAAATGGCTTTTATATCTCAAGCAGTAGACATTTATTATGGCCATAAAATGATTTCCCAGAGACTCCAGCCAGGCATGAGGCTTTTGTGTTCTGAATTTACCAATTTGCTAAAATAATCATCTTCACATTTGCTGTTAATAATCTTGCTTCAGGCGGTTACAACCAAATGGTTGGTCACTTCCAGTAATGGCCAATTTTTCAGAGATTATTGCTAAAATGATTAGGCACATCGTGATTTCCCAGGGCACATGCTTTGGAGCTGCTCCATTAACAAATAAAAAGCCTTCTGGGCCGATTGAGAAAGTGGGGGGATGCTTATCTGAAAAGGTAAATATATGTCATAATATCTATTGTTTTTCCTTAGCTAAATCCTAACTTTATGTTTCTTCCTGCCCATTATTGGCTCATTATTTAGTCACTAGACAGACTGCTTCTTTGCTTGCTCTAACCTCTTCATTGTAGTTGATGGGCCTAGGAAACAATTTACAGTAAACCAGATGAATCAATAAGGAAATATCCATTCTTGAGGTCCTCAGATGAGCCAGGACCTGGCATAGAAATTTTGCACAATATCTCATTTAATTCTCACAGCAAATTACTAGTTTGTACACAGGAGGAGACTAAGGCCCAGAGAGATTAATTCATGTATTGCATATCATCCAGCTAGTAAATGCATGACTACATTTGAATCCAGTGTTCTTCCCACTGTACCAGGAAGCCTATTTTTTTCATTCAGCTCTACTCACCCAGCTCCCCGCTTATGCCAGGGCCAAACATGGCACCTGGCAGCCCATCCCCAAGGTGGAGACAGGTTAGGACACTGGTAAGCAGAGCATGGGGAACCATAGCAACACCGGTCCTGGTTTGCATGTGGCTGCCTGGTTCACACCCAATGCCAGTGTTTCTGCTGCAAACCTTTGACTTTCAGCCCCAGCTCTTGCAGCTGGAGAAACAAGAAGGGGACTTTAGGGAGAGGATTTGGGGCAAAACTTGACCTGAGAAATACTCTTATCTTCCAACATAAAGGGAAGAAAGTGTCTTCTTATTGTACTTATTGTAGGCATTTTGTAGAAGGAATCCATAGATCCTCAGCTGAGAGAAAAAAAAAAAAATCACACCTTGATCCTCTCCTTTGACATTGCTTAAGTACATGCAGGATACAAATGTTAGCACATTAGGGAAAACATGAAAAGGCAGAGGCAGACATTCTTTGGTCTTTACGGACTGAATAAGAATTGGGAAAAGCTGGCCATTTTCTGTAATTAGGACGTTACCTCTGATACCAGGAAATGGCTATTCTAAGATTTTATTGTTTTAAGTAAACTCTACCCCCAATGTGGGGCTTAAACTCATGACCCTGAGGTCAAGGGCCACATGTCCTACCAACTGAGCCAGCCAGGTGCCCCAGGAAATGATCATTCTAAGACAGATCAATGTGAGCACTAGAAAGAGGTCTTTATATGACACAGAAGCTTGCTGATGAAAGAGGAAAAGACCTCATGTGGACAAGAGCAGACACATCTCTAGCCACACCTGGCAAATTGGTCAACCAACAAACAAAGACTTCAATAGCTAATAGCAGGGCTATTCTAGGTATTATATTTTTGCAATGTTTTAATATCTTTAATTTTTAAATTGTTTATTTTTTATAACAAAGCTATTACTTTTTTTCCTTCAAAAAGGAAGTGCAGAGCCTTTCTTAACCTGACAGAGCTTGTTCACCAAAAATCAACATTGTGGGAATCTGGCTGGCTCATTCAGTAGAGCATGTGACTCTTAATCTTAGGGTCATGAGTTCTAAAAACATGTTGGGGGTAGAGATTACAAAAAAAATCAACATTGAATGTCAACCTTCAATAGTATAATGGTAGAGGCATTTAAATGAAAGCCCTCAGGGTATGCATGCTGGACATATTGATACCTATGTTCAATCTTAGTAAAATGTACCACAGTTCATTCTATGAAGTGGACCAGTTGATCAACTCTGGCTGTTTAGAGAGATTATAGTTGCTCATAAATCATTGGTCAGAATTGTTCACATGGTGCTGACCTAACTGGAAGGGGATGAAAAGTAACCTTCAGTGCCTAGGAAGAACTGGATACAGATGAGTTCAAATGTGTCACCACTGGAACAAAGTAGTTGAAAGCCAGTATGTACCTTTCTTTGCTCTCTTCCCCTTCTGAGATGGCCTTGGAAATAATAAATTTCAGATGGCTCAGCTACAAAACGGTGGAGTTTCTGTTAGCCTGGATCCTTGAATGACAGTATGGAGCAGAGCTACTCATTGACATGCATTGGAGATCTTTGTGAAGTTAAACCACTAAAATTCCAAGATTAATTTGTTTCTGTAGTAAAACCTGGCCTCTTTCACTAAGGCAGATAAGCAATCAGAGGTGGAAGCTCAAAGAATCCGCATGTCTCACAAAGGAGGCATAACTGAAACAGATGGACTTTCTGGTATAATCAGTCCCTGTTCCAGTGACCATGTTTGACAGACCAGGAAACAGGTGCCCTCACAGAAAGGGATCCTCACAGACATGATTCCTTTATGAGGTAATAGCTTTTGGCAACTGCAGTAGGATTTAAAGCATGAGAAGAAGAAAAAGTATGTGCCATAATAGTGCTTCTGCTCCAGGATAACAAGGCAAATTATTTATAAGAATGAAGAGACAAAAGCATAAGAATTGAGGAAGCAGGCATAGAGGAAAGAGCTTCAACTGTACTTTGTACTTGTACCTTGGTGATTGGCTGGACATTAAAAGTGTTAGGCCTTGTCTTTTTCTATGAACCCTCAGTCAGAGTCATTCAAATTGGGCTGACATGGTGAATAAGTCTATACTAAGCCAGAAACAAACTGGATGACTAGGAAATATTTTCAAGGAGGGTTTCTCCAAGTGGGATTTTGCAACTGCCTGATGAAGAATTACTTAACAAATCAGAAACTCAAGGGCCAGAGCTGAGAAAGGTTTGCTTGAACAAGCTCAGTGGTAATACTATATCCACTACAGTTTGAAAATAACTAGCCAAAACCCTCCCCTCTGGCTATGATGTCATGCTTTGGCTCCTAGATCTACCATGAGTCTCTTGACTGGATTATTGGAAAGCAGTTTCCATTTCTCCTTTTCTCTTCAGCCATGAGAACTGCTAAATGAAGCTAGGAAAAATGATTATTACTACATGAAAAGACATTCTTCAAGTGGACGTGACTAGCCGCAGATGTGCTGGTTTGGGCCGTATCTCTGTTTTCCTTGTTTATGTAGTCAGATAAACCACATACCTTTCTGAGACCAGGTTCTCACCAATGTTTGGGTGGCTGAATTAGGATGAGTCACTGACTGCAGCTGGTGAAACTGTTTGGGGTTTGCATGCATCAAGGTTCACTACCTCTCCTTCACTGTGAACCTGCTTCCAAATCTTAGGCTGGGATTTGTCATGGGCTCCAACCACAGAGGAAAGCTCACCTTTTCTGTCCTTTGTGGAAGGTGGTATCTTTAGTTGTCACCTGATACATGCCAGAGACTCCGAGACAAGGTCTGAATTGATGTCTGGAGCTGGGTTTTGTGTCTGAATTAGGAGCTTCCCTGAGTAGGGTAGAGTTTGCCAAGTGAGTCACTACATTTTGTGTCACGATAGACTTTCAAAACTCAAATAAACCACTTGAGTGGAAAACCACTTTCCAAGAGATGGAAAACCTTTTCAGATTTTGTTCACCTCCTGGCATACAGTAAATAAAACTGACCTAAGTAAGATCACTGCAAACTACAAAGCCTGAACAAATTTTCAGGATTACCATTAAGTCAAGAAACTTTCTCATGAATTCTTATATTTGTTCTTGAAGTGAGATAGGGCAGGGATGATCCCCATTTTACAGATGAGGAAAAGGAGGTATGAAGGAAGCAAATGGTATGCTAAGGGTCAAATCTCTCGTAGTGGGGCAGATTCTGCTGATCTTCAATTCCAAGTACAATAATAGTGCATAATGGAAAAGTGAAGAGACTCAAACTTTGAATCCTGGCTCTGCCACTCCCTGGCTAACTAACTCCAGAGCATTTCCTTAATCTCTCTGGGTCCTCTGCTTCTTCTCTTAGGTAGTGACTATAGTATCTTTCTCATGGGTAATTCAGAAATTAAATAAGGCTATTTTAAAAGGACTCAGTATAGTAGACATTCAGTAAATTTAAGCACCTTTCTTCTTATCGTTCATGCATTCATTTCCATTCATTGCATATGCTCCAGTATCTACTATATCCCAGGAACTGTATTACGTCTAGAGAATGGAGGTATTGACAGAATGCACTTGGCCCTAGCCTCAGGGAACATATTGTTCATCTCCCACCATGTCAAGTCAGGAGCTGGAGAGCCCTGCATGAACATGTTCCTGAACCTTTGTAAGGACACCCTGCTCCCTTCTGCTCACCCTTCCTCCATGTCATGACCATCAGAGATATCCAGGCTGTTCTTCCTCCCCTTACTCTTCACACAGCTATCCCTACTCCTTCTTCATCCTTCTTGTCCATTCTGCTTCTTCAGAGCACTTGTCCCAGGCTTTATAATTACCTATTGATACATCTGTGTATTTGTGTGTCTTCTAACAGAAAGCCATGAATTCCGCACAGCACAGGTCCACACCTGTGACCTCTCACATGATCTAGAACACATTATGATCTCAATAGAAAGAGGAAAACATGAATGGATTATTGAATTAGTGAATATATCCACAAACAGTTCTGCAAATAAATTCTATTTATGTATACAAGAAATAATAGTTTAGCATATCCTGGCTGGTTTTTTGACAAAAATAAACTTATGAGCTCATAATTCATTCATTCATTCACTCCTTCATTTAATCAATCAAAATTGTAATAGTTTATAGTCTAAGGAACCATAAATCTGGGTGGTGGATACTATTCACAGTGCTTTTACATCCGTTAACTTGCCAATGACAGATACACTAGACAATTTTGACTATTTCCCCACATTTGAGTACAGAAGCAGATACTTCTAGTAGATACTACCAGGGCTCACAGTGGGCCTTTACAAGCCCTCACTCTAAGCCTTAGAGACAACTGCTATATGTAAAAGTATTTGCTCAGCAGTGTTCTTGTGCCCAGCCTTCCTCCAACCTTAGGCATCCTCTTGACCCAGCAAACTTCCTCAGTCATGAGGATATCAGTGGTATGTGAGTGAGTCTTGATTACCAGAATGTGTAGCATAGTGATGACGTTACTGGGATAGAGACAACTTTTTAAAAGTGGTTCCCACCTCCTTTCCCATTCATCTTTATTTCCAAGCATGCCAGTATGAGAGGAGAGATTTTCTCTTGGCCCCTTTGGAAATTTAGAAAACAAAGTTCTTGGTGTAGGTAGAAGTCCAGATTCTACCTTCAGCATCAGGCTATGACCCCTCTGCTTCCAACCAGAATACAGAGAGAAGCTTTACATATTTCCATTCTCAATTCATGTTCTTTCTCAGTGCCTCAGCACCCAGAACCTTATCTTAAAGATTTCTCTGCTCTGAACATCCCATCCCAACTCCTGTGTGCAGCTTCCTAGCTGACCACAAGTCATCATTTCTCATTCTTTGTGAAACTTCAATTTCCCTGAAACCTCCAAGCTTTTCTCTATCCTATCTACGAACTCAGTATTTTCCCCTTCCTATACAGCAATAATTTGCAACTAGGGTTGATTTTGCCCTTCAGGGGATTTGATAATATTTGGAGATATTTTTGGTTGTCACTAACTGGGGGAAGGCAGGTGGATGTGCTCCTGGCCTCTGATAGGTAGAGGTTAGGGATATCACTGACTATTCTCCAATGCACAGACCTGTGCCCTGCAACAAAGGATTATCTGGCTCCCGAAGTCAGTAGTACTGAAGTTGAGAAACCTTGTTGTAGAATGTTACCAGCATCCTTCCTGGCATTTTGAGGTCTCCTTAAAAATCTGACCATAATTGGCACACTCCCTAGCAAATCTACAAGTCCATTTCTTTTTTTTTTTTTAAGATTTTATTTATTCATGAGAGTCACAGAGAGAGGGGGGTGGGGGGCAGGCAGAGACACAGGCAGAGGGAGAAGCAGACTCCACACAGGAAGCCCAATGTGGGACTTCCAGGTCTCCAGGATCACGCCCTGGGCTGAAGGCAGCGCTAAACCGCTGAGCTACCTTGGCTGCCCTACAAGTCCATATCTTTTCAGTTCTCAGACGCTAGCTGGCATAGGGGAATCATGATGTGAATGAGAGTTCCTCAAGTTTGCCTCTATGTTTTCTTCTCTAGATGTGACAACACTACCTCAGATGGGGTAGCATGAGAATCCTGTAAGAAAATGAATATATTTTACTAGCCAGTACCATTCCACAAATGGGGTGTGATCAACGGGAGCTGTTCTTGCTGCATTGTTGCTATAGCCATTTTATCATTGTTGTTCTCTCCCCACGATACCTGCATTTGACCCCAGGTCTCTGCACAAGGGTATTTCCACTTCCTTCTTCTTTTCTTTCTGGTCATTGCCTTGGGAACCTTGATTACCCTTTTGATACCTTTTACCAACTCCAAACTTGGGGGGAAAAGTGAATTTAATTTCCTGTAGCTATTTGTTTCCTGTAGCTGTGAATACCTTTGGCTCAGACTCAAGCTTGAATCTGAAAGTTTCTGTTTGCAAATCATGAGTCACTTAGCAAAAGGACAGGGTAAACCTGTGACATTCCAGGACTCTTGATGATGATGGACCATGTCTCGGGCCAGGGACTCTGAGTATGGTGCTGCTCACCCGTCACAGACCTAACCAGTCTCCCAGTACTTGCAGCCCATTAGCACTTGACACATACCACCTTCTACCAGGAGGAAATGAGCAAAATTTTAGGATTCATGTTAAGCTCACCAAACACATGTTGTGGACACATTAGAACAATTTTTCAAAACTTTTTATTTCACGCAGGTTTACCAGATACATATCGCTGGCACCTCAGAGCCTTGTAAACGATATTTTACTGAAGTATTTTATATATTCTGAAAAGTACATAGATCATATGTGCACAGCTGAAAGACTTTTAAGCAAAAGAATATAACCATGTAGCTAATAACCCAGATCAGAAAAAAGACAGTTGTTAGCTCTCTAGAAGCCTCCTTTTGTCTCTATCAGTGACTTCCTCTCCAAAAGTCACCATAGTCCTGATTTCTATAAGGATAGATTAGTGTCACCTGTTTTTGAAATTTGTTTAACTGATATTATATGGGATGCACTTTTTCTTATTAACTTTTTTTTTTTTTGCTCAATATTTGAAGTTCAGCTCTGCTGATAGGCATAGCAGAAATTTATTTATTTTCACTATCATCTGTGATTAATTTGAAAGTATATAATATGACATATTTGTTCTATTCTTGATGGGCACTTGGTTTTTTTCTGGGGTTAACTTTTATGTAACGATCCCATGGACACTCTATTCACTGTCTCTTGGTACATATATATCCCCTTGCGTTTATAAACAGGTGTTTGGCTTGAGGAGACACTGCCACTTTCCCCAAAATGGTTGTATTAGTGGACTCTCCCAAGAGCAGTGCAGGTAAGTTCTAATTGCATGACATCTTTGCAGACTTTGACCATGTCCATTACATTTTTTTGTTTGTTTTAGCCATTCTGGTTGGCATGTAGTGGTATATCATGGTGGTTTTAGTTTGCCTTTCTCTGATGACTAATGGAATTGAACATCTTTTCACATAAATATTATTCATTTGGTTGTCTTCTTTTGTGAAATGCCTATTCAAGTCTTTTGCTCACTTTTCTTTTGGGTTGTCAGTCTTTTTGATTTGTAGAATTTCATGATATATTCTGGGTAAGAGCTCTTTGATGGTTATAAATCTGTCAATGTAACTACCTCCTATTTCATCTGTCTATATATCTACCTACCTGCCTACCTACCTATCTACTATTATGCCACTCCATGTCTTATCCTTTTACTAAATTAATAGTGCCTTCGGATGAACAGATATTCTTTATTTTAAAGAAAGTCAATTTATGGATTATTTTCTCTAAGGGTATTGATATAGTGTCCAGTTTGCTACTTTCTTAAGATCATGAAGATATGCTTTTTTGTTATATTGTAGAAACTTGACTATTTTTTACATGTAGGTTGACAATCCACCTGGAATTGATACATATGGTGTGAGGTGGGAGTTAAAATTTGACTTTTTTGATTAATTGATTCAGTACCATTTATTAATAAACTATAATTTGCTTCATTATACTGCTATTATTTTATGTAACATAATATTTATATAACAAATCAAATGACCATGTATATATGACTCTGTTTCTAACTCTATTATATTTCATTGATCCATTTTCTTATTATTTTATCAATAACTATGTGGTGTTAATTATTATATGTTTAGGATTAGTCTTGATGTCTTGTAGAGTACATTTTAAAATTTTGTTCTTTTTTTAAGGATTATCCTGGATATTTTGGGTCCTTTACATTTCCATATAAATTACAGAGTCAGCTTGTCAATCTCCACAATCTCTTTGGGATTTTGACTGGGATTGTGTTGAATCTATAGGTCAGTTTGGGGAAAATTAATATCTTATCAACATATTTTTCATCCTTTTACTTTCAATATTTAATGATTCCTCCTATTATAGCTCTCTTTTAAGTAATGTGAAATATTTTTCAAGTTTGATAATCTTTATATTTTAATTTAGGTGCTTGAAAATCCATTCCATTTGTATTTAATTTAATTACTGACATATAATTACATTACAGTATATTTGAGTTTTAATTTGCTTTTTTGCTATTGGGTTTTTATTCTTCTTTCTTGTTCATGCTCTCTTTTCTTTCTTCCCTTCTTTGAGTTAATCAAATATTTCTTAATTTCCCATTCCCACAGGCTTGTCAGTTATACATTATTTTTACTTTAGTGATCACATGAGAAATTAAAGCATTAAACGTCATATACTGGTTAGAGTCTAATATAAAAAAGTATATTTATCAATTCTTAGAAAGCATGAAGAAGTTAGGACAGTTTAACTCCATTTATTCTCTCATACATGATGTGTTATTGTTGTCATTTATGTTGACATAAGATATTACTGTAATTTTATAAAGTTAGTATTATTTGAGAGTGATCTGTGTACTTGCCTTTTCCATTGTTTTTTACTCCTGTATGCATTTCTAATCTTCCATCTAGGTTTATATTTCTTCTACCTAAAACACTCCTTGCAGTTGTTCTGGTAGGGGTGAATTTTCTCAGTTTGTGTTTTCTGGAAATGTCTTTATTTTTTACTTCATATTTTAAAGATATTCTTGCTTGGGAAAGGATTCAAGGTTGGCCATTATTGCTTTATTTTAAAAAGTTTTTATTCATTCATTCATTCATTCATTCGTCCCACATCGGGCTACCTCTAGAGGAGGGCTCTACCCCTCTAGAGGTAGCCCGATGTGGGACTCCATCCCAGAACTTGGGGACCATGCCCTGAGCCAAAAGGCAGACCCTCAACTGCTAAGCCACCCAGGTGTCTGTCTTGCTAGTTTTTTTTTTAAATGATTTATTATTTCAAGCAGTGGGGAGGGGCAGAAGGAGAGGGAAAGTTTCAAGAAGACTCTGCACTGAATGTGGAACTCAATATAGGGCTCAACCCCATGACCCCAAAATCACAATGTGAGCTGAAACCAAGAATCTTACCCAGGTGCCACTTCTTGCTACTTTTAATAGTGTCATCCTAGTCTTTCCAATTTCATCCTCTCAGTTGAGAAGTCAGCTATGATATTTACTGTTGTTCTGAAGACAATGATTCTTTTGCTCTGCAAGCTTTTAAGAATTTTTTCTTCATCTTTGTGGTACATAAATGAAATTGTTTTCTTAATTTCATTTTTGGATTGCTTATTACTAGCACTTAAGAGTACAACTGATTCTTTATGTTGATTTTGTATCTTGCAATTTTGCTGAATTTGTTTGTTCTAACAGTTTCTTTGTGGCTTCTTTAGGATTTTCTATACATAAGATTATATCATCTACAAATAGAGTCCTGCTTCTTTCTTTCCAATTTGGATGCCTTTTCCTTTTCTTGCCTATTTGTCCTGGTTAGAATTTAAAGTACAATATTGAATAGAAGTGGTGAGCATAGACATCCCTGTGTTGTTCCTGGTCTTAGAGGAGAAGCTTTCAGCCTCTCACTATTAAGTATGATACTAGCTGTGAGTTTGTTGTAGGCACCCTTTCTTAGGTTGAAGGAATTAATCTTTCTTCTTAGTTTGTTTAGTGTTTTTATAGTGAATGGGTGTTCAATTTTGTCAAATACTTTTTATATATCAACTGGTATGACCATGGGCTTTTCTCCCCATTATGCTAAAAATATATTGTGTTACATTTATTGATTCCATTGTCAAACCACCCTTGCATTCTTGGGATAAACCCCACTTAGTCATGGTATATAATCCTTTTAATATGATGCTGGATTCAATTTTAGTATTTTGTTGAAGTCTCTTTATATTTGGATTTTTAAAATAGTTTTGATCTGATATACCTTGTTGTATTTTTCTTTATATTTATCTTCCTTGGTTTTGTTTGTTTTGTTTTGTTTTGTTTTAATAGTTTGAAGTCTTCCATCACTATTGGAAAACTCATAGCTTTTGTCTCTTCATCTTTCTGTCTTCCCCTTCCCTTTTGGTCTCCAATTGCACATATATTAGACCTATTTCCCATGCCTCTTAGTTCTTTTATGCTGTTTATGTAGTTTTTTAATCATTTATACTTTCCACATTTCAGTCCAGATGGTTTTAGCTAACTTCTGGTTTCATCTGGTCACCCTGTTCCTCCGTGTCTAAACTGTTGATAAACTTATTTCCTGAGTTCTTAATTTTAGCACTCATATTTTTCAGTTTGAGCATTTCCATTGTTTTCTTTCTAAAATATATTGTCATCCTATGAAATTTTCTATCTTGTCATAGTCATCTTAAAAATCTGACAACTTCAGTGTTTATGCCATCTTTATTCTGTTCCTTTTGTTCATTTCTTTGATTCATTTTTTAACCCTATTTCTTTTTGACTCTGATAGTTTTTTATTGAGCACTAGACACAGACCTTGTATATGAAAAATTATACAAAGACTAGATGAGCCTTCAGTTTCTGGTAGGCAATTAGAATTGGACTGAGCTGTTCCAAGCTTGGGATTCAGACTGGGAAGGAGTTGGTCTGTTTGTACTTTGTATTACATAGCAAGTGTGGTTTCCTCAGAATCCCAAAAGAAAGTCTGGTGGTGAGTTAGCTCTGCTCAGCCTCTCTGTTGGAAACTGAACTCCAAATTTCATCTCCCCAGGACCATGAAACACCTTAAGGGTCCATTTATCTCTTTAGCTGACTGCCTGCTATTTCTTGGCTTTTCTAGTTTAAGAATTGGTAAATGCCTCCTGGGGAGTTATAGCTCAGGCCTTTAGGCTTTTCCTCTCTGCTTCTCTTTGTAAGATTTTGTCCCCTCAAGTGCTGGCGACCTAAGAAGGCTTATCTCCACTTTCTCTCTCCCTCACCCCATAAGAATGTCAAAAACTCTCTTCAGCTTCTTTGCTCCTTAGAACCTGTCACAATTTGGCTTCTCACTCTCTCTGCCCAGAATTCTTAAAATAGGTAAATGTCCCAAAGGAAAATGCTGTAGAGAGTGCTATGCTAGCTTTAGTGAGTTTTTCTTCTCTTTGGACGTTGGCTCCTGTTGTTTTGGCTGCCTCAATAGTTCTTTCATGGTATTTAGGTTTTCTAGTCATTCTTGGGGAGAGGTTTGTTTACTGCAGATTAGTCCACTATTGCTGCAAGCAGGGCCTCCCCAGGGCTATTCTGGACTGTGTACTGTGAAAGTGAGAGGACTAACAGGTAAAATGAGTGATCCTTTCACCACAGAGAGCGTTTAGGGAACCTTCCTTTACTTCTACTTCCGAGGAGACCCATCCTCAGGTCCTTATGTTCTACTTCTTATCAGTCTCTCCACTTTGAGCTTGTTTTCCAAAATAGACCCTCTAGCTTTGGACCACAGTATCAGTGTTACACTGAAAGTATGAGGTAATAGTATGTAGTAAAGTTTTAAAATATATAATCCATATCTATTAGAGATTCATCCTGAAACATCTAGAGATTAGTTGATGAATACCTCTTCATCACCAGGAAATCCTGTTCCCCTTTCTTTCCTTCTTTTTTTTTATTGTAGCGTGTGAAAAGATTGATATTGTGATAATCATTGCTAGTGTGTATAAATTGAACATCATGATGCATGTCTTATACAGTGATACATGTCAGTTATTTCTCAGTAAAACTGGAAAAAAAATGACAAGTACCAAATTCACTTTAATATTATCCAGTAAGGAGTTCCAAAAGGAAGACGAGACTTGCCATGTGTTGATATTTGTTAAAGCTGAATTATGGATATGTGGTTTCATTGTATTATTCTATGTCGGAGTGTTTGCATATCTCTATAATGAAATAAGTAGGCATGTAAAGAGAGTCACAACCATGAAAAAATATGTCCACCTCAAAGGAATAAAAATCAGATTTTCTAGGCTAACATATAAAGACCCATCTACCCTTTGCACTCCCAATCATGCATGAGTTCCTTACAAATGCTTATGTATTTGCTTATGACATTTCTTGCCTAATATCATTTAAAAAACAATTTAAAAAATCAATTGTCTTTACTCTTGTTAAGATAGTAATTTTTAAAAAAAAGATTTTATTTGAGAGAGAGAGAGTGAAAATAAAGCATGAGCAGAGGTGGGGCAGGGAGAGTTTGAGAAAGAAGCAGATTTCCCACTGAGTGCACAGCCGGACATGGGGCTCAATCCCAGGACCCTGAGATCATGACCTGAACTGAAGTCAGGTGTTTAACCAACTAAGCCACCCAGGTGCCCCTAAGATAATGATTTTTAAGAGTTTGAAGGAGAATTTACAAGCTATTAGAGGTACAGCAGAGACACCCAAGAAGTTTTCCAAACCTCCACATTACATAAAGGTACGAAATAAGCATCCTCCCCCAAGCCCTCCACCATATTATAAAACCACTGCCATTAAAATCACCATTAATTTTCACCACTTACCATATTGCAAAGCATCATGCTAAATGCTTCACCTGGATTACTGCAGTCACTCCCCAGGGAATCTGAGATGATTATTATGTGTTATTCCATTGTACAGGTGTAGACAGTGAGGTTCAGAAGGTCTAAGTAGCAGGAAGCAAGGTAATAGCTACTAAGTGGCAACCTCAGGTGGCTGACAGAAGGGCCCCCTACTTAATTAATGAAACAGTGGTTCTCAAACTTGATCCTCTATCAGAATCATCTGGAGGGCTTGTTAAAATACATTGCTGAGCCTCACCCCTCAGGTTTCTGACTCAGTGGGTCTGGAGCAAGGCCCAAGAATTTGCATTTTAATAAATTCCCAGGTGATGCTGATGCTGTGTTTAGGGATCACAGTTGGAGAAATGTTGCACTAGAGTGCATTATTTTAGGGAAGCAGTAACATGATTTGTTCCCCTTAGATTTGGTTCCTTTTAGGTGTTGGAGAGACCCTGCTGTGTAGACTACAGAAAAAAATGACCCCTGGCTTTCTTTTCTTTCACTAGTGGAGTACTCTCCTCTGGTAACTTCCATGGCCAGGAGCCTGGGCCTTCCTGCTGGGCCTGGAATGCATTGAGGGTCTTTCCTGTTGTTTTGCCACAAGTGGACAGCTTCACCTTGCAGCAACAAGTCAGATGGTCTCTGTTAATGAGCCATTTTGATGATAAATTCTTTAGAACCTCTTAAGGCCACAGTGTTGGGTCCCTTAGGCCCTTTCCTAGAGAGGCCTCAAGTGCAGTCACAGTAACCTTGTCAATCTTTGCTCCTTTCCTGGCCCCACCTGCCACTCCAGCCTAGTTCTCCACTCTTATTTCCCTCCCCTGAAAGCTCCTGCCATACAAACCTGTTCTTTCTTCCCAGAGCATTTTCTGTAGGGCTCTTACAATTTAGTTAGGGGAATGCTTCATTCTGCAAAGCTGTCTTATAGTCAAGAGGATGAATGAGAATAATAGTGATAGAGAGGTTTAGCCGCTATGGGGCCCTACTGCCTAGCAGGTAATAAGCTGCCTGCCTTCTAATACAGCTATTATACTTTAAGGGGGGGGATGGTCTCATAGAACTTAACTACTCTGAGCTTCAGTTTCCTCATTTACAAACAAAATAATAGTTGTATATTTCAGAGTTGTTTGGAATATTAAATGACTTATTGCTCACAAAGGTCTTACCAAGTTGTCTGGCACAAAATGAAAGCTAAGTGAGCTACCATGAAGAAGAGTTTCTTCTCAGATCACAAAGGTCAAGAGCTTTGGGGAAAGAATGGAGATATGACATTTGGACTGGAACTTGACGTGACCAGTTTTTGAGATAAGTTGTTTGGATGAGAACAATCTCAGTGGAAAGGATGGGATAAACAAAGACACAAAAACAGTCAAGGGGTACAGGGTGGATCTCTAGCAAAGAGAAGATCTGTTCCTTGCCTATTCTTTGAGCCTCTTCTTTTCTGCCTACACTCACAATGGGCTAGAAATTCAGAGAACGACCTACCTTCCTTTGAATCTTGGTCCTCTCCAGCCCATGAACACACCACACTTGGCTACTCTTATCTGGATTTCTTTATACCATGTTTTGGGGGTGCTTTCCCTGACTCACTGTTATAGTCAACCCTTCTTTTGTGTACCATGCTATAGAAGAACATACTTTTGTTTTAGATCTTATCACATTCTATTATAATTGTGTGTCTGTATGTGTGTGTCCATGGTAGGGGTTTTGTCTCTGTTGAACTGATTTTCTCTATGTTTGCCATGGAGACATATCCATCTTCATATTCTCTGTGCTGGACTCACAGAAAGGATTCAGTGGATGCGGATTGCATGTATAGATGAACAATGAATGGGTAAACAAATGAAAGGATGAGGGAAAAAAATATTTTCCAACTGAAGAATAGCCTGAGGCATAATGAAAATGTTATAATATAGGGCCTTGTTACTCAAAATGTGGTCCAGGGACCAGCAACATCTGCCTCACCTACAAGCAAGAGTGTTGGAAATGCAGAGTCTAAGGCCTCACCCCAAACCTACTGTATCAGAATCTTCATTTTAACAAAATCCCTGGGTGATTCATGTGCACTTTATAGGTTAAGAAGCCTGGTCTAGTGGTTAAGAGAGAAAACTCTGGAGACAGGATTCAGATTCTTGATCTACGTCTTACCCAGCTGTGTGAGCTTGAGCAAATCACTTTTTCAAATTTGTCAAACGAGCACCATGATAGTGGTGTAGTTTTTTGGAGTAGTGCTGGTGTGTTGGTGGGGTCTGGAGCCCATGACCAAGAAAGAATTCTTTAGATGTCTTTGGTGCAAAAAGGTGATTTTATTAAAAGTACAGGTACAGGATCCATGGACAGAAAGCTGCTGTTGCCTTCTGCCTCCTGCTGCCCCAGGATTGTGGGGAGCAACTGATTACATACCTTGGGGTCCAGGGAAGTAAAGATAAAGGAAGTTCCAAAAGGACTTTCATATGCTAAAGAAGACTCAGGATCCTGGAGGAATGTTATAATCTGCCTATCTCAAGTTATTTGTCAATGGGCTGCAGGATATAAGGATGTTTAATTTTATCTACATTTCCTCTGCCTTTGTTTCCCACATCAGTAGTTATTACCTCAAGGTCTTTTTGTGAGGATTCAATATGTTAACAGATGTGAAGTGCCTTGTACTTACTATATTGGACTGGCAAATGGTTAAGTGCCCAGAAAGCATTAGCGATTATTAACCATGTCCCCCTGACTGCCTGAGAGGCCAGGAGGAAAAGCAGAGCTCACTGAAGATCTAAACAGACATTGTGTCCTTGTGTTTCCTCCCCACACCGGTACCCGGGTGATGGAAGCTGGCTGGCCAGGGCTGTCCCTTCCTGTGTGGAGCTCCTTTGGAGGGGCGCTGCTGACATGGGGAGCATGGCCTTCCTCTCAGCTGCTGCGCAACCAGCCCGAAGCTTCCTGGAGCTGAGGACTCCAGCCAGTTGTGGAGAACCACCCTTCCCTGGCGCTGAGTCATCCTATCTCTAGTCAGACAGGGATCAAGGCAGGTGGGAAGCTCCACAGGCCTGGCGGAGGTGCCCCAGGCGCGGGTTTAGGTGACTCATACTGTACCATGAGTCATATTTATTACATAAGAGCAGATCAAGAGCATTCAAATGCCACACAAGCCCAAATCTGTCCCCACAGACTGGGGAGGGTGGTGTCAGTGGGAGACTGGCCTGGAGACAAGTCCTGGAATCTCCAGAACAATTTGGCCCCACTCCTCAGAGGCTCCTTCTTTCATATATACCCAAGGACTATGTCATCATCACCATCGCAATCATCATCGATGTGGTTATAATTTGAAACAGACAATTAAGTTACTTTTTAGAACAAGAGCAGAGCTGTAGGTAACTTAAAGTGATAGATTAATTAGCACCCAAAGACTGCAGATATGAAAAAGCAATAACTCCATTTGAAGAGCTGTGTAAAAAAAAAAAAAAAAAAGTGGAGTTAAATTAAAAGGCAACTCAATAAAATGAATACATTTATCTAGCAAAGGAATAAAGCTTTTGTACCAATTGCTTTAACAAAGCTCTTCCCTAAAAATATGAATATTCAGGAACAGTGAAGGTAGAGAACAGCTATCACCTAGGTTCCTACCTAGAAGCTGAAAATCAGAGATTTCTGATGGCATCCTGTCCTTGAGAAGACTTGGGACATTTGACTCTCTACATTTATGCTGAAGACACAGTAGGAAGCCACAACAATATTTATGAAGAGAGAAATTATTATATATAATAAGGGAATGCTGAAAGCACCTATTAATCCAACTTTGCAGTTTGATTTTGTTGATTAATATTAAACCTACTGGTCATCTCGGGTATTGAAAGGCTTTTGCAAAGTCCTCAACACCATGGAAAATGCTACTGATAAAATACTAGGTAAAGCAATAAAGCAGGAAACAAGATTTCTTTTTTAAAACTTCAGGTCGAAGGTATGTTAATAACAACAGAAGCTTGACCCGCTCAGAAATTTTTAAAAAACCAAAATTTGAAAGGCTCAAATGAAACATGGAAAAGTTACTAGTAATTATCAGGATTCAGTGAACATTTTTCCCTCTTAATGTAAATTTTCAAAGCTTTCTGAAATTAACATTGTATTTATAATCCAAATGGGTGTATATATACAAATTAGTGAATATATGTTTGCATAGAACATACAAGAATATATAGTATAAGAGCAGTGTATAATATATATAACAAATATAATATGTGATATAATATGTAGTAAACTGTAAGATTAAACTAGAAAGAAGTCTTTTTACCTGATGCATTATAGTTACTCAAGTCTTGTTCTTCATATATTCTCCTTTATATTTCTGTGCAAATGGTGCCCAGCAGACAAAAATTAGCCAATTTTCAACTTGAGTCCAGGGGACTTTAGAAGAAAGCTGTTTGGGTGCAGATTATGTGCTGTATTAATCCCTGTGGATGAGATATTTCTGTATGGAGAACTCTGGTGGACTTCTCACTGCTGGCTGAGCCAGGGATCAGCTTTTAGTTTGTGTTTAGTTACAAGTCTTTCAGCTTTGTAGTAGATAAATCGGGTGGCAACTGGGTTGGTCCCTCTCATCCTTTCCCTCATCCTTTTAATAAATGTCAATGAGCTGGATTTTTCTGAGCCATAGAATATCTATGTCAGAGGCAGGAGGCAAGTTCACAGGCATCTCCAATGCAGATACAGTAGCTGAACTCCAAATCTACCTGAATGTCAATAGGGCTGTGGTCCTAAGCCCCAAAATGCAAAAGAAAGTCTCTTACCTCCCATGTAATTTCCAGAAATCCATTTGATAAAAAGAAGAAAATGACCTGAACAAGATACCTGTATCCTGGTCCATCACTCTAGGACATGAGCTAGGCAGCAGGGACTTCTGAAGCACGCTCACCACTACTAGAGAGGCATGAAGGTCTGCCCACACCCTGACCCACCAGGCAAACACATGTGTCATCTCAGTCTTACACATTTCATCTTTTCCCCTTTTGTCCCTGACCCAGGGCTTGACAAACCACAGCCCGGAAGGTCCAGCCAGCTACCTGGTTTTTGCTTTGTTTTCTTTTATAGCCTTTGAGCTAAGAGTGACTTTTATTTATTTTAATGCAATGAATTTAAATGCTTATATAAATGTGTACCTGTTATTCTCCAGTCTGCCTTTTGGTCTCCATTTGCCTAAAATATTTACTCTTTGGGTCTTTAAGGAAGCATTTTCTGACTGTTTCTGTCCTCATCACCCCAACCATTATTTCCTGTTGGAAGTACTACAGTTACTTACTGGTACCCTTGTTCCACTGCCTTCTCCCTACATTTGTTTCTACACACAGCTAAGCATGATATCCCCTTGTTTAGTGCCTTCCAACAGCTTGTTACTGCTATTAACTAATACCTGCACTCCCTATCTTGCTCCTAAAGCTTGGAGCCCCTGGCGGCCTGGCCTGTAACCTCCAAACCCCAGTACATACTCACTGGGTTCCAGGTACCCAGCCTTTCTGGTCTTTCTCACATTGAGTTCAACATGGCCCTAGTACATAATCCTCACATAGGTATAGCCCTGGTCTTGGTGACGTCATATTTCCCAGAATGATGTCTGGTACATAATAAGCCCTCGATAAATATTTATTGAATAGATGACCTTGAATAATCAAAGCAACCCTGGAAAACAGGATTTTTTTTCAATCACCTTTTTACGAATGAATAAAAAGTTCAGAAAAGAGGGAAAATCTACTAAGTTGTAGAATTGAGATTAGAATTCAGGACTTTCTGACATCCCACTACATTATGTTCCCTTCAATTCAAACATTATAGCTTTCTTCTGCTCAACTACATAGGGCAAATCACTGCATATGTGAACACATTCTCCTAAAGGAAATACCTTTCTTCCTGTGTGAGAGTCCTCTGCTCTGCTCCTTATCCTGGCTGCTTTGTGTTACTGAACACCTCAAATTGAAGTTTACCTGTAATCCCCTAAAGCCAGTGTCTGGCTTTGGGCTGAAGAGCCTTGTTTTCATGCAAGAACATTCCTATGTAACTACTGCCTAGTGAAGGCCTTAAAATACCGCCTGTCTGTCCTCTCCCCTCCCAACTGGGAGGCATGAGGCCAACCCTTCAGAAAAGAAGTCTGGGCTCCTCCTGCTTTTTTCCTGATGTTCAGAAGACTGCTCAAGTTGCACTTAGGTTCTTGGATTATGGTTGACATAGGGATAGGGATGAGATTTGATACATCATTGTGGCCTTGCTGCCCATGTAGATCATGGACCCTTTATTGGGTCTCCATCGTCAGCCATAGTCTTTCCCAGACTCTGGTCATGTTTTTGCTCTCTTCATGATTTTTGCCTTATTCACTGAATAGACTCACTTTTTTTAAACTTATTATTTTGAAATAGTTACAAAAAATTTATAAGAATTCTTATATATATTTCATTTAGATTCTCTGAATGTTATCATTTTACTATATTTACTTTATTATTTTCTTATATAAAATTTCTGAACTATTTATACGTACATAAGTTTGTATGCATGTGTATATATGCATATAGGTATACTTTCTTTTCTGAGCTATTGAGAATACATTGTAGACGTTAGACCTGGGTACGTGTTTCTTAAAACTGAGAGCATGCTCACATAACCACACTGCAAATGTCAAAATTAATAATTTGATATCATTGATGTGATTACTTTATTCAAATTTTACTAATTTCCCTGAAGATGTCCTTTATACCAAAAAAACTATATATATATATATATATATATATATACATACACACATACACAGATATATACATATATATACATATACATATACATATTCATATATATGTATACATATACATATATTTTCTGTTTTAGGATCAGGATAAAATATTGTATTTACTTGTCATGTCTCTTTAATTTTCAATCTGCAATAACTCCTCGGTCTTTGTTGTCCATGACATTGAAATAGTTAGGAGTCCAGGCCAGTTATTTTAAAGAATGCCCTTCAGTTTGGATTGACTCCATGTATTTTGGGCAGAATATAGTATCAAGAGGCACACAATGCCAGTTGCTAGGATGCCCCTAGTTGCCCCCAAGGAGTGTGTCTGGACAGGAAGAGGAGAGCTGAGTGCTCTAAAGGGTGACCTGGGGCCTCTGTGGGGGCAGGCCAGCAGGTGCTGGGTCCACTGACACCAGAACCAGGGATTTTGTATCTCAAATATGAGCTTCAGGGGCAGAAAAACCCATTACTGGTGGTGCTAAATTCACCACCCCATAAGGTGGGATTTACTGGATTTCTCCACTGTAAAATGATCCTTGTTCTCTTTCATTAATAAATACTCTGCGAGAGGTACTTTGTGATTCAGTAAGCATCCTATTTCTCATCACACCTGATCCATTAGTTTAAGCCTGATTGATGAATATTGCCTGAATCAGTTATTACTCTGAGGATTGCCAAATGATGATTTCCTAATTTCTTTATTTTTCCTCTGTAAGCTGACATTCTGTTACAAGCAATATTAAGTTCTCCTTTTATACCCACTCTATTATCCATTACAATATATTATTTATATATTTATGTATTTACTTATATAGTATGGACTCACATTTATTCTGATACTCAGATTGTCCCAGATTTGCTAGGGAGAGCCCCTTCAAACTGGCTCCTATGTCCTTTTGATATGTTTCCATATTTCTTGTAGTACATCCTTACTTTCTGACTTGAATTATTCCAAGCTCACATTATTAGACTTTTCCAGATATAGCTCTAAAATCAGCCATTTTTCCAAGAAGCCCCAGATTCTTTTGGAGAATAATGATGTTTGGAAACTAAGATCTGGACAACAGGTAGCTCATTGTTATAGATATGTCATTGCTTTAGGCCCTCTCGGTGAACCGAGCTACAAAACAGAAATATTATATATGTGTATGTGTATGCTCACAGAAACAGACCCATAAGCCTACACATCTGTATCTCATTATCTACCTATCTTAATGTCTATCTATCCTTCTGTATTCAATAAATCAGGAGTTCATATTAATACCTTTAATTCCAATCTAACACACAGGGTTCACGCTGATCTGGCCCCTTTCCACATTTCTTTCTTTCTTCTTTGACCATGAGAAACTGTGATCCCATTATCCACAGTGTATTTACTTATTTCATCAACCTTAGAATGCACAAAGAGTGTTTTCAGAATTGCTAATCCATATTACTGTGAAGAACAAATCTACTAACTAGATGTCAATATTTGCGTACAGCTATTTTTGTCTTTAGTCTGTGGGATGTCATCCGGATACTGTATTTAAGTTATTTGGGTTCATTCTTTATTCTCTTTTCAGTATGATCATGTTATTCACTCAATATAGAGTTAGTTTATCTGTTACTGTTTTTTTTTTTTTAAGATTTTATTTATTTATTCATGAGAGACACACACACACAGAGGCA
Organism: Canis lupus dingo; assembly: GCF_003254725.2. NCBI lineage: Eukaryota > Metazoa > Chordata > Mammalia > Carnivora > Canidae > Canis > Canis lupus. The sequence continues at coordinate 71,727,731 of NC_064247.1, forward strand.
GAGACATAGGCAGAGGGAGAAGCAGGCTCCATGCAGGGGGCCCTATGTGAGAGTTGATCCTGGGTCTCCAGGATCACGCCCTGAGCCGAAGGCAAATACTCAACCACTGAGCCACCCAGGCATCCCATCTGTTACTGTTTGTATTCCATTTTAGGATTCTTCCATTATCACTGTTGATTTTTTTTTATGTAAAACATTAACATGCTTACAGGTATCCGAACTCAATAAAGAGATGCCCTCAGAGAAATGCCCCTCTCCATTCCTGATCCCACACCTCCAATCTTTCTACCCTTCCTAAACCTTTTCCACCTATCCCTGCACAGAAGCAAGGTCATTGGATTATGACTTATTCTGTATTTAGGAGGATACATGTATACTTTCTCATGGTCTTTGCCTTCTTACAGAAAAGGTAACATATTATAGATATTCTTTATACTTTGAGTTTTTTCACTTAAGAATAATTCCTGGAAGTTGCTCCCTATCATTTAATAGAACTTTCATCCTCATTATTTTTTACTGTGATATCGTTCTTGACTCTGTATGGATATACTGGACTTGATTCAACCATCTCTTGTGTATGAGCACTTATTTCCAGTATTTTGCAATTGCAAACAATGCTGCAATGAATATAAACTTGTACACATGTATTTTCTTATGGTTGGAGCTATATCTTCAGGGTAAATTCCTAGAAGTGAAATTGCTGGGTCAAAAGCTAAATGCAAATGTTGTTTTGTTAAATATTGTCAAATTACTCTCTATAAGATTTGTACCCATTCATGTTTCCACCAGCAATGTATGAGAGTGCCTAAGGTGGTTCACTTTTTAAAAACTTATAAAGACTTCTTTTAAAATAAATACATTTATCACTGACATGATTGAAAACAATCACTTCCCAGAAAAAGAAGGTGATCTGGAAAATAAATGTAGTGTCAACAAAAGGCAAAGTCATATTATAGCCAGTGACAACTGATTGTATAGGCACTGTACCTGGGGTTCCATGACTGTGTTAAAAAGAGAAATTAGCAAAGCTCAAGGTGACTTTCTTAGTAGCATAAGCAGAAAGTTTGAAGGGGAGTTGAAATGACAAGAACACTGTCTCTGTGATCCAGGGATCTTTAGCACTTGATAAGTGTTCTGTTTAGAATCTGACATGCTCTAGCCCTTCCACATTTGGGATACGCCAGTATGTGGACCTGGGACCAGACTCTTGGTGGGGCCTAGAAGGTCCCTGCCTCTCTGCCTGGGTTACATCATAGCCATCTCTCTTGCATGCTACTCCCAGATCTCATTAGAAGTTTCACATGACCAAAATCTCATTATGGCCCTGACTGCAGCATTGTCCAAGACCTTACCTGGCCCTAGGCTTTTGTGCACCTCATCTTAGCTCATCCTTCCAATCAGCCAGCACCTTGCCAAGATCTCACAAAAATGAAGCGGAGCAAAGCAGGTTACAATCTTGGTGTTGTTCCTGTATCTATTTTTTCCAGGGCCACAACCCCCTTCGCCCCACTGCCGAAATGACTTCCCTCTCCCGGTCCATAATACTCAGCTATAAGCCCAGGGACAAGCATGGTTTTAATGCTTTTGCTTTTTTTTTTTTTTTTTTCTAAAACTACTCAGGGACTGGTTGGTGACCAGAGGAGACCATATCAAAGCTTGTCACCTGTGACCTAGAGTCCAGCATCTCAAGCTTATTGTGTTGGCCAGAGGAGGAAAAAGACATTTTAAAAGATTTTTTCATGAAAAGATGAAGAAGAGTAGGCATACATTGGTCTCCTTCCAAATCAGCAACAAATAAAGGGTCCTGTTTATTTTTTTTAACCTGGTGCAAACTCTTATTTATCCAGACAACGCATTTGCTTTGCTGCTTTTGTTTCCCCCTCGAGGCTTCTCCTCAGGCCACAGAATGAAAAGGGCCGCAAGAAGTAAGCCATCAGTAAGCCAGCCTGCCATTCAGTACCTTTTCTTATACACCAGTTATTTGTAAACTAATCAATAAACTTTTCTTATTTTGTTTGCTTCTTTAGAACTCTTAGCAGCTGCCTGCTGAACCATGAAGAAACTTAAAATAGCGATGATCTCCCTTCCATGCTGCCTCTTTCCCCCCATAGAACCCGCAAGCCAATCTGCGGTGTTTATACTCAAGGCCATATGAAGCTAATCTGTATGGAAATAAAGGATAGAAATATTCAGATTGAGTTTTACTAAGTGAACCTGAGGTTTTTCTGTTCAGCAAAATAGGCCAGGTAAATGCGTTTCTGATACAGAATAAATCACTTGTTTGAAGACCTATATTTCCCTTCTGCCATTTTGCTTAGAAGTGGAGAATTCACAGTCCTCTACGTAGCCTGTAAAAAGCACAGGTCTCTCTTCTCTCCCCACTCCACCCCTCCCCAGTAGGTAGTTTCCTGAGCTGAACTCATCTTTCCATTAGGGTCTGAAAGCCCTACTCTCCCAGCCTAGGGCTTGAGGTGCCCAGGTTCTTTGCAAAGAGCCAAAGAAGAAAGAGGGAAGAAAAAGAGTCAGGGATACATTTACAGAGCACCTTCTATGCCAGATCCCAAGGCTTCACTCAGGGAATCTCTAACGTGAAAAACACAGTCTCTGGCCTTGGGCAATAGAGTAATGCCACACATTTATCATTGTGAAGGCAAAGATTAAGACATGTACAGAAGTGCCTCGGGAGAACATAGGAAGAGATCCTCACCAGCAAGACATGTATCCAGCCAACCTTTCTGAAGCACTTGATGCTAGAGCAGGGCCTTTCACTCATTTGTTTATTTACTCATTAATTCAACGGACATCTATTGAATACAGGTACCTTTTTAGGAGTATAAGCGATGGACAAGGGCAGCCTGGGTGGCCCAGTGGTTTAGCGCTGTCTTCAACCCAGGGCCTGATTCTGGAGACCTGGGATCAAGTCCCACATCAGGCTCCCTGCATGGAGCCTGCTTCTCCCTCTGCCTATGTTTCTGCCTCTCTCTCTCTCTCTCTCTGTCTCTCTGTCTCTCTCTCTCTCTGTCTCTCATGAATAAATAAATAAAATCATAAAAAAAAAGCCATGGACAAGGTAAACAAGATCCCTTCTCTCATAAAGCACATAGTTTTAGTGTATCATAAAGCATGACTTGAGATGTGGGAAAGAGGAAAACAGAAGAGAAGAAAGGAATTCCAGGTAAAAGGAATAGGAAGAACAAATACACAGAGGCAGGAAATAGCCTGCTACTCTCTACAGCTGCATTGAGTTCATTATTACTTCACAGTAACCTGAGTCTGGAAGTGGGGAGAAATAATGGAGAGGGCTATGCTGTTGATTTGTCCAGTAGGCAGTACAGACAACTTTGAATCTCCACTCTTTTATGATTCTCTCATGTGCTGCTTCTATATCCCAGGCAGAAAAGACAGTACCTTTCAGGATTCTTGGTGCAAATTTTTTAGAGACAGCTCTTTGGTTCTGTATAGTCAATATATTTTAGTCCATCTAGGGGCATAATTAATGCTGTGGGGCAGAGGTAAGGGAAGCAAAACCAGGGGCAGGTACTGGTGATTTGGTCTTGAGAGAAGACCATTGGCCAAGGCCAGAACATGTGGCCTACAGACTCAGTGACAGCATTTGCCTAATGATAATCTAGTATATATAGTCCATTGAGAGAATCCAGCTGAATGGGAAGGATCCAAACTCCCTGGTTTGTGAATCCTGAGGGGGAACAAATGACAGACATGAATAGCCCTTACTGGATTATCAATTTTTTCCAGGAGTGAAACCAGCTCCTGTTAATTGGCATTTCTAAGTCAAACCATATGAAACTGCCAAAAGTTGATGATTTTTGCTCTATAAAAATGGCAATTTCATATGGTTTGACTAATATGTTACAGAGATAGTATAGAGCTCTTGATATTTATTACCTCACGGAGTCTCACCTCTCTAGTTAAGGCATATACTATTAAGTTCCTCATTCCATAGCTGAAGAAATGGAGACTCAGCAAAGTGATGTAAATTGCCCAAACCACACAACTAGAGGAACCAGGATGCAGACTTGTCTAGTCGTTGTCAAAAATCTGGCTGTGATTGACACGCAGGAGTTTATTCTCTCTGTATGGGAGCCTGTGGGGCCATTGAAGGCCCTGTGGTGTGTGTGGGCCTCATTGGGCCTTTTCTATGCTGTGAATCAACCTCTGTGCTCTGTGCTCTGAAGCCAACATAATTGTGGGTGTCCCAGTCCCCTGCTTGGCTGCAGTTGCAAGGAGCTAGAGGACAAGACACATTCAGCTGAAGACTTGGCTTCTGTTGAAGGTGGAGGCCAGACAAAATTCTTGAAGTGTTTCAGAGATGACTCAGTCTCTACTGGGGTTTCTCATAATGACTGTCTGAGCACCTGTTTGCTCCACCATACCACAGACCGTGTTTTTTCAAGAAGTCTCCCATGACTGAATTGTTAATGTCAAAGCTTATAGAGCTGCCAGCCCTTCTCCAGAACCTAAGCTTCAGAAGGGGAAAGCAGTCAGGATGGGCAAGGTCATGCTGGGAAAACATGCTCCATGAGTCTTAGTGGCTTAACATAATCAATTCCTCTCTGAGTCTGTCTGTACCTCTATCTGTCTGTCTGTCTTTCTCAAGCTACATCTCTAGCACAGAGATGTTGTCAGGAGGCTCTGCTCATCAGAGTCACATAAAGCTCCTGGCTGAAGCAGGTATCCTTCCAACATGTGCTTCTACAAACACGTTGGCCCTGGGAGCAAACATGTCAGATTGTGCACTGGTTCTTAAAGTCTCCATCAAGAAGTGGCACACATCACCTATGCTTATATTTCATTGGCCAAGCCAAGTCACAGGGCCATACCTACCTTAGAAGAGGGTGGGAAAATACAGTGTTACCAGGCATGTGGAAGACACAGCACAAGAAATGCTTGTGATTGCACCAAAAACATTCATAGCTGTTCCAGGTAGTGTAGAGGAATGTCTGCTCATCCCCAGACTGTTAACCCCGGCTTTGCCAAACACATAACCTCAGGGAGGGCTGATTCAATAGGACAAGAGACTGAATGAAGCCAATTCTACCAACCCAAGAAATCATGAGGACATTTCTTAGTTGGATCCTATCAAACTGAGTGTCACCATTGTAGCAAGAAGCTAGACTCCAGTGAGCAAGGGGGGTTTTCTTTCCAACATCTTTCTATATTGCTAAAGCATATCTTTCCCCTTGGTCTTCTACCCCAAGTAGGCTTGGGCCTAGAGAGTAGTCCTACTTGAGCAATTGATAGTAAACTTGACATTACACCCAAATAATCCTTCTATATGAAAGCCAATGGTAATTATATAGAGAAACTTGTCAAAACGCCATTCCAGGATTCCTCTCTGAGTTATGAAAGCCAAATAAACATCTTTAAATCTTGCTTTGGATAGATGTCAGTCGCTGGGATGAGTTGCGCACTACGAATTGATGACATTTAATGTTCATATCAAATCAATTAAATCTGCTTATAGGTAGTTTACAGGTCTTTATGTAATAGATAATGTTGATGAGTTCTTACAAATCCTGATGTGTCTGATGGGAGTATAGACAGTTTATAGGCAATACTAGGAGAAAAAAAGAAAACAAAACTAATGATTTAGTATGTATCGTGATTAGATAGTTGTGGGTTTTTTGGGGCTGTTTTTACATTATATAGTTCTACCCCTCCATTTTCTTAAACTCCATCTAAATCTGGAGGAGATAGAGGCAGTAGGTAAAGAACTTAAACAAAATCTACATGCCAATACAAGCTTATGTCTTCTCTTGCCTCCTTCCTTGTATAAGCCAAATGATAATGTCTAACATGAATGCAGGAAGTAAAAGTTCTGAGAACATTTTACAGTTGTTATTTCTGCCCATAATATCAACTATTTATTTAACAAATGTTTATTTAGCATCCACAACATGCTGTGCAATGAACAGTGAATGAGGTGGACAAGTCCTTGGTCTGTTGGAAATTATGTGTCAGTGGAGACATGGACAGTGAGTGAGGAATAAAATACATGTATAATGGAATTTCAGGTAATAAGAGTCTTTTAAAGAAAGAGCAAAGAATGAGGATGATGAATGACAGGTTTGCTTGAGGGAAAATAGTCAGAGATGCTTTTCCAAAGAGGTAATATTTGGGCCAAGAAATGAACAAAGTGAGTGAGTGAGTCATTGAAAGGTTTTGGGGGAGAGAGATGCAGGCAGAGGGAACCACAAATACAAGGGTCCGATGTGGAATGAATCTGGTATGTCTATAAGCACGAAGGTGAACATGATGATGCTGAGCGAGTGAGGCAGAGCATGGGAGGTGAGCCCAGAGAGGTATGTGGAGGTAAAATCATGAAGGCCAAGATGCAGAATCTGGATTAAATTCCATCTGTGATATAAAATCACTGGAGTTTTGTGAAAAAAAGAGTGACATGATCCAATTTATGTGTATCTTGAACAACTCACTCTGACTACTGTGTGGGGAAAATCAACTGAAGAGGCAAGACTGGAAGCAGGGAGACCAAGTAGAATATTTCACAAATCTGACATAGAAATTGTTGGGGATCCCTGTGTGGCTCAGCAGTTTGGTGCCTCCCTTAAGCCCAGGGCATGACCCTGGAGTCCTGGGATTGGGTCCCACATCGGGCTCCCTGCAGGGAGCCTGCATCTCCATCTGCCTGTGTCTCTGCCTCTCTCTGTGTGTCTCTCATGAATAAATAAAATCATAAAAAAAATTGTGGTGGCCACTCAGGTGGTCAGAATAGTCAAATTTTGTTATATCTTAAAGACAGAACCAATAAGAATTACTGATGGGTTGGATGGAAAGATGATGGAAAGAAGGAAAACATGGACAGCCTCTTAGTTTCTGAGTTGAGTAACTTAGTAAAAGGTGGTGCCATTTCCTGAAAGGGAGGAATTTGAGAAGAGAAATCACAAATTTCTATTTTGTATCTCTAATGTTTGAGATGCTTATTAATTATCCCTAGTGGAGATAACAAATACACAGATGAATCTTTGAATCTAGCATTCCAAGGAGACATCAGAGCTAGATATATCAAGATATAAATTTGGAGGTCATCAGCAAAGAGATAGTATTTAAAGCCAAGAGTCCAAGTGAGTTCACCTTGAGAATGAGTTGTAGATATGGAAGAAAAATGGACAAAGGCCAAAATCCTATGTGTACCAACATTGAAGACTGGGAAAAGACCAGAAAATTGGACTGGCCAGTGATGAGGGAGGAAAACCAGGGAAGTATAGTGACTGGAAAGCTAAAGTAAGGGATGATTTCAAGAGGAATGATTTGGGCCAAGTATAGCCAATGGCACTGAGAACTCAGGGACACACAGTCTAAGACATGGGAATTGGATTGAAGGAGATGAAGACCACTGGGGAATTTAATAAGAGCTGTCTTAGTGGAATCATGTGGAGGAACCTTCGAAGTGTTCTGAGTTACTCAGAGTTGCAACGTCTTTATCTGTAGATGCTCCCACTTTGGGCATGTTCAAATGCTGATGATGGTAATTGAGTAGATTGATGATGCAGTGGATGGAGTGACTTTAAGAGAGAATCCCTGAGTAGATGATGGAGAGTGGGTTTAGAGAGCAATAGAGATGTTTGATCATCATAACAGAAGAGGTTGAGTCTACGTGCACAGATACAGGTGGGAAAGAGAAAACACTCTTCTGATTACTCAGTTTCTTCATAAAATAAGAATCAGGATCATCTATTGACAGTGAGTGTTGGCTGGCTGAGGAGTGAGACAGTGTCAGTAGTTATCTAGATAAACAAGAGGAGGTGTCAGTAGTTATCTGGTTAAACAAGAGGCAGTTTTGGGGGAATCATGGTTGGCTTTTCAGATGATTCCAAAGGCCCACTTGAGATATGTGGCTAGAAATCTGTGAGGCTGGTAAGCATGGTCATGAATTTTTCTCTGACCACATTCTACTTCTCAGGTCCAAGCACAGAGCAAGAAGAGAGATGAATTTAAACAGGGATAAGGTTTAACATAGCAGTGACAGAGGGGGAGCAGGAACTGAAGTGATGGGGTTGTTTTAGGGATGGACCATGGAATCCAAACTGGAGAAAGATTGATGACAGCATGTAAGCCAGGCCTGGAGACTCTGATGGGTGTGAGCACTGTTTGTTGGAGTGTGTAGATTAAAAGTCATGTGTTTGTGGCCAGAAAGTCTGGTGTTTGAAACCTACATATAGAAAGTGGTGCAGCTATTGATAACATATAGATTTAAACATAAAGTCATTTTCCAGAGAGAAGAAAATGTAACAAGGAAACATTGCCATTATTTTTAGACTGTGGCTACTGAAAAAGAATGGGTGGGAATAAATTCCTAACTTGAGTAAGTTATGTGGACTAATGAATCCTGCCCAAAGCATTTTTGAGATCTCCTAATGCAATTTGTTCCTGATATTACAGTGTTAACATTTGATATAAATCTCTCTCTCTCTTTTTTTAAGGAAAATAGACTTAAGTTTAAATTTTGTAATAATCTTATGGTTCTTGGTTTTTCTCTTGCTGATATGATGAATCACATTGATTGTGATTATGAGTGTTGAACCAGCCTTGTGTCCCGGGGATAAATCCTACTTGGTCATGGTGAATAATTTTCTTAATGTGCTGTTGGATCCTATTGGCTAGTATCTTGTTGAGAATTTTTGCATCCATGTTCATCAGGGATATTGGTCTGTAATTCTCCTTTTTGGTGGGGTCTTTGTCTGGTTTTGGAATTAAGGTGATGCTGGCCTCATAGAACGAATTTGGAAGTACTCCATCCCTTTCTATCTTTCCAAACAGCTTTAGTAGAATAGGTATGATTTCTTCTTTAAACGTTTGATAGAATTCCCCTGGGAAGCCATCTAGCCCTGGACTCTTGTGTCTTGGGAGGTTTTTGATGACTGCTTCAATTTCCTCCCTGGTTATTGGCCTGTTCAGGTTTTCTATTTCTTCCTGTTCCAGTTTTGGTAGTTTGTGGCTTTCCAGGAATGCGTCCATTTCTTCTAGATTGCCTAATTTATTGGCCTATAGCTGTTCATAATATGTTTTTAAAATCGTTTGTATTTCCGTGGTGTTGGTAGTGATCTCTCCTTTCTCATTCATGATTTTATTAATTTGAGTCTTCTCTCTCTTATTTTTAATAAGGTTGGCTAATGGTTTATCTATCTTATTAATTCTTTCAAAGAACCAACTCCTGGTTCTGTTGATCTGTTCCACAGTTCTTCTGGTCTCGATTTCATTGAGTTCTGCTCGAATTTTAATTAACTCTCTTCTTCTGCTGGGCATAGGGTCCATCTGCTGTTTTTTCTCTAGATCCTTTATGTGTAAGGTTAGCTTTTGTATTTGAGTTCTTTCCAGTTTTTGAATGGATGCTTGTATTGTGATGTATTTCCCCCTTAGGAAACCAAGAACCATATGATCCTCTCATTAGATGCAGAGAAAGCATTTGACAAAATACAGCATCCATTCCTGATCAAAACTCTTCAGAGTGTAGGGATAGAGGGAACTTTCCTCGACTTCTTAAAAGCCATCTACGAAAAGCCCACAGCAAATATCATTCTCAATGGGGAAGCACTGGGAGCCTTTCCCCTAAGATCAGGAACAAGACAGGGATGTCCACTCTCACCACTGCTATTCAACATAGTATTGGAAGTCCTAGCCTCAGCAATCAGACAACAAAAAGACATTAAAGGCATTCAAATTGGCAAAGAAGAAGTCAAACTCTCCCTCTTCGCCGATGACATAATACTCTACATAGAAAACCCCAAAGCCTCCACCCCAAGATTGCTAGAACTCATACAGCAATTTGGTAGCGTGGCAGGATACAAAATCAATGCCCAGAAATCAATGGCATTTCTATACACTAACAATGAGATTGAAGAAAGAGAAATTAAGGCGTCAATCCCATTTACAATTGCACCCAAAAGCATAAGATACCTAGGAATAAACCTAACCAAAGAGGTAAAGGATATATACCCTAAAAACTATAGAACACTTCTGAAAGAAATTGAGGAAGACACAAAGAGATGGAAAAATATTCCATGCTCATGGATTGGCAGAATTAATATTGTGAAAATGTCAATGTTACCCAGGGCAATTTACACGTTTAATGCAATCCCTATCAAAATACCATGGACTTTCTTCAGAGAGTTAGAAAAAATTATTTTAAGATTTGTGTGGAATCAGAAAAGACCCCGAATAGCCAGGGGAATTTTAAAAAAGAAAACCATATCTGGGGGCATCACAATGCCAGATTTCAGGTTGTACTACAAAGCTGTGGTCATCAAGACAGTGTGGTACTGGCACAAAAACAGACATATAGATCAGTGGAACAGAATAGAGAACCCAGAAGTGGACCATGAACTTTATGGTCAACTAATATTTGATAAAGGAGGAAAGACTATCCATTGGAAGAAAGACAGTCTCTTCAATAAATGGTGCTGGGAAAATTGGACATCCACATGGAGAAGAATGAAACTAGACCACTCTCTTTCACCATACACAAAGATAAACTCAAAATGGATGAAAGATCTAAATGTGAGACAAGATTCCATCAAAATCCTAGAGGAGAACACAGGCAACACCCTTTTTGAACTTGGCCACAGTAACTTCTTGCAAGATACATCCACTAAGGCAAAAGAAACAAAAGCAAAAATGAACTACTGGGACTTCATCAAGATAAGACGCTTTTGCACAGCAAAAGATACAGTCAACAAAACTAAAAGACAACCTACAGAATGGGAGAAGATATTTGCAAATGATGTATCAGATGTATCTTCTGATGTATCAGAAGATATTTGCAAATGATGTATCAGGCTAGTTTCCAAGATCTATAAAGAACTTATTAAACTCAACACCAAAGAAACAAACAATCCAATCATGAAATGGGCAAAAGACATGAACAGAAATCTCACAGAGGAAGACATAGACATGGCCAACACGCACATGAGAAAATGCTCTGCATCACTTGCCATCAGGGAAATACAAATCAAAACCACAATGAGATACCACCTCACACCAGTGAGAATGGGGAAAATTAACAAGGCAGGAAACAACAAATGTTGGAGAGGATGCGGAGAAAAGGGAACCCTCTTACACTGTTGGTGGGAATGTGAACTGGTGCAGCCACTCTGGAAAACTGTGTGGAGGTTCCTCAAAGAGTTAAAAATAGACCTGCCCTACGACCCAGCAATTGCACTGCTGGGGATTTACCCCAAAGATTCAGATGCAATGAAACGCCGGGACACCTGCACTCCGATGTTTCTAGCAGCATTGTCCACAATAGCCAAACTGTGGAAGGAGCCTCGGTGTCCATCGAAAGATGAATGGATAAAGATATGGTTTACGTATACAATGGAATATTATTCAGCCATTAGAAATGACAAATACCCACCATTTGCTTCAACATGGATGGAACTGGAGGGTATTATGCTGAGTGAAGTAAGTCAATCGGAGAAGGACAAACAGTGTGTGTTCTCATTCATTTGGGGAATATAAATAATAGTGAAAGGGAATATAAGGGAAGGGAGAAGAAATGTGTGGGAAATATCAGAAAGGGAGACAGAACATAAAGACTCCTAACTCTGGGAAACAAACTAGGGGTGGTGGAAGGGGAGGAGGGCGGGGGGTGGGGGTGAGTGGGTGACGGGCACTGAGGGGGACACTTGACGGGATGAGCACTGGGTGTTATTCTGTATGTTGGTAAATTGAACACCAATAAAAAATTAATTAAAAAAAAGAAAAAAAATAACTTTTGTAATAATCTCACAGTGTATTGCTACATTGACAATTTTTTTTTCTTGACTGTAGGAGAAGAAATAGATTAGAACAGAGTGGGAAATACTATGGGTTCTGTAGCCTCTCCTGGCAATAATGTAAACTGTAGTGAGTGACCTTGAACTGATGTGCCATTATTTTTTTTTGATGTGCCATTATTAATAGCAATGATTGTGAATTTTTGTGCTATCTTACACTTTACATGTAATCTGGGAGGTTTTGTAAACATCTAGACACCCCCACAGGTGTCATAATACCCCCACATTAGTCATGTGAACAGCATCCAACATGTCTTTATGGAAAAATAGAGGAGGAAGATGTGCACTGCAGCTCTAGGCAGACAGTATGGCAGCTTGTTATAGAAATGACCCCAGCGGGGATCCCTGGGTGGCTCAGTGGTTTAGCGCCTGCCTTTGGCCCAGGGCGCGATCCTGGAGTCCCAGGATTGAGTCCGTGTCGGGCTCCCAGCATGGAGCCTGCTTCTCCCTCTGCCTGTGTCTCTGCCCCCCTCTGTCTCTCTCTCTCTCTCTCTCTATGTCTATCATGAATAAATAAATAAATAAATCTTTAAAATAAGAAAAATAAAAAAGAAAAAAGAAATGACTCCAGCAAATCACACTCCCTGCAAAGTGATTTTGCTCCTCCTTCCATCAGAATTAGAATTAATTTCCCCATGCTTTGGTCTGAGATGACCTTGTGGCTTGTTTTGACTAATGAGATGTGGTCTAGAAGTGACGTGGTGTGACTTCTGGGTCTAGACCTCAAGAGGCCTTATGCTTCTGCTCTTGCTTTTCTGGAACAGAGCTGCCTCCACATAGAGGTCCAGGCTAGATTTTGGAGGATGAGAGCTATAGCAGCAAGAGGCCCTGCAGGCATTCATGTGAATAAGGCCATCTTCATTCATACAGCCACTATTAAGTCACTAGCTGATTGCTGTCATAGAAATGACCCTAATTAAGACCAGCAGAAGAACCACTCTGCTGAACTCAGGCCAAATTGCTAACCTGTGGAATTGTGAGCTAATGAGTGACTGTAGTTTTATATTACTAAGCTTTAGGGTTGTTATGCAATAAATAGTTGATGCAACCAGTAAGAGTTACTAACAACCAGTACAGGGAGAGAAAGAAGTAACATTTATTGAGTACCTACATTGTGTTGAGCAATGCCTGAGAACATTATCTTGATTTTGCCTTACAATACCTCTCTGAGGAGGCATAATTTTCTTCCCAGTGGGAATACTAGAGGTCAAAGAATCTCAGCAGCTGGTCCAAAGTCACATATCTGATGAGTAATAGAGCACAGATAAAAACCCAACCAAAGCCCATTCTTCAAATACATCAGCTTCACAACCTCGATGCATTTGTAAAACATCTCTGTAAATTTGACATATCTTTATGCTGTCTGAAATATTATTTATTTAATAATATTTTCCTTAAATTGGCTCATTTGAATAAGTTACTAGACAAATAAATATATTTAAAGCAGAATCATTTTGTTACTAGGACAAATAACCACGCCTAATATTTATTGAATGCTTTCCCCAGGTGAGCTCTCTTCCATTTGCTTTGCATGAATGAATTGATTTAATCCTCACAGAAATTCAATCAGGTTAGAGCTACTGTCATCATCATCCCCTTTGGAAAGATAAGAAACATGAGTTGGGAAGATTAAATAGTTGTTCAATGTCACCAAAGAAATTGGTAGTAGAGGCGTGGTTGTGCTACTGGCATCCAGGGGTGGGGAGAGACCAGGGATGTTACCAAACATCCTACAATATACAACACAGCCTTACATCTCCAACAAAAAATGATCCCGCATAACTGTCAATAGTGCCAAGTTTAAGAAACCTTGTTTCTGCCTTTCTAAATGGTAAACAAAAATAAGTATTGGTTGCCATGAATGGAAACTCAGAAAAAAAAAAAAGAAAAAAGAATAATACAAAAGAATCTCTAGAAGCTGTTGCTTGCCAAGACTGGGTGTCTTGGGAGCTTCTTTTTGCTGAAAAAGATTAACAAAATGTTAGAGAGATGGTAAAGGCTAGAGACTCTCTCCTTGGGTGTAATCAGAGGATTGTAAGAGACTTATAATTGGAATTAAATCTCCTTGTGTGATTCTAAGTAATTTATGCCATGTCCATGTCCCTATCAAATCATCCCACAATCCACTGGTGCAGAGCTCATCCTTTGGAAAATGCAGGTGGACAATCTGTACCCCATGGGCCAATCTAGCCCATCACCTACTTTCTTAATAAATTTTGGGGGGAACATAGCTATTCTTAACCCATTAGTAATATAACCTAATAACATAACCCATTCTTTTACATATCGTATATGGCTGCTTTTGCACCACAAAGACAGAGTTGCTTTGTGGCAGCAGAGACCATTTGGCTCACAAAACCCAAAATGTTTACTGTCTGGCCCATTGTAGAAGGGCCTGACCCCTGCCTAGAACTATGCTTGGTACATAGTAGGCAATCCAGCCAATTATGTGCTAATACTTACTGAATGAATAAAGTCCTGGGAGACAACTGCTCTTCTCTGTCTTCCCTCTCCGCCAGTACCTCCTTCCTCCTACTCCATCTTACCCATGCCTATTTAATTATTTGTTTGTTTTTGCATTTCCATATTGCTCACCATGAAATGATAGCTCCATTCTTAAAACACACACTTGTCCACAGAGTAGTTGATCACTGTAAGCTGCTCCGTTTTAGGGATCAGAGATATAAATGGGTCTCCCTGAGAAGGGATGGTGATGGATCACCATGTTCTCAGGAATCTGAGCTATTCCCTTTCTCCTACAGCTGTTGGTATTCACTGCACTTTCTCAGCTCCAGAGTTAAGGGATATATAATAGACACAGGAAGACCTATAAAAGTAACATCTGAAACTGCCGCAGAGCTGAGTATTGATTTATTCATTACTATAAATTTTTTGTCATTACTATGCAATTGCTCTATCTCAGGAAGAATTGATAGATGTGGTTGGAAGCTGCAACCCACTGTGCAAAACTTTTTCCCCCTTCTATAATTTCCTGTAACTCTTCTAAAGAATCATTATTCCTTATTACATAGCTCTGGCATGCCACCTATTTAGATAAATGCATGAACAAGTGTGCAGTAAATATTCATAGTGGCCCATGTGTCAACGGTATATGTCACTAATTAGATAATTTAGTAGTTCAAATAAATAAATAAGAAAACAGAAGCACACCCAGGAAAATAGTGAAATAAAACACAGACTCCTTGTAGGAATCCAGGCAAATAGGACAGCTTTTCAGACTATAGGATCATCTTATATATTGGAAACCAATCAGAAGGTCACAATGATGCTTAATGATGCTGCTTACATGGGGGAGAAGCCTAGATCCACAAGTGCATATGTCTATTTGGATCTTCTTAACAAGCTACATACTTATTTACTTAAGCAAGGCCACTCTGGATGGGTCTTAGGGGATTTGGTGACCTTTTGCCTCTTATCCTGCTCATTTTCTTGGGTCTGTTATTTATGATCCTGCTGATACCAACAGAACTGGGCTCAGAGTCTGAAAACGATGGGTTCAAGTTCTGAGTCTGATACAAAGTGGGTAAGTTACTCATTCAGCTTGGGCCTCAGTATTCTTATCTGTATAATGGAAATCTAATTTGAGGAATAAGGGCAATGATGATGAATTGCAAATGAGACAAGAGACAAGGAAGCCCTTTTCAGGGTCCAGTGTTCCAAATGAACATTAGAGGACATTTGTCTGTTTGCTTGTTTTATTTTAAATGAATGCTCTCAAGAAAAGTAAGCTAGGCAGACAGAGCAGCTATTTAGAGAATCAAGCTACTATTTACTGGGTGCCTCCTTTGTATCAGGCATTGAGATTACAGATACTTTCTATAGGTTAATGACTAGAATCCAACTTGGTGAAGTAAAGGATGTTTTTGCCATGTTTAACAGATGGGGAAACTGAGGATGAGAGACACTCAGTGTAACGTACTGAAGACGGCAGATCTGGTAAGTGATGCCAGATGGAAATCTCCCTTTCTCTGGCTCTTTCATATCCATTATGCTGCTGGTGATATGCTATGTTGTCTCCAGGTTTTAGTTGAAAGGACTTAATTTGTTTTGTATTTTAGAAATTAAAAAACAAAACAAAATTTCAATCTGAGTTGTCCAGATAGCTTGACTATATTGACAAAATTCATAGTGATCTTCCTCAACTGAGCAACTCAGAGTTCTGTTTACACAAATGTAGTTACCCCAAACAGTCAGTTTGATTAAGGGTCTCTGTGGTGACCTCATGAAGTGGTGTTAAGCAAAAATAATTGGATCTAGTGAATCCTGAGATCTGTCTGATTAGCTCCTAATGCATGAATCTGGCCTTAGCCCTTTCCAGTGGTGTGTTAGAATATGAAGGAGATGGATTCACTTTGTCAAAGAGCTAAAGCCAAATCTTTTAGGCATGCCTAAGCTAGTCAAGGCCTCGTGTGGGCATATTCATTTCTCAAATGCAGATAGGATGAATCTGCATGTTGCCATTAAGCAGTCATATAAAAATTAAACTTATTCATACCATCCTTAGAGCCAGCCAAATTATCTGATCAAGGTGCCCCATTTCTGGTTTGGGTTTATCTAGTCATAACTGAGAGTCCTCATTAATTTATTTAGCAAATATTTAATTTGCACTTCTGTGTGTCTGTAGCAATGGAAGACATTGGAGGTACAAGGATTAATTACATTAATGTGAATGTACCTATTCAGGGAGCCCTGGTTAAAAGCCCCTGCTGTAATTGTTGAACAATACAAATGTAGAGGGATAGATGGATAAATATAGGGATGTGTGGATAGGTGGATAAATGAATAAATTGATAATGAATGGAAGTGTCTTAATCATGTAGGTACCTTTTTGAGCTTTCTTTTGACCCTCAGGAAGACTCAGAATGACTTACTAATATCTCTGTGACTAATGTTGGTACCCAAATGAATCTCTTCAGATCCCATGTTGATATGTCTCACTGCAAATTTTCTTTCTTTTTATTGATAACTGGAGTTCTTGCCTTTTGTCTATTGAGTAGTTTTTGTCTCTTAGCCAGTCCTTCCTAACTACCTTTTTGGTTGTACTCTCTGCATGGGTTTGAATCAGGGTTCATCTGTTCCTCTCTTTGAACCTCACTGGAAGTCTCCCAGTGACGACATCAGTACCCACAGGGGTGGAATTCTACAAAGGTGGATAAATGAATGGAGGCTAATCAATGGAAGATTGTGGGTGGAGGCAGAGAATGGGTAACCATATTGCTCACATTTGTTCCTCCAACATCAGCACCGGTGCCTGGCCCATAATACGTCATCACAGATTTAGTGAAGAAGTGGTTAGGTGACTGAATAAGTAAGTGATTCAGTGACTGAAGAAGAAGTGATGGGTAATTCAGTAGGTAATGAATGGATGGATGCATCTATGCATGAATGAGTGGATAAATTGTTGTATTGGTTATTGGGTAAGTAGGTGGATAAATGGGGGAAATGTAACTAGATAAATGATTGAAAGGGAATAAATGGGTGGATACTTGCATCAGTAGATGAATGGGTGGGTGAGTAAATGGATAAATAGATGAATGGATGGATAGATATATGGATGTATATTTGCCTGGGTAAAACTTAGAGGATCTAGGAGTAAGTGGATGATTGTGTGAATAAAAGAATGGATGGTGGGATGAATGTTTGGATTGTAGCCCTAAAGCCTGTTGGGCACTGGGAGAAGATGGGCTGATACTTAAACTATGCCCTGATTATGGCCAAAGTAAACAATCCTCTTGGTTTAAGGGAATGATGCTGCTGGCTTTGGGAAGATTAAGGGCATGGCACACAAGGGCATGGAAAGTCTGACTGGCTGGCCAGAAGAGTGATAATGACTCGTGGTTTCCAAGCACTGTTTATAAAATAACCAAAGAAGCAATGAGTATGTTTCTTGGGTTCCTTGAGGCCACAGAGAGGAGGGACGTAACCTCAGCAGGGACAGCTTTATGTGAAAGGTTAGCCAACACAGAGTACATGACTGCTGGGGGTTATACACCCACTGTTGACCAGAGGGCCTTTCTATTTTCTACTTTTCTTCTTCCTTCCTTTCCTCCTTTCCTCCTTCCTTCCTTCCTTCCTTCCTTCCTTCCTTCCTTCCTTCCTTCCTTCCTTCCTTCCATTTCTTTCTCACTACCCTGGCCCAGACAAGGATGACCCAGGGCCAGAATGCAGAGCCTTCTGGGAACTGACCCATGCTTTGCCTTGAAATTTGGAACTTCACCTAGGTGACCAGTTTAGACTTCTAGCTGAGCTGGCTGGCTGATTTCCCTGCTCAGGATCATTTACCTCATATGTGTTCTGATTAACTAAAAGAAGCTGTGGTAGAGAGTGGAATGAGCATGGGGCTTGGATCCAAACAGATTTGTTGTCTAGTGACCTTGGGAAGTTTCCTGTACTTTAAAAACTCTGCTTTATCTGCTAAAGATAATGAGGAGAGTGTATAAAATCAAAAACACTTGTTTTATATGGTTACTGTAAGAATTAAAAGAAATAATGTGAAAAAAATCATACCCAATTGGTACCTACTAGGTGTCTTATACAAGTAAGTAACTCTTTGGTTTGTTAATTCCTTATTCTCCCTTCTGTAGTTAAGGTACAGCAGCCCATATGAGACCGGGATATGACTTAGGTGTCAAGTGGGTCCATTCATTTGGTCCATTGAAGACTTGAGGAAAACAATGTGTGGTGTTTCCTCAAAAAGTTATGCATAGAACTGCCCTATGATCCATCAGTTCCACACCCAGGTCCATATCCCAAAGAACTGAAAGCAAGGACTCAAGCAGGTACTTTTACACTAAAGTTTTATAGCAGCGTTATTCCACTAAAAAGGTAGAAACAATTCAAATGGCCATCACCAGATGAATGGATAAACAAAATGTGGTCTAGCCATACAATGGAATATTCTTCAAATTTAAATAGTAATTGAATTCTGACACATGCTACAATATAGATGAACCTTGAAAACATCATGCTAAATGAAATGAGCCAGATACCAAAAGTTGGTTGTTATATGACCCATTCATATGAGGTAAGTTCACAGAGACAGACAGAACAAAGCTTAGAGATTACTAGGGGCTTGGAGGAGGAGGATGGAGAGTTACTGTTTCAATGGAAACTTTTGTTTGAGTTGATGAATAAGTTTTGGAAATTGATAGTGATGATTGTTGCCCAACACAGTGAATGTACTGTATGCCATTGAATTGTATACTTAATTTATTTTAATTATTAGAAATAATTAAAGTGGTAAATTTTGTCATAAATGTTTTAAATTTTAAAAAGTTGCCCATGGCTATTCAGGGTCTTTTTTGATTCCATACAAATTTTAGGATTATTTGTTCCTGCTTTGTGAAAAATGTTGATGGCATTTTGATATTGATTGCAATGAATGTGTAGATTGCTCTGGGTAGCATACAAACATAGTGATCTGAAGGGGCACCTGCACCCCAATGTTTATAGAAGCAATGTCTACAAGAGCCAAACTATGGAATGAGCCCAAATGTCCGTTGACAGATGAATGGATAATGAAGAGTGTATATATATATATATATATATATATATATATATATATATATATATATGCTGTGTGAGTGTATATATATATATATATACTGTATATATATATATATATATATACTGTATATATATCCCATATATATACAATGGGATATATATATATATGCACACACACTAATATATATATATGTGTATACAAACACACACACAATGGAATATTACTCAGCCACCAGAAAAATGAAATCTTACCATTAGCAATGACATGGCTAGAACTAGAGGGTAATATGTTAAGAGAAATGTCAGTCAGGGAAAGATAATTGTCATGATTTCACTCATGTGGAATTTAAGAAATAGCATAGAAGCATAGTGGAAGGGAGGGAAAAATAAAATAAAATAAAAATAGAGAGGGAGGCAAATCATAAGAGATTCTTAACTATAGGAAACAAACCGAGGGTCACTGGAGGGGAGGGGTTGGGGGATGGGGTAACTGGGGAATGGGCATTAAGGAGGGTACTTGATATAATGAGCACTGGGTATTATACACAACTGATGAATCACTGAACTCCACCACTGAAACTAATAATACACTATATGTTAATTAATTGGATTAAAATAAAATTAAAGTAAAAAAATAATTAAAAAATTGGCCCCTCAAACACCCTCAAAATAGAATTTGTGCCTGTGAGCTACACAGGTTTGCCTAAGCCCATGGGGTCAGACAACCTGGCTCAACTAGTTCTCAGAATACGTTAAGCTATTCAGCAGCAGGATTGCTTTCCAGGATGGGAGGCAGGCACAACCAACACTACTAGTTCTCCTAGTAGTTCTCGTGTTCCTGTCAGCATCTCATCATTCATCTGATTGGCCTCAGTGAGATAGATAGCTAGTGTTAGCTGCCATTGTTTTTTGACTGGGTGATTGTGCTTGAGGTTTAAATTTCTGAAAGTGAAGGTATGATTGGCCCAAGCTCTTAGAAAAAGTGGTTGGATTCTGGACAGACAACAATAACTATGAAGAGGAGGGTAATGTTAAGACTGTTCTCACCCCTGCCCCAATCAGCGCCAGACGCCCTGAAATCCATCTTATTCCATCACTCTTACTGTTCCCAGATATTTAGACAGGGAGGCCACAGATCAAAGAAAGACTGTTCTGGCCCGAACATAGGATGACATACATGGAAAACCCAAGCTCTGCAGGAATCCTGTTGCAATATATGAAGAGCTGGAGCCTCAATTATGGGTACTCTGAGGACAAAATTTCAGACTTTACTCTGGCTTTTGTCAGCTTAAGACTCTTAAAGTAGTTTACACAAAGATTTGTATGTCTGAATTTTTCCCTGGCAGGTTCTTATTATAACCTAGATAAGGCAAATCCCGAATATTTGTGGTTAGCAACAATAAGGAATTTTCAAGTTGTCTGACGTTTTCTAGCCATGCAGATCACCACCTAGGATCAATATTCAGCTCTGAGACAAAAGGAGACATATAGATGGTGGGAAAGTTTTTCATGGTTTGTGCAGTGTCTGAGTTTCAACTCCTTAGCACCTTCGACCTCCCTTTGGTCCCTGTTTCTCTCTTTCATCTGTATGTGCGCATGTGTGCGCGTGCATGTGCGTGCACACACACACACACACACACACACACACACACCAGACCTTTTGCCCTACACAGCATTCTTTCAGAGCTATTCAAAGGGAAATGTGGATGTCTAACTACCTAACAAAAGTATCACTAACCAGCACTGCAGAAGAGGGAAGGGACATTTAAAAGTGAAGTTTTTGCCTTCTCTTCCCTTTGCGATCTCCTGGCCATAGGTTGTATCCTTTGCTTCCATGACAAGCTGGTTTTAGACCTTCCAGAGTTGAGCAGAACAACTGTTACCACGTCAGTAAACAGAAGACTGTTTACGTAAAAAATATAGATTTCCTTTAAGCGCTTTGCTTAAGCCTTTAGTACGTTGAATTTACATTATTATTGTTTATGTTCCCAGAAGTCGGCAGGAGGATGGCCTTGTTGCAGTTTATGTGGTTTCATGATTCACACTTGATGAGGCAGCTATCACACAGGGCGGGGATGGGGAGGCGGGGAGAGTCAGGGAAGCGCAAAGAAGATGAGAGCAAGCTCACTTGTGGGATCTATAGCCTTAACATAATGGTACAGCCAAGGGCCCGGGGATTTCTGAGTCAGTCTTTCAGATTCCCAGACATGTTGATCAGTTTTGAAACTGGCCCACCCACAATATCTGTTGCACCTGATATTCACTTTGGCCGTGTTTTTCAGGGGTTCTCCTGAGATCCGAGCTCCTCCCCCAGCTGTCAGCTTAACAGTGTGCTCAGCTCCTGTCCCCTGGGTCCTCAGAGTGCCATGTGGAGATCTGTTTGCCAGCCAGTGCTGAGTGCCTTCTATGTGCAAGTGACACCCATACAGATATGTTTCCAGGTTGGTGGGCCCTGGTGGAGAAGGGGAGTCTGACCCCAGTGCCAGAAGTTTCACAGTTTAAAACTTGATAGAGTGTCACCACAGGCCATCTCCTGTGGTGAGTCCAGCTTAGAGCCATGTCAACTAGTTCTGAGCTAGATTTCTAAGAGGGTCAAAATCAAGAGAATGTGTTCTCTTTTATGAGGCATTGAAACAGAATGGATAAAAACCTGTGTTTTGGAAACATTTAAATCTTTTCTATTAGTTTGTTTGATTCTTTGTTGTTTATTTTTTCTTTGAGACCTAGCCCTGCTTCTCATTAGCTACATGGCTTTGGGCAAATTTCTTAAACTCTTTGTCCCTTAATTTACTCATCTATAATTGGGGGATGCTCCACCTCATAGGCTTCTGAGAGGACTAGATGAGATAATGCATGTAAAGCACTGGGCATAGTACCTGATAAATAGTAAGTTCATAATGGCTGGTAATAAGACCTAAAAACTATTTTTATTATATAAAGGTGGCAAACAGGAAAATAGGCATCTAAAGTAGAGGGAAGGTAAACCAGGAGGAGTTTCATGGGCCATGTTTTAGACGCTCTGGAGGCATTTTTGAGTGCATGCTGCTTATGGCTTTGGTGTGGGATCCTGGGGATATTAAAGGCCTCAAGTTGCTGACTCTTCTGGGAATAGCTTGAGAACCAGATGATCCAAGGATCCCACTCATATTCCATTAGGATAATATGCCCACTTCAGGACTCCTCGTCCTCTGCAACCATCTTTTAATCAATTATTCTGGGCTCCACATGTCCTAGACACTTGATATTTTAACTTGTAAGCTTTCATTCATAAAAAGTTGAGCCATTCATGGCCACCAGACATGAATTAGTGTTTGGGGACAATGTCTGTTATCAAGTATGCTAACTTTTGACAACTCGGTATCGTTTCTGAAGTCAATGCATTCATTCCATTGTTTATTACTTTATTCAACAAATATTTATTGATTATCTACCATGTGCCAGGCTCTGTGATAAGTGTTGGGGATGCTATGGCAAGCAAAACACACAGAATTATCACTGAACATGGAATCTAGTTGGGGGAGGCAATTTCAAATAATCATAAAAATATATACAAATTATAGATTATTGTAAGTGCTATGAAGGTGAAACATAAGGTCCCATGAGGACATATAGGAAGATGCCTGAGCATCTGGGGTGAAGGTTATCAGCAGGTCCCTCTGCAGGAATAATGTTGGAGTTGAAAAATAAGGAATTAACAAAGTTGAAAGGGCTAGAGGTAGACAGAGAAGAATCATAGGGTGTTCTGGTTATCTCCTGCTGCATAACATATCACCCCAAAACTTGGTGACTTTTGACAACATTTGATGATCACTTCTCCTAGTTCTGTGGTTGACTGGGGTCAGCTGGGTGATTTTTGCTTATAGTTGTAGTCAGTTGTTGACTTGGACTCCACTAGATTTGACACCCAAGATGGCTCCCTCAAGTGACAGTTGATGCTGGCTGTGGGCTAGGAGCTCAGCTGGGTCTGTCAAATGGAACATCTGCATGTGACTTCTGTGTGGAGCTTAGGTTTTTGACAGCATGGCAACTGGGATGTGAAGGGGAGTACCCCACGAGTGTGTTCCAACAGGCCAAAGTAGAACCTATAGGACTTCTTATGACCTAGCCTCAGCAATCCCAGAATATCACCTTTGTCCCATTCTAATTGTCAAGTGAGTTGCCAAAGCCAGCTCAGATTCAAAAATAAGGGAGATATAGATTCTGCTTCTTAGTGGCAGGAAGGCACATATACGCAGGGAGTAAAGAACTCCTGGGCAGTCATCTTAAGAACAAGTTACTCTGTGTGGCTTTTGCTCTTGCTATTCAGTCTAGAATGATCTTTCCTGAAATAGTTACATTACCTACATCATTTAGATATCAGTTCAAAATATCTCCTTAATTCAAAAGATCTTCCTCAAAGAGGGCTTCATTGACCTTTGTATCCAGTCACTTTCTCTCTCATGACTGTATTGAATTATTTTCATAGTACTTACCACTCCAGAATTTTCCCTTTCTTGGATTATTTGCCACAGTTTTCCCATAGTTAACCTCACAAACCTATAAAACATAAGCCTTATAAGGTCACAGTCTTGGTCACCAATGTATCCCCTACAAATATGCCTGACAGTGAGAACTGAAAAAATACCTACTGAGTGAAGAAAGAGGATTCTAAGTGGAAGAAATGCCACACACAGAGATCCTGAGGCAGGAAGTGAGCATGATAATCTGAGGAAATGAACAAAGCCATGTGTGTTGGAACCGGGGAATAGAGAGGCAGCCACATACCATGGGGGCCCACAGCAGCATCCTGCTTGGTCACAGTCAGCCTGGTTCATTCCTGACCATGGTCACCATTTTCTGAAGTGCAAAAAGTATGCATATGTTCTGTTATGCAAGCGCTCTGGCTTGAATATGTCTAATGTGTGCTCCAAATGACTCACTTAATGGATAAATGGCACCCGCTGAATTTGTACTCCATATTCTTATGTCTTACTCTTTCTAAAAGTAATTGAAAAAACAACAACAAAAAGACTGACAAACAACCAAATGATCATCACCTACATACCAAGAAGTTTTGCCCTTTTCCTGGGAGATGCTGGGACCTTGTTTCATTATTTCTTACAACACTGGGATGTTGATATTTTAAATCTCCCCCTTTTTTATGCCAGTGGTGGAATTCAGATCTCGGGAAACTTGCCCAAGGCTCTCCAGCCTAGTACCAGTAGCTGCTGGGTTCAAACATAGGTCTGCTTTACCTCAGAGCCCTGCAGAGTTTTGGGTAATGGCCTAAGTCATAAGGAGAAAGAAATCAGGGAAGACAAATGTCTAAACCAAACCCCAGAATGATATATTTTCCTCGTGGCATTGAACCAACTTGCTGAGCCCCATGATAACTGGCCGACTGTGATTATAAGGCAAGGATCTGATTCCTGCCTCAATCATGACTGAATAACCACTAGTTAGGAATCATGAAAGGGCCCAAATGAGTGGTGCAATGGGGATGAGGAAAGGTCCACAGTTGCCAGAGATGGATACGAAGGCAGTCAGAGGTGGGGATACTTCAGTCAAACCCAAAGCAAAGCCACCAGAACATTATGTTCTGACCAGGGCAAGGGGAGGGGGTTGTGGTTGGGGAGATTGTTGGCGATCCACTGGCTGACAGCCACCATTTTTAACTGGTGCTCATTCTTGGTGAGTATTGTGTGTGTGTGTAAGTCACATCAGGGGACTCCCAGCTGGCTCTCATTTACACCCTCCAGTGCCAGGGTCTCTCTCTCCTAAACCCTTGTGAACTGTCATCATTTCAATATTTTCCTGTGCTTGAATGGGCTTCTCACTTAATATCTCAGTCTATGTTTTGAGCTATTTTCCTCTTTATTTTTTCTCCATATGGGGAAAACTTAAATACATTTTTTTAAGGAGATGGCAGAGGAACTTAGCCTAAGTCACACCATCTGTAGTGGTGGACACTTTAGATATTTGTCTGGGAAGGGAAATTTCTTTTCCATGTTTTCTCCTGTTATTCTTTGGGAAATCCAGGGAATGATAAGAAAAGAAAGAAAAGAAAAGAAAAAGATTGAAAGGGATAAACAAAAAGAAAGGGGAGGGATCCCTGGGTGGCTCAGTGGTTTGGCGCCTGTCTTTGGCCCAGGGTGCGATCCTGGAGTCCCGGGATCGGGTCCCACGTTGGGCTCCCGGCATGGAGCCTGCTTCTCCCTCCTCCTGTGTCTCTGCCTCTCTATCATGAATGAATGAATGAATAAATAAATCTTTTAAAAAAGGGGGGGAAGGAAGGAAGATGGTAGGGAGGAAGAAAGGAATTGAGTGAGAGAAAGGAAAGAGAAAAGAGAAGAAAAAAAGAAAAGAAATTTCCAAAGGGAGGGAGAACAAACTTTCAAAGAAGACCTGGAAATAAGAGAAACTAAGCTGCCTAACAAATATTACAGCAAAACTTAAGCAATATCTCATTTCTCAGAAGGGATACACGAGAAGGATGCACTGAAGAATTTGCATTGGACTCAGAGATACAGTGATCTGTGCTACTTATTTTTTACATATTTGTGTGTGTGTGTGTATGTGTGTGTGTACTAAAGCCAGGGTTAGCTCTCCAGGAGAAATCCTAGGTAGATTTGAAAGTGGAGAAGGGTGCTGAGTAGAAGGGGAGAGTATTTCAGCCAATGCAGACTATTACTGAAATTGATGTTCTTGGCCTCCACTGTTTACCTTGTTGCCTGCCAGGGTAACTATGACCCCAGCTGAACCCCCACCTCCTAAATGATACCTAGAGCCTCCAACGCCTATTCCTGCCTGCTCCAGATCCTTCTCTGGCTCATCACTGCTGCCATCTTTGGCACAAAGCCTTGTTATATAGAGGGTGAGTGGATCAACTGAAAACAGGCTGATGAGGAACAAGAATGTCCTCACCCTTGGACCAAAATGCCAACCGCTGATGGAACTCCAGTGGTCACTCTGGTTTCAGTGGAGATGTATTGAACTCAAGCTTGGGATGAGAATTCAGGGATCTCATTTTCTATCATTTGTTCAAAGCCAACTATGGACAAGGTTCTGTGATATCAAACCCTTGTTATAGAAGAGAAAATTTGGACTCAGCTGTTAAGTTGTTTAAGGCCACATGGGTCTTGAGTAGAAATGTGGTTTCAATCAAGGCCTCTCTGACATCAAAGATGGAGTCAGTCATTCATTTAAAATTGACCACAGAGAAGGTCCAGTTAAAGGAATGGGATACTTTTCTTCATTTCTTCACCTGTTCACTCTGTTCTTACTTGTGGAACTCACCAGCAGATGATCAGGCCCCAGAGATGCAAGAGTAATAGTCGTGATCTCTACCCTCATGGAGCCCATGATGCACCTGCATCTGGTCACTCAAAATGTGGTCCATAGGACAGTGTCCCTGGGTGCTTGTTAGAAATATGAGGTGTCAGGCCCTATCTCAATCTCCCTGAATCCTAATGTTCATGTGAAGCTGGTCTCCAGGCCATTTGAGAAGATGCATAAAGCATGAGAGAAGGCCAATAGGAAATGAAGTGGAAATTAGGAGTTAGTAATCTGGACAGGGGGCAGCCTGTGTGCAAGAAACCAGAAATCCCAACACACTGAAGGAAAGTGAGTGATAAACTGGAGCAGGAAAGGTGAAAAGGGGAGAGAAATACTTGAAGCTGCCAAATTCCTTGTGGGAGTGTGTGCACCACTGACTGCATCTTATCAGCTATGAGATCTCGCCCAGCCTCAGTTTCCTGTTCTATAAAAGGGGAATAAGGTTGATATATTTCTCACAAGGTTGTAGCAAAGGTTAAGAGTCAGTATTTGTAAAGTGCACAGTCAAGTATTTGGCACAGAGCAAGTCCTAAGCACACTGGCTGTTATCCTTATTATTATTCCTCTGACATAGCTGTTCTGTAGACTTAAGAGCATACCAGGTGGGACGCATTGTCCCCTTGAGGAGCGTGCACTTGGGGTAAGTAGAAAAGGCCTGTGTGCCTGGGTAGTTGAGACAGAAAGCAAACACCCAGCAATTTCTAAAATGCTTCCTAAAAACACTTTCTAAATTGTCTTTAAAAAAGAGCTGAAGTATCACCTACTCTTAAAATCATCCATCTATTTATTCTGACATTTTTATTATCATGAGCTGAGCTACATCTAAGTAAGTAATCAATCATAGATAATATCAGTAATGATAATAGCCAGTGTTTATTGAACATCTATTACATGCAGGTACCATGTAAAACCTTTTACAAGCATTATCTCAACTTAATTATCTCAAATCCTCACAGATTTTGAGTGATTTTACCCTCCTTTCCACAAATGGGGAAATTGAGTTTTGGCATACAGGCAAGAAATCCATCTGTTGATATTAAATCAGAGGTTGGAGACATAGGCAGGAGGTAGCAAGGGCATACATAGGAGAGGCCCAGTGAAGACACAGCCCGTCCCCAACTCCTCTCCACCTACAGCTCAAATGCCCATCCTCTGGTGCCCAGTTTTATCTTTATAGTAGGTGAAATTCTAAAGATGTCCTCCACCAAGATTCCTATCCCCTGTATATTTGATCAAATGAGAATCTAGATTCTGTGATAAGAGTTTTGCAGATCTAAGTAAAGTCCTAAGTCCCCCTAACATATGGAAATTATCCAGTGGGGGTCAGATGAACCCTTAAAAAGCAGAGAGTTTTCTTCAGCTGGTGGCAGTTGGGAAGTCAGAGAGATTTAAAGCAGCAAGACTTGACTTGCTATTGCTGGCTCTGAAGGTGGAGGAGGCCATTCAATGAGGGCCCCAGAGGGGACTTGAGAAGCTGGGAGTGGCCCCACTGGCAGCCAGAAGGAAGTTAACACCTTAGTCCTACAACAATGAGGAGCTGGATTTTGCCCACAACCTGAATAAGTTTGTAAGCAGATTTCTTCCTAGAACCTCATGATAGAGTCCTGCCTGGCTGTCAGCTTGATTTTGGCCTTGGGAGACCCTAGGCAGAAAGAGCCCTGCTGATCCCATTAGGACTTCTGACCTGTGGAAACTGTCAGGTAATGATGGGTGTCATTTTAAGCCACGAGGCTTGTGGCAATTTGTCACATGGCAATAGAAGACTTACATAATCTCAATTCGTGAAACCATACAGTACATAACACTATTGGGGTTTTGCTCTTCCACTTTTTTAGCTGTGAAAATAAAGGACATTGTTTTACTTTTCCATCAACAAGTAAATGTGAAAGTGAACAGAATATGTTTTCTGAAGGAAAGATGGAATGGGGCATACATTTGTCTCCTTTAGACCATGGATCCCGGGCATCAGGCTTCCCAGATTCAACATGCAACTTCCTCCCTTGGTAGTTGTTTGGCCTTGAGGTTTTCAATCAACTCTATAGGCTACACTGTGTTTATCCATAAAATTGGGATAATAATAAGGCTGTAGGGAGGATTGAGTGATACAACATTCCTAAAGTATTGAATTCCCTGCCCAGCACACAGTGATCACTCAGTAAGTACTCCCTGTACACAGCATCCTCACCTGGGGGGTTACTGTATGAATGAACTCCAACCTGAAGAAGCTAACACATCATCACCATCAGCATAGCTCTCAGGTTTTATGGCTGAGGTCCTAACATGTACTAGATCAGGTCAACACGTATTCTTGGCTCTGGGCACCTGATGGGTGACTCCAATCATAGATCCTACAATGCAGAACCATATCCTGAAGGAAATGGTTGGACAACCCCACTGGAGACTCTGCTTGGAAACTAGGAGGGCCAAGTGGTTCAGCTGGGATGCTTCTGCAGGTGTCAGAACTACCACCAGTTCAGTGATCGATATTGCTGACTCGGAGCAGGCTGCTCACAAGGGCCCACTGAAGAACAAGACTATCTGTTCAATCAAAACAGTTGAGCCAGCAGCTCTAGGTAGACAAAGCCAGACTTAACAACAGCCTTGTTCCAGCATCTGCTCATTTCTAGCCTTGCCAAGGAGCTAAAGGTAGAAATCCATGAGCACGCTTCTGTTTTTATCAAGTGTATATTACTCCTTTCTTTTTAGTTTTTCTAAAGAACAAATAACTTTGGCCACTATATTCATGGCCTGTTGTTTTTTAAAGTTCTACTGTGCTTTTTCAGAGAAATATGTATTTTAAGAGAAAACAGTTTGTGACTGAAAACAGAAGACAGAAATATGCAAGGTAGAACAGCACCCTGGCATGCAATGGCAACTGGACCTTTTCATTAGAGCTGGGTGCAAGCTGACATCATAAAATCAGCCACATTGGGAAATAGGGATGGTTCCATTCACACTCAGCAACTAGAGTCTCTCTTTCAGGTTTTCCTCCAACTATCTATTATTTGCAGAGCTCTCAAGCAAGTGCCTCTTACTACCTTTCTTCCCCTAGATCACTCTTCTCTAATTTTAGTGAGTTGGACAACACCATGGCATGCTCTGGAGGAGGAAACTGGAATATGTGTAAATAATTGGTAGATGCAAAGATCCATTTCAGCTGAGGAGAAAAGAAGAATGCAGAGCGCCGCGTGGTCCCTGCATGGGTGTGCATTCAGGGTCCAGCGCACAGAGCAAGGGACAAAAGCAGAGAGGGCTGGCCGGAACAATGGGCCATCACAAATGCCATGTTATGTAACTGGGTTATTTGAATTCACAATTGTGAAGGCCACAATTGTAGGAGAAGGCCTGTCCTCCTGATTCATGGTGGGAGGGCAGCAGGCTCTGAGCCTCCAGATGAGGCCAACAGCTGCCACTCAGGAGAGAAGGACCAGATTACTCCTGACCCCACAAGGTGCTCAGCAATTCTGTGTGGAGCTGCACTTTTGGATGTTTACAGGAAAAGAAAGGCAGTGGGATATCTTCCCCCACCACTGAAACTGGCCTTTTGAAAATGACCTGATTCTTTCCATTTGGTGCATACTTCTTGAGCTCAAATTGGTGTTCTCTGGATAGTGCCTTGGGACTTTGAGTTGCATGTTCCAAGGCTGCATCAAGGCATGTGAACGTGAATTTGCAGAAAGGCCACCATAGCAGGGAGTCAAGAAAAGCTTCTTGGAAGAGGTGAGCTTTGAAGATAGTATGGCTGTGGCATGATAAAGGCACTAAGGATAATTTTGACTTGCGTGTAGCACCCGATTACACAGCACAAGCAATGAAAGGACAAGGCTCTCTCTCCTGCCCCCCTGTTTTGTGTCGACCCCCCATCTGCAGGCCCCGATTTGCTGCCAGTCTTTTCACCTCATTCATGATGACAGGCTCACCCTTCCCACCTCACTCATGGTGGGACCGTTGAATTCCTCAAACCCACCCAGCATCTCACTGGTCTGTAAAGTCCTCCTCAGGCACACCTCACCCATCTGCTCCTGCCCCTCACTGGTGTACGTGCCCTCTCTCTTGGGTCCTCATAACTCCATGTGTTTCCTTCTTGCAAGCACCAACCCTGCTCCACATGCTTGGTCTGTATGCAGATGTGCCACCTCACTAGGATGCCCCAGAAGAGGGTGAGGGTCAGCTCTTCTCACTTCTCTATTGGTCATGTTCTGCACATTAAGTGGCTTTATAATGTCTGAGTGGTAGAAGCCTTTGTCCTGGACTCCGGGTACTTAGAAGCAGCTTTAGCATCAGTAAGCTTACTTGCAGATGTAGGCTGAGTCCTTTCTCCTTGTGGTGTGGTGTGGTGGTGGTGGTGGTGTGCATTTAAGTTGAACATGCAAACAGAAGCTTCGTCCTGATTCTTCAGCCATCCCACCTGTCTAGGCAGTTTGTTTTGTTGGTTGGAGGTGATATGCAGTGCCAGTTGGAGAGCTTTCCAGGAAGGAATAAATAGCTCAGAGTTTTGGCTCACTCACTGGTGTCCTCAGATGCAAATACAAGGATGATGAGGGAGACAGTGCTGGCGATGATGATGATGTTCATATGGAAATCTCGAGTATCTCTGGCTTGCCAAGAGCTTTCCATTTCTTTCCCTGCTTATCCCACAGAAGAAAAACAGAGGGTAGGTATCATTACTATTTCATTTTTTTTTCTTTTAAAAACCCCCAACACTTTATTAAGGTATGGTCAACATAGAAAATGCTGTCCATATTCAGTGTTTACAATTCATTGAGTTTGGGGCTAAGTGTTTACCTGTGAAGCCATTACCTCCATCAAGGCCCTAGATAGACCCACCTCTCAAAGTTTCTTCCAGCTCTCATTATTATTATTATTGTTGCTGTCATTGTTACTTTATGATATGAGTACTTAGCCTAAAATCTACCTTCTTAGAAAATGTTTCACATGTAACACAGTATTGCTATAGCCCAGTAGCACTCTACGGCCCTATGCTGTGTAGCAGATTTACAGAAATGATTTCCATTGTGTAACACTTACATAATACCCTTCCCTCACCCCCTGGCAAACACCATTCTACTCTCTGCTTCTGTGAGTTTGACAATTTTAGATCCCACATATAAAGGAGACCATACAGAATTTGTTTTCTTTGTTTGGCTAATTTCACTTGTCCCGGGATCCCTGGGTGGCGCAGCGGTTTGGCGCCTGCCTTTGGCCCAGGGCGCGATCCTGGAGACCCGGGATCAAATCCCACATCGGGCTCCCGGTGCATGGAGCCTGCTTCTCCCTCTGCCTGTGTCTCTGCCTCTCTCTCTCTCTCCGTGTGACTATCATGAATAAATAAATTTAAAAAAAAAAGAAAAAAATTAAAAAGAAAAATTTCACTTGTCCCAACATGGGCCTGGAGGACTTGATTCTCATTTTGTGGTATAGAATGGCTCGCCCCAGATCACAGATCTCAGAAGAGCCAGGACTAGGAGCCCTAGCAGCCGCACTTCAGGTGTCCATACATACTCAGCACTGCTTCTTACTTCTATAGCTGTGTAAGCACACACACACTTATGTATATACAGGTGGGTGCGGATGAATGCATGGAATCGGATGTCTTATGGGAGTTTGTGTGCAAACAGGTAGGGATGAGCCAGGGTGTATCTGATTTTGTCTGATCACATTAGAATGTCCATGTTTGTGTGTACTGTGTATGTTGGTGTCTCTCACAACCCAGAAAAAGCATCGAGGTCCAAACAGGGCCAGTATTAACAAGGTGAGAGGTTCCCTGTGGTTGCGGGCGCTCCTGCCCCAGCTCCCTCCTTGTCCACTCTGAAACAAGAGTGCACTAGTAAAGGCTCTGTTGGGTTGGGTGGGGATTCTGGCCTTACCCGGGAGCAGTGCTGCAGATAGCTGCAGATTAGGAGGTAAACTTCCACCAGTGAAGACTTGCTCTTCACTTAAATTTACATTTAAATGCACCCTGTCATTTTTAATCTCAGGCACTTGACACAATCGCCTCCCAGGGAGCAGACTGTCTTAGTAAGGCCTGCTTCCAGCCAGGTAACACCCAGGCTGCAGGAGCCCATTGCAACTCCAGGGCCCAGAGGCATGTATGGGTGTGGATGGAGCAGCTTGGTGATGTATGCAAATTTTACTGTCAGGGGTAACTCAAATGCAGTCCAAGGAGAGTGCCAAGGGGCATCTTGTGTTACCAGCCCTTGGGAGGTATCCCCTGAGACTGGAACTCTCCAGGTAGGAGGTGGGACCCAGAGTAGCTTGTTCAATCCTATTAAAGGTGGGAATGCCTTGAAGGCTGCTGACAAGGTGGAGAAGCTGCTGTTTGTCTTACAAACCAGATGACAGTTCAAAGAGAAGCAGGCTTCCTCGAGGTTCCCATCACTTCTCCAAGTCCCTGGTTCAGAGCGCAGAAACCTGGCTGGGCTCAATTTTTCCTAACTGTCAGAAAGTGAGCTACTTATTCCCAGGGTTCGTTTTCTTTTGTTTTGTTTCATATTACTTTATTGTGTTAGGATTTTCAGGTTAGCGATACTAGCGATGCCCTTAATGATAAAGTAAATCTGTACATGTTATACCCACCCCTGTTTCTGTCCCTCATCACTGTTCATCTTGTTTGAATCTTTCGAAAAGCTTCATATTTCTCAAAAGTCCCTATCTGAAATAAAAGCACACAACCTCTCTTACAGCATCAAGCGATCCAAAAGTAGCTCAGGAATGTTTGCAGTGGGTCTGGAGCGTGAAAAGCCTTTTTGTTTTAGCCAGAAAGACACTGAACTTGGGGCCCAGCGACACGCCTGAGGCCACTCCTTGAGTAGCTCAAGGAGAGCTGAGAACCTGAAGGTGGCAGGCAAAAACACCCAGGAACAGTTTCATCTCATCAGCTGTGGCAGACATCGCGTGACGTGGAATGAACATGCATCACGGAGGGCAAGTCAAGGGAGTAGGGGGCCAGAAACCAGATTCGATCTTCATAAGTCTATTGCATGAATGTCAGGTCTGAGAGACAGTTTGGTGCAGGCAAATGACAGGTTCTGATTTTTGAATTCAGAAATGGTACTTTTCCATTATAGAAAAGCCACAGTGTAGAAAGAAGGGATTTTAAAAATATTTATCTTTACTTCACACAGAGCTACTCCATATTTCCTTCCAGCCTGTTCTCCTGCTTATCTAAGAATATCAGCCTAGAGACAGAGGAGGGCTGAGGCCCTCAGCTAACTGTGTGGCCGTGGAGTATGGGGAATCCCCCCACACCGCTGGGGCTGTGTGGTTTTCCACTCATACTCAGCGACAATGAATGTGCCTTAAACCTACAGATGCCAGTTTTAAGAAAAGCTGATGTTGTGTGTTGAATTGTACCCCCCAAACCCCCCTTCCACAAGACATGTTGAAGTCCTCACCCCCAACGACCTCAGAATGTGACTTATCTGGAAACAGGGTCTTTGTAGATTTAACCAAATTAAGATGCGGTCCTTAGGGTGGGCCCTAATCCAATGACTGGCGTCCTTATCAAAAGGAACATTCTAGGCAGACACTCACAGAGGGCAGGCCCATGAGGACAGCTATGGAAGAGTGGAAGCAGATGGGGGTGATGGAGTTCAGGCCAGGGAACAGCAAGGACTGAGGGCTGCCACCAGGAGCTGGGAAGACTCAAGGCAAGATACCACCCAGCGGCTCAGAGGGCAGGGCCCTGCCCGCAGACATATTGATCTGGCATTCCTGCCTTCAGAGCTGGGAGGGACACATTGCCACTTTAGGCTCTCTGGTGGGTGGTCCTTTGTTGTAGCAGCCCTAGGACATGCAAGTGGTGGCATTCTTGATTCCGTCCATGTGTGAGCACTGGCACTATTTCTGTTGATTGGTTTAGTTTGTTTTGGTTTTGGATACAGAGACCGAGGATATAAGACATAAAAGTTTGAGACTCATGGGACACGAGGAGGTCTAGGACCTAGCTCAGCTGCTGAGACTAATTGCTGTGTATGTTTCACTTGTTCCTCTCCTGGGCCCCCCTGAGAGTCAGGCTGCCAGGCCCAGCCCTTCTAAATCTCTATCACAATCTCTCTTTCTGTTATAGTGACCGTGGAGGCCACAAGTTGTGCATGGCACAGGTACAAGACAGAGGAGAGCCACCCAGTCCCCATCAAACTTTGTGTACAAACTTTGCTTGTGCTGTGCTGGGGTATGGGGCTTCAGTTGTTATTTCAGAAAATCCTCTCAAATCCTACTAACCCTACGGATTGTTCATAAAAGGGTTACAAAAAAATAAAAAAATAAAAAACAAAAAGGTTACAGGGGATGTTGAAGGATCTTCGAATATCTCATCACTGACCCTAGGAACCTAGATTTTTTAGGAGCCAGATCTTTTAAATGAAGTCCACTCTCTGACACCTATCTTCTCCCACCCATATCTTTGCAGCTTACATTAAATGCAATTACATCAAGTTCAGTAGCTATGGGATTGGGCTCAGGAGTAAGAAATCCTGGATCTTCCTATGCACCAGCTATATGGCCCTAGGCAAATTCCCCATATTCTCAGCACCTCGTTTGCTTATGTGTAAAATGGGATAGTAGCAGCTATCTCGTTAAACTGCTGAGATGTTAAACTGAATGAGGTATGTAAGGTGGATTAGAGCATCCATTCTTCAATAAAACAGTAAATGCAGAGCCTGGCACCAAGTCCTTTCGATGATTGTACTTCTCTTACTTAATCAAGAAGGCTGATACCTTTGATTATCAAGATGAACTTCTCTCTCTGGTAATTTACAATCTCTATGTCCAAACACCAATGGCTACACACAAGCCCATGGACTTCCTTTGTAGTTAGGTATTTCTCCCTTAAACATCTCTGTGGATTTAGTTTCCAGGTTTTATTCTCCACATAGTGCAGGCTGGTTTTGCTACACATGTAGGAACTTGGGGACAGACTTTTGATTATATTTTAAGATAATGCCATTGCTTATTATATGCAAAGAAGGAAGATATAGCAATGTATTTAAATGAAACGCATCTTAATAAAAAAGTAGGGGTGGGTGGAGCTTTCTTGAGGAGAAAGTGAAATTTCAGTTGAAATAATCAACATCTGTGCTTCCAGTGCTCTTCTTAAAGCTGTGGTTTTCAACCTTCTCTGTGTCCAGTTCTCTGTACCCAGAACTTATAAACCACAGTTTCTGGAATGGGGCCAGGCACATGTGTTTTTTGATGGCCCTGAAGTGATTCTAGTAGGCAGCCAAGTTGAGAAACCCTCTTCTGGAAAAAATTTAATCAAAGGCCATGATAATAATTCCTACCATCTTAAGGGTACAGTTGGCAGAAAGGCTTCTAGAATCTTCCAGGGCTTATTGGAGCTTTGCAAAGTGACAGTGAAATAATTTGCATTATCTCTATTTCTCCGATATGAAAACAGAGTCTCAGAGAAATGAAGAATGTTGCCGAAGCTCACACAATTAGGAAGCAGTGAAGTTAAAACTTGAGCCTCTGTCTGCATACCAAGCCTTCTGAGGAGACCCCCACTGTTCCGCTTGTTCCTCTTAGGATGGCTCAGGCACAATTCTGGTCATGAACATCTGAGTTCTGTGGCTGTGTGTGATGATAAACTAGGTTATGGATTTCTCAGAGGCAGCATTGTGTCACACATTTCTTAACCCAGGAGCCTGTGACACTGATCATGGAGAAGGCAGCTAATTTCCCTCACATTCTACTCTGATAATTCTGATGCAGAGGCCAGACTGTTAATTGCACAGAACCACAGAATAGAGGTGATGATAATCAGTAAGAATAAGAGGGGCCAGTCCTCTTGCTGGGGGGTTTGAGAGGACCAATCCACAAGTCATACTTTCTGTGCACCAACTAGGCCCCCCGTGCATTCAAATGGACCCTCATATAATTCTAAATATTCTTTGATTTCTCAGCTTTGAGAATGTCATCTCCCCATTGATCCTTTCTCCAGAACAACGCTGACTTCCTTTGCAAGAGTATGTTTTAACTTCTGCAGGCAGATGGCAGTTCCTGTTTTGTTTTTGTTTTTGTTTTCTCATGGCCAATAGCCCTCTTTGAAAAGGCTCTTTTCACTCTGTAACCCAAAGGTCAATTGACCAGGCATCACCTCCACAACAGGGTCAACTTCTCTAGGGCTGCAACTATGTTGTATTCTTCTTGGTATCTCAGGGTCTGTATATAAGAACGATGTTTGGTGTATACTAGGCCTATGACTTAAAAAAATGAATAAATGATAAGTCAATGGGAAGTTTGGTTCTTCTGAGCTAAGCCTAGAGATTTCATGAACCAAGGAGAACTTGCTGGTCTTCCAGCTGTTTTAAAAATAAAAACACGAGTGTGATGTGTGAAGCCATGTGCTGTCAGCCCCATAGTTCGTTTCATCATGGGGATGTGACTTCTGCTTGGAGCCCGAGCCTTGGCTGATGGGAGCATGTCATCCTATGCCCCATTAAGAGGATTCCCCCCCAGTAATTACAGGGTAAATGACTTGTTAAATCTGGAGCCCTCACAATACATGTAGTTCATATTCCTTGGGCGGTTTATCGCACTTTCGAGTAGTACATATTTTATAGAGAAGGGAGAGCTCTCCAATTAATAGTAATTGTGATCGAAGTGGTAATGATCGTCTCCAGCCTCATTCCGCAAGAGGAGACTGGAAGGCCCATCTTAATTGCCACAAAGAGCTATGTCTATCTGCAGCAGTATATAAATAATAAACTAGGGGAAGGGAAAGCACTGCAATTCTTATGGTCTTAGAGGAGGTACAGATATTTATGTAGTGCTGATTGCTAAAAATCCTCTCCGAGTAATTATTAGTAAAAGTTGAATGTCTACATTTGTAAGGGAATTTTAATTAAGGGGAAGGTGGCTCTTGTTATGGGGAAGAAGTAGAGTTTGGAGATTAAAATGCAGGTCCAGGACCAAAGCGTCCAGATCTGATTGGCTGTCCCTGCTGCCACTTGGACAACGGCAGGAAGCTCAGTTCTTCTGGGTTCAATTTCCCCTGGTTTAGGAAATAAAGCAGTTATGTGCTTTAGTTTCCATTGGATAAACAAGCCCTACAGTTGGATGCATCTTACCTGCCAGGATTTCCTGCCAGGGATGGGACATGCATCCAACTCTTCTGAGCCTTAATTTCTTCATCTGTTACATTTGAACATCAACATTTTTACGGCTTTATGTGAAGTAAATGAGGCCAAGTATGCAGGAGGACCTGAACCATGTCTGGTACCTTGCTGACTTTCATAATATTAGGAGAACAACTCCTCTCTTCTTGTTGAATTTCCTTTGATGTAACTAATTCAGCTCATGGTTCAGAAATAAGGAGGGCATTCCTTGTTCTTGACTCCCCAAGCTACTCGCCATTTGCAACTGAACGAGATACTGTCAATTCATGATCACCCTTCATTTCCACAGTAAGTATAGTGATTCCTAACCTTTTTTGAGGGAGTGGGTTGGGGGCAGACACAGATTCCTTTAGGGAACTGATACAGGCCATTCATTCTCCTCCAGAAAATTACATATTTTGCTTGAGAATCCAGATATTTACAGAACCCTGCATTGATCATCAGTGTACGTTCAGTTAAGGATCCATGCCTCAAAGGGCTGGACTGAGATTTCCAGAGCTGGGTGCAGGAAATGGAGAAGCCAATGATCTCAGGTGACTTATGAGCCCTAGGAGTGATAAGCAGGCTCCCTCTTCCCCTGTAGGAAGATAAGTTAATTTCAGACTCAGCCCAACCCTTTTTCTACATGCCAGAGGGGAAGTTCTTATATTCCGGACATGCCTCCATCAACAGATGGTCAAGGATGCTCATTTGGCCTGTGGGAAACACAGTTTAGTATTGACTCCCAACTATCCCAACTATACAAAGGCATAGACAATTAAGAAATAACAACATTGAAGGGGAACTGGCCTTTGGAAAGGAGAAATAAAATTCAAATAGAAAAGTAATATACAAGGAAGTAAACTTCACACAGGAAACAGATAAGTTGAAACTTATCTAATATCCCTTGGCTGATTCAGCGGGACATTATAACATTAATACAAGGACAACTCAGTTGTTAAAAATCTGAGTTCTTGGAAATAAAAATTACAGTTCATTAAGGGGATGGTTGGCAGAAAAAAGCACAATTAGAGGTCAAATTGGCCAACCAGAGCAAGGGTTGGCAAACTTTTTCTTAAAGGGCCGTGTAGTAAATGTTTTCTGTTCTTGGGTCACGAAGCCTCTGTCACAACTATTCAGCTCTGCCCTTATATCTCAAAAGCAGCCATAAACGACACATAATTGGATGAGTCTGGCTGTGCTCCAATAAAATTGTATTTGTGAACACTGAAGTTTGAATTTCATGCAATTTTCATGTCACAAAATATTCTTCTTCTTTTAATTTTTTCCTAACCATTTAAAAACGATAGAGCCATTATCCGCTCATGAGTTGTGCAAAAAGGGGTGGTGAGTTCTGTTGGGCCTGCAGGCCATACATAGAAGATGAACAAAGATGTAGAAATTCTGAAGGAGGTAAGAAAAATGGAAGATAGATTTAGCATATTTTTTTTTCTCACTGAAATTAAAAATGCGTACCACTCTATGTTATAGCTCACTCATTCATCTATCTGTTCCTTCCTGTGCAGGACCCTGATTAAGTGACAAGTAGAGAGAGGGAATTAACATTTGATCAACCATGTTAATAGATTAAGAGACAGGTTATCTTTGCATCTCACCTCCCTACAAGGTAAGAGTGATTTTAGTTTCAAAGATGAGGCACCTGATAGAGAAAAGCCAAAGTACCTCCACTGTCAGCCATGAGAGTTACAAGTAGTGCCAGGAACTGAGTGCAGATTTGTAGGTGCGCAGTGCCTATTCTTAGTCTACTTCAATGAGTGAAGGTCTTAACCGTTCTTGACCTGGTCCTGGGCTCAGAACTTTCTATATTGTATCTCATTATCCCAATGTAGTTGAGAAAATCAGAAATTAGGAGGAAATGTCAATCCTGTACAGCTGGTAAATGGCAGAACCAGGAGTCAGAATTAAGAATGTAAATTTGCAAAGGCACAAACTAACCCACTAATCATAGAAAGTAATTGAATGACATGGATGTTTTTGAATTCTCTAGAAATTTAGCTCACATGCTTGGACAACTCCTCTTGGCGAGGTGCTGTGCTAAGAGCATTTCGGTATTATTTGCATAGTGGCGGCAGGGAGGCAAGTACTACTTCGATTCCAGTTTTGCAGGTAGGAAACCAAGGCACAGAGAGGTTTCATTAACTTGTATTTATTCCTTTTCTTGTTTACCATTATCTGCCTCCTTTAGAATGCGAGCTTCCCAGGGAAAGGATCTTCCTTTGAGTTGCTGCTACATTCCCAGAGTTTAGAATAGTGCCTGGTTCATAAGCAGATACTTAAAATAATTGTGAAATACTGAGTGAACTCAGGAGTGAATGAATGAATGGATGAGTGAGTGAATTTGATTTGCCCATTATTACACAGTGAGTAGATATTTGTCAGGGTTGGCCAAGTGTCTACATCTCATTAACAGCCCTAAGCTCCTGCTAAGAAACATAAGGAAATGTGCAGAATTACTGACAACCAGGAATGAATAGGAAATGAAGAGGAAGATGGGCATCTCTGGATTTATAGTAAGCTCTGTGGAGAAAGAGTACACAACTTATAAAAACCTAGTCTCTGTTCTCATGGACATATCGGATTGCAAAGCAAAGTACTTAGGCCCACGATCAAGACATAGCAATGGTATTTTCTTAACCACATCATGTTTTCTTAATGTATTTTAAACAAAGTAACTCATATAAGAAGCACTTCATAAATATTTGCTGTTAGGATTAGTGCAAAGGGCACAGTGGTGGTTTCTTGGTGTGGCAGAGGAAGAGACTTAGTAAAGCTGTCTGCAGGAAGTTATGTCTAAGTTGAACATTCAGAGGGGAGAAGAGGGAGTAAGGAGAAAGGGGTAAAAGAGGGGAGAAAGGAATGGAAAGAGGGAGGGAGAGAGAAAGGTAGAATTGTTGATTTGAGCTTGTGGATAGGTATACCAATAAAAATAAGGAAGCGGACAGAGAAAGGTCTGGTTTCTGAGACTTTTTTCATCCTATTCTTTTCAAAAAGGGAATATACTTCTGAAGTTTATATAGAACTTGTATAGTTCTGAGCTAGAATGACCTAGAAGGTTCTGGAAAACCTGATGAAATGTTCTTGGAAGCTGCAGTGGCAGTTACATATGAAAGAGAATTTATTTGATCACATCAGAGATCAGAACTCTTTGCAGTCACCAAAGCTACTGTGACTCCTTGTGATCCTGCTGGGGGTTTCCGTGGTCCCTGGGACCATGGAGCAAGCAGGCTGTCGTGGTAGGGACACCTGCAGCTTGTGACAGCACTGACGCTGACCTCTCAGCCAATGTGGGAGCATGCACATTCACATACAATCACCTGCACAGCACACACTCTGACATACTCTCACACACATACATGCTGGCCCCATATACTCACACAGATTGACACATGTTCACATGCACATACACACATGCACTCACACATACTCACATACATGCACACTCACTTCCATACACCCTCATGCACACACACATATAGTCACACGTACAAACTTTCACGTGTGCACTGACACTGACCCACATACACATGCTCACAGCAGCACACACAAGTACTCATGCATGTACACTCATGCACACTCAGAGTATACACACATCCTCACACATGTTTTCAGACACACTTGAATGTGGAAAATCTCATGTCTGCACACAGTGTACTCTCATACATCTCATACATACACCGACACTCACATGCAGTCACACAGGCACACACACCCAGACACACACACACACACACATGAACATACAGGTGCGTCTGAATGTGTTATTTATTCTCAAACCTCAGGAATCATTTTTTGGTCCCATTCAGAATTGATATGACTTGCTCCATGAACATCCACCACACATCGCTTGCAGAAGGATTCCTGTTGGCTGTCAGGCTACCTGCCTACTTCAGGTTATTCCCTGACGCCCAGAAAAATCTTGAAGAACCAGGTCAGACAAATTCATTGAAAAGCTGGAAAGAGTTGGGGGAAGGGCCCTCTTTCTGCTTCATAACAGAGTCATTTGTGTAGTGCTGTCATTCCCCCGCCTCTGTATTATTCAGAAATCCATACCTTGTGTTTGCCTTTTGTGTCCAGCTTCCAACAAGCCTCCCTTTGTCCCTGTCACAAAGGCCAATAAACTCTGTGTGGCCAATAAGTTTCAGGGGTTTCTGGATATGATGACTAATTGTAATGCAGTCTATATCCTCGAGACTATAAACTGATATGAGAAGACAATGGCAGAGAGGGAGCCCATTGAGATGAGAGAGTCCCCTGGTAACCCCACGGGGGCCGCAATGGGCAACAAGGAGGCTATTGATGGCAGCAGCCCCAGCACAGAGCCCAGCAGAGGGGGAACGGGGTGGCATGACCACATCGCTGGGCTCCAATGCTGCTTTTGTTTGCCGGGCAGTGAAAACTGGCACATTAGAATTAGTTCTGTTTAGATTGCTCAGAAACTTGTGGAAGAAGCAAAAAGAGAGAGAGAGAGAGAGGCCCTTCCCAGTCCTGTGTGTTAATGGAGAGGCCTGCTGTGCCATAGCTCCTTGGACGCGCCCCCACATGGTTGTGCTGATCTATGATGGATATTACAGAGATGGGACATGCAAGCTGATCATTGCCCATCTCCCTTCTGCACAATAAAAAGTACTGCTTCTGCCAGCTTCTCTCCACTGTGTGACTGGGGGTGGGGATTAGCCATTTTAGGCCTCAGGCTACTTATGATGAGATGGGTCTTTGGGTCCACCCAAATCTCTGATGCTGAAGTTCTGAGGGACAGCTGAGCTTCCAGGGGCAAACAGCACTTGGTTATTCATTTGACAAATGTTTATCATGCATCTCGTGAATGATACCAGGGAGGGGGCAGGTGCTAGCCAGGTCGCCCTCTCCCTCTCTCTCTCTCTCTCTCTTATTTTTAAAATAATAGTGATTGATTTATTATTTTCTGATTTAAAAATTATTTCCCTTCAAAAGAGTCAGTAAATAGTAAAAAAAACTTTTCCCTCACAAAATGTCACAGAACAACTAACTTCAGCTTCCAGTGTTCAATCGGCAATATTAGAACAACCTGAATTCTGAATGCAAATTAAAATGTCAGATTAGATTCATTTTGGTGCTACTTCTGATTAAAGTGGGATTCTAACAAAATGATTGTTATGCCTTCATTTCTTTATAAAATTTGCTATTTTATTTTATTGTTCATCAGTATTCATTAAAATTTTCTTTTTTATTCACATTCTTCAGGATGTGGAGAATAAACTAGACCCCGGTTTCTTAGCCTATCCTGTTTTTTAGCTAAAGGTCAAGCAAGTTAAAAGGCAGTGACTCTGGAATGTAAGAAAATGTCGGAGGCTGCTACACTTGCAGGAAGCAAGTTTGCAAAACACCACAACGGTCCCCAAATCCTAAAAGTATATCCATTCTAAACAAACACCTTTACTAGCCTTACTGGTTGTAAAACTATAATTGGGTGTGTTTAAGATAAGCCTATAATTTACCCTTTTAGACGATGTAATTGCCCTGCCCTCCCAGAGCAGACATTCTACTGGGAGAGAGATCACGCACCTGAGGACAGATGACATCAGGTGTTCACAAAGCAGGAACAAGATGAGATGAGACAGACAATGAGGTTGGCTTCTTTCATGGGGAGCCTGGAAGGCCTCCTAGCAGAGGTGACCCAAGGAATGAGAAGCATTGTGAGCCAGCAAGTCCTGGGGAGAGCATTAGGGGGAGGGAAGGTGTGAATAGCTGTGAGCCTGGCTGTTCAAGGCATGGAGCAAAGGTGACTGAGGCTACAGTGTGTTAGTGAGAAGGGAGCAGAGGGATATGAGCTTGGGGGCCAAATGGGGCCAAATCAGCCGAGAGGTGAGTGGTCCCTCTGGACTCTGGTTGACAAATATACCTCAGTCTGAATTCTAGTTCTGTCATTGACCACTTCTTATCTGTGTGCCCATGAATGAGTTGTTTAAAGTCCCCAAGCATTACTTTGCTTGTCGCTGAAATGAGAAAACAACTGTAACCCTTCTTACAGGGTTGATGGCAGAAGTCCAGGAAACCCTAGCGTGGCTCTTGGCATATGCTCAACAAGAAGTACATGCACCATCTTCTCATCAGTAGGGCTATTTTATTAATAGTAAAGATGGTGGAACGTATAGTGTTGCCTGGATTACATTTTCTTCCCAAGCCAGGCAAAATGTTACCTAGAATAGAAACCCACCAGGTTAGGGATGGCCTTCCTTAGCACCTAGTGTTTGCCAAACCCAGTCTCTAGTGCTGGGTATAAAGAAACGTCAAAAGATTAAGAGAGATCACAGACTAACAGGAAAAGTAGGCAAAAATGTCAAAAATTTTAATCAAACATGATAGAGAATGCTGAGAAACACCAAAGAAGGTACTGATCTACTCAAAAAGAAGCAGGAACACTCCTTGAAGC
Source organism: Canis lupus dingo (assembly GCF_003254725.2). Lineage (NCBI taxonomy): Eukaryota > Metazoa > Chordata > Mammalia > Carnivora > Canidae > Canis > Canis lupus. Next base: position 71,771,911 of record NC_064247.1, read on the forward strand.
AGGTGATCATTGCCCGGAGCAGGGAAGTTCTTATGGGAATGAATCAGGCAGAGAAGAGGGCAGACCGAGAAGCCTGGATGGCTCCGGGTTTGAGCGTCTGCTTTTGGCTCAGGGGTGATCCCGGTTCGGGGATGGAGTCCCATGTTAGGCTCCCTGTGAGGATCCTGCTTCGCCCTCTGTCTGTGTCTCTGCCTTTCTCTCTGTATCTCTCACTAATAAATAAATAAAATCTTAAAAAACAAGCAAACAAACAAACCCAAAAAAAAAGAGGGCAGACCCTGCAGGTTCCAGGTCCAACATGTCCAAAGGCAAGAAGACATAGGTGCCCTTGGCTCTGTGGACTCCCTGGCAATATGGAGAGCTGGTCCTGAAAAAGCAGAGACAGTGGCAGTGACAGGAAGTGAGGCAGGAGGCATCATATCTAGGAAGCCTATCTGCAAAGCCAGAATGTGGGAGAGAGAGAGAGTGAGCCAACTCTGAAGACAGTTTTGTTCACCCTTGCCTGTCCCAAGTTCGGTTATAAGAAATAATAAACGACCCCTTTGTTTAAGCTAGTTTGAATTTGGTTTTTTTCTCATTTACCACCTAAAGGATCCTCATACAAAGCCAGGGTTAATAGAAGGCTTTGCAGAACAGAAAACAAGCTCCCTGAGCTCAAGAGGGACACACTCAGGGCTGCAGAGCCCTTGGCTGGTGCTCTAAGGAACCATCAACCAGCTAATCCAATTTTCAAAAATTAATTACACAGAATAATCTGTCAAATGGATGGGCACAGTGTATGATTCTCTCTTTTTGGCATTTAAACATTATCTTAAGTATTTCTCCCCTGGATTATTGTTATTTGTAGCTGGTCTCCAGGGCATCAGATCTTGTGCACCTACCCTCCCCCAACTCCTGATCCTTATGTTAGCCAAATATTATAATATGCAAATCAGACCCTGCAACTCTCCCTTTCTCCCAATAATCTCAAGATAGAGGATAGAGTTTTTCTTGTGGATTGTAAAGCACTTCAGAGTCTGCACCCTTACTTCTCCAGCCTCCTCTCTTGTGACACTTCTCAACCTCCATTCCCCCAGAGCCCCAGTCACACTGAAACTATTTCCAATTTTTGGAACATGCCACGCTGACGTATCCAAATCATCAAATGCTGTGTCAACCGCAGTGGAGCTTCTACTTGGAGACCTCATCCTCCCCTCATCCTCTCCTTTACCTACCTACTACCTGCTTTAAAGGTCTCTCCTTAGATGACACTTCCCCTGGGGGATCAGGATCAGGAGCTCTTTGTTTGGCTTCTTGAAAAAAACCATATCCTTCCCATGTTGTATGGCAAAGACACTAGATGGCCACCCAGCTGTGTCCTCTTTTCCTGGGATCACAGTTAGCCTCCCTAAATCTCCCAGCCTCCCTAGGAAGTTGGCGGGCCTAGTGCTGGAGTTCTGGCTGATAGACAAAGTGGTAAGCATCAGGAATACAGCAGGAAACAGACGGTAGGCCCTGTCATCATCCTCTTCAATTCTAGAAAGGGAAGATAGTCAATAAGCAAGGAATCAAATAAGTTAATCTCAGGTAATGACATGTGCTGTAAGGAAATACAGAGTGATGAGTTACAAGTCAAGGGGGTGACAGAGAACAGGGGGAGCACTTAGCTGGGGTGGCCAGAGAAACCATCTCTGGAGAGATGAGAGTGTTCAAGGCTTGGATGATGAAACGAGAATATCCTTGTATAGATTTAGGACAAAGTGTTCTCTATGCTGCATTCTAACCCTACTATGTGAGGAGCTTTAAGATACATGTCCTTCCACAGAGTACAGTGTACTCCCACAGAGATTCTGGTTTAACTGGTCCAAGTAGAATACCAGGTATTTTGTATTTAATTCTTCATTTGATTCTAATGTACAGTTAAAATTCATGATGCCTCCAGGACTGAGAAGCTAGATTGCAATGAGAAGGAGAAGAATAACGAGTGATCAGTACCAGAGGTCAGAGACAGAGGTGAGCACAGGCAAGTTCGCAGGAGGTCAAGTTAAGGTATCTGAGTTTTGTTTTGATTACAGTTATTGGAGTAGTGTCTTGGGTAGTCAGAATTGATTTACACTTTTAAAGTATCCTGTCCGTGGAAAAAAATAGGGAGGGGCTAAGAAAAGACACTATTGCAGGAGGGAATCCAGGAGCATGGGAGGGGGTGAACCTGAGTAGAGGAGGGAAGATGTTGCAAAAAACTGCACTCCAGATATATTCTGAACATAGAACCATCACAGTGGGGCAGTGAAAGGAAACATGGAAATTAAGAGTGACTTTTAGGATTTGGGATCTGGCAATAGGGTGGACAGACACACCATGGACACAGATAGAAGCAATTGTCAGAGGAATGATTTGGAGTGGGGGGAATTAAGAGTTCTGTCTTGGACACACATGTTAAATATTCCTGGCAGATGTCCACAGGAAGAAGTCAGGAGAGAAGTTAGGTTGCCACATGTGGATCTTAAAGGAGAAGACACGGTTGGAGACATAAGTGAGAGAAGCATCAGAACATAGATGACATCTGAAAGCTGGAGTGATTTTGGAAGTGAGCAGTCAACTGTGTTAGATGAAGCTGAGCCATTAACTAAAAGGAATTCAAATAATTGACCACTGAGTTTCACAAGATGTGGCCTTCCTATCAGCTATTGAGGTGACATGGAGAGAATGGGAGTTGAGGATATAGAGAGCAAGGATATAGGGGATGCTATAATGTTATAGGAGTTTTAATGTTAAAAGGGGTAGAGAGATTGGTCTGTGGCTGAAGGGCATTATGGAAGGTCTTTGATCATTGTGTTTAGATGGGCCACAAATGAACGTATGAATGTATGGATGAATGAATGAATGAATGAACGAACGAACGAATGAATGAATGGGCAACTGTTGAAGCCTTCAAGTGAAGCCCAAAGCTAGCTGCTTAAAGCTGTGTACACCATACAAACAATCCTCTAGTCTTGCGGGTTCCACACAATAAATTGTTTGGCATTGGCTTATCAAAGACATGGTTCATTTCTCAAATGCCCTCATGGAAAAACAGCCATAAATTTTCCTTTCAGGACTGGGGATATGTCCAGGTGTTTCCTGGCTGATCCAGGTGGATATATGAAAGTACTTCCCAGGGAGGCCTGGTACTTTCCTTGGCTAGCAGGCCAGGTTCTGAGAAATCCTGTTGTAGTTATCAGACCTGAGGTTCCAGTTTTGAGCTCACAAATACAAACAGTGGCTCACATAGATGACTTTTAGGAGAAAAATCTGACTTGATATCTGTGTTTTTTCCAACAGCTTGCCTTAATCCCCACCCCCAATAATTTTCTTTTTCTTCTCGTTTGAAAAAGAAAAGAAACTCAAAGAAAAAAAAAATGGAAGAGAAAGAAAACTCACCCAACTTCCCATTTTTCTACTTAGCCCAAAGCAAACATCAAATCAGGTGCCCTATCCTGCAATCTATTATTTCGGTGTAGTTCGAAGTGTTTCACTCCCCTATGCCTGAATAATGTTCTTTGAAGGCTGCCTCATCAATAAACCACTGTGGTGAAGTTTCACAGACCTAGAATAATGAATAACAATTAGAGGCATTTAAGAAGTAATATTTTTTTCCTGCAATTTGGAAATTGATTTATGAATTTGGGGATTCTCCAATTTCATCAAATAAGTGGTTTCTTCAATTGACTTCTTTTGCCAATTTGAGAAAAGCCCCCTAAAGGCTGGCAGCCTTGTAGAAGTTTCTTTCCAGTTTATTGATTTTGATAGAAAAGAAACTTTTGACACTTAACAAAATTTGACTATGTGCATGAAGAAAATGTAGAATCATTTTCACCTAGATAATTACTACATGGAAACCATTTGTCGAACAGTTTAGTTTTCTCATCACCTAATCCCAGTTCTCAAAATAATTTTTCTAAGCAATTTGGTCATAATGTTTTATAACTATACCTTGAAAATTTATGAAAAAGCATATAGAATGTATTCTCTCATTGAACAGTAGGTGATTGATAAATAGGCAATAGATTGATAGAGGATAGGTAGGTAGGTAGGCAGATAGATATAGATAGGTAGATACCATTGATCATTGAGAGAAAACATCATCTTTTAGGATCTCTGATTCTTAGAATAAAAAATAAGATTAACTCGGTTTCAAAGTTCTTTTCTACCATCAACATGTAACTTCCCCATATTTTCCACCATCAACAAGTAACTTCCTTTTATGGTCCCTCTTTCTTGTGTGTTATCATAGCTCATGGCTGTAAATGAATGAGCCGGTAATGTGTACCCTCCTACAAGTTTAAATACATTAAGAAGAAAGGAAATGTGGTCAGATTTGGGTCCTCATATCTTTTCCAAAACTGGGCCGAAACATGACTTCTGGAGGGCTTCCTTGATTAATTTTGGCCAATTTGAATCACTTCATCAGCACACCTGTCCTATGTATCTAACAAGCACTTATTGAGCATTTACAATGTTTTAAGAACTGAAATGGGCCTTAAGGCTACAAAAATGGACAAGATATTGTACCACTCAATATAATTCTTGACCTAGACTCTAGAACAATAGAGAACAATTAAAATTAAATAGTAGAAAGATTAATGTCTAATTCTCCTACTTTCTACTTATTATTTAGATGACATAGAAATAAATTTGTAAAATAAAAAGAGATAATTTTGTTTCTTTTACTTTGGTCTAGAGGTTCTCTCCCTGATATTATACCCACATCAAGTTTCTTAATTGGCTTAACTCTTTTGAGTCAATGGTGTTAAACCACAAAGTCTACATGACATCTCAGACGTGTTGTGGAGAATAGCAACTGCCAAGTCCCAAATCTGAGCTAATCTCTTGTTCTTCAATGGATTGAGCTTTGATGTAGAGTCTTTGGCCCTATTGGGCTGTATGTGTCAAAGAAGGCCACAGGATTGATCTTTATGCCTTGGGCAAGATCCTAACTAAAATATTATCTAAATAGGACTATTTTATCCCAAAGAAACAAAATATTTTAATATCTAAAAGTCAATCATATTCCTTGGAATGCTCCACTTCTACATTAATTACCTTGATTAATTCTTATAGAATTATGATTTCAATTTCCATGATGCTCATGTTGACCATTTTAGATCTTTGTTTCCAGTCCCACCTTCAACCTATTACAGAGGTTTGAGTGTCAGGTTATATGCACTCAACAACTCCTCTTGGATATTCTTCAAGCATTTAAAATGTAAAAATCAGAAGGAGTAGCTTGTCTGTTACCTGAAAACAGATGGATCTGTGTTTCAAATCTAGCCTGGATATTTACATTGAATATGAGAGTGCCTGTTGCTGATTTAATCAGTTTAGGGTGATGCTGGGCATCTGTTTCTTTACATGTTTCCTGTATGATAACTTTGCCTGTTTTAAATATCTCAGAACCTTTGATAGTGATTCAAATACCAGTATTTTTTAAATCTCTCAAGAGATTGAAAACTATACAGTCAAAATGGAGAACCAGTAGCCCTGCCACTTATAAGTTGTGTAATCTTGGTGAGTAGTTTAACTTGACTAAGCCTCAGTCTACTAATCTTTAAATTGGCTATGATCATCATGCCTATTTTAGAGAGTGTTAGAAGGATTATATGAGATGATTTATGTGAAATTCTTCACAATGTTAAGCACATAATAAATGCTCCATAAATACAACTATCATCATCTTTGTCAGCTCGGACTATCATAACAAAATACCACAGACTGGTGGCTTTAACAACAGAAATTTATTTTCTCATAGTCCTGGAGGCTGGGAGTCCAAGATCACAACTGGGTTCTGGTGAGAGCTTTCCTTCTGGCTTTACAGATGGGCTCCTTCCTGCTGTGTCCTCACATGGTAGAGATCCCTTTCCCTTTCTCTTCTTAGAAGGCCACAGTCCTATAGAATTACAGCCCAACCTTAGGACCTCACTTAACCTTAATTGATTCCTAAAGGCTCTGTCTCCAGTCACATTGGGAATTCGGGATTTAACACATGAATTTTGGGGGGAACCGAGTTCAGCCCAGAACAAACAGCATCATCATTACCCATTTCCAAAACTCTGCTGCTGGGGTGACTGACTGACTGGCTTTGCCCAGGGTGTTCCTAGATAGGAACACTTTAAGTCCTGTATCCCAGGAATCCTCTGTTGCAGTCCCTACCAACTCCATCCATAAGACCCATGCTAGAATCTTTAGCCAGCCTAGAGGCTTCCTTCACATTTGCTTTCTGCTTCTGATCAATCACCAAATCAACAACATTAACTTTTAAAGACCTTAGATCTGACTCCTAGATTTGACCCCATGTGTCATTCATACTGCCACGTTTATGGGTTATATCCACATTGTCACCCTTTTTGAGTGTTGCAGGGCCTTCTATAGTAGTTTCTCCTCACTATAACCAAAACTTGAACATGTGTCAGAATTCCCTGGGGACTTGTTAAAACACAAATGGCTGTCTCTCTGTCCCTTCCCATTTTCTGATTATTTGAGTTAGGAGTGGGGCCTGAGAATTGCATTTCTACCAGGTAATGCTGATGCTTTGGGGTCTACAGCTTTTGGTTTCAGAACTGAGTGGCTGGGTGGTTTTCACACTGCATTTCCAGAGCCATTGGAGAGATGGAGCCCGCTGGAGATTCCAGAAGCATGTGGGTCATGCAGCAGCAACACATTCCCATCCAGAGGCCCTTTGAAACTACAGAATTCCACATCAGCAGGAAAGACCTGGCACCAGACTAGCTTATTGTCAAGTGACCCGCCCAGCTGGGAACTCTCTTTATCCCATCCTCATTCCTGTTCACAACAGTTACTCCTAATTTAAAATGCTGAGTCAGTCACTTTTAACAGAGGATTTGGGTTGGAACATCCCTGACTTGTGATTGGACTGTGTTATCATTCATCATGTTCAAGACCTCAGCATGTTCCAGTCTCCTCACCAGCCCAAGGTAGAATGAATGTCTCCAAACAACTGGGACATTGCTTCCCCTGAAAATCTTCACCTTGTCTAAATGTATACACTCAACTTGGATCAGTTCTTCATTCATTCATTCATTCATTCAATAAGTATTTATTTTGCCTGCTATGTGACAGCACCAAAAATACAGCAATGAAGACACCTAGAATCTGCTTCAAATCCCATGTTAAGAGTCTAAGAAAGTTTCTTGATGTCTGAAACATGACCAGAAACTCAGTTGCCCCGTTTCCGATATTCTCTTCTATATAGGAAGCAAAGCATTTTCTCCTCTGATCTGCATACACAATCTGACCAACTTCTTAAGTTTCTACCTTCTGCTATGTTCTTAAGATATAGACACACACACTCTCACACGTACACACCTTTCATGTCACATATTAATCATCACTACTTTGGTGAAGCTCCCATTAGCTCATTGTATTAGTAATTATTACTGCTTAACAAATTGCCCTAAAACTTCTCATCCTAAACTAGCACATGTTATTTTAGCGTTCCTTTCGAATAGGAATCTGGGTATAGCTTAGCTGGTGTCTCACTGGGCTGTAATCAAGGTGTCGGTCAAGGGTCTGCAGATTCATCTGAAGGCTCAGTTAGGCAAGTAGCTGATTTAAAGCTTCTTTGCTGGCTACTGGCAGTATTCAGTTCCTCATGGGCTATTGGGCTGAAGACCTTGGTTCTCCTCTGACTGTTAACTCTAGGTCACACTCTGTTGTGTGTCCTGTGGATCTCTCTCACGTGGCACCTAATTTCATCGAGGTGATAGTCTGCTAGCAAGATGGAAGCCACAGGAGTGACATCTCATCACCTGCTATATTTTGGTTCAGTCCACATGCAAGAGGAGAAAAATGTGACTAAGAGGCAGGAATCCTTGAAGGCCATATTGGAATCTGCCCACCATGCCCACACAGTAGGTTAGTCCCCTTTGCTTTATATTCTTATAACACCCCATACTTAATGGTGGTAAGCCCTGTGACGGTTAATTTTATGCATCAACCTGACTAGGCCACGGTATTTAGATATTTGGGCAAATATCAGTCTGAATGTCACTGTGAAAGTTTGTTTAGATGAGATTATTATTTAAATCAGGAGACTTTGAATAAAGCATATAACCTTCCATAATGTAGGTAAGCCTTTTGCAATTATTTGAAGGCCTTAAGAGAAAAAAGACTGAAATCCCCCAAGGAAGATGGAATTTAGCTTCTAGAGGGCCTTTGCACCCTGGCTGCAACCTCAGTTTTTTCCTAGGTCTCCAGTCTGTCAGCCTGCCCCGAGGATGTCAATTTGCCAGCCCCACGTTCTTGACAGCCAGTTCCTTAAAGTAAATCTCTCTCTCTCTCTCTCTCTCTTTCTCTCTCTCTCCATACACACATATATACACTCACACACACATACACACACAAACACACTATTGATTCTGTTTCTCTAGAGAACTATGACTAATACCAGATCCTATTTTTATTGAATCAGTTAGTTATTTATATGACATAAGCTTTTGTTTTCTATGGGCCTAGTACTATGTCTGTCTTTTTCACTGCTGTATTCCCTTTGGCCAGTAGTGGATTTGATACTAAGAATATACTTAACAGACATACAGAATTCACACACTCATGGACATAATCTACAATATTCACTAAACATTTAAAATCCTACTTAAGTGGTACTCACTTTGTACCAGTTAAAACTGCCAGAAGTCATGCTTTATATTTTAGCCATATATTTAGGTATAGAGTCTTTTAAAATTCTCAAGGAAATAAGGTGAATGAGCCTAGCCCTAGGAAATCATTGATCACCCCAATGAGAATGGTGGCACATATGTGAAAGAAATGTATTTCAACCATATATGGGCCATTAGCCCATATCATTGCTTCTTTGAAAACCCAATGCTTGAGAGTGTATTCTCCTTATAGTAAATGGACTTAAATTTTATTTTCTAAGAGAAGAACATGAAAATCAGCTGTAACTAATTTTGGGGGATGTAATTTGATGAGAGCTGGCTCATTGCCATGATGGCTCCTGAACTGTCCTGATGAATCAGCAAACTGCTGGGTGATTCAGCACAACCTTCATGATGGGCAAGGAGATCACTCTCCATGAAACCCTCATCTCAGTTACTACTCTTTCAAAGCTTTCTCCATGACAAAGGCTCATAATGCATAATAGGGCCAGAAAAGAATAGTCCAAACATCAAACGTATTTATCTCCCAGTATACTTTAACACTGACATGTGTGAAATTTGCAGTGCTCAGGCCCAATGTGGATTTTAAGGTATGAGATTCAGTCTCTAGGACACAGAATTACACACAAGGCAGGGTTATTAGTGGCTTACTTAGTGTGATAACATCAACTAGAGAATACTTCCTAGGATCCATTCCCACTGATAAGAACTTATCAGTGCACGTATTGATTGGAGATTTATCTGTACCATCTGTGGCTCTGGAAGCTAATGATTTGGGCCGGTGTTTCCTCCAAAGGTGATATACTGAGAAGCACCATTTGGATATATAGGAAGCTCACACTGATAACTTCTTGTACTCAGGTCAGTATTGCAAAATGTTTTGTAGGATAGTTTCTGGACTGCTGGCCTAGACTAAGAATGTGCAGGGACAGCACATCCCAGAATCATAAAAGGCAATTTCTTAGTTCAGAGATTCACATGGTCCCTATAGTTAGGGGAAATTCAGGGAAGGTGGAGCCCACAGGTTTAGCACAAAAAGAGCACAAAATGTGAACATTTAACTATAGGCATATGGCCAAAGTTCTGTTTATGGTCTGAGAGTTTCTAGGGGCAGTCATCTAGCCAGGGAGGCTCTTCAAGAACCTTCTGCAAAGACAGCTTCAGTGCTCCATGCAGCCGTTCCATAAACTGAATAGACAAGGGCCCTTTGAATGGCCAACTGAGGTGCCACAAAGATGAGCTTGAAAAGAGATTCATCAGTAATTATGATGTTAAACAAATTTAGCCAGTCACAGGACTGTGAAAGTACTAGATGGGGAAGTACTAGATGGGGATACTGAACCTACAGTTGATGGGACATGTTTTTAGACACTCTAGACTACAACTTGGAATTTCTCATATAAGAGCAAAGTAGTGAGATGTGGAACTAAGTAAATACCAATATTAACACTAACACTAAAAATGTATGCAATTTATTAAGAACCTATTATAGGGTCAGAGCTTGTGCCAACTACTTTATATATGTATCATGTATCCCAACTGGCACCATGCCAATCAAGTATTAATTAGTCTCTACATTTTAAAGATAAGCAAACCAAGTATCAGAGAAGTTAAGAAGCTTTTTCAGAATTAAAAACCTAGTAAGTGGTGAAGGTAGAATTGAATTCAGTTATATTTGGTGCCAAAATTCAAGCTCTATTACACTGTCAAGCCATAGAATGTTCTGGAAAGAATGGCATTATTTCATTCATTGAGCTTTGAAAGGAATTCCAAAAACATTTCTATCAGAGACTTACTGATTTTCTGTTTGAAGATTCTAGGAACAGGAGGCTCACTACTTCTCAAAGTAGCCCAATTTAATTTACTGAAGGATGGAAGGAACTTTAAAAATTCTTCCTCATTTGGGATCCCTGGGTGGCTCAGCGGTTGAGCACCTGCCTTCAGCTCAGGGCATGATCCTGGAGTCCTGGGATCGAGTCCCATATCAGGTTCCCTGCATGGAGCCTGCTTCTCCCTCTGCCTATGTCTCTGCCTCTTTCTCTCTCTCTCTCTCTCTGTGTCTCTCATGAATAAATAAATAAAATCTTTAAAAAAAATTCTTCCTCATTTTAATCCATAAATTTAAATATATAGTATATAAATAAATATATATATGTAAGTATATTTTTTTCTATACTTCCATCCACAGTGCCCATCAGAAATATCCACAGTGCCCATCAGAAATATCTAAGGAGCTTTTCCAAAAATGCAAATATGTATACCCTTAAGAGTCTAGATATCTGTTCTGTGAAAAATGGTCCTATTTAAGAACTTTTTAGACCAATGGGTTGGCAAACAATGGCCAGTAGGCCAAATATGGTTTCTTCTTTTTTTCTTTTCTCTCTTTTTTCTCAACTCTGATTTTATAAATAAAGTTTTATTGGCCCATAGCCATGCCTACTTATTTAGGTAATATCTTTGCCTGCTTTCATGCTATAGTCGGCAGAGTTGAGCAGTCCTAACAGATACCATATGGCCCACAAAACCAAAAATATTTACTATTTGGATTTTTACAGAACAAGCTTGCTTCTTTCTCTTCTGATACATTTTAGTGCTCAGGAAAAAAAAAATCACCTGGAGAAATTGTTAAAATGTCAAAGTGCTGGGGGAAAAGCTCTTTGTGTATTTGGAATAGTGCATAAGAGATTCAAAGACAGGAAAGAACTTGGCTTAGTCATGGGGCAAAGAGGTGTTCTGTGGTGCTGGAGCAAAGAGGACAAAGGGAGGACAGGGAGGTGCCCACTACATGTCACACAGGATCTGATGAGCTGTGGAAGATGTCTGGACCACATTCCACTTATTAAAACAAATGAAAGGCTTAAAGTAAGGGAAGTGATATGAACACATGCACGTTTTCAAAGAATCACACCAGCTGCATGCAGCAGGGAGAATGGGGAGGGGCAGGAAAGGACACAGGATGACCAGTGGAGACTTCTCTGTAGCCTAGTTGAATAATAATGGTGACTTGGACAAGAATGCCCCAAGCCATATATTCTGGCAAGAAGCCCAACTGAGATCGATGGAAATAATGGAGAAATGAACTCTGGGCAGCAAGGAAATCTTCATGGAAGATGATGGAATTGAGAAGGAGCCTAAAAGATGGCTAGAATGTGGGTACCCAAGAAAAATCAAGTGTTTCTTTCTCTCTTACCACGTTCTAATTTAGGAAGTGGTCTTAAAAAAACATAGTAAGTAGGCAATAATTCTTTATAAGAATTCTTGAATTGGTATTTCCTTTTCTTTGCAAAATTGCCAACACCATATTAGAGTTATGCTCATACATAGTTCTGCATTCTTTCTCCAGCCCACTGAATCTCACTCTTGGAGTCTGCCATTTTGAGGATTTCATATTAATTCATCTTTAATAACAATTACAAATGGAATGTTTACTTTGCTTGATAACATTTATAGTTCTTCTGGTTGGCTAGATTTGTTATTCTTTATTTAAAACCTCTTATTAAAAAAATAATAAATAAAACCTCTTATTAGGAAATGCTTGCACTGTTGAACTTTCGAACATTTTTATTGTTTATTGTTTTAGTCTCAAGTGCGTTATGCTTCATACTATGGACCAGGGGTGTATGCATATGAATGATGTGAATGCATACATATATACATGGTAGGACAAGAGATTTTTTTTCTGATAAAATTAATAGGGATACTAGTCTCTATTCAACAGCATGAACTTGATTCAAATAAAGTATATAAATTCAATTGCTGACCTTTCTGGGGTGTAGTTCTTTGTGTTAGAATATGGAACATTCCTGACCAAAGAATCAGTTATACTTATCTTACTGCTTTCTCTTCTTTTCCACTGTCTAGGATAAGTAACAGCATCTTTAATGGTTTGATCATATATTTTAATTGGAGTGCTGAGTAGGATACATTAATGCTTTGTGGGAAGGAAATGTAGTTTGTGACACCATAGAATCCTATGAGTGAGGTGTTTCAAGATGGGTGAGAAATAACCTATAGGATGTTTTCCTGATGCTTCACTTCAAGAAACTTGAGAAGAAATTCGGGATTCATGGCATAGCACCCAAAGGATAATCCATGCAGGGAGGAAAAGAAATGAAAGAGTGGGGACAGTGAGTCCCCACTATGGAACGAGTGGAATGGGTGGAGGCTGCTCAGAGGCTCTCTTGGCAGCCATGGTGAGAAAGGAAAGGAAGGTTGAGGAAGGCCACATTGAAGGTACTCATTCTGTGTGAGAAAATGGTGACTGGAAATAGCTTTCGTCCTGACCAGAGGACACACCAGAAGACATTGGGTGAGTGTCATAGTGATGGCCAGGAAACATCTGGCTTAGGCAGGAAACGGATGGAATTTGAACATAGGCACATCTGTGGTGATGGTAGGATGGGATCCAAAAATATGAAGAAATTTTAACTTTTAGGTGAGGAGATATAATTGAAAAAAAAAAAGAAAAATATCTAATTACCTGTGTTCTTTTTTTTCCCCCTCCTAATTTGTAGCAAACAGCCTTATTTTTAAAATTTTACTTGGAAGAGGTTTGCATCAGATATATTATGAATGCTGAGATAGAAGACTCAGGAGAACACACTTCCGGGGAAAGGCCAGAGAAAGAAGACAACCAAAGTCTTCTTGAAGAGATATCTCAAACTTATTTTCTGCAAAACTATTATCAGGGCCCCCCTGGGAAGTCGCAGATTAGATGTCTAATTAACATATGGCCTGTGGTTATACTTGATGGCTATTTTCCAGTAGGAAGAAAAAAACATCTTCCTCAAAATATTTTAAAGATTGCTGAGTCAGATAAGAGACTTTAAAAAAGGATTAAATAATTCAAAGTCAGGGAAGCAAATGGAGATTAGCAATGAGGTGATTTGGATGATTTCAAGTATGTGGGAAGCAGGGAGATATCAGGGAGGCATCAAAGGCAATTTAATAAGTCAGGAGCCAGAAGCCCCCATCTGGGGAGGTTTCTATCTCCTACTAATTGGATTCATCCCTGACTTCCCCTCTCCCTGCGCTCCCCGCCTTCCTTTCCAAAACTGTGTTAGGCCTCATGCATTCATTTAGGAGTGGCTAAAGGGTAGGGTGGGGAAGAAATAAAATGAAGAAGGAACCCAAGAAGACAATAAAGAGAAGACTTTAAATATACAGAAATAGTAGTATCTTGGTAGCTTGTATCTTTTGAAAAATTCACTTGTGAATTTTCCCTGAGGTCCAGAAAGCTAGAAAAGTCAACTATTAGCTAAAAACAAACCAACCACCAGTTGAGCAATGGTAGGAAAATGCACATGAAATTGACTCAAATGAGACTTTACAGTCAGAATAGGAAAGGAGAGAGAGAATTGAGACAGGAGCATTTGCAACTCCCAGCTCTAAGAAGGGATCAGGTGAGGGCAGTTTTCAGGACATTCTAAGCACCAAGCATGTTTCTGGATCAGCCTCTCTCAGAGTTTGACCTGGTTTTACTTGGAGGTGATGGAGGGTGTCATAGGTGAAAGTAATATTCAGCTTTTAAGTCATGAATTCCTTGAGGACAGGGTTTCTCTGTTTCTAATCCAAATCCTCATAACTCCAGGATTTAACTCACTGCCTGAAAGACAAAAAGTACTCAGAAATATGTGTTTAACTGAGTATCTCTCTTAGAGCCCTGCTCATAGTTCCATAAATACTTGGATCTGGATGTCTATGGAATGAGCACCAAAGGGAAGAGCCTCAACCTGCTGTTACCTTCTCTTAGCTTTAGATTCCTCTTCCATAAAATGGAAATATCAGACCTAACTGGTAAGCCTCTTGGGAAAAATAAGGCTGTGGTGAAACCTAACTTGGATAAAGCAGCACCAATTCTTAGCTTCCTTTTCAATCTACTTCAGTTAGGATCTGTTAGAAAAGCTGAAGGGTCTTCTGATGCAGAATCAGCTTGATTTGTGTGGGAAATGGCAAACGTGAGGCCCTGGGTGAAGGCCAAATGGTCCACAGTCAAACCCATCTGTTCCTCTTCACTGAGGCTGCATCCTGTGGGTATGGTGACCTGGGGGCTGGGGAGGATGCTTGGGGGGACAGGTGCCAAAGAGGCCAATAATTCTTTCAAGGGTTTGAGGAGATACAATGGGGCCTGAGGGCACAGAGCCAACAGCAGGCGTCCCTCAGAACAAACTCAGCCACACTATCACCTGCCCTGCTTGTTCTGCTGCTTTTTCTCACCAGACCCTGGACTCTTCCCTTTTTTTGTGTGTTTGTTGTCTGGCTAGTTGATTGGTTGCTTTTTGAGTTGGACACAGGAAACCTGGTTAAGACAGCACCACATGAAGGGCTTGCCTTGACCCAGCCTGCCTGTCTGGGCATTACAATCCTGTCTAGGCTCTTTGGTAGGCCCTGCAGTAGAGTAGTTAACCACTCTGGCTTTGGAATTGGGCTGACCCGGTCAACATTTCCGCTCCTCCACTGCTGGGTGGAGTGACTGGGTGTGACCATTCACAAAGAGCTTCACGGAGCCAGTGATGGGATGCACTTCTATGAACAAGTATACCAGTTTCCCCTTCTCTCTCCTTCCTCTGAAGGAGGCTTTCAAGGCTTTCAAGTTTCACACTGGATTTGAATCCTGGCTCCTATACCTACTTGCTGAATGACCTTGGGGAAAAAAAAATCCCTTAATCTCTACAGGTCTCAGTTTTCTCAAAGAGAACTAATATTACCTGTTGGAGGATTAAACAAGATATAATTTGTAAAACACCTCACAGGGTTTCTGTCACATGGTGAGCTTTCAATAAATGCCAGCTATTATTGTTCTCTTAGCTGGGAACATCTTCCCCCAGGTATACACATGGCTTGATCACTTCCTTCAGGGCTTTGCTCAAAAGCTACTTTTTTTTGAGGGAGGTCTTCCATGCTCAGTCATAAAACACTGAAAATTTAACCCTTATACCAACCTTTCTTTAGTCTTTCCTCTGCTTTATTTTTCTCTATGGTGCTTTTTGCAAACTCAGATTAATTCTATCTATCTATCTATCCATCTATCTATCCATCCATCATCCATCTATCATCCATCCATCCATCCATCCATCCATCCATCTAGCTAGCTATATTCATCTTGTATTTTCCCTCTAGGATATAAGCTTAAGTAGGGCAGACATGTTCATCTGTTGTTTATTTTCCACCACTCTATCAACAGCACCTAGAATAATGCCTAGCACTTAATAAAGATTCGATAAATATTGAATGGCTTAATGAGTATTATTGTTGTTATTCTTGAAATGGAGCTTTATGGTAGCAATATAATACTTAGTTCAGAGTTAATAAACTTGGGCATTAACCTGAGAGCTAGCTATAATAACTTCTATCTATTAACATACATATTCTTAGAAAAATTATTATATATCTTTTATGCATTGGGATTAGTGGGGTAGTTAACACAGTGGTGTTGTACCATTAGACCCACCTTTAGGACTGAAGCATGCAGGTGCTCATCTGTCTACTTGCTGGGGGCATTGCCTCCTTAGGGATTGCCTTTGTCTGATAAGAGTTACCTTATCCAAGGTCACAATTCCTGCCTAAAGGCAGCTCACATCCAGTAACTTATAGATGCATTGGTATAAAGGGCTGGCCCACTTGTCCCAATTCAAGACAAGTCTAAAGAGTAACTCTAGATCCCTGAGAGGTTGGTTGAAGCCTCCATTACTACTATATCCCAGCCCCACTTCTCCCATTGCCTGGCCCTGCTTCTTTTATTCCAAATGCATGTGTTGATCTTGAGAGCTTTCTCTAATAAAGTTTCTGCATATAAATTTCCATCTCAGAATCTGCTTCCCACTGACCTACAATAGTGACCTTTTATTATTGTTGGTGGAAATTTCTATTCTTTGCAGGTACAAATGCCCAAACTTCACATCCCATCTAGGCTCCATCATATGATTTCTCAGAGATAGTGTTTCTTTCCATTGTGATGAATATAATGCTTTACCACTTGTTTTATCTGGGATTAGCTTATTTTGCTCATCCAGTGAACAAATAATGAATGTCTCCTGTGTATGCAGCACTGTCCTAGGCTTGCTAAATCTATATCTATATCTATATCTATATCTATATCTATATCTATATCTATATCTATATCTAGGTTCTCCATCATGATCTGCATTTTGCTATGACTGGAAGGGTTATATTCCATTCCCTTTCCTAGGTTGGGAAGAATCACTCACTTGTTGGCTGTGATCCAAGTTAAAAATGTATGTTTCCATTAGGCATAATTATCTATTCTATACTGATTTCTGTATGAACTTCTTCAGATCAGCTCAATAGTGTGATTCTGTCTAGATAAACACATGTATCATCAAACTTGAAAATAAGTTGGGTTATTCTATGTATCTTTTTCTTCTTTTTGTTTGCCTAATGTGTCTTGGAGATTTTTCCATGCATATCTTTCTCATTCTTTAGTAAGACATACTAGTAAGGCTGTATGGTTTTCATTCAGCCACTGACTCATTTAATCATTCAACAAATATTTATCAAATGCTTCCAAAGCCATCACACCTTGTCAGCCCTGAGCAAGACCAATGATTTCCATACCTTCAAGGAGATAAGATTCTCTAGTGGGAAAGTCAGAAAATAAACAAGAATGCAAATAGAAGAATGAGATCTTTTGAGAAAGGAGGAAATGTGAAGAAATGGAATAGGATGATGGATAGTGGGGAGAAGAGGCTGAGCCAGCCCCAAAACTGGCTGGTCAGAGAAGATCTCTTAGGAAGTGACATTACAGTTGAGTCCAGAGAGCTGAAATAAGCCAGACACAGGAAAATCATGGCAGTAGGCACTCTAAGCAGAAAGTAGAACATATGCCAATGATATGAGACAGGACTAATTGTGGCTTCTTTCAAGACCAAATAAAAGCCAGCATGCTTGAGCTCAGAGAGTGTAAATGTGAATGTGACTTGAGGAGGCTGGGTCTAAAATACAGCCTAACCTCTGACAAAAACATCTCATAGGATTTCCTATCTCTGAGAAATATGTTCATTCAAAAATATTTATTAAGCATTTTACTGTGTGTGAAAGATAAAAGAGTAAGCAAAGTCAACATAACATCTGCCCTCATTGAGTTTATGGCCAATGGAGAAGGCAGAAACTTAAAAAAAAATCATTTAACTAGCGCAATAGATATTTGGCAGCCTGATGCTGTTTGAGCATTATTTTGCAGGTGGTAAAGTCCACCCTCTTAACATAACTCTTTCCTACTAAGGCAGTGAATGGTCATACTCCATAAAAATTAATAATGTCTGCAGTAGTTCATTGGTCTTGGAATTTATTTTAACTAAATGCCTAATTCCCATTAATCACTCTTACACATCATTTGTTAGATGTTGTCTCTGGAAGTTCCCACTCATACAATGCTACAGTCCTAACTTTTCCTTCCCTACTTCCTTAAGTTCTAGAAAAATGGCTTCTCTGACAATGTCAGCAATCACTTGGTATTCAGAAATTCTCATTTAACTTAGTAGGTTCCTCAGCTATCTGTCTGATGTATAAGGTCTTATTTCAATTTCTATTTTAACATTTGATCTATGTTATATTATAAGCCTTCAAAAGGGTTTAGCAATCCATCTGTCTTCTACTTCCCCCCAATTCCATTAATAGCATTGTCCTTTAGGGACATCCCTGCTGGCAATACATGTTGCCTGGTGCTCCCACCTGCTCAAGTGGTAGTAGATAAGCTTATCTGACAGAGACAACAGAGGGTGGAAAGAGTGGGGCTTCAGAGTCAGGGCTTTCTGAGTTTGAAATCTCCTTTCCTATAGAATTGGCACATGGCCTTGGGCACAGGCCAAATAATGCTTGAGCCTTACTTTCCTGATTTGCAGAATAGACCTCAGGGCTAGGATTATGGTAGAGTGAGTGAGGCATTCCCTTCAGGTGCAAAATTTAAGGGGGCACCAGAAACTCTGTAATCAAGATAAAAAATACCTTAATACAGCAGTTTATTAAATTCAAATTAATGCAAAATATCCATGATGAAAAAACCATAATTTTAAATAAAGACAGGATCTGACTGGATCAGGATTAGGATAAGATATAAGATACTGAGTTGTACCTGAAATTAGTCCCTCCCTCACTCCCCCTAGCCCTGGCCCTAATTGGCCTAATCACATTATATAAGTCTATTATGAAAATACATGTTGATAATTGAAGGAAAGAATCTTACCTAGTGACTTACACCCACTGAAGATATTTCTCTTCCCCAGCTTCCCATCTTTGACATCTTTGTCTACCTCCCCAAGATGATGCAAGATGTGGGATAGACCAAAATGAACCTTCCACTCATCAAGTACTTATCAGTGTTGTGTACAACTCATCAACCCTCCTAAGCCCTGGAACATTGGTCTAGCCAATTGTGAGATGCTTCTAAGTGCTTTTCTTTCATATGGATCTCTTTCCATCTCAATACAATATTGGCAGCATATTTATTTACTCTCTGCAAGAAAACTACTGCAGTCCTAGACTGGGACACTCTCTGGCTCCATGAGACTTACCCAGACATCGTCTAGATCTATGACTTGAAACTTTTCCCATCAGCCTCCCTCCCTTGTACAAACTGAGGCATCATGCACACTCATCACCTCGAATCCTGTGCCAAGTTCTTGCTTTATGTGCGCAATTTCAGATCCATTGGCCATTTGGGCAGGAGGCCTAGTATGAACTCCTCTAAGTATCTTCTTGGCACCAATTCCCTACCTAGTGCTGTTGCCAACCTCATCTTCCCCTACAATGTTCTCTGTACTCACTTGTGTAGAAGGTAAGGGGTTTCTAAGCTTCTTAGAATCTGCTCATGTTCCTTCAGCATCACATAACATTCTCAAACCTATGGATTCTTCCAATAGCCCCTGACCTACTGACATGTGATAATCTTAACTTGGAGGTGCAAAGAACTGACCAAATCTGCTACTTGGGCAGGTGGGAATGCCAGGATAACATAATGGCATTTCATGTCCCTAAAGGACAATGCTAGTAATAGAACTAGAGGAAAATAGAAAACCTATAGATTACTAAACCCTTCTCAAATGAAAAGTTCAGAAGTTATAACATAACCAAGAACAAATGTTAAAATAGGAATTGAGAGAAGACTCTATGCACTGGACCAATGGTTGAGGGACCTACTGAGTTAAATAAAAATGTCTGAATACCAAGTAGTCATTGGCATCATCAGAGAAGCCACTTTTCTAGAACATACTCAAGGAAGTAGGAAAGGAAAATACCTTATTTAGGACACTACCATAGTATGAATAGGAACTTTCAGAGACAAATCTAACCTAGAATGTGGTTAAAATAAATTCAAAGATCAATGAGTTCCTACTGGTGACACATTTATTTTTACCTGGATCTGGGTTATTGCCACAGTACTTGATTTCTCTTCTTCACATCAAGGGATGTCTTTTGTATCGCTTAATCAAGGTTGTTCAGAAGCAGGCCATCTCAGGTTCCCCAGGCCTCTGGAGAAGGAGTCAGCTACCTGGAACAGGGGGCAGAGCAGGATGACCATGGACTTTGAATTAAGATGAACCTAATTTCAAACCTATGTTTTATTAGAGGAGTGACTTCATGAAAACTCCTTCAAACTTCTGAGCTTTAGTGCTCAAACAAGTCAAATGGGGAAAATGTCTACCCTGCCACTCTGACTATAAAAGAAAGAAAGAAAGAAAGAAAGAAAGAAAGCAAGCTCCATGCAAAAGTTCTATTTTAACCTCATTATCCTCAGAAATCCATTGATTCAAACAACAGTCCAAATTGAGAACCTGCAATGACATAGGTGCAGCCCCTGCCCTCCAGTGATTCATAGACAATAAAGGAAGAGAGACAAATATGCAAACATGATATCAAAAGGACAGGGAGCTAGAAGACAGTGTGAGTGGAGATACAATAATGGCCCAAGGAAGCTCTGCAAGCCAGTCTGGGAAGTGGGTGCGATAAAAGAATGCTCATCAGAAGAGGTGCCCCTTGAGAGCTGGGTAGGGGTTAGTGATTGGCAGAAGAAAATGAATGTGTAAGGACAAAGATGTGGATTCAAATGCATTATCTTTCTTCCTGTTGCCACCCAGGGGCCATAAACCACCAGGGTTGGCAACTCCTTGACAATCTTCAATTTTAGTCCTTCCTTTTCTTTTGTATTATTTGATCATTAGTTTTGTTCTTACCCAACATTAATTTGCTTCTTTGTCAAAGAAGGATACTTTGAAAAGCATCACTCATGTCAAAGAGTTTGCATTATGCAGAGCAAGGTGAGCCATAAGATTCTGATGCTGCCACCAAAGGATGACCTCATGATTAATAAGGTCCAGGAAGAGGGACAAACCCTTTGCCTGGGGACATTAGGTAAGAGTGGCTTTTTTGAGTCATGGCTTGGAGACAGCAGATCTGGGATAGAACCTACTTCTTCAAATCAAAGGTTACTTCTCTGCCCACAGTGCTTAGCTAAATGGGAGCAAAGATGAGCTTCTACTGTTAGTGATTCTCAGTCTGGTCAAAAATAGGATCCCTCAGGTAGGGGGCACTTTTATTACATATCAGCTATTGCTGTGTTGCAATTTATTGGATCTCACATCTGTATATCCAGGAGATGATAAATTTCCTAAGGCCAGGTATGCAGGCTATCATCAGTGACCAGCATAGGGGTCTGACACATGGTAATTTATACCACAAAGGATGATCTACCTGCATCATGTTTATCTGGTTCATCTGAAAAACACTAATTTGTGAGGGTATCTCAGGAGCTCAGTCAGTGAAGCGTCTGACTCTTCATTTTGGCTCAGGTCATGGTCTCAGGGTCATGAGATGGATCCCTGGGTCGGGCTTCAGGCTCAGAGCAGAGTCTGCTTGAGATTCTCTCTCTCCCTCTGCACCTCCCCTTGCTCATGCTCTCTCTAAACAAATAAACATACAAATAAGTAAATAAAATCTTTAAAAAAAATACCTACTGATTTGTGAATCTCACATTAGACCTATGAATCTCCAGGGATTGGAGAGGCCTGGAAACTTCATTTTAATAAAGTTCCTAAGTAAGTATTATGCTTAATAAAAATAATCACTTATCATAGGGATTTGACCATGGAGAGTGGGGAGACAGTTGGTGAAATTACACCCTGCCTTGTTTTTTTTAGAACTTTAGGATGATTGGAAGACCCAGCAGAGACTCAGGCAGGTAAAACAGGAGGAAGAGTCCTTGGATGGATCACAGAACCTAGAGAGAATGAAAAGGAGTCTGTCCATGTAGACTTGGTGTGACAGTGAGCCGCAGAAAAACCCAGACATTGTTGAGGATTGAGTCAAATCAACTGTCCTAATAGATGCCTGTCAGTATATTCCAGTGAAAAAATCTGTAGCCTGTGCCTGGCTAGCAAATTTTGGCAATAGTGAAATTTCAGTGGGGTCATTAAAACAGCCCCTCAGGGTTCAGCCTTCTCTGTCTCCTCCTTTGTGCCTGGCACTCCAACTGATTCAACACCAATCCCCACATTAGTCCTTGTGAAGGAAGGTGCCTACTGTGTGATACGTGCACCAAATCCACCATGAGCAGCTTTGGCATAAGTCATTTGGGGATGTGGGAGGATTGGAGAAAATCATCACTCCAACAAGATCACCTGGGAGTTTGTGTGTGTGATGCTGTATCCATTTTCAGGGACTGTGCCAATTATAGGGGAGCCTATGTTCTTATTCTGACATGCTTGACCCCCAAGGCATTCTGGGACATCCATGACAGCCGAGTCTGACAGGAAATCAACTCCAGTTGTACTGAAGTGCTAAGGGTTTGGTTTTCAAGTCAGACAGACTGAGTTTGAATCTCTGCTGCCATGATCTCTTGCTCTTGCTATGGGAATAAGAACAGTAACATCAACCTCAAAGAGTTATTAGGATCAAATGAGGAAATCTATCCTTATAAAGGACTGGTACCCTGCAAATGCCAGTCAATGTTAGGTTCACAGTTCCTCAGAATAATTCAATTGTTTTGAGTCAGCCACAACATCTTCCTAATAAGCCTACCTAACCTTGTCAATCCCATTTTGTAATGTTTAAAGAGTCTCCCTGTGTTAGTCAGGAGGGGGTAGGCTAGAGTGTACCAAAATCCTGGTGGCTTGACTTAACAGAGGTTTATTTATTACTCATGTAAAATCTACTGTGGGTCCAGGCAACTCTCCAGGATAATTTACCTCCGTGTGCTTATTGGGTGTTCATGGCTTTGCCTTCTCCACTGGAGGCTCTGTGGATCTTCATCGGAGAGAAATGGACAAGGATGGGGAGAGGGGATTCGGGTCCACCTGTAGTTAATTTCAGCCTGGGAGCAACAGCCATCACCTGTATCCATAGTGTATTGGCCAGGGCTGGTAATCGGGCTGCCCCTAAATGCAAGAGTGCAGAAATGATGAGGAATGGGTAGAATGAGAAGGGAGAGTAAATAGAATGAGAAATGATCACCACTTTCTCTACCACAGCCTTCTTCACTATCAGAATCAAAACACCATGGCTTTTATCTTGCCATCTACCTGCTGCCTAATCCCCCACCAATTTCCCATCTTCTGTTTTGAAGTAGGTGTGTCATGAACTATTGCAAATTCATGCCTTTGCTGTTATCTGCCTTCTAACTGGATGCTGTTTCTCTACTCATCCACCTGACAACCTTCTATGACTCTGAAGTCTCATTCCCTGGGAGGGCGCTCTTTCAGGGATGATGAACTTTTGTGACAAAGTTGAGGGATATCCTATCACTATCATGAAGCTATTCCACTGCTATTCCTCACTCCCACAAGTAGTGTTTGAGCCCAAAGTCTTCACCATCATTAGTTTTAAACCATACTTCACAGTGACCTTAATAAAAATTTAAAGACCATATAACATACATTATCCTGTAGGTGTGTTAATTAGTCTTATATATGACATCATCTGGGCTCCTGGGATTTTTTATGGCTGTCATATATCTTGAAGGAAACACTTAGGCATTTTCCATATAACTATGTAAAATTCTGTTTAGTTTGCCAGGCACCACAAAGGAAATATATCCTTTGAAATATCACTATGCATTTATAATAGCAAAATAATTGCAGAACAATATTTAGAGAATTTTATCTCTTTCAAATAAATATGTAAATTTTAAACTATTAATTTTCCATAATTAAAACTGACACACAATCAATTTCAGTCATGTTCCATTGTGTCATTTTAGAAGACTTTAATATTTTGGAAGACTTTCTAAATGTATGCACAATATCAGACATACATATAATATTGTCAACTTCTGCCTGTAACTTATCATGCCAGACCTCTGAAAAAGTCTGTCCATCTTCTGGATAGTCCCTTGGTATATATCTTTAGGAAAATAGCCTAATTTTCCAGTCCTCTCTTAGCATTTTGGCACTGGATAACCACAGCCTTCACCTTTCAGCCCCAAATTGAATTGCTGAAAGGAAGGCAATACAATTGACCAGAGAGTTAGAACTTTTTTTTGAAAATCACTCAAGCATTATTTCAGACATTCTGAATAGTGTCATTAGAGATATGGGCATTCATTTAAGAATTATGGATTTAGTATGTACTATGTCCAAAGAGTAGGGTCATGTAAAATTAAAAGCTATATCATATTTTACATGTGGTTCATATCAGCTTGACTTGTTTTTCTGAACTCATTGTAAGTTCCTCAAGGCCAAGAAAGAACTGTCTCTACCCTGTTAGTGTGGACCTTCTTGTAGCACCTTGCATATGTTAAACATAATGATTTCCCCAGGGCATGCAGATAATTTAACCAACAAAATAAATGTAGTTCTCCTCATTTCCATGGAGAATTTTAACATATGGTCCTTATTACCCAAAAGATGATACAAATGGAACACACAATTATATTCAAAAGGGTTTGGAGGAATGTATGGAGCCAGAGAACGTCATATATTATCCTTAGGGTTTACATAAGTGACAGGGAAGATGGGTCATTTCTTTGTTTGCATCTCTATTGGGTTGCAAGTTCCTTGATGCAAAGAATCTGTTGATTGACATTCATTCATTCATGCTACACATATTTTTGAAGTGCTCACTGTATCTTTCACTGAGCTAAGTAAATAAATGCCTAATTAACTTGTCTTCTTCCTATAATCCATTCAAAGGAGTTAGAATTGTTTTTCTAGGAGTGTGAAGACCTTGTCATGCTTTCATCTCCTACTACCTTTTTAGCCAAGAGCACAGGATGGTAAGGAGTTAGCAGCCTGGAATGGGGTCTAGAGCCATGTTTGTGAATCAGAAGTCGGGCCAGTGCTCCAACAGGAAATGACCCTCACGTGTAGCACCCTGCTTTAACCCATCAGAATCCCTATTCTTTAGTATTATCCAAAGTACATCTCTACCAAACTGACATCCTTGGCTGACCCAGTGAAAAGGCATGAGTAGGTGTTGCAGTGACCTCATGTCTCCATGACAATCTTGTCCTGCACCAGTATATAAAATGCATTAATAATACAATGTCTTTGTCATAAGATCAAGAAGTATGAAACTTTTTATGAAGTATAGGGTGGCTGCTCGGCACAGAATACCAGAAAGTGGACTTGATAAATTTGGTTTTAAAATTTCAAGGAAGGGGATCCCTGGGTGGCTCAGTGGTTTAGCACCTGCCTTTGGTCCAGAGCACGATCCTGGAGTCCCGAAATCGAGTCCCGTGTCAGGCTCCCGGCATGGAGCCTGCTTCTCCCTCCTCCTGTGTCTCTGCCTCTCTCTCTCTCTCTCTCTCTCTATATATATATATATATATATATATATCATGAATAAATAAATAAAATCTTAAAAAAAAAATTCCAAGGAAAATACATTTATATAGGCCATGTGACTACTGCCAGGGATGAGATATAGTATACTTCCTGTTGCTGGGGGGTGAGGAGTGGGGGATTGCCAAACCATCTAAACAAAGCACTAGAACTTGTTAATGAATTAAACCCCATTGATTGGTGGAAGAAAAGGTTTAGATTCGAAGACTAGCAGAGAAGCCCCAAAAGGTAGAAAGCCCACAATAATTAGTTTGAACAGTTTTTGTTGTTTGCATTTTAGGTATCGGATCAATAAAGCAACATTAATAATTAAATACCAGGATAAATATACCAATTCCAGATTAGAGCTTTCAGCTTTAAATTACTTGAGCCCAAGGCTTTTCTTTTCTTTCTTTCTTTTCTCTTTTTTTTTCATAGGCTCTAATCTTTCCAGATGTACTGAAGGGCTATAAAGTGACTTCTTAGGCTGTGGATTTGGTGAGAAATATGAGGCTGTTCTAGATGAGAGCTGTTGAGAAGGGGCAGAACAGGCATCTGGTGGGGCTGCAACCAGAAGGAATAGATATGTCTCATTGGAAAGAGCTGCGTCTCTGTTGTACTCCTTCAGATTTAGCTTTGCAGCTTCTAAAATAAAGGAAGGGAGTAGAACTTTCTGCTCATTGGGAGCTAGCTGGAGTGAGCTAGCCACGAGACCTCAAATCTTGGAAGAAGACAAAGGAAAGATCTGAGTGACATGTGGCTGAGAAAGGGCTGCTAGAGTGCAAATTCTGTGGGGGTACTGGATGGACATTGGGAATGCACTGACAGGGTACCTCCTTGCAGGGAGAGCTTATGATCCTCTGGAGGAAGTGGGGGGATTAGGAAGTGGTACTTGACACCAGGCAAGTGTCATGACTTTCCCCAAGGCTGGGGGAACAGAGAAGTGGAGACCGAATATGCTCTTCACAGGTCTTTAGTCCAGGGAGATGTGCATGGATCTCACTTCTCCAAATAGCCATGCCCCATGAGGGGAGAGGGCAGCAGCTTCATAGGCCAGTGTGCTAAGGGACGTCTCTGTCTGAATCCATGTTTCCTGTAAAGCCTCCGGGATGGATTTCCTGAGGAGCTCTTCCCATCGGGAAGGAAGTTGACTTTGTCCACATTGGTTTGGCCTCAGGCCAGGTACATCTCATCATTAAAAATAAAAGACACACCCATATCCACCACTACTTCATGTCCTTCCCATTCTTTCTGGTTCTCATTTTGTTGTTTAATTCTGTATTGTCCAGTTGTTTTTTTTCCCTATTAACAACATATAAGTTATCTGTTACCTTAAATCTTATGCTCACCACTCACCACTCTGCTTCTCAGTCACTTGGAGACATCCCTACAGGGTTGGTGACTTCATTTCCCTTCATTCTTCCTCCTTGTCTCTAAGACAGTGGTCCCTAATTTTGCTATGACATTTGTTTTCTTGGTTTTTCTAGTTATGTATGCCATTACATTTGACCACAGCTAGCAACATTGATGTGGCTTCTCATATGGACTCATGAAGTCTTCAAGTTGACAATAATTTGGAGATAATATAGCTCATTTCCTCATACCTCTTTCCCCCTGCCCCCAGCATGTTATCTGTCCTTGCAGAAGGTTTCTATTGTACTACGGGAAGTGGTGCATACTAACATCCCTCTTGGAGACCCTCAGTGCTAACAATGTATGACATGTTTTACTTAGGCTAATTTAGTGGTTCCCCTAATTACCTGACCAGCAAATTATGCTCTCTTCACTCCTTCTCTAATAACTATGAATATCCTGTAACGATATTTTGATGAGCACAATGGGGGATGGTAACTGAACCTAACACTTCCATTCAGCAAAGTCATTCCCTCATCATCTGTATCTGTTTTGATACCTCAAGTGATGCAGAGGTCACTACATCTCAAGGTGGTCTCATTCCGTCACTAAAAATCATTGTAACTTGTATCTTTTTCCCAATATTGCCACCACTGGTTTGAATGCTGCTGCTTACTATAGATACATGCTATTTCCAGAAGGTTCTCTTGCCTCTTTTCTGCCTTTCAGTTTGTTCACTTTCTTTCATTTTTTAAAAAAGATTTTTATTTATTTATTCATGAGAGACACACACACAGAGGCAGAGACATAGGCAGAGGGAGAAGCAGGCTCCCTGTAGGGAGCCTCATGTGGGACGTGATCCCATGACCCCAGGATCACGACCTGAGTCAGAGGCAGATGCTCAACTACTGAACCAGCCAGGTGCCCCGCTTGTTCACTTTCATACCATCTTCCTTTTCTTGATTAGACCCACTCTTTTTCCTGAAACCCACCTATGAATGTTTTTCTACACATCTTTAGCATGTCCAAACAGCCCTGAAAATTTTAAAGGCAAGCAGCATTTCTTTCTTAATTACCCTATGTCTGAAATTCCTGAGTTCAAACACAGGAATTTGCTCATTCCTGTCACATTTTTAGATCTTGATAAATCAATTTTTAAAAGATTTTATTTATTTATTCATGAGAGACACTGAAAGAGAGGCAGGCACAGGCAGAGGGAGAAGCAGGCTCCATGCAAGGAGCCCGATGTGGGACTCGATCCTGGGAATCCAGGATCACACCCTGAGCAGAAGGTAGACGCTCAACCACTGAGCCACCCAGGCATCCTGATAAATCAATTTTGACTATATTCATCAAACTGATTGCCAAAGAAAGCCTCTCTTCCTCTGCCAGCCACACCCTCTAGTTTTTCTTGCATAGAAACCCAAGCTCATTTTTAAAAGAGATGCTCTTCAGATGGCTAGTAGGTCTATTAAATTATACCGTCTTCTGGCCTACACATTTGGTCTTAGATAGTGGTTTAATGAAATGTCATGTTTATTTTTCCTTCCAATCTTTATACAATTTGCTGTTAAGAAACACACCTAGCACTACCCTTTTTTTTTTTTTACTGCACCCAAGGAATCTACCTCACTCTTGTAAAATCTCTCATTCTGGGGGTTCTTTCTAGGAGCTTCCACATTCATAAACTGATTCCCATTCCACAAGCATTTAGTTCACCCATTCATTTTCCCCTCTGCTCAGTCTTATTTCTTGTTACTGAGCTGACTCTAAGATTTTCAGTTCTGGAAGTGCCACAGATTATCGCCTGGCTATGAGAATCATTTACTGACCCATATCAATGCCATGTTATCCTGGTCCAGAAAGCATAGGACTAAGTGTTTTATGTGTGTTGTTTTGTTTCCTCATTGTAACTACCTTAAGAGAAAAGAAGTATTTCCCCCCTCTTAAAGATAAGGAAACTGAGGCTTATGAAGTTTAGGTAAAGTCATCATCTGTGGTTATCATCATAAGGGCCAGAGTCAGGACTGAACCAATCCAGTTCCACAGTGAACACCTTTGATTGTTGTGAGTCTAGTGGCAATTTCCTATGGCTTGGACTTTCTTTCGGAGTCTTCATTCCTATCTATAATGGACCCTCTCCTTCCTTCCTTCCCTCCCTTCCTTTTTCTCTTCCCTCCTTTCCTCCCTCTATCCTTCCTTCCTTCTTTCTGTCAACGATCCTGCTCTCCTTCCCCCTCTTCCTTTCTTTCTCTTGTCTTCTTTAGTTTTACTATTTTAGATTTGCTTTAATATTAGATTTAGAGGCACCTGGGTGGCTCAGTAGTTGAGGGTCTGACTTTGTCTCAGGTCATGATCCTGGGGTCCTGGGATTGAGTCCCGCACCAGGCTCCCTTAGGGAGCCTGCTTCTCCCTCTGCCTGTGTTTCTGCCTCTCTCTCTGTGTCTTTCATGGATAAATAAATAAAATCTTAAACAAATATATTAGTTTTAGTCCATTATCCATTCGTCTTACCTTTCTTCCTCTTTAAACTACACAGGAGCCTCTTCCAGCATGGAGAAATCATGCTCTAGAATGAAAGGGCCTCAGAAATGGGCCTCAGGAGACTAGGGTTCTTGTCTCAGCCATGTGATTTGGCCACAATCCTGGGTCCTGAACACCTGCATTGTCTTCCCAGAAGGAGTTTGACAGGCCATGAGCATTTATTATGTGCCAGGCACAGAGGGTACAGAAAACCCAAGCATGGCTGCTGTCTACTAAGCTGTACTGTGCCAACCATTATGCATGCCTTTTCCTCACTTTATTTTTTTCATCATCAAGAATCCTACTAGGTAAAGGGTTTCATTCCCACTTAATAAAGAAAGCAAGCAATGGTCACAGAGGTTCCATATCCATATTTAGTAAATGGTGGAGCTGGGACACCAATCCAGGCTCAGGCTCCAAATTCCTATTCTGTGAACCATCACACCACGATGAATTCCACAAAACTGGAATATCAAGAGGTGTTATGCGATAAAAAGGCCTCTGATCAGAGAAGTTTGGGACATTCTGGGTTAGGTGCAATTCAATTATATCACACTGGTGGTAAGTGGCAGCTCAGGATTTAGGATAAGATACATAGAACTCTAGTTCTCTCCCTATAACATTACACTGCCTCTTTGGCGGATTTCCAGAGAAAACTTGAAAATACATTTGAGCTTAAAAACATACCCACATTTAAGACTGTGTAGGACCCAAAGGCTTTAATAAGAATGCATACTTATGCTAAACGACATTGCAAATGTAAATGTCATGTGTCCGTATTTCTTCTAAGGATAATTCATAACTAAAAGGCGTGTGCGTGCTCCAGTGGTGACGACAGCAGGACAATTCTTTACAACTGATTGCCGCCTTTTTAGTAATTAACATGCTCCATATAGATTGAAAGGTCATTTCTTCTCCTCTTTCTCTAACAGTCTTTAATATTTACTAAATAGTGTCGCATTGTTGGAAATGTCACAGGCTCTACAGCACAGGGGTGATTCCACACAGTGATTCATGATGACTTAGTTCATTAAGAAAATTACAACTCATTTATTTGGATGCTATATCTCTTCTGCTCTCAAAGAATTCTCTTTGATTAAAAAAGTGAATTATGTTGACTTGTTTCAGTATCGTAGGTGGCTTCTAATTAAAATAAAAGATAATGTGTCTTAGCCTTAAGTACGTATTTCCTTTTCAATGACCATTAGAAGTTTCAAAAAAAAAAAAAAGTTGTGATGGCAGAGGCACAGCAATTCAGAACTGAGTTCTCTTTTCTTTCTCCCATCACTCACCTCTCATTGGATGGCACCATGGATAAAACTGTCTCTAACCACAGACCAGGGATCCATCCTGGAAACTCACCTCTCTTTCTTCACTGAGTCTGTCGATTTCATCTTCAATACTTCATTTAAGTCTGTTTCTCTTCCTGACCTCCACAAAAGTTGCCCATGTCACTGTTCCCAATATAATGGTCTCCCCACTCACCTCCATTCTTCCAGAGGCCTCCTGCACAGTAGCCAGAGAAGTGTTTTACAAACCATCTGTGATAAAAGACAAGGTATTTTGCCCCAGTGTATTGTGGGCCACCATTCTTATAAAATACAAAGAAATACAATAAAAATGTGCTTGGATGTTACAGCAGTCAAAATGCTGTGGAAGTTTTTTTGTTTGTTTGTTTGTTTGTTTGTTTTTAATTTATGATAGTCACACACAGAGAGAGAGAGAGGCAGACACAAGCAGAGGGAGAAGCAGGCTCCATGCACCGGGAGCCCGACGTGGGATTCGATCCCGGGTCTCCAGGATCGCGCCCTGGGCCAAAGGCAGGCGCCAAACCACTGCACCACCCAGGGATCCCACTGTGGAAGTTTTTAAATGCCCGTGCTCCATTTCTGTGCTCAGCTCCTGGTCTGGAAACAGACTTTGCAGTCAGTCACTGATCTGAGGCTTACATTTTGAATGTCACTGAACTAGAGAGATTTAAAAAATATATAAATCAGATCACAAACCTCCTTAATTCTGAATTCTATTTTTCTTAAAGATTTTATTTATTTATTCATGAGAGACACACACGCACACACAGAGGCAGAGACACAGGCAGAGAGAGAAGCAGGCTCCATGCAGGGAGCCCGATGTGGGGCTGGATCCTGGGACTCCAGGATCACGCCCTGGGCCAAATGCAGGCACCCAACTGCTGAGCCACCCAGGTGTCCCTCTGATTTCTATTAAACTACAAATTAAGATAGTTAATATCCCCTACATGGCCCAGCCTCATCAGGCTTTGTGCTACATCCCCTGGACTTACCACCACCAGCCACCCTTGCTGTCTTTCAAGTCCTTAAAATGCTGAGTGTCTGCCCGTATACTTTTCCCTATCTGGAATGCTCTCTAGTTCATCAGCCTGGCTTTCTCCTACATTCTTCAAGACTCACCTTAAATATTTCTTTTTGTTTTTGTTTTTGTTTTTGTTTTTTACCTTAAATATTTCTTATGCAGGAAGATGCTGCCCCACCTCTTACCCAATATACTACCTACCACTACTACTGCTAATACAATTATTTGATACTCCTTTCATTGAAAGGTCGGGTCTATGCCCACTTCCTTCAATCTGGGCATACTCAGTGACTGCTTGCCAAATAGAATATGGTACAAACTGGCATGTGCTAGTTTTTAGGCTCAGCCTTTAATATTTACTACTTGCATTGGGTGCCTCTTGGATTAGATGCTATGGAAAGGCATCGACCACGTTAAAAGTCTCACTGGCCAGAAACCTTCATGCTGGGAGGAGGGAACCCAAGTTAGCCATGTGGAAAAGCTCTACTTAGAGATGGACACTGGTTCCCATGCCAGGGAGTTGAGTGAACAAGTGATTCCTGTCTCAGTTACCATTTGACTATATCCACTGAAGGACTCCAACTGAGAGGCCCTCAGCTGAGTCCATCCACTCCAGACCCATAAGACATAATAATTAATTATGATTGCAGACACTAAGTTTTGTTATATAGCAACAGATAACTGGAAGAGATTCCCTGTTCTATTATTTGTTGCTATCTTCTAATATTTTTTTTAGAGTGTACATGGTAAACATTGGTATGAGCTTGTCTTGGTTTGGATTTCCCTCAGAAGCAGAGCCTGAGACAAGGATTTCAGTGCAGGTGGCTCCTAGGTCAAATAAAAATATATTATTTCCTAGATTAAATCTGTATTTCCTTACTTCCACCCAATAAAGGATACATTGCAAAACTGTTAGAATAACTAAAGAGCAGAACAGTTTGTATTTGCATTTGCCTTGTTTTTGTCATCATCTAGGGAGGTAATCCCAGGAGGCCCTGTGAGCAAAACAAGGCTGGGTTCTTTGGGGGCCATTGAGGTTCCAAGCCACTAGGGACCCACTAGAGACTGTGTGGAACATGCCTCTCAATGACCCCACTACAAGAAAGCTGGGGTATCAGTTCACCAACTCTCACTATCCTTGATTGAGGGTCACTTCTGGAAAGTTAATTCTCAACACATTAGCCTGTACAAGAAGGTTTACCACATTCCTGAAGCTGGAAAATGGCCTCAGGTGGAGGGAAAACGTGCTCAGAAAACTCTGTGGAGACCTCTTGAGTGGAAGGAGGGGATGCCCAAGGTTCTATGGGCAGGTGGCACATCTGTGTCACTCCTTGCTTTGTATGTAGTGTCTGGTGCCTATGGGACATCCAATAAATATTTATTGAATAACTAAATGAATGACAAAGACACCTTATTCTAGAAAGATTGTAGCAATTACTATGCTATAGAACTCTCAGATTTTGCCATTGACCTTGGCAAGACTCCTTTCTTCTCTTGAGGCCTTAGTTCTCTGCATATGTGATAAAGGAGTTGAGGTTCATGTTTTCTGCGAGTCCTTCCAGCTACATGTCCTATGGCCTATAGATAGAATATGTGTAACCTCATTAGTCTAAGAGTTCATACTCTAAGCTGAAGGAGTTTGTTGGTTTTTACCAAGAAATGGAATGAGTGTTTTAATAAGAAAGTGTAATTAGTGATTTGAGGAGAATTACATTATGATCTTCTGTCCTTTTAAAAAGGAAGGTTAATTATTGCATAAATGGGCTACACATACACAATGGAATTATTTAGCAACCATTAAAAATAAACTTTATGAGGAATGTTTTATGATATTGAAATATACACATATATTATATGTATAAAACATTTGCTTGTGTATGTCTGCGTGTATGTGTGCGTATGTGTGTGTATGAATATATATCTGGAAGAAAAAAAGTATATCTGCGTTATCACTTTAAGTTGGTGGGATAATGGGTTTTATTTTTAGATTTAAACTTATTTATACCTTCTAAATTGTGGAAAATAGGCATGCATTATTTTTATGATCAGAATTTATATAACAAATGTGCACATAAATGTGTTTAAATGGTGCAAAGAAAAGGTAAGGAAATGCAATCAGGGAAGCATTAAAAGGCCCCTCTGACCTTCCTCACTTGCTCAGGGGAAGGCTATAGCACTGTCCTTATGTAGACCTTGAGAGCTACACAAGATGAATGAAAAGTGCCACATGTCATTTTAGATGCATATTCAGGCATTAGCATTAGACGTGTATCTCTGCTAAACTCTTTTATCCTTGATATCTCTGTCTATATAATGGGTATACCAATACTGAATTCACATAATGATTATACAGATTACATGATATAATAATAAAAATATAGGTACATTTAAGGACAATTAAGGTTTCGTGAAAGATAATAAGAAACAGAACATAGGCAACGTAGTAGACTAGTTTATAATAAATGGAGTTTCAAAGGCAGAGAAATGATAGCCTAGTGTTTATTCTACCAGAGTTTGGCAACTACTCCTTGGCCAAACAATGGGTGCTCTAGCATTATAAGACATCAGTGGTGCTGAGGGCATTGATTTGAGCTTCATGACTTTTATAAATAGATAATAAAATGCAAAATAGCTCTGCCTTGGGCTCTCTCTTGGGACATGAACCTTGGGAGCCCTGAGCCAACCTGTATGAAGTCCAGCTACCTCGACCTCACCATTCTGCAAAGTCTGCATTGAGATTCCACATGGAGATAGAGAGCAGTTCCTCGGGAGCCCTATTTGCTCCGGCCCTCCTCTGGTCAAGTCTTCCCAGCCCAGCACCAGATTTGAAAGTCAAGAAGCCTTTGATATTACCCAATCTGAGTCAGCAGCATACTCCTGCAACTGCATGGGAGACCCCAAACCAGAACTTCTCAGCCACTCCTGAACTCCTGACCAATAGAAACCATGACAGATAATGAGTATTGTGGTTTTAAGCCACCAAGTTTTAGGGTGATCTGTTGTACAGTAACAGATGGCTCATCAGATTTACATAACAGGGAAGGTGCAAACTGATACATCACTAACCCACTTCTACTTCCAGGTTTTTGTGCTTGTGTTGTCATCGTTCATTACAACCTAATATGACTGAAGGTCCCTCCATGGGCAAGCAGGGTTCAGGGAGGAAGCAGGGTCTTGGGCTTAATATAGCCACCCTCTCACCTCTGATGATGCTCTTTAAATGATGAGTTATGTGTGTATATTGTGGCTTTCATTTCATTTTGCCCTGTGTAAACACATTTTTCTAACCTCATTATTAACAATGGCCAAGTAGAAATTAATCAGTGGAGAGAAAGCAAGCTCTTTAATTGATGACTGTGAATGTGGACTTGGTATGAGGTCCTGGTAAGGCACATAGCTGCATTGCTTTTATATTTTTCCTCTGATATTTTACCTACCACTAGTTCACAAAAGCAGACATAAGGCTCTATTTAAGACAATGCAAAAACATCTCTAAAGGAGATGAACACAGACAATTGTTTTCTAACAAGTTACTGGCATCAAAAAAAATTTCTTCCTCATTACGTTAGCTACTTGTGGATTCACTTGCCAAATTCACTAAGTAGTTTGGTGCAAAATGGGGATTAATATATTCTCTCACCTGTAACTCTTCATTTTCATCCATCATAGATTTAGTAGTTAAAAATACAGGTTATTGCACTGATTCCGTATGTATCTCCTGCTCTGCATCAAGCATTATACTAGCCACTAGAGATAAAATGGTAAAAAAAAAAAAAAAAAAGTACAAGTTCATCCTCCTGAAATTTATAGCCTAGTTGGAAAGATAAACATTAATTGAATAAACAAGCAGACAAAAACAAACAAACATAGTTATGTTGAGGATGTGGAACAACTGGAAGTTCCTTGTATGGCTGATTGAGGAATACGTTAAAACAACCACATTTGGAATGCCTGGGTGGCTCAGCAGTTGAGCACCTGCCTTTAGCCCAGGGTGTGATCCTGGAGTCCCAGGATCGAGTCCTACATCAGGCTCCCTGCATGGAGCCTGCTTCTCCCTCTGCCTGTGCCTCTGCCTCTCTCTCTCTCTCTCTCTCTCTCTCTCTGTGTGTGTGTGTCTCATGAATAAATAAATAAAATCTTTAAAAGAAAAACCAAACCAACCATACTTAACAATTTGATATTATCTACTAAAACTAAACACTCTTGAATATATACCCAACTGAAATGTGTACATATATGTATCAAAAGGCATTAGAATGTTCGCAGCAGCACTGTTTGTCATAGCTCCAATAGCAACCGTATAGAGTAACATGAATCTAACTAACATAATATTGAGGAAAAACAAACACTATATAACTGTATTTACATGAAGTACAAAACCAAGAAAGCTAATCTATGCTGTTAGAAACAAGGATAGTGTTACCCTTTGTGAGGAAGTAACTGGAAATGGGCATAGAGGAGGGGCTTCTGGGTGCTGGGCATGATCTACCTTTGGATCTAGGAGTTGTGACATGCGTGTGCTCATTTTCTGTTCATTTTTCTGTATATATGCTATACCGTACTGTAGAAAGATAAGATGGTTGATGGCTTTTTGTTGTGTGTAGGTTTGTTTCATCCTAAGGCCTTGTGAATGAATATTGAAACTCTACTTATGATCAAGTTCTAATCTGCCCCTTCAGCATTTTCTCCTTTTTCTCCCTGCCCAAACTTACCTAACTAAACTAACCCCTTCTGTCAAGCAAGCCATACTGTTTTTCATGTTCTTGATTCTATAAATGTAGTTTTCTTGCTGAAATACACCATTTCTTTTCCTTACCTGGAGTGCCTCCTTCTCATTAGATGCCCCAGCTCAGGTGTGATGTTATATTAGCAGGAAATTCTCACAAATTGTTCCCTCTACTCTCATATTCTATCTCATGTGTTGTTTATTTCCCTTGCCATATTTCTTATTATGCTGTATTTAAAATGATCCACTTACATGTCTGATGATCTACTTCTGAAACCCTTTAAGCCCTAGATTGTGAATAGTGTCCATGGAGGGGTCTCACAAATTCTTTAACTCCCAAGTGACTGGCATAGCTCCTAACATGCCGTGTGTGCTAATAAATGCTTGAATAAAGGATGTATTAGTAGGTTCTGGAATAAATCTGAATTGGAATACATGAAAACTAGGTTGTCAAATAAAGAAGTAAATCCAGAGAACTGCAACTTTTAGAAACAGCAAAACTATCAACTCTCATATGATCAACCCACCCCAGGAGATGGGATTTCTGGAGCATTCCAGAAAAATGGTATAACCAGACAGAATAATTATTGATGCAAGTTAGAGTGCTGGATAAAGAAAACTTTGAACACATAAAAAAAGACCTTTTAAGCAAATTAATGTTAAAGGCAATTTCCATACAATAGAAAAATATAGTTGTCTCCCTTGTAGTTAATCTATGCATCTAATGTGTGCATTCACTCACCTGTTGATTCATTCATTCATTCATTCATTCATAGCTCTTTATTGAGTTATGACTATATGTGCTGGAGATCACAAGTGACTCAGTCATTGCCTATAAAGGGAAAAAAACCTGCAACAGTGTCTTTGATACCACCATGTTGTTTATATGAAACATTTTTAAATAGTTCCTAAATCACTTGTATTGTTTTGGCAGCTGCCAAATTTTTTCCTGTATGTATTACATAGGCAATAAATCATATTTCCTTTCTTTTGAAAGCTAATAAGTGGGCGGCCCCGGGTGGCTCAGTGGTTCAGCGCCGCCTTCGGCCCGGGGTGTGATCCTGGAGACCTGGGATCGAGTCCCACATCGGGCACCCTGCATGGAGCCTGCTTCGCCCTCTGCCTGTGTCTCTACCTCTCTCTCTCTCTCTCTCTGTCTCTCATGAATAAATAAATGAAAAAAAAAAAAGAAAGCTAATTAGTATAATCAAAAAGAAAAAAAAACATTAAGTGAAAATTATTCTCTACCTATAAAATATATACTTTCTGACGTTTTTCCCAGAAAAATCTTCTAACTTACCATTGGGAAACACTGAGAAATTTGGTCAAGTATTACCTCTGCTTGGTTGATAAATATGTCATAAGGAGGAAAGTGTTATGGTGATAAAATGTGATCTGTTTTATAACATTAGTGTCTATTACTGTCAAAAGTTACCTTGCCACTTCAGGGACATCTTTAAAAAAAAAGTTTAAATACACTGGAGACCAGAATTCATTGAACAAACTCCAGCTTACTTGTTTTTCCACTTTCCTAAGTGTTAATCACAACAAATCATATTGGTAATGGTCCCACAGAGAATTGGCTGCGTCCTCACGTATGCTCTCAATTGTATATGTCACTGTGCACTCACCTCTCTCCCCACACAACTGTGCACGAGGCATACATTTCATCGTGTTTGATAATTTGGTTGTGTATCTGTATCTCTTCTTTGGCTGCGAACTTGTGGAATGGAGAGAGCAAAGCTGTTCATCTTTACATTCCTGAACCCAGAATCATTGCATGGTATGTTCTGAAGATTTTGTGTTTGTGAAATAAACTGAATGAACAAATTTCTTACCTTTTGGTTATTTTCCACATTATTGCTCCAAAGATACATGTTTTAAGTAGTCTATGTTGTGCTGGGCTTGGATTTTGCTCATACTGTGTCCTTTGATTCCAAACTGACCTATGGGGATTTTAGAGCATTGGGGTGGTAAAATATCCACAGAGATTCGGGATGTTGATGCTTTAATTGTGTGAGGGAAGACACACTAACAAATGCAGACACATCCCCCAAAACAGAGAATAAGAGGAAATGTGTGATGTCACCCCTCTGGGAATCCCACTGCCCGCTAAAGGAGGAAGTCTGTCTTTGAAAGTTGGCGTGAGTGTGGGATGCTCAGCTGTCACTTTTTTCTCACATTTATTCTGAATGAGGACAATCCATCCATCAGTGCTTAAAGAGTTTTCCAACAGTACATTGACCTTGAATGCGGCACATTGATTTTCAGTAACGCACCGCAAATAGGGTCGTTACTGAGTCACC
Source organism: Canis lupus dingo (assembly GCF_003254725.2). Lineage (NCBI taxonomy): Eukaryota > Metazoa > Chordata > Mammalia > Carnivora > Canidae > Canis > Canis lupus. The sequence goes on from NC_064247.1 coordinate 71,810,573, forward strand.
CAACAGTGAATGTGATTGGGAACAGATTTCTGAAATTCCAATAGGGTGCCACCTGCCCTGGATGATGGATCAGCCTACTGTAAACCATCCATCCTTGCCGAGGGCTTGAAAAGGGTGACACCTGTATGAAATTTATCATCATATACACCACCGGGCACAGCATAAGACCTTAACTAGGCTTTTCTGTGATGGCAGAGCCTCTCCAGTAAGTGGTCTGTTTTGTTTGCAGTAGCATTTATTTACTGAAATGCTTTTCTGAGAAGGAACCAGTGGTGTGGTGACAAAGATGTAAGCACTATAGGGAATTACATCTGCAGCAAGGATTGAGCGATAGATAAAGAGCCTATGTCTTAAGCTGTTAGAGGTTAACGCCCGATCAATTAAGGTGATTGTTTCTTAGATTGCATTGGACAAATGTACGCACACAAAGGGGACATTAGCACAACCAGAGGAGAAGAACAAAGAGAAATTAACTGATACTAAACTTCAAATCAAACTGGAAAATGATTTTATGTTCTTTTGAAATGCTAAATTATCTTAATGAGTTTTCCTCCAAACCGAAGCTCCCATGTCGTTTTTTTTTTTTACTTTAGAGTAAAATACTCAAAAGGTTTTTTAAGAAACCTTTGAATAAAATAAGAGGTTTCGTCAAGAACTGGGTAATTGTAGAGGCCAGGCTAATTTTTGCAAAAATACGGATTTTTTAGATTTTTTTTTGTCAAATGATAGTGTATTTTGTTAATGTAAGTAATAATAATTGTCATTTATTATCTGCTGTGTGTAGATATTACCCGGGTACGTTATAGGCATTACAGACTTTTAAAATAACCTTGTCATATAGATTTGATTTTTCTCCTTTTTACAGATGAGGAAACTGAGAGTACAAGAGCTTGAGGAAGTTGCTCAGGCTTTATAATTATCAGTGGCAGAGTAAAATAAATCTTATTTTTACTTTCTGACTTCAACACCCTCCCTCCATATACTTTGCACTACAGCCTGCCTGCTGTTGCTCTTGTAGCATGAGAAATTCAGTCGCGGGCATTTGGGTATACCACCCGGTTTTATTATTGCCCACCTGAAAAGCAGCCAGTGAGAGCAGACTCCATCCTGATTCTCCCTCTGAAAGGGTTAACAGATGTTGCTGGGCTAGTCCACTTTGTGAAGGTGCTCCTTTAGGAGTTGCTAAGCTCATGATTATCCTTCCCTAATTATAAGCTGTTTGGGAGAGGGAAAGTGTTTGGAGGGGTCTGAGTATATTATAATTGATGCCTGTGAAACACAGAGCCCAACCCAGCAGTTGTCTCTCCTTGCTTCAGACACTCCAGCATCAAATGGACATGATGCCCCCCTCCCGACCCAGGGGCTGACACCCAGCTAGGCAGGCCTTGCAGTGATGATAGGGAGGGCTTCCACAAGTCCCGACTCAGCCCAGGCTACTCACAGGAAGGTTGGGAAAGTGCTCACCTCACTTCTTTTGGTAATTAACTTCTGCATTGGTGGTGAGGGGGCATTGGGGGGTGGGGATACAATGTCTACAGCCAGAGTGGGCTGCTTGATTCTGCTTGTTCCTGGAGGTCTTTTCTGCTTGCCTTACTTTCTGGAGCAGGTACAGAGGAGAGGTCTGTTCCCAAGACTCAGCTTCATTCATGTCCATCTCCACCTCAGTTCTACATTCAAGTTTGGGTTCCCAAAAGTGTCTTGTGTGCCTCTCAACTACAAAGTTTTGTAAAAAAAAAAAAAAAAAAAAAAGTTTTGTAAAGCTGATGTTGTTTTCTTTGTCTTTATTTTTGAACACCTAGTATCCAGCTTTGTATATATAGAAGACCTTGTCGTGTGTTCATTGGAAGACAAAAAGAAGTAACAGAGAGGACTCAGAGTAGTCTACAGCATTTGCTCACTCCCATTGTTCCACCTCACAGAGGCTGCCAGACCATGTGACATAAGCAACAAAGATTATGGCCTTTCTGGGGATGGTGACATGAAGACAGGAGGCCTTTCCTGGGATTTTATAGGCTTATGGTAAGAACAATCGCAGCTGGCAAGATGGCCCATTCCTGTGTCTTACATACAGCAGAAATTTAACAAATGTCCATTGAAAACACAATTATTTGTTAAATAAATGAATAGACATCTATTGAATGAATAAATATCCGAGTGAATGGATACTGTAAATAACTAAATATTTGCTGAATGAACAGATGGATGGCTATTTGTTGAATGACATGACTTGGCTATGTCAAGTTTCCCACAGTGCTAGGAATTCAGGCTGAACCAATACAGTAGACCACTTTGAGTCTAAACTTGTCAATGTGTTGTGTTCAAACTGCCCAAATACCTAAACTCCCTAACTGCACAATTGATGGAATTGACTGCATAAAATCTGTCTTCAAAATTCCAAAAACTTCCAAACAATTCTAGTTTCTGTGTCTAAAGATAAACCTCCCACTCATTTTTGCTATTCATTTCCTCATTTTTGAATGACGAGAAAATGGTATCCTGGGTGGTGGGCATACTGTGTGTGCTCAAGGAATGAATGGTGCCTCCGAAACTTTTATTCCAGGAGCTATCAGTATTCAGAAAGGAGACTGAACACATGACAAATGTGATTAGAAATGACTGTCAAATAATGACAAATAAGTTCTAATAAAAACAGACACAATCTGAACAATTACTTGAAATGCAGGTATTTATCAAACAGGGCGAGATTAAAAATGACCATATTGCATTAAAGAAATCAAACTGATGGCATTTTAAATATGCAACTTGGCTGTTTCCCCTTGCTCATGCCTTCCTCCTCACCAGGCTCCTTGCACAGAAATGGGGTGGGAGTGAATTTGAACAAAGAGTGTTCTAATGGGCACTGAAGTATTCACATTTTTTACCAATGTTATCTCCAGAGTTGGACACTGCAGAAAAATGAGGCCACAGTATAGAGGAGAGTGGGACAGATGACAGCCTCTCAGACTCCAATTGTGGCAAACAATGGAGAGATCGCAAGTAGCTGACTGTTCTCTGCGTGGGTGAGGGGTTCGCTGGGGCCCCTAGGAAACTTTTGTCGAAAGGCCATGTATTATTAATGGAAAAGTCCAGATAGATTGATCTATGGAAAAATAACTCACCGGACACTGATGGTTAGGAAACCTTTCTCTTGCATCCCCTGCCAATTCATGAATTATCTATCTTTATTTTAGGGATTTTAGAGAAATTCTGTGACTAGCTACAAGGCGCCAGAGTCTGACATGAAAGTTTTACCAGTTATTTAGCTTCCTGTAGAAATAGTGAGCATATTTGTGAATACTGTCACCAATAATAATAATAATAATCAGAATATATATATTTCATTTTAATTGCCACCATGATTTATAACTTATTATATGAAACATCTTTGTTTAAGATTTATTTTTGAGAGGGGATTGGGGAGAACATAAGCAAGAGGGGCAGAGGGAGAGAGAATCCCAAGCAGACTTTTTTGCTAAGTGTGGAGCCCAACTCGGGGCTCTATCTCACAACCCTGAGATCACTACCTGAATTGAACCTAAGAGTCAGATGCTTAACCAGCTGAGCCACCCAGACACCCTAATATGAAAAATCTTGAAAAGCTCTAAAAAATTAAATGGACCCTCTGCCATCTATCATTTAGTGAATGCTGCCTACATGCCAACTACTGAGCTCTGGACACTCTGGGGGTTCTGTGGGGCCTAACGCTTATGTAATTTGGGGATTCTCCTTAAGAAAAAATAAAGCTATATTATAAATACAAAATTCAATATGAAAGTGAGTATTTATTTAGAAAGAAAAGATTACAAATTATAAATTTTAACAAACTATCAAATACTATGGACATTAAATACTTCCAGGGTCTTGGGATGGGCCTATGGGAAAGACCTCAGAGTTTAAGCTTTATCATCATTAACAAGTGACCTGACACTATTCTGACACTACTTGGGATTATATTGCTTAATCTTCTTCACAATCCTACAAAATAGATGCAAAAATTTTTGATGTGCTATTGGTGAAAAAACTAGTGGCTCAAAGAGGTGGTAGAATGACAGGCTTGAGATTGCAGAGCTAGGATTAGCACTCAGCTCCAGGACCAAAGGTGACACTCCTCATTATTATTCTGGACTCCTCACTGAGTGAACCTGCATTCTGCACTACCCCTTGAATTGAAAAGACAATAATTACATTATCACATGGATCTAGGGATGTCAGGATGGGGGTACATTTTGGTCAGTATCCTAACAGGTACCACCTCAATTGAAAGGCAGCAAGGAAGAAGTGAAAGGAGGGAGGGAATGAGGAAAAGAGGGTGGTAGGAAGGATGGACCATGGTCAGGTCAGCTCCCATCCTTTGACGATTAGCTGTATGTGTCAGGCAACAGTGCCATAAACCAAACCACTGGCAGGCATCTTTCTTGACTTAAAGGAAGAATCACATGATAGGATGTCTCATTGGTTGAGAGATGCCTATGGTCTATGGCGATAATCCCATCTTTTTCTGGAAGAATCCGTAGCCTATCCCTTAATACCTTCCCCACCCAGGGGCCTCAGTGCACACTACTGTGCCCAGAACTCACTCCCATTTCTCTCAGACATTAAAATTTAGTTATTCATACCCATGTTCATAATAAGAAACAGGACAGAGTTGTCAGACTTTTGACTTTGATTCTTGGGAAACTGTTCCCCCCACCCCCACCCCACTCTCCATCCCTCACTGAGTTCATCTAATATCAACATCATTTTTTATTAATCCAAATTAATTTATGGGGTTTTCTTCAGAATTAAAGATTCCAGATTTCTCAACTGAACCATGCCCAAAAGCATACAAACATATATCACCTTCCCATCCCGCCTTGTACCACTTTCCACTCATTCTCTATGCTCTAGAACCCTGGATTTTCTCAGTTCTTGAATTGATCAACCTCTCCTAACTTAAAGGCTTTACAACATGCTTTCCCCCAAATGGTACTGAAAACACGTCCTAGCTGGCTACTCTGCCATACTGCAAATCTCATCTTAAATGGTTAATTCTCACAGAGGCCTTTTCCTACCACCATACCTATAGTTGGTCCAACTATCCTTTTCTTCCTGTGATCGTTGTTTGTTTCCTACTTAGCTTATACCTCAGTGTATGATGACCTTGTGTTTTTTCTATTGTTTTCATCATTTCCCCACTAGAAAGCAGTCTCCACAAAAGCAAGGAATGCTGTAAGAGTGGCGAAAGCTCTGTTTTATTCAACATTGTTGTCTTGGCATAAATTATGTCCTTTCTACATACTTATTGAAGGAATGATTGTTTAATTGGACACATGAGTGGATGCATCCTCCAGTAGCTTTGCCCTTTGTGTACAGAATACAGTGCCACAGAATTAGAGATGGTCAGTAATGTCCATTTTTTTCCATGGATGAACAGACTATGGCCTGTTCAACTGCAGGGGATGGGAGTGGAAGGCAGGCAAAGAGGACCCAGGCAGCAAAGATTTTGTGTGAATATAAGATGTTTATTACCCACCATCTTTGATCTGTGTGTCTGTGTGAGCCTATCTGTGGTTCCCTTGCTGGTCATCCAAATGGCAACAAAAACCTACCTGGAAATGTCATTGCATAGATCATCTCAGGTGTGGAACTGCTCATTGAGAGGGATGTGGGGAGGATGACAAAGGCCAAGGTCAGCAGACAAGCTGCCCGGCTGGCTGGGCTGCTTTGTGTGAGCTTCCTGTTTACCTTGAAGCTCTGTGTCCAGTCATTGTCCTTCCTTACTGGGTGGACTTCCCATCTCCCTGCACAAGAACATGGAAAAATGGAAAAATCAAAAACACATTGTCCAAGCTGAGATGCTATAAGTAACATGGAGACTTAGAAAGAGCATGGGGCTAGGGATGGACATAGTGTCAGCCCTGCCAATTACCAAGATGGGGGTATGAGACAATCATTTAATCTCTGAACCTTGATTTACTCAACCATCAGATGAGAACAATAGAAATACCTCCAATGCAGAACTTTTTTTTTTTCAATGCAGAACTTTTATGATGGCTAAGTGAAAAATACATATAGAGTGTTTAGCACAATGCTTGGTACTTGGTACACATCACCAAAAATTGAATAGCTTCTAGCAGTAGTATTACTAGCAGGGTAGTGTTGGAGTTGTAGTAAGAAGGATGGGAGGAGGAGGAGCTGTAATAGAGTAGCGGTGGGAGTTGTACTATTCATAGTAAGCAGAGGAGGAGGAAGTGTAATAGGTCAGCATTGATGGTAATTGTAGCAGGAAGGAATAATATGGAGTGTCAACAGAGCGCCAGTGGTGGTAGTTGAGTAACAGTGAGGGGTGTGGAAGGAGTTACAGACATGATGGTGGGGATGGTAGGAGTTGTAGTATCAGTGGTAGGAATAGACATAGTAATAGTTTCAGAAATCATAATGGTTTTAGACGTTAGTTTTAATAATAGTCTAAATAATAGCAATAATAATAATGGTAATATAAGAATCATCTTGATAAATGTTCTTCCCATCCTCTTGGGCCCATGCTTTTAAAATTCCCAGGATTGACTCATAGTAAGTACTGCATGCTGGCTAGTTTTGAAGAATCCTTGACATGTTATGAAGTTCAAAAAACAAATGAACGTGTCCTATAAAAAAATGAAATGACTTTCAAGAGGTTCTAGGAGATAATCCTAGAGTTTGCCATGAGCGGAGCAGTGGGCTGCCTGCCAGACACACAGGGAACACACATGAAAAATGGTGAGTGCCTGATTTCATTCCTTACCCTTGGCAACAGTGAAAAGCTTAGTGAAAAAAAGAAAGAAAGAAAGAAGAGAGAAAGAAGAAAGAAAGAAAGAAAGAAAGAAAGAAAGAAAGAAAGAAAGAAAGAAAGAAAGAAAGAAGAAAGAAAGAAAGAAAGAAAAAGAAGAAAGAAAGAAAGAAAGAAAGAAAGAAAGAAAGAAAGAAAGAAAGAAGAGAGAAAGAAGAAAGAAAGAAAGAAAGAAAGAAAGAAAGAAGAGAGAAAGAAGAAAGAAAGAAAGAAAGAAAGAAAGAAAGAAAGAAAGAAAGAAGAAAGAAAGAAAGAGAAAGAAGAAAGAAAGAAAGAAAGAAAGAAGAAAGAAAGAAAGAAAGAAGAGAGAAAGAAGAAAGAAGAAAGAAAGAAAGAAAGAAGAAAGAAAGAAGAAAGAAGAAAGAAAAAGAGAAGAAAGAAAGAAGAAGAAAGAGAAAGAAGAAAGAAAGAAAGAAGAAGACAAGAAAGAAAGAAAGAAAGAGAAAGAAAAAGAGAGAAAGAAGAGAAGAAGAAGAAAGAAAGAAAGAAGAAGAAAGAAAGAAAGAAAGGAAAAAAGAAAGAAAGGAAGACGAAAGAAGAAAGGAAAGAAGAAAGAAAGAAAGAAAGAAGAAAAGAAGAAAGAAGAAAGAAGAAAGGAAGAAAGAAAGAAGAGAAAGGAAAAGAGAAAGAAAGAAAAGAAAGAAGAAAGAAAGAGAAAGAAAGAAAGAAAAGAAAGAAAAGAAAGAAAAGAAAAAGAAAGAAAAGAAAAGAAAAGAAAAAAGAAAAGAAAGAAAAGAAAAGAAAAGAAAAGAAAAGGGACTGGCACTGAATTGTATCTACTGAGTACCGGGCATTGCCACTTGCCCCATTTACTCCTGTGCAGAACATTAAGGAGATTATTCTTATGTTATAAATAAGGGGACAAAGGCTCCAGGGTGTTTAGAAACTTGGTGAAGGTCAAACAGCTGATCTGAGGAGGACTGTGGGATTTCGATCCAGGTCTTTTCATCTCACTAGGGACCAGAACAGCCTCCTTGGGCTCTCCTGTCTCACTCTTCCAAAGGCCATATTGGATTATGAAGCACAAAAGTCTTAGCATTCACTTGTTCCCTTGCTGATGCCAGGCATTAATCTGTCCTCAGCTAGACTGTAAAATCTTTGAGAGAAACCCACGGATGTTCTTTGCATCACACATGGTGCCCATTAAACAACAACAATAATAAAAAACAAAAAGAACCACTTTGTTACTCAACTATCATGTGCTGGCAATTGCCCTCAAGACGGAGTTATTTGTACAAATAACCAGAGGGAAACTGAACTAGTGCTTTGCTGTGTTTTTGGCTAGAAAGAAAGAAGAGATAGGGGAAGTTTAGGTCCAGCTTCACTCCGTATTAGCTCAGAAATAAGAGAATAGCAAACTACATTGCCCTCCTGAGCCTCAGTTTCCACATTTCTCAAACAACCAAATTTCTCTTTTTGAATTTAGACACTTGGAAATAAGTAAAATACGCAATGTGGTGCCTGGCAATTGATAAGTAGCAGCAATGGGCAGAGAAGGAGGAATTGGATCCCTGGCTTAGCTGTTACTAGCTGTGTGAGCTTAGGCCAGTTTCCTCACCTGTCAAATAAGATGACAATAATAGGATCTCATAAGGCTAGGACTCACTGAGTGAATACATGTATGGTGTATTGGGGGAGTATCTGGCACAGAGTTAATGCTCAATAATTTTTAGAAGTTAGCAAAATCATCTATATCATGGAAGATTGTCTAAAGATAAATCTGAGGCAAGACAATATAATCTACAGAAGAGAGGATATTTGAGGTGGGCATTGAAGCAGAGGCTCCTAGAAGGCTAGGAGGTCCCACAGATTCCCAGTAAATGAAACAGCATAAGCATGGTGGTGGGAAAGGTGTGGCTTTCTTAGAGAATTGGGAACAAAATTATCAATAATGTCACATGTAAACCTTCTACCTCTAGGAAGCTGGTATAAGGTGGGTGAAGCCAAAGGCTGTTCCTTGGATGCATCTGGAATGACCAACCCTACCTTCTGACACTGGTATCATTCTAACATTTATATTCCACTTATTCTTCATGTATTTTACTCTGCACACTGTGTACTGATTTGTCACTTTTTTAGGGTAAGATTACGTCTCTGGTAAGCTGATTAGTGTTAGACTGATTGTTTTAAAATAACTCAAGCGGCATCTGAATTTATTTACATACATGATATTGCCTTCTATAAACACAGCTGTATGCAGAAAGAAAATTCAACGGTATTTTGGGAAGTTAAGCCAACAGTTTTAGCTGTAATAAAGGCAGGCTTCTTCTTCTGGTTTCTCCTTATTTTTTTTTTTTTTTTCTTTCTGGATTAAGTTTTTACAGGAGGCGTGGGCCTGAGTATTCCTGCCCAGAAGGGTCTCAAGCACTGAAGAAGTTGAAACTCTGGTGGCCATCGGGAGCATGTCACCAGTAGGCAGACAGTGTCTTTTAAGGAGGTGACTGCAGAGGACAGTGAGCTGATTTCCCGTCCTGGCATGGAGTTGACAAGGCCATGCTGACCTCTGTGCCAACATGGAAACCATTATAAGTGTTAGGACTATTTCTAACTTCTACCTGTGTAGAGAAAGGCTTTTTTGATTTTGTTGATTCCATATGGATTTACTGAATACTATTCTGTGTGGCCAGGCTCTGGGTTAGCTCTGGAGATATAGTAATAAGCAAGTAAGATATAGATCCTGCCCCTGTGAACCTTAAAATCTACTAACACAATCAGGCATTCCATAAGGTGTGAAAATGACTTTATAATTGCCAATATGGCAGGTGCCAATATGCCTAGTACGGAAACATGAGAAGATGGACACACTTAGGCTGAATGTGGGTGGGCAAGGGAAGACTCCTTTGAACCAAGGGGCATTTACATGGAGCAAACAAAAAAGATGAGTATGAATTAGCAAGTTCGAGAGACTAGGAAAGCATGTCACCTGGAAGAGAAAGGAATGCGGTGTGTCCAAGGAAGCGGAGATGGGTCATCGTGGCTGCAGAGGAGAGTGAGTGAGGCTACCAGGCAGGTCAGAAGCCAGAGCAAAGAGGCTTGTGCAGGCTATGCCGTGGATTTTCACTTTATCCTCCAAACAATGGGAATCCACCAACAGGTTTCAGCCATGGAGTGACAGGATCAGATTTGTGCTTCCAAAAGATCACTTGGGCTGCTAGGGGAGAATGGATTTATAGGAGAGCCCACAGTGGATGTGGCCTGTCAGTCAGCTGGCTACAGCAGAGATCCAGGCAAGAGGGGAGGATGATTGAGACTGAGGAAGGTGGAAGTAGGCATAATCAGTGGAGTTCATGTCTGGCTGTGAGGAAGGGAAATTTCAGGTCCAATTACCCTCTTTTCCCCTGTTGTCTGACCAAAAGGTGTATACAGAGGTGCCCCTTAAGGAAATAGACTAGATAAGAGGGACCCAGGTGGGGCAGAAAAAGGAAATGAAGAGCTCTTTCTGACTTATATAAAATTTAAGATGATCCTAGACTTCCAAGGGGAGATAGTGAGAAGATAGAAGATGCATTATGTCTGACCATGTCAGGAAGGCCTTGGGCTGGAGATTTTGTTGGGAGATAAAGTATGGAAAGCCATGGAAAGGATGAGATTAGCTCCAGAAAGAGAGGAAAGGGAAAAGAAGTTTATGAACACACAGCAATTTGAGAGCATCTCTGTTCATTTCAAAGCACAGCAGGCAGTTAGACGTTCTGTCTGGGGAGCAGATCTCTGAAACAAGTTTTGTGCATCATAGGGTGGAACTCAGAAAGTAAGCTGTGCACACAAAACAGGGCACCGATTCCAACTAAAGGATTTACACTATTTGTCTCCCAATGCGTCACGATGCAGGGAAATGTCAGTGTTAAACCTACAAAGGATTTATGTCAGCTCTCCAATGCTGCCCATTTTTAAGATCCAGTGCAGAACGTAAAGACTGCTAACTCTGGGAAACGAACTAGGGGTGTTGGAAGGGGAGGAGGGCGGGGGGTGGGAGTGAATGGGTGACGGGCACTGGGGGTTATTCTGTATGTTAGTAAATTGAACACCAATAAAAAATAAAAAAACAAAAAAAAATAAAAATAAAAATAAAAAGAACTTAAAAAAAAAAAAAAAAAGATCCAGTGCAGAAGGGATTTATTAGGTATTGGTGCTTGATCATTTTTTTTTCTTGGAATTTTTACTGTAGCACGTTATTCTTTTATTTAAGCTCTTGTTATATTTTAACCCATTGCCACAAAGTCTTCTGGATAACGTGGAAACTTTCTTCAATGCCCAGCAAAAGGGAAAGAAAAACAAGAAGGAAAACATTGGTAGGAGGATCATTTTCCTCTAAAAATGCCACCACCATTTGGAAGTTATCTTAGTGGAATTACTAACACATTTCAAGAGGCAGTTTGGTGGAAGATGGGCCTAAATCCCAGCTCTGTTATTCAATAGCTGTGATACCTGGAGCAAGGCACTTAACCTCTCTGTGTCAGTTGCCTCATCTACAAAACAGACAATATGATAGTATCTATCTCATAGGTTGGTGTAAAGATCAGGTGAATTAATATAGAGATTTAATTAGAAGTATTTCTGACATATGTTAGTACTTCTTAAGTGTTGGCTTATAGGCAACAGAAGTCTATAACTGAGAAACCTCAACTGTTTTCCCTAATTAGTCACTGACCAACTCTGTGGGTCAGGCAACCACATAGCTTGGACGATATCTTCCCAGGAAGAAAAACAAATTATTTAATCCAAAGTCATATAAAGCCTTTTTTTGGTTAATTTTAAAATAAACTGAAGTCTTGAAATATTGAAAAAAGCCTTTTATGTGCAAAGAAGTTTATCACAATATCTTTCATGATGGAGAAATATGGTAAACAACTTAAATTTCCCACAACTAGGAGATGATTAAGTAAATTATGGCCCATAAACTTGATGAAAATTAAATAATTAAAGTTATTTTATGTACATGTGAATGACTATATGTACAGATGCACATTGTATAGGTGTGTGTGTGTATATATATGTATATATATATGCTATTTTTGCTAGAAAAATCAATAACTGGACATGGGATAGAGACATTAATTGTACATCGTACATATTCCATAAAGACTGGATACTAGCAGATAATGGGATTTAATTTTTCTTCTTTATGTATTTCTGTGTCAATGACAACTATTATTTTTATAATCAGCTTTATTGAGGCAAAATTTACATAAAATAAAATCCACCAATTTTGAGAATATAATTAATGAGTTTTGATAAATAGGCATATAACCACTTTTACAATCCAAGTATAGGACCTTTCCAGAATCCCCCAAAACTCCCTCATGCCCCTTTGCAGTTTCCTCCTCCCATTCTCGCCCCTAAAAAACATAATTTAGGGCTGCCTGGGTAGCTCAGTCAGTTAAGCATTGCTTTTGGCTCAGGTCATGATCCCAGGGTTCTAGGATCCAGCCCCCCATTGGGCTCCCTGCTCAGTGGGGAGTCTGCTTCTTCTCCCTTGATCCCTCGCCCCTCACTGCCCATGATCTCTCTCTCGATCTCTCTCTTAAATAAATAAAATCTTAAAAAAGAAAAAATAATAAAGCAAATATTTACTTTCCATGTCTTTACTTGTGCTGTATCTTGAATTTATATAAATGGAATCCCACTGTGTGTGTAGTCTTGACTTATCATGGAGATCTAACCATGTTACTGAATGTATCAATAATCTGTTATTTTTGTATTGCTAAGTAATATTCCATTGTCTGGATATATCACAATCTGTCTATCATTTAGACAGTCATTTTAGTTGTTCTTAATTGCAGGCTATAATAAATAAAGTTCTTATGAGCATTACAGTACTAGCTTTTTATAAACAAGCTTTCGTTTGGCAAATACCTAACTTTGGTAAATACTTAGGAGTGGGTTTCCAGGATGGTATGACAAGCATGTATTTAGCTACAAAAAACTGCCTGTCTGGTGGTTTTCCAAAGTCCTGTACCATTTCTCATTCCCACCAGAAATGTAGGAGACAGCCACTTGCTCCACATTCTCAGCAGTATTTGGTATTACCTGGCTTTTACATTTCAACCATTCTAGTATGTAGTGTGTGTATCATTGTATCTCTTGTGGTTTTAATTTGCATTTCCGTAGTAACAAGTGATGTTGAGTATATTTTTATGTTCAGTTAATTTGCCAATTGCCTCCCTTCTTTGATAAAGTGCCCATTCAAATATTTTACCAATTTTTTATAGAGTTGTTTGTTTTTCTGTTGTTAAATTGTAAGAGTTAGATATTCCAGATATAATTCTTTTATCAGATGTTTTATAAATATTTTCTCCCAGTCTTAGTAGTTGTTTTTGTTTTTTAATAGCAAAAATCTTAACTTTGGTAAAATTCAATTTATCACTATTTTCATTATGATTTTCCTGATTTTGTTATTCTTAGCTATAAATTCACTTTATTTAATAGATATAAGCTATATATATATATATATATTTTAAGATTTTGTATATTTATTCATGGGAGACAGAGAGAGAAGCAGAGACACAGGCAGAGGGAGAAGCAGGCTCCATGCAGGGAGCCCGATGTGGGACTCGATCCCAAGACTCCAAGATCATGCCCTGAGCCTATGGCAGATGCTCAACCACTGAGCCACCCAGCTGTCCCAGATATAAGCTATATTGGTTATCTATTTCTTCTTGAAGGAACTTTGGTTGTTTTGGTACCTTTCCAGGGATTTTCAAATTTTATCTGTTATCAAATATATTGAACTGAAGTTGTTTGTAACATTCCCTCACTGTCCTTTTAATGGGAAATCTATTCGAATCCCATTTTTTCGATGCTTGATATTAGTAATGTGTGTCTTTTTCTCCCGCTCTCTGTCTCTCATGTATATGTGTGTGCTTGTGTGTGTGTTCAGTCTAAAGATTTACTAATTACATAGCCATTTTATAAAAACCTGCTTATTGCTTTTCTTCTAATTTATTAGGGTGGAAGCTAAGAACACTGATTTGAGAGCTTTCTTTTCTCTAATATAATTATTTAATGGTATAATTTTCCCTCTAGGTGCTGCTTAAGCTGCATCTCACAGATTTTGACATCTCATGTTTTCATTTTTGTTCATTTCAAAATAATATCTAATTTCTCATGTGATTTCCTCTTTGGTCAATGAATGAGTTAGTAAATATTGGTTTAATATTCGAATGTCTTGCGGTTTTCCACATACTCTTCTATTATTGACTACTAGTTTGATTCTGTTGCTTATATGATTTCAATGATGGTAAATTAACTGAATTCTGTTTTATGGCCCAGAATTCATCTTGCTGAGTATTCCATGTACACTAAAGGAGAATGTATATTATTGCTGTTGATGGATGGAGTGTTCTAGAAATGTCAAGTAGGTCAAACTGGCTGATAGCATTGAATCTTCCACATTCCTACTGATTTTCTGTCAACTCTATCATTTACTAAGAGAGGAGTCTTGAAGTCTCCAAATATAATTGTGGTTTTATCAATTCCTCATTTCAGTCCTATCATATTTTGCTTCATGGAATTTGAAGCTCTCTATTAGGTACATGTGTATTTAGGATTATTTTGTCCTCTTGATGAGTTGACCCCTTGAACATATGAAACATCCTTCTTTATCCCTGGTATGTTACTTGTTTTGAAGTCTACTTTTTATGATATTAATATAATCTCTCCAGCATTCTTCTGATTGATGTTTGCTCGGTATATCTGTTACCATATTTTCACTTTAATCTTCCTATGCCTTTTTGTGTTTAGAGCAGGATTCTTACAGAAGCATATAATTGAGTATAATGGTTAATTTTACGTGTCATCTTAGCTAGGCTATGGTATGAGTTGTTTGATCAAACACCAGTCTAGATGTTGTTGTACTGGTAACTTTTATTTATTTTGTATTTTTTAAAGATTATATATTTATTTGAGAGAAAGAGAGCATAAGCCAGGGAAGGGGCAGAGGGAGAGGGAGAGAAGCAGACTCCATGCTGAGTGTGGAGCCCAACCAGGGCTCAGTCTCATGACCCTGAGATTATGACCCAAGCCAAAATCAAGAGTCAGATGCTTAACTGACTGAGCCACCCAGGTGTCCCCCATAAAGGTAACTTTTAGATGAGATTAACATTTGAATCAGTAGACTATGAGCAAATCGGATTTCTCTATGTAATGTGGGCAAGCTTCATCCAATCAGTTGAAGGTCCTAAAAGACTGAGGCCCCTTAGGAAGAAGTAAATCTGCTTCCACATTGCCTTCAGACTCAAGATTCCAACATCATTTTCTCCTTGTGTCTCCAGAATGTTGGCCTGCCCTGAGGATTTTGGACTTGCCAGCCCCGTAACTGCATGAGTCAATTCCTCAAAGTAAATCTCTCTCTCTCTCTCTTTCTATATATATATATATATTCTGTTGGTTCTGGTTTTCTGAAGAACCCTGGTTAATACATTGGGTCTTGCATTTTGTTTCAATGTGACAATCACTGACTTTAATTGGAAGTGTTTAGGCCATTTACATTTAACATAATTATTGATATGGTTGAGTGTTAAGCTATCATATTGTTGTTTATTTATACTTAATACTTCTGTTCTTCTTCTTTTCCACTCCTTTTTCTTCCCTCTTTTGGACCAACTGAGTATTTTAAAATGTTATTTTATCTCCACTATGGCTTACTGTTCTAGCAGTGTCTTTTTTTTTCTCTTTTAAAAAATATTGTTCTATGAATATATATGTATATATGTATATGTTACATGTATAAGTACATATGACACATATGTATATATGTTATTACAGCACACCTCCAGATAGTGTATCACTTCATATATAGTAGAAGACCCTTACAGCAGCATACATCTATTTCCCCCTCCTAGCTTTTTGATATTTGTGTCATATATTTTACCTTTATAGAGCTACTCAATCCCACAATAAATTGTTATTTTGCTTTAAGTAGTCAATTATATTTTAAAGAGTTTTTTAAATGAAAGAAAAATAATTTATATTTACTTATATATTTACTATTTTCATCATTCTTCATTAATCTGTTTAATCCAAATTATTATATCCTACCATTTTATTTTACATAATTGTCAATAAAGATTCTTCTGTCTTTTTTTATATTTGTTCTTCTGTACATAATTTGCAGTATTTCTCTGGATGCCCTTAAGATTTTCTTTTTATCTTCAAATTTCATCAATTCGATTTTGATGTGCCTTGGTGTGATTTTCTTTGGATTTATTCTGTTTGTGGCTTGTTTAGCTCCTTGAATCTGTCGACTTCTAGTTTTCATTAAATTTGTAGGATTTTGAAACGTTGTTTTATCAAAAATTTTTTTCTGCCTCCTTCACCTCCTTCTTGGAATCCAATTACTTGTACATTAGACTAGTTTTTATTTTACCAGAGGTTATAACTGACCCTCTGTTTATTTCCTTGGGGTTTTTTCTCACTTGTCTTCTTCTTCTTCTTTTTCTTTTTTTTTTTTTAACTTTCTGTTGTTCTATCTGTAAGGCCATTAATTTTATTTTCCTACAGTGTCTAATCTGTTAATTTAATGTAGTATTTTTCATTACAGATATTGTATTTTTCATATCTACAAGTTCCATTTAGGTCTCTCAAAAATATATTTCATTTCTCTATTCATCTTGGTCTTATTTTCCTTTATTTTCTTGAACATGTGGGATATGTTTAGAATTGTCTTAAAATAACTGTTATTTTTAGTTCTGATTCTATTCACTGATTTTTTTTTTCTTCTGGTTTTTGGTCATATTTTCCTGCTTCTCTTATGTCTGGACACTTTTGTGTCACATTTAATATGTTATTGGTTGCTAGATTTTGTTGTACTTTTTACTCTCAGTTATTTAGAATTAGTTGGATCCTTTTGAGGCTTACTTTTAACTTTTGTTATGCTGATTAGCATTTAGTCTAATTTAGCCCCACTACTAAGGTGATAGCCTTCTGAGAATTCTGCTTCATGGCCTATATTTTATTGAGATCTTTTCTCTCTAGATGGTAGGAAGACAAACTATTCTTAGTTCTATGTGAGCTCCAGGAATTTTTCTGCTTATTACTCTCATGGGTAATTTGCTCTCACTCATGTACAAATTAATACTCAGCCAAAGAATCCAAGGCATCCTGAGGCAGATTTCTCAAGCTCTTCCTCCATGCACCTCTCTTGCCACCTTATTCTCTCCCACAAATCCTAGTTACCTAGGTTTTCCTGAACTCTACTTCCATCTCCTTTATCAGCAAGACTGAGTTGGATCTGTTAAGGTTTTCAATCTCTGTATTCTGTCCTGGTAACTAACTCAAGTCTGTAAATTGTTAAAATCATAGAGTTTATCTTATCCATTTACTTTTTTGGGGAATCATAGTCCAATAGTACCTGTTGTCCAATGTCTAAAAGCTGTTGTATACACACACACACATACACATTCCTAGTTCTTTAAGTTATGAGGATAAATCTGATCTTTGTTAATTAACATTATTCAGAAATGGAAATCTGGAATTATATTTTATTCTGGTGATTTTCTGACAATTTATAAATTGTGAATGTTTTGCAAAAATATAGGACTGTATGTTTTAATAGTGAAAATCAAAATATATATGCATGTGCACATTATTGTTATTGTGTCATCTGTATGAGAATAACATAAAATATATTATGGGTCCTCATTTTGGTTGTCTTTAGATGGTAAGACTATATAACATATTATTTTTATCTTTCTTTTCACTTTTTGTTGTATTTTCCTAACTTTTCAATGGAAATTGAGAAATTCCTGTTAGTTGGAAAAATAACCTTTATTAAAAAATAATTGAAGCTGTTCAGTAGTTATACACTGAAGAAGTAGTTCTAGAGTAGAAAGGTCTCATCTACAAAAAAATCATATGTACATAAATTAAC
Organism: Canis lupus dingo; assembly: GCF_003254725.2. NCBI lineage: Eukaryota > Metazoa > Chordata > Mammalia > Carnivora > Canidae > Canis > Canis lupus. The sequence goes on from NC_064247.1 coordinate 71,828,248, forward strand.
ATGCACATTCAAATTATCTTTTTTATGTACCCAATCCTGGGCTTAGCAGTTTCCCCTCATACTTCTCTTATTTCCAAAATATAATTGAGACTTATAATAAACATAGATACGATAAAATAATAAAAGTGTCAAATGGAGTTTAAAGTTCAAGATACAGGAAATGAAATGGGTGGAGAGTAAATGGGCTGAGTGGAGAATGGTGGGTGGGGAATAGAAAGGAGGCACTGTAATTTTAGCACCAAACCTAGACTAAGGATAGCTTTGGAAACTAAGCATAAAATTTCTCCAGGAGCTTACAGGCAGCCAAAACAAAGAGAGTAACAGTGGAATTTGGACTCTCAGAATTTAAAAGTGATTCCATCTAGAGATTTGTTTTTCAATTTTATATATTCCAGTTCTTACTTCTGAAAGAACATTTTCATGTAAGTTAAAGAAACCCTCCATAGATAAAAATGTGCTCAGCTCTTTTAGGACAAAAGACAATGTCAGGCAGAGACCCTTTCCTTAATGGGACTGGGTTCCTAGAGACACATCTAAAAACCTGGAATCGTTTGAGATTGAAACAAGACAGCATATGATTTATTTCAACTTAAAGTCAAAGCCTACAAGATTCCAGTTAAAGGGTGACCTTTGGGTCTTAATGGATGGGTGAGTATGGATAAGCATAGGGTCAGGAAAGGCACAATACAGAGTAAGGCAGAGAGGGAGATGAGGACATTGCATATCGCCTGGGAAATTTAGGTGCTGAGCCTGCCTGTGAGGGAGTGGAGCAATATGGAAATAAACACACTGACTCTTCAATGAGCGATTATTCCATTCACATCACGCAGGAGTCCTAAATGTCATGGTGGAGGAAGCACTGACAATAAGCCCACAAGCTCTCAGTTCCAGTCCTATCTTGGCTAAATCAAAGGAATTAAGTGAAGAAACTTAATTCCCAACATGTTGAGATTTTAAGAGGGCTAGATGAAGTTTCATATCTTAATGTACATTATTCACCAGGCTTTCTTATGGGTGTTAAGGCATTTTGTTCTGTTTTAAAGACAGTGCAAAACTTCACATACGGGAAGGAATAGTTTTGAGTTCAAATCTAGTCGTCATTATTTTTATAATGTATTGAGGTAGCAAGGCAGGTTTGGCCAGCAGAGCTAAGACTTGGAATTTCTAATGGAAAGTTCCCTGACCTGAGCTTGCTGTTAGGCATAGAAATTTTGTTTTTTCAATTACTCCAACTAGGAGTTGAGTTTATTGAAATGGTGGGGAGGACAGCAGACTGGATGAAGTTTCTTTTTTTTTCTTAAGATTTTATTTATTTATTCATGAGACACACACACACACACACAGAGAGAGAGAGAGAGAGAGGTAGAGACACAGGCAGAGGGAGAAGCAGGCTCCGACGTGGGACTCGATTCTGGGTCTCCAGGATCATGCCCTGGGCTGAAGGCAGCACTGAGCCACCTGGGCTGCCCTGGTTGAAGTTTCTAATCTGAGTTTGAAAACCTATGGTTAGAAGATGGAAGGCCTGAGACAGACATGTCACTGGTGTGTATATGTGTGTGTGTATGTGTGTTTACTTTTGTGTTCTAGTCCTTGAGGAAGAAATCTGTTCTTGGACTAAGAGAAACTATGAGTTCCTTTGAAGGGCAATGGCCACCTTTGGCCCTCACCCCCTTGCATCAGCAAGGGTTCAGTCAGGAAAACACAAACCACACTGTTTCAGCTAAAGAATTCAGTGAAAGAACTTGGTTGCACAGGCTTTGGAAAACTCAACAGGCAGAAACCAGCACACCAAGGTCACACAGCAGTAATACCTGCAGGAGGTGACTCCCACACCCAGGGCTGGGGAACAAATGGTAGATGTTAGGGATGTCAGAATCCAGGTGCTCTGTGGCAGGCCAGGTGGTGGAGCAGCTGATTTCTAACTGTGGCTCAGGCAAGGGAGCCTCAGAGCTGAGACCCACAAGGCTGTTGCTGTTTATCCCTCTGAGGGGGCGCAGTGAGGCTGCTCTGGGAGTTCTCAAAATGCCATGACTAGAGTCAACAGCTGCTGCAGGGATGAAGTCTCACCGCCAAGGTGAAGTGAGGCCAGCCAAGATAAGGTAGCAGACCCTTTTCCCCCAGTCGCCCTTCAGGCTGCCTCTAGTGCCCCCTATGGGCAGGTGCCAGTGTGCCACTAGCTGAGGGAGGAAATGCAGCGTGCCCAGCCCCTGTCCCAGCCTCACTGGGGAGGACTGGGGAAGGGGGCTTTGTGAATGCTTTGTAAATGCTGTTCACAGACTCATAACCAGATTCCCTTTCAGGGTCTCATAAAGGCCAGCACAGCATGCAGGTGCTCCCTGGCTTCATGACAGTGAAAGGCAGCTGGCCTTTTTTTTGAGGAATGACTCTAGGCCATGTGCTGAGAAGAAAACATTCACGTTCTTACTTTCTTTTATCCTTATAATAACCCAGGAGATGAGTAGTAGTATTTCCATTTTACAAGTGGAGTATTTGAAGCTCAGAGAGTTTGTGTAACTTTCAAAGGGTCACAAAGCTAGTAGGCGGGAGAGACAGAACTCAGTGACTCCAGCCTTCTTCCCTGTTCGCTAAATGACAACTCTCTCTACACTCTCTTTGGTCATGGTAACCTACCTTGAACACAGACCAAGCAGTGACACCTTCCCCACTAAGGAGTAAGTACTATGTAGTCAGCATAGTGGAGGACTCGCTCAAAGCTGCATGCAGGTCACCAGCACCGTGTACGTAGAGGCATATGCACTCAATAAATACTCATTAAATTTAAAAAAATATATATATATATATATATACACATACATACACACACACACACACACACATATATACACATATATGAATGTGTATCCAGATGTATGATTTGATCCCCAAACATATCTAACTTAGGTGTAATGCATGCATGTGTATGTCTAAAATATATTTTAGCACTGCACAAAGGCAAGCAAATGCTTTTGAAGCCAGAAAGGAAGCACGTGACACCCATGTGCCCATCTTTCCTTCTTCTAAGGGACTGCATGTAGTTTTAAAATGAGGCAAATGTGAATACATGTCTGCTCTTTGAATCAACTATCCCATTGAACTATGTTCACTTCTCCCCCACTCCCGCCCATCCCCCAGCCCGTGTACAGCCTATCATTAGCCGCTATCTGGAATCGACAGTAGAGTAATTTGAACTCTGGTTCCCAAGGGCCTATTCTTTTACTTCCTGCTGTAGGAATACGGTGTGTATTGATTAGATATCAGACTGTAATGGGCTTCCAATCTCTCTGCCTTAAGATATATGATGGAGATGACAGGAAACAGATACTCTGTTACTACTTGTAAATAGTCTGGTTGAACAAAATGGTTGGTAACCACTTCAGTGCCAAGCACTCTTACCACCAGGAAGAAGCTACTTTATCACTCTTTCCAATATAATTTCTTGGAAAGACAAGGCAGGGGATTTCCTTGTGTGGCCAGAGCCACGGCCTAAGATTGTCATCTCCTCTGGAAACTCTGCCGTGAGGAGAGCTGCTCAGCCGGCTCAGACAGCCCTAGCAGCAGCCTGAGCAAACTTGCCCCTGCAGGACTGCTGCAAGGGAGGCAGAAGTGAGGGCTGAGCAGAAGCCAGAGCAGGGCTGGGCCCTTCCCCCTTTGGAGCAAGACCTAGAGCCAGACGCTCCTAGGAGCCTCAGTTTCCTCACCCAGAAAATGGGGCAATAATCTCGTTCACAACACTGCCACAAAGATTGAGCACAACGGGTTCAGGGTAGCAAGACAGTGCCTGGTGCCTGGTCAGGTCTCTTTCCTTTCTCCACCCCTGGAATTAGAAGCTTTCCCTTTGCTGGAATTCTGATAGTCCTTCGGTTTGGGCATGACCGGGCCACAGTCGGTGTATCTTCCTGTGTGGCCGAGTTCAGACCCCAGAGAGCACTCGGTTGTAGCATTCGCCTGCCAGTGGACTGAAGGTCCCAAGCCGAGCTGAACCTCCTCAGCCCTGGAGCAAACGCTGGTTTCTGGTTCTGCAGTGCTGATGGCAGCCCGGCCCAGGCACTGGTAACTCCCCATTTGAAGTTGCCTGGGCTTGTTTTGTGGGTTTAGCCTCCTTCCTGCACCAAGTCTGTGATGGTAAAGTCAGCAGGACCCTGACTCACAGCTTGATAACTGTAGAGCTAGTAGATAGGATGTTTGCTGCACCATCTTTCTCTTCCTGGTGGCCCTCAGACGCCAAGGAAAAGCTCCACATGCCACCCTCCCTGAAACGGCAGGTTGGATTTTGCACAGATCCGGATGTCTTCTGTTGGATTCTAAGTTTCCTTCCCCTTTCTTATCAGCAAAGATGACTAAAAAGCAAGTTGGACAGCAGTGCAAAAAGGATTCCAAAGGATGACTGTAAACTTTTAAGGGGGAATAAAATGTGAGTTTATACATTTTTAATGACACTAGGCCTGAAGCTCATATTCATTTATTACCAGAGATATCAGCCACTTATCTGCCACTTCTCTAATCTTTGCCCTGCAAACAGGCCTGACCTCTGATCAAGGAAGATAAGAGGAGAATAAACAATGGCTACCTGCTAGGAACTGATTGGAAGAGAGGGATCCAAATGCCAGAAGCTACAGTTAATTCTGGATTCCTTCCCATCTTTTCTACATCCACTGCTTCTGTCGACAAAGACAAGTGGACCCAGCCGCCTCCTTTGCTAACATTTCCCTATCGCTCCTTCCTCCCCTGCCCCCATTAGAATCAGGAGATCAATAAAACCAGCTTTGAGAGAGGAAGGAACCGATCTTCGTGCTCGTATCAAATGCCGTATCTCCGCAGCACGTGGAGAAGGGCCAGTGTGCAGTGAGTGACCTAATTGCACAGTCCAAAAACACCGAATTCATATTATTGGCTTCATCAGCATTGTCCCTCCTGGAGGTTGTTCTTAATTAGCCCAGGAGAGGATTGAAGAAAAGAAAAGAATTGTGACTGTTAGCTTCTATACAGAAGGATCTGGCCACAAAAGAAGCAGACATATAGAATGATGGGCACCATTTATCGAGGGCTCTGTCCATGCCAGGCCCTGAGCTGAGTTCCTGAGGGTTGCCGTCTCCGGAGCTTCATTCTAGCAACAGCTCTTGGAAAACATTCTGATTATTCGTGTTCTACAGATGAGGACAACTGAGGCTTGAAAAGATGAGGAGCTTTGTCCCCCTTTGCACAGCTGCTAATTGCAAAAGCAGATTTCGTACAAAGGTCTGACCACCCCCCCCGTGTCCCCAAATTCCAAAATGATGGCTGTGAGTCCCCATCATGTCAAGCCACCTGCTCTCCATTAGCAGAATAAAGGAGGAGGTACAATGAGATAATTGAATCCAGCCCTTCATTTTTCAGATGAGGAAGCAAAAGTTCAGAGAGGGAAAGTGACTTGCTCAAGGTCACACAGCAGAGATATCACTAAGTCCTCGATTGTGGACTGCCAGCCTCATGCCTTGGCAGAGAGAAAATACGCTTGTTGGCTATACCTGTATCCCCTCCTGAGAGTAGCAGGATATACACCACTCCACAAAAACATGGAGATACATAGGCCAGAAAAGTGGAGAGACAGAAACTTGACATAGTACAAGAGAATTTCATAGGTCATTTTGTTTATTCAACAAACAGACCTTCATTGTGCAATTAATATACATAAAGCATAATTAAGGTGCTGCAGTTTTAGCAGTGAAAAACAGGTATACTAAAGGTTTGCTTGTGCGTGTATGCATTTATTTTCCTACTTTCATTAGCTATACTACAGACAAACTTGAGCTTATAAGTAAAATGAGGCAAATAAGATTTTAAATAATAAAAACTTCAACTACTTCAATGCATCACATGCATTACAGATGAAGGCATCAGAATGTACATTTCCTTCAGAATTTATCTTGATCACCCAACATGCTTTTTGCAGTATTGAAGTAATCAAGTTTTTTGAATTCACTAGTTATAAAGCAAATAAAAACAAACTAAAATAAAAGCACTTCTAAATTGGATGTTCCTACCTGGGAGTAAAATGCTGAGTATTTTAGAAAGAAGCCATAACGACACTATCATTTGCTGAGTACTTACACTGGGCCAGGCATTCCACAGACATGATCTCATTTAATCCCCTCAAGACTCTTGCAAGGTGTTATCATCTCTATTTTACAGATGGGAAACTAAAAGAGTAACAAAATCTAACTAAGACCCATAACCAGGCAGCAAAGAAATAGCCAAATCAATTGCAGAGCTGATATCACCAGTAAGATACCTCCCCCACTTCATCACAAGAGGATTGTTAGGGTCATATACTAATGATCAAATCACAATGACAAAAATAATAATTATTGTATCTTGAGCATGTGCAATACATCAAGTACTACGCTGAGCACATTTCAGACGTTATCTTATTTGATCCTCACAACAAACCCAAGAGGGATGTACTATTATTATCTTCATTTTTATAGATGAGAAAATAAAAGCACAGAGAGGGCAAGTAGCCTGTTCAGGATCACACAGCTAATACATGATAGGGCCAGGAGTCAAACCCAGTTAAGTACAGTGCTAACCCTCTACTCTTAACCGCTATTATATTGCCTTTGCAATAAGAAAAAAAAAATATAGTTCAGCATGGCTAAGTATGTTTCCTCTAAAATATGGTTTTATATGCTAGGTCAAAAAATACAGAGGGGGTAGAGGGGGAAAAGCTAAACATCAGAGAACAATGAAATCAAGAATTCTAGAAATATCAAAATATCACAGTTATCACTTACTCAAGTCAGTGCAAATATGGTTTAAATGGGAAGCATTTCGCCCTAGATTGTATTTTTTCTTAGGAGTTGGACAAATTTTGACCCGTTATTATATATTGTATTATTTCCTTCACCAAGATGTAAAACACAAAGGGAGTTCATGCCAAAAGCTCTAATTTTTACAAGATGGTTAAGGGACTTTTGATTTTCCCTAATGTATTTCTTCCCCATCAAAGCCATTCCTAGTAGTAAAGGACTTGTGTTCCTCGTCTCCTGAAATAAACATGCCTGGATTTTCTATGTGGTTGTATGTTGGATTAGCAAAGTTTCTTTCACAAGGTTTGGGAAGATTTTCTTCAGGCTGTGAAATGCTGACTTGCTTCCCCCCATCTGTCTGCCCTCATTGTCTCCCAGGGGCTTCCAGAATGCTCTCTGAATGCCCTATTCCACTTCATCCTTTATGCTTCAGGGCACAGGAATATTTGGCTGTAGGAATGTTGGGCCTCTTTCTTTGCTGCTCTGTTTATCAGACTCATAAATAATTCTCCAGGTCACCCTTAGCAAATATGAGCATCCTCTCCTCATAAATGCCAACAACCAGTTCACAGAAGTGTCATTACTCCTTCATGATGAGGGTCATTCAGTAAGTAAAATCAGAGAGGAAAATCACTTGACATGTTTTAAGCTTCTACCTCATGTCAAGCACTTTACATATATTATCTCATTTAATTGTCATAAGACCCCTGAGAAATTGGTGTTACCACCCCCATTTTATACATGAGATATCTAATATGCTAAAGGTTATAAAATGAGTTTATTAATAATGAATACAGCTAGTATTTATTAGATTCTTACTATATACAAGAAACTGCCTCTACTTCTCTGCAAATACTAGTTCATTTAATTCCACAGTAACCCTGAGGGGTAAACGTGATTGTTATCCCTATTTTATAGCTGAGAAAACTACACAGAAATGTTAAGCAACTTTTACAAAGTTGAATACTAGGGAGCAACTTAAAATCACAAAGTTTAATTTTCAAACTTTCACTCTTGAGACTAAATGAATTTTTCCAAGAAGTCAGAGTAAGGTTCTATGACCTCCATATTAGAGATATAAGTGGATGGGGACAGCTCTGGGCAATTGCCAGTCTTGGGATTTAGTTCAGATGGTTTTAACTGGAAGTTTGGTTGTGCATCTTCTAGCAATATGATCTTGGGCAAGACCTCTCTGGGCCTTCCAGGCAGAGCTGCTAATTCTCTCTCTGTGAGAGAATGTAGGAAAAGGATAATCGCAATTATGTCCATATATTAGTAGAACCACAGGAAGCCAAACAAAAACCCTGCTTCTAAAGAGGAATCAGCCCCCCAGTTTAGGGCCACAGCTTAATACAAAAGGTATCTGTTTTAAATTTCTCACCAAAACAACTACTTTCATATTGGAAAAACAAGCCCTTAACAACAATCCAAGGGATTACTTTAATTACATTTTTTCTTTCATTGGAAAAATATTATTTACTTGATTTTTTTAAAAAATGAAGATAGCACAGAAATGTGTAAAAGAGAAAGTTTCTGTTCTCCTTTGCAGGAGAGATCTTATTTACTTATTTATTTTTAAAAGATTTTACTTATTTATTCATGACAGACACACACAGAGAGAGAGAGAGAGGCAGAGGGAGAGAGGCAGAGGGAGAAGCAGGCTCCATGCAGGGAGCCTGACTTGGGACTCAATCCTGGGTCTCCAGGATCACACCCTGGGCCAAAGGCGGCGCTAAACCACTGAGCCACCTGGGCTGCCCCAGCAGGAGAGACTTTTAGCATGTATGTGCTATCTGTCTGGCATGTGCATGTTGCTCTCAGTAACAGATCACAGGCATCCTCTTGCATCAGAGTCTGAGGGGCTCCTTCCTTCTTTCTGATGGCCTCAGCAGCCCTGTTACATGGAGGCGCTATCACTTCTTCCTCCATTCCCCCACTGATGGACCTATACCTTGTTTCCTGCTAGCTTTAGTTATTGCAGATGCAAAAAAGCACTTACTGTCTACTTACATGTGTTTTTTGGTACAATTCAGTTTTTGTAAATTGATTTAAGTGAGATTAAATGCCAACATTTAATTTGACTTCTGGGAGGAACCACTGAGAGATGTTGATAGGTATGTAATTTCCACACATGAGGGAAAGAGGTAGGGAGTTTCCCCAGACTCTGAAGATCTCCTCCAGGAAAGGGATCCCCACACTACCCTTCTGTGTCCCCAGATTCCTTCCCCAGCATGCCTCCCCCTGCCTTTTATCTAGCCAGACCACCCAGGCAATAGCCAGATGGCTAGCTATGTCTTTTGAATTGGCTCTTTTAAGAGTTTGATCTACATCTTCTTCACAATAAGAAACCAGTTTATAACAATAACAATTTTTTTTTAATTGTGATTCACTGACTGTTCTTTGCTTGAGGTGTCACAGCCAGGATCCTGTCTGTGGCAGTGGGTATGCGATTCAGGTCAGATGTTAACCACATTTACTTAGTGAGGTCATTCCAAGAGAAGCTCCTTCTCTGTCACCTGATGAAAAACCTAAGAGGTGCTCAGAAAGAATTTTCATGTTCCTTCCTAAAACCAAAAATGAAAGCCAGTTGCCTGAAGAATCCTAAAGATTTTTGCTCTATTTTTCTCTCCTTTTAAGAATGATTGGGACATGTGTCTCCATCGTCCAGCACCGGTCATTAGGGTCTCAAGCTCTTCTTGGGGTGAACTCAAGAGAGTGAATGTCTTAAATCAATTCCTTCTGCTTCTGGTTTTAAGCCTCACCTTGTCAGATTGGCTCTCGGCGTGTTTCAGCCACAGTGTAAGTCCGGCCCTGCGGCCCTGAATCCGCCTGGCACTGACATGAATAGTGTATTTGGATTCATATGCTTACTTATCTTTTCGGTTCCTTCCCCACCTCAGCAGCCAGCCTCCCACTAGCTGGGAACTGACAATTCTTTTTGGAAAACTAAGCAGATCTTTCAAAACAGTTTTCAAGTCTTGTAACAGCACGTTTGTGCTGCTACAGCTAAGAGCTGTCAGGCCTCCAGCATGCACCTTGATTTCAGCTCAGCAAACAGAGCAAAATATCCATTCTGTGCATGAAATTGCCTGTGTTCTGCGTGGGAATCTCTGCTTCTCAGCACCCTGTGCACGTAGCAGACTGCGTTTGGCTTTTCCTTGAGTTGGGAAATTGGGTCCCGAAGAAAAGGCGCCTTCTTGCTGGATACTGGAAAAGCCATCCCGGAGGAAACAGAATTCAAAGTGAGAACCATGAATTCTCACTTAGAACGTTTTTCCTTAAAAAGTGTTTTGTTTTGTTTTGTTTTGTTTTTGTTTTGTTTTTTTTTCCTTGAGAGAGCCTACAGTTAGTGGGGATATGATCAAATGTTCACGCTCATCCAATACTTTTGAAAGTTCAAATTGCTCAGAACCCTGTCGGTGTGAACTTATTTCATGCAAACAAATAAACCAGCAACAAGAATGACAACCACAGCTGCCCTCTGTGTGTGATGTGGAATAGTATGGAAAGCTTCAGAACCCTCTCATTTCATTTATTGGGATCAATCCTGAGGACATAAGCCTTAATCCACATTTCCAAGCACCTACAAAGATAGTCATCAAAAGTCATCAAAGCATTACGGAAGAGGGTGACAGTCTGAAAAACAGAAGTAAATCAATCACAGTGCATCCATTAACATGAGTTTACAAAAGGTGTTGACAAAAAAATATTATGGCAGATTTTTTAAAGTAAATTTTATCAAAGTATCACAAATACACAGAAAAGTACACAAATCATAAGCATACAGTTTACTGAATTTTCACAAAGTGAACACACCCACATAACCAGTATCTGGATGGAAAAGAAAGAAACCCTAGCACTCCAGAAGCCCTGTCTCTATACTGTACCAGTCATTCTCCCAACCTTCCCCCACCAGGTAATGCCTTCTAAGATTTTTGCTCCGTTTTACCGGTTTTTAAACTCAATAAATGAAGTTTTAGTTTCTATATTTGTTTTCCCCTTTCTTTCCTGAACAATAAATAAGTGTACAAACTCTGCTACAACTCTGCACAATGGGCCAGTCAGGCATTTATCCACCTAACCATTCATCCATCCACATACCCATCCACTCATTGTTTATTCATGCATTCAGTAAATGTTCGTGAAACAGCTACTTGGGGCCAGGCATTTTGTTACATAGAAAGGAGTCATGAAAGGATTTTTCTTGGAGGGGGGGCATACCATATAGTTTCATAATTAGGCATCAATAATATAGCAATATCAAGGATATACTGATAAAAATATAGTACCGATAACAAATATTTTTTTGAGGGCTCACAGCATACCAGGCACTGTGCTAAGAGAGTTACATGTAGACAGTCATTTAAGTCACAGTCACCTCTGGAGCATATGCTTTCTTTTTTCTTTTTATCTCCGTAGAACAGATATGGAAGCAGGAGTCTAGAGAAGTTAGAGTACTTGCCCAAGGTTACAAAGCTAGACTGGGATTCCAGTTCAGGTCTGCAGAACACTAACTCCAGGCTTTCTTAGCTCTGCTCTCTCCTCCCCAGGTAGAAATGAAGAGGGAACAGTGGGAGAAGGGAGCCCAATGTCAATGCAAGTGACATTAGCCAGGAATCTCCAGATGGGCTTTGAATGTGCTCTTAAAAGATGAAAAGGGATTCTTTTGACAAAAGAAGGAAACAGGGCATTTTAGGAAGCTTGTACGGTGCAAAGCAAAGATGATTCCAACTCTGAATGAGAGAGGGCTGGAAACCAGAGACAAGGCAGGCGGAGGGAATGTAATAAGATTTAAACCTCCCAGAAGACTGGTCCCTGAGTCTTCTCTGTGTCATTCCAAATTTGAGGGCCAATTCAGAATGAACCAAGATAAATGGACTGCTTTTGACCCTGTGCCTCCAAGTGCCCTTTCTCCCTCCTAGGCTGGGAAGTCTCCCCTCATCTTATTGCTCCCACAGATTCTGTTCACACAACATTGGCATCTTCTATAGCTGTGTTATCCACTGTGGCAGCCATTAGCCACACACAGTTATTTCCACTTAAGTTAATGCAAATTAAGTAAAATTAAAATGGAATTCCTCAATTGCACTAGCCACATTTCAAGTGCTCAATAGCCAGATATGGCAAGTGGTTACCATATATAGCTATAGAACATTGTGGAACATTCTACTCATTCTACTCTATGATCTGCCTCTTGGGCATGGAAAAGCACCTAGGGACAGGGACCATGCATGAAGGATGCTTGCAATGCCTTGTATGGAACCTGGTGCAGAAAAGGTGCACAGTGGTTACTAAGTCAATAATTTTAGGACTAGAATGGAGCTTTTGCCCATGCCCTCTTTCAACAGGGAGGAAGTCTAAGGCTGGCACTGTGAGTGGAGACATATCCTTAAACAAGGGACTTTACTCTCACTCTTCCAGGGCTAATGTGCACGAGTTGCCTGTGGCTGTTTGCAGTGGTACAGAGCTTGGTCTGGTAATTTGGGATGGAACACAGATTCTGTATCTCTGAGAGGCTCCCGGGTGATGCTGATGATGTCGGTCCATGACCACACTTAAAAGCAGCAAGGCCCTGTGTTTATAGAAAACACAAAGATAAAGTCTAAAGGACAAATCTAGGAAGTCTAGCTGTTGGTATGGAGATGAGTCCATGAATTTATTTTTGTGGACACAAGAACAAACTTAAGTTACTTATTCATCTGTTTCTTTTCTGATGCATTTATATTACCTTTTAGAATACAAGATCTGAGAGTATGTTCAGAAATCAGATATTAAGAAAACCAGCCCCCTTTCCCCTGCCAATACTTCCATCATAATCACAATGAAAAGTTAATGACAATAACAAAAGCTCAAATTCAGGGTATAATACATCGTGATTTCATTTAGCAAGAGAAATCTTAAACAGATCAACACACTTCTGAAACATGAGTCAGAGAGGAAGCAAAAAGGCCAATGTGTTTTTAAGAAACTTCAGGAAGAGAGGTACATAAGCAGCATGCTCTTCACAGGAAGAAAAATCTCTTTGCAAGTCTCTCCCTCCTGCCAGCATCTCCTTCAAAACCACATCTGACATGGGTCTAATTTCCTTGCTCAATAACATCATCATTAAACAGCCACACATCACAAGTAACATGTTTATCATTTTAACATTTCTTCCAAGATTGGGTTTGAATTATGGATTGTGAAAACATAGATTCTGTTTCTTGGGAAGGGGGAAAACAGAGATCTATCATTGTTCTAGGAAATGAATGTTTAATACTATTTGAAAGACAGATTGCAAATACTCAGAGGTTTTCACTCTTTAAGACCATCTTTATGCCTGAAACAAATATGTTTAATTAGGCAGCTAACAGCTCTCCTTAATGGTAGAGAGCTGGAGAGAAGCACAGAGAAATTCTTCAGAAAAGGAGCAGGCACTTTTAGCTCAGAATGCTGGTCCAATGGTTGAAGTGCCACAATTTCCTCAATATGTCTCTTTGCAGCTTCAGGGAATCATAACATGTTCGACATGAGTCAAATGGATGTGGGATTAAAACTGGCTGGTGCCTCTGTCTAGACATTTAATTTTGGTCAAGTTACTTAATATTTTCTGAGCCTCAGCCATCTGGACAATAGTAATATCATTTCTGGCTTATCAGAAATATTAAATTAAAATAATGTATATAAAGTGCCAGATACATGGTAACTATTGTTTTAATTGAGGTAGTGATACTCCTAATGGTGTTTGGCCTCCATCCAAGGATGGAGAATTTGAGTGGTGGGATAGGCGTGAGTTTTCAAGGACACAGAGAATCCATCCATCCACTGACCTGCATGGATGACCACTTTTCTATTTCCCAAGGTGAAAATGCACACCAGATGTGCCCATCATAGTAATGGTTTTCAGAGTGGGGGTGAGGGTGCAAAGAACAGAGGAGGGTGGTGGGCATACCAACAGGTTGAACATGATAGTCAATATACTGCCTTTATTCATAAATATAACTTAACACTGATTGTATCCCAACTCGCACCAAGCAACATGGTAAACATTTTCCATACCTTACCTCATTCAATCTTCATAGCAGTCCTGCGAGATCAGTACGATCATTATTTCTCTCTAGTACCAGGTGTTTCCACTTTGACACTATGGACGTTACGGGTCAGATAATTCTATGCTGTGGGAGCTGACTGGTGCATTGTAAGATTTTTAGCAGCATCCTTGGCCTCCACCTGCTATATGCCAGTAGCACACTCCACTTCCCCACCTAAGATGTGACAACCAATTATGTCCACAGGCATTGTCTCATGATCTCTGGGGGGCAGAATTACTTCCAATTCAGAATGGCTGGGTAAGTGAATGAAATGAAGTAATGAAGTTCAGTGACATCCCAAGGTCATCCAGCTAACACATGTTGGAGCCACGTTAGAAATTAGGTGGTGAATTCACTAAACCTCATTCTTACATTAAAAAAAAAAAACAACAACTATATTGTTGCCTAGGCTCAGAATATAAGGTATAGAAAGCTCTGCATTTTCATGGGTTTGAGTGGGGGGAGGAGCCTCCCTTCAAAATTTCTGCTGTGATGAATGAGCATAATAAGCAATCCTGCAATCTGGCTATATCTGACATTTCCAGCTATATGTTTTCTCTCCAGTAGCTCTCCTGTGATTCTAACAACGTTGCCTATGCACAAATGATCTGAAAGCTATTCCTTGGGAATGTCTCCTTCAGCTAGTTCACAGAATTCAGGAAAAATCTGACATTTGGCCCCAAACTATTATCTCCTCCTTATTAATAAGACTTGGCAGTGGATATCTTTTGGCTTTAAAAAGGAAGAAAGCAAGAAAGCAAGAAAGCAAGCAAGAAAGAAAGAAAGACAAGTCTACTTTCAAAGATAGAGATTTACCTTCATTGAGACATCCAAATGATTATATCATAGTTTCAAAAGGCAAATTAAATGAAAATTTTAAAATTATGCTCAAATATGTGCTTGGTGTCCCAAATGAACAAATTACATTTAAATAAATGATCTCTGAGTGGTTTGTTAAAACATAGCTCCTCTCGTTCCTAGAGTAGATTAGGTGGATCTTTCACAGGCATCCAAGAGAGCCCATTATCACATGGGCGAGAAGGGCTTTAATAACACCACTTGCTCACATACATCTTATAGTCACCAAGTGCCTTCATGTTCATCTTAACTCATCTCTGCAACAGCTCCTTAGAGATATTATTATGAGGCCCATTTTTACATATGTGGAAACCCACTGTCAGGGAGGGTGATGTCCATTGGTTGACGCCTGGCAGAGACTGGGCTCCAGTTCAGGTCTTCTAATTCCAAAAGTCAGTTAGTGATGGGTGCCTGGTCAGGAGCAGGCTTTGGAGGCCAACTTCATCATGGCCTGTGACCAGCGTTGTAGTGGGGCCCCTAGTAGACCCCGGTGAAATGTGCCAGCTAGCTACAATCAAGTGGTTGGGCAGGCAGCTGCTCAGGTGTGGGCATACCCAGGGCCATGTGAACATGTGTGTCTGCAATGCCATATGGCTCAGAGGAACTTGAATACATGTTGCTAAATGTGAGCATGGACAAAGCGCATACAAACAAGAATGCCAGCACTCAAATTGTGCATAGGTCAACACATTATCAGAGCAAGGGAAAGGGACTGTCCCCCAGAAGAAGCCCCAGTGCCTCATTATGTCTAATTATGGTCCCAATCTACTTTCAGTACCCTACCTCCTCACCCACCCCTCCTGCATCCCCAAGTGTCCACTCAGTTTGCTCATCTAAGTCTGATTTCTTCCTGTGCTCCCTGAAGCTCAAAGCTTATCTCCATCCTTGAGTGCCTCTGACTTTTCTTTATCCATAGTTCATAAGACTCAGCTCCAAGAACACAATGGAGTATAAGAGCCATAGGTCAGAACCTGAGAATAGTTTATATTGATGTGTCTCTGGCCTCTAGCGGAGTCATTGGGACATAAGAAGTGAAGAGAGGTAAAAAGCAGACTGAGCCAGACCACCAAGGCTGCAGTGCAAGGCCTGATACTCACTGACTCTGTGACCATGAATGAGCCACTTTCACTGTGGCTGCATCCTAATCCCTAGAACCTGTGAATAGATTACTTTGAATAGCAAGAGGGGATTCAGGTTGTAGATGAAATTAAGTTTGCTAACCAGCTGACCTTAAAGTAGAATTTATCCTAGATTATCCATGTGGGCTCAGTGCAATCACAAGGGTCCTTATAAGTGAAAACAAAAGGAAGAAAATAAGTCAGTGTAACAATGATGCCCTATGAGGAAGACTTGACCCGCTGTCACAGGCTTTGAAGATGAGGAAGCCATGATCTAGAAGTGGCCTCTAGAAACTGGAATAATCAAAGAAATGGATTCTCCCCAGAAGCATCCAGAAAGGAGTGCAGCCCTGTCCACATCTTGATTTTAGCCCTGAGACCCATGTTGGACTTCTGACCTCCAGAACTGCAAGATATGTAATTTGTGCTGTTTTATATAAAAAAGCCCATGTTAATTTACTATAGTGACATTAGGAAACTAGCAGACTGTCAATTTCACCATCTTTAAAATGGGGGAATAGGGGCACCTAGGTGGCTCAGTCGGTCAAGCATCTGCCTTCAGCTCAGGTCATGATCCAGAGGTCCTGGGATTGAGCCCCAACTTGGACTCTCTGCTCAGTGGGGAGCCTGCTTCTCTCTCTCCCTCTGCCTACTGCTATACCTCCTTGCGCTATCTCTCTCTGTCAAATAAATAAAATCTTTTAAAAAATTAAAAAATAAAATGAGGGTACTAATAGCACATACATTACAGTCTGAAGAATAATGAGATAGTACCTGAAATTTCATGGAAGACCACCGGCTAACATGGTAAAGTTTAGTGATTATTAGATGTACAAACATGTTTGTTGAATGCAAGAATGGATAAATAAATGAAGTTATTTGAGGCAAGAAGCAAGAAAAGGGGCCTAAGACATGTTCAATGAAGGATCAAAAAATTTGCCAATTTAAGGTTGACTGCATAAACAATTAGTTCCTTGCTGTTTGCTGTTCTCTGCAGGAGCTGGAAATATGATAACCAGGCCCTTCATTGATTTCACCCCTGAGTTTCCCCACTAACCTGTTTCTGGCATGTTCAGCTAGCATCTCTGTGCTGCCATGCTGGTTTTCTCTAGCCAACTGATGGATCCAAGCCCCCATGAATCACTCTACCAGGAAATAAGTAATAAAAATAATAATAACAAGAGTAGCAATAATAAACAATTAAAATAAACTATAATGCTGTGAGAATGGATGGTGGTGTCTTCATACCATTGTATTGACCGAGATGTGAGATGATGTGGCCTCCATGCTGTTCCCTCACAGTCATTTGCTTTCACATCATTTTTGCCTGTGGGAAACAATCCACCCTGAAGGAACCTTGTCTCCACCAAGATGTTTTTTTTTTTTTCCTTCCTTTTTTTCCTTTTTGCGGTTCCCTGTCCCAGGCCATCAGACATCTAACCTATAACAGAACAGCCTGCTCTGTCTTCACCCCCTAGCATTTTCTAAATATTCACATTCTTCACATGCCAGCTCCTTCCTTATTTTCTCAATTCTGTATTTGTTTATCCTCAAAAGCTCCTTTGTAGCTGCCCACACGGATCTGGGAAAATGTGGAGGCCGGCCCTCTTCCCTTGGGCGGCCCAGGGCCTACCAAGAGCTCCATTTTCTATATTCTCTACCTCTGAGGCACTTGCCTGAGAACAGAACTAACTGCAAGGTCCCCATGGACCAACCCATTGACCCAGTCCTTCAGATGCAAACTGGTCCTCTGAGGATCCGGGTCCTGGTAGGCATAGGCTCCCTGTAACCATGAGGAGATTTTCAAACCTGCAGCCCTTGTTTTGTAAGTAAGAGCTCTATGTGTAAGCCTGAGCCCCTTCAGATAGATGTCACAGCCCTTAGTCACCCTATTTGCCTGTGTTAATTGTCCCCAGCATTTGGCACATGCCACCTCATTTACTCTTCACCACCACCCCGTGAAGTAAGTAGTATCATAAAACCCATTTACAGATCAGGAAACTGAGTCCAGAGAGCTTAAGTAACCTGCCCAAGGTTGCAAAACTGGCAAGAGGCATGGCAGGGATTTGACTCTAAGCAGCCTAGCTCTGGTGTTAGGAGTGTGGGTCTGTACTCAGCTGTTAGGGGGATTCCTACCCCCTGAATCTCACCCCTGTGACCTTGTATGGATTACTTAACCTTCTTGAACTTCAGTTACCTCAAAGGAGGCTTAAGGAAGAACCTACATGAAGAGGTCATACCAGTCATGCTAGCTAAACATGTAATGCATCTTAAACACACACACGGAGCTGGCGCTTGGTTCAGACGTGGCATCCGCATTAGTCCCACTAGTCATAATTATGTCCTCCTAGCCCTAATGCCCCTGGAGTCAATCACGACCTGAATCCCCACATAGGACAGGAACCATGTTGTTTCCATCGTATAATATAGTGCCTGATTCAAAAATTAGCAGATATTTGGAACTTAGTATGTGAGGAAGGGATCATTGCATCTTGTCTAACGTTTTAGCACACCAGGTGATTCTTGAGCATTCAACCAATTATTTATTAATTATTAATGTTATTATTTACTTGGATGTTTAACATAGATACATCTCCAGTGGGGGGATTTCTACTTGTGCCATACTTAAGGAAAGACCAGCACAATCTCCTGGCTGATTCAGTTCTAGTTGCGAAGTTTGCTGCCGTATCCACTAATGAGTAATAGCAGGACTTTTAACTGTTTCATACAAAAAATTTAGATTCCTTCTTTGTTGTTCAAACCGGCATTGGGGATGGTGGAAGAGTCAAATGGGGTAAAAGCCAAAACAGTCCAATCATTTACCCTGCGATGGGAATCACTAACCACAGGGCTAGGGTCAATATTAGGGCAAGTTACATATCAATTTGGGGTCATTAGTCTCTGTCCTTCATAGTTCTGGGACAGCAGACTGGCCCTGAGCCAGCCCCATGTGAGGGGGGAGCTGGCAGTGTGGACTCTAACCGTGAAAAACAAGACGTTGGGAGGTTTTGTGCTCCTGGAGCTTAAAGGTCAAACCGAGTTGTGGTTACAATGTCCATACGCTCTCAGGATGTGCTGTCCACAGGGGTGAACGAAGTCCAGCTTGCAGGAGGGAATCGAGAGACTGTGTGCTTGGTAACAACAGGGACTATGCCATCTTCCTGGATTTCTAGGAGGGCTCTGGAAAAATAAAGCACCCATAGAGGCACTGACCCAGAGGCAGGGGATTTCAGGAGAAAGATTGCCATTCCCATTACTAATTATGATAGTTACTCTCACATGCTAGGTATCACAGACCATGCTAGGTGATTTCACATGTGACATCATTTAACCCTTCAAACGCCTTGGGGGGATTATTACCGCAATTATACAGATAATAAAGCTGGAAATATCGAGATTGCCTAAGCTGAGCATCTAGTAAGTGGCAAAGAAGGGATTTCCTGATGCGGCAGGTTTCCAAACTCAGCCATCAGATGGATATGGGCAGAACTTACCCCAAACCCATCCTCTCCTTTCTCTTTGCTCAGGAGACTCCAGTTGCATCCAGAACAGCAATGTACTCACCTCCAGAGAAATGCTTGCTCTCCCAGAGCCCCTTGCAGCCAGGATAACTGTAGGACAGAGCTATCAGTGAAAGTCCACTGGGAGAGGGGTACCCTTTCTGCCTGTGTTTGCTTTTCTAGGAAAAAAAAGGGGGGGACAGGCTTCTGCCTCAAAGGAATTCTTAAGCCCAGAGTAGCAGAAGCCTCCCCACACCATGTAAGGTTATACAACGTGTAAGATATACATGTATATTGTGAAATGATTATCCCAGTCAAGCTAATTAACACATCCATCACCCCACATAGATACCACGTGTGTGTTTTGTGGGTGTGAGAGGAGAACTTTCTTGGAAAATTTCAAATATATAATACCGTTTTATTAACTGTGATCACCCTGCTGTATATTTGGATTCCACAACTTAATCATCTTAGAATAAGAAATTTTTATAGCTGAAAATCTGTATCATGCATGAAAGGGTAAAGAAAACGTCACACACAAGCACCCCAGAATATTATTCAGCCATAAGAAAGAAAGAAATCCTGTGATTTGCAACCACATGAATGAATCTGGAGGATGTTCTACTGAATGAAATGTCAGACACAGACAGATAAATTCTGTATATTCTCACTTCTATATGGAATCTGGGGGGGGGGGGAAGCAGAATCCTTCTTACGTTCCCCTGGGAACGATGTCAGACCATCTCCAGGTCCTTGAGCAGGTGGGCCAATGCCTGCAACCAACCTCCTCCAGACTTCTTTCACTGGTGTACAATAGAACCCAACAGGCAAGGCAGGTAGCCCTTCCTCTTCACGAGTGAGGGTTCCCACTTCTCACAGCAGGAACTAGAAAGACATACCTGGGAGATGCCCACCCATTGGCTGGGGGAAGGGAACAAATAAGATATAGAATGAAGGGAAAATGTAAAAAGGTATAAAATCTCAACAACTGGACCTTGGCCTTGACGACAAGAGTCTTCAAGACTCGTTTAGCTTCCCAATTATTCTCCTTGAGCTGGGGAACTGGTTTTCCTTGGAGTGGCTAGCTTAGCTGCTGGGAGGGTTTAGCAAAGAGCTCTGACCCTCTAATTGCACTTATCATGTACTAATTAGCATTTAATAAGCAGCAAGGAGGCACCTAAACCTAAAACAATAAAGCAACCTCATCCCCACTTCAAAGATGAAGAAACTCAGATTAAGGTGTTAACATCAGCAGTAATGAAGGGCCGCATATGGCTAATCAGAGTGAATGCCACAATCAGAACCCAGAGCTGCCCAATCTGGAATCTGGTTCTGGGCCAAAGGCTTTGTAATTAGCCACCGCGATTCCTCTGAGTCCCTTGCTGGATGGAATAATTAACGCAGGCAGAGTTTGTTTCAACGGGAGCCAAGTCTCGGGTATCTAGATGTACGTTGTAAGGCCCTAGCAATCTTTTCTGCCAGGTGCGAGTTCTTGGGGCTGGGAGTCTGCAGAGTGCTGGGCGGGCCCTCCTCCCCCCTTGGCTTTGCCAGAGGGCTCCCGACTTTGGCAGGCCAGAGTCAGACTGGGGAGCGGTTTGGCTGAAGCCTGTGCCAAGGATTTAGTGACCAATGGGCCACGTTTTATAACGCTTGCGTGATCCAACATTCTCAGCTAGGACTTGATATCTACCTGGGGAATAGCATCAGCATCATCTAGAAAGAAACTTTACTGAGATGAAATTCTCAGGCCTCACCCCAGACCCATAGAATCAGAAACTTTAGGAGTGGGACCCTAAAATCTGCATTTCAATAAGCCTTCTGTTGAATTCTGATAGATATATATTTGAGAAGTGCTGGCTTGGGCTTAAACAGGAGCCCTATCATAGTTTAGGCCAGGAGAGGTGAGGAGCCCTTGGAGATGGGCCATTCTGGAGCAGAGGCGTCCTGTGGGTCCCATCCAACCTGTCACCTTTCACAGAACTGCTCCCACTTAGGGATGTTCCTATAGACAACAGCCTTATTATCTGTATGTTTTGTATCTCCTTGCTTTGTTCTCATGATTAGCTCTGTAGAGAATGTCCTTCTTCTTCCAGGAAGCCTTCCCAGAATTCTTTCTCTGTTCCAACAGTGCAAAATAGCCTGTGAATCTCTGACTGAAATTATTTGTAATATGTCAATCTTCCTCTAAGCCATGCTATCCACATGGGCAGGCACACTAGGATTTGCACATATTTGTCTTCCATGACATTCTTCTACTATGAATTCAGTAAATATTTTTTTTTGCATCAATTTGAAGAACTTACCCAAAGTCATATTTTCTGATTTTTACCTTTTATTCCCCTGCCCCTTTTGGATATATGTAGATTTTAATTTTTCCTCCTCTTTCCCCAGTCTAAAAAGGCATAAATATAAGTCTTTTCCCTTCAAACTGATTCCCTTTCCCCTGTGAGAAAGTCAATGATTAATAACTGGCTTTGCCGGACTTTTAGACACCATGTTGTCTCATCATTATTTTTTTACCAGATCAGCATCTATCTACTGAGTGTCTACTCTATGCTAATAGAGAAACATATAAAAAGACATTTCATAAATTGGTTCAGTTCTTCTGATGTTCAGACCCTCGCCAGGACATGGCCTTCAAATAACTGAGATGAACCCACCCCAGTTAGAGGCAGTTTGTCTGTATGATCCAGACTACTGCCCTGGGCCAGATCCCAAATTCTGCAGGGAGCCAGAGAAGGGCAGAACCATGTGTGTTTGGGATGTTGAAGAAGGCTGATGGAGGAAGGCAGTCTTGAGAGCAACAAGGGGAATGTTCCCTGGGGGTTGAAAGTTAGGAACTATCACTTCATTTATTGATCAACTACTCATTACTGGGGATAACATGACGGGACATTGGATCCAGCGAGGGCAGTCTAGGCAGTGCTTCCTGGATAAAGTGACTTCTAAGTAAAGATCTAAAAGTAGAGTGAGAGTTCTCCAGGGAGGAGAAGGGAGTATAGAACGGACATGGAATGATGTCCCATGAGAAGAGCAGATGCAGACTCAGAGGTACTGGAAAGAAGTTTCTTACAGCCAGGGCTAGTGTATGAGCTGTGAAGTGGCAGTAGTGTAAGGAAGGGGTTCTCAAGTTTGTATGTGCATCAAAAACTCAGACTGCTGGGTCCCTCCCCTGCCCAGAGTTGATGATTCGCTGGACCTAGGGTGGCACCTGAGAATTTGCCTTTCTGCCAGGTTCCTAGGTGTAGCTAGAGCTGCTGGGGGGAGGGAGTAAGTGTACTTTGTCTAGGGAAGGGAAGGTGGCCAACACATATGGAACTCCTATGACATTTAACATCAACCTGGACCCTATGAAGGTGGTCTACTATTGTTCTGCTTTTACAGATGAGAAATATAGAATCTATGAAGGTGAATCTTTGACCCTCGACCCCAAAGGTAGCAGATGCTAGAGCTGGTATTATCCATGTTCTTTGAGCTGGACCATGCTCTTCCCCATCCATCTCTATGTCTCAGGCCAGCCATGAGATATGAACAGTGGAGCGGCCATATATGGAGATACTAGACCATCTTGCTGCTGTTTAATAAGTAGCATTTCCAAGGGACCATGGGGGAGATACAGAGGGGTGAGGGAATGAGCTACAGTTACCCCACCTTGCCCCATCCCCTTTGCCCCATATGGGGCTAAGGCATGAATAGAATTTTCCTGTGATGGGTCAGAGGAATGGATCCTACAATCTGCACACCATTTCAGATGCAGAAGATCACTAAGACAAATGTTGAAAGGGTCAATAACATGGTAAAAGCTGATTATCAGCTATTTAATCTCTATTAAAGGTTTCACAAACAATTTAAGTTTCTTGAAGAAAAAGGAAAGTCACCACTTCAGCATATGTATTTACTAATTGTGTGCCCCCCCCCACCAACACACACTGAGTACAAAGTTAAATATGCATTCCAGATGACAATTTATTTCTAGGTGCTGCATGAAAATAAGATTCATGTCAGTGTGTGTGCATAGGAAGTTCTATGGTCTTAGTTGATCTTTCAGCAAGAGGTAGCTACATCTAGAAACACACCGGAGTTAAGAAGTGAGTCACCTCATTTAATACTTATGGTAATCTCACAGAGAGGTACAACATTGTCTCCATTGTGTTGTGTTCTAAGGATGGCATCAGACCATACGTGAGATGCATAGCACCCAACACGCAACACATCTTCAATAAGTGATGGCTGATAACATAGTTCTTACTGGTTGGCATTTCAGCTCCACCTCTCCCTTCCACTTAGTGGCCATGTTGATTTGGGCAGTTGTCTGTTTCCCTAAGCTTTAGGTCCCTTGTTTTGAAAACAGAAAGAATGGATGGTTACACTAGTTCAGAGGTTTCAGAACATTTCTGATTTTGGCTGAAGAGTTTCATGTTCAAACAAAATCATACATTGGGAATAGATAAACGTGGAGATCTCCTGGCTGGTTTGCATAAATACTCAGACTTTATTTAAAGTCTCAGACAGACTGTTTGACTTACTATCTCAGAGACTTAGTTTTGTTTTCTGACACATGGGACTGTTCACGGAACTGACCTCTAGGATTGCGGAAAATAGAACATGTGCAGTGTTTTAGCTCAAAGTACCCATGTCTGCTGCCTCTTGTCTTTCTTATCTAGGGAGGCCTCACTCTGACCCACCAGCCCTTGGGGCCAACTCACAACCACTGGAAAGATGCTCTCTCACACCACTTCTGCTTTGAGGGGTGCAAGGGTAATGACTGATGATCGGGCCTCTCGCAGACAGATGAAGAGCATGTGCTCCCAAGCGCTCAGAGCTCCCGTCAGACAGAATGGTAGGCTCAGCGAAGGCTACAAATCAATGGGCTTTTCAATATGCCCAATATGTTTCCACCAAGATCCATCCCACTGGTGTAAGTCTTAGTAATAGTGAGATGGGGGTGCTTGAAGGAGAGCGGGCTGAGCAGAGGAGACGGAAGTGCACAGGGTTCTTTTTACAAGCATTTTTAGAACCTGGGGGTCTCTTTCCTGCCCCAGAAGCTCAATTTATTGAGCTGAGTCAAATTACTGTACATCCTGACAGAGTCCTCGCTGCCATTGATCAGCCCTGAAACTCTCCTCCGCATTACATCACCATTTCAAGAAAGAGCATGTTCTCAGAAATATGTGTGATCTGGGAATGACCCCTGGGCTGCATCCTGCCCACTTGGAGAGAGAGGCATTCTGGGAGATTGGCAATCGATGGGCCAGAGACACACCTGAGCACGGAGGGTGGCTCCTACCTGGGCTGCTCAGTCAGTGTGTGCCTGGCTCAGTGAGCCAGAGTCTGGCGTCAATATGCCAGAGGAAGATTCTCCATACTGAACACAGGGATGAAAGGGATGAAGCAAAGCATGGTCACACCTTTTTGGTTTTAAAATTGAGAATATTAACTTCTCAGCACCAGTTTGGATTTTGTAAACATTGTGTAGGCTTTGGCCCTTATTTGATGTATGTTGAATACTGCTACTTAATGATGTTTTAATGATGGGTGTGTGGTGTGTGCAGGGTATGGGTGTGTATCTCTGTGTGTGTGTTTCTGAATGGCCGAATTAGCTGAGGATTTCTTTGAAAAAAAAAAAAGACTGTGTCTTATCACTTTTAAAATCACTAGTCCAAGAACAGGGTCTTATTCCTGTTAAAACTTCAGCAAATGTTTCCTAAAATTGGATTCAACTTTTAAATTAATTTTGTATTATAAAAGGAGTGCAAACTAACTGAAATTTTTTAATATCCAGAAGAGTATAAAATAAAAAAGTTAGTTATCCCTTTTTAGTGTCCAAATATTGCCTAGAGGAAATCTCTGTTGGAAATTTCTATAATGTTTATCTATCCGTATATTTTATGTCATGTGTATACACAAAGTTATATAAGCATATACAATTTTTCATTTACATTTCTTAAACAGAATCATATTATATATGATTTTTATTCATTTAACAATATTTGACTTGAGTTTGGATAGAATTCCGATCAGATTTCAGGTGAAGAGAAGGAAAGTCATTATGAGCTGTCAGTGAAGTCGAATACAGGAGAAAGGCCAGTGTCGATGCTACAAAGCGAAAGCAGGAAATCAAAACCCAAAGTATGAAACAAAATAGAGGGAGAGACAGACCAAAGAAAAGGCAGTGCCATGTCTGAGTGAGGTGAGCATGAGATGAAGAATCTATGGTCAGATGGAACTAGCAGCCTTTGGTGGAGGTTGACAAGAGAGACAATAATAGGTGGCAGCTGTTCCCCAAAGGTGGCCCCCTGTGAGCCCCACCTTCTGGCTCTCACCTGCTGGTGTAGTCTCTTCCACGTTGAATCTGGGCTGGCCCCTACTCCTACTGAGCTAGGGAATGCAGAGGAAGTCAGGCAGTGTTGGTTCCAACTCAGCATTTAAGAAGACTGGCAGCTTCTGCTTCTTACTTTTTGAAATGTTCACTTTGAGGAGCCTTTAGACACCATGTTAATCAAGTCCAGCTGCTCAGTTGGAGAGACCGCTGGGCACAGACCACTTGGTGAGGCCCCAGAGAAAGGAATAGCCCTGAGACAACATGCAGAAGGGAAGAGCCAGCTCATGTCCCTTTCTTCCAATGAGTGCAGCCCCAGCCACCAGCTGACTGCAACTGCAGGAGGGACCCTTAATGAGAAAGGCACAAGATCCACCCAGATGAGCCCAGTCAACCCACAGACTGAGAAATAATAGGGCACTGCCCTTTGGGGTAGTTTGTGTCACAGCAACAGAGAACTAAACACGTAGGTACTGTCTTGAGTATGTGTTCACTGCAGACCCAGATACCTTTTCAGGAAATAAGGAAATTGTGGGAAAGGCCACTCCAAGTAGGGCTCCGGTCTTGCAATTGATCACCTCCGGGATCAACATCTTATGTCTTTAACTGAATTTGACTTTGGAATGCCTTTGAGAGAATTAGGAAAAGGAAAAGGAAGACTCCAATTTTATTCCTGGTGTTACCATCATAGATCCCTGTCCAGTGTCCTTTAGCAAGAGGCCTGGGTCTTCTTAAATGGAGATATATGCTAGGAAAAGACAAGTGAGCAGACCTCAATCCATGAGTGTTTAGTAATTAGATATCAAAAAGTGTGAAAGAAAAATGAAGAAGAAAAGCATCAAGGCAATCTAGAATCTCTCTGTATATTCTGAAGAATATAATAATTTGCAAGCAGATTACCTGTTTGACCCCCTAGGACATTGGTTGACATAATTAGTTAATTCCTGGGAAGGGTTATGTGTGTGTTCTTTATTAATTGACATTTTCCTTTAACAAGGAACATAAGGACCGGGAAAAATTGTCATTATCAGAGAGTAATGGGTTTTCTTTTGAGAAGCCCATGTGTTTAACGAGGATAGCATCTTTCATCCTGCAGCATTCCAAAGGTATTTAGAAACTTTATGGGGCTTGAAATGGAGCCACCTCTGGCATTGAAACCCGGGAACACCTCTCACCATTTGAGGACAGGATGTGTGGAATGCCAACCGAAACTACCCAGAGCACGTAATTACCAGTTGGAATTATCAATTACCAACTGGAATGGATCCAGGCCCCAGGCTCAACTCTTGTGACAAACATCAAGGGCTATTTAAAGACCACACACAGTTTGACATCTTTGCTTTGGCCTCTTCACCATCTGGGACCCCAGAGCAGAGAGTGCATTAAATAGATTAAGTCTCCCCTGATGGCCAATGTCGAGTTCTGACTCATACAAGATAGGCTTCAGAATCAGGCATATGAACTACATTCACCCCTCCTGAGCACCTGGTCTTGGGTGCCAGCAATGAGTTTTGAAGAGCAGAGGGCTCTAAAATCCCTGCTGCAGTCTCTCTTATCTGTTCCAAGCCAGGATGCCACCACAGAAAGCCAGCAGGCACCTGGAATTATGGAGAACTATCTATATGCAGAGAGATGTAGGGATGTTGAAAGATGAACAGAGCAACTTGAGAGAGAGAGAGAGAGAGATGCGTGTAACTCACATGTGTGGCTTGTGTGTGAATGTGTATCTGAGTATCATCAGGAATATCCAGGAGTGGGACCTATTTGTGGATTCGTATATTGCCTGTGCATGTGTGGTTTTGAGTTCATTTGTTTTTTGGGCTTTATTTGTTCAGCAGAGAGCTATTGCCAGACAGCAACAACATAGAGCAGACCAAAATAAATAGGACTCAGTCCTTGGAAGCATACAGTCAAGTAATAGGCAAGAGAAGCAATCAGGCAATTATGATCCATTGTGATAAAAGTGTAAAGCAGTTAATTGCAAGTGGGTTTCTTAGTGCGAATGCCTCTGTGCATCAAAATATATGTCAGGAAGTATAAATAAGCAACATAGCGTGGTTGGACAATAACAAAGTTTTGCCAAGAAGCTGAGGAACATTTTGGGCCATTGGAATACTTGGTGGTGAGGTCAAGGTCATGAATGGACCCTCGGAGATGTGCACAGGTGGTGGGACAGGGAGGCCCACACAAAACGCCAAGGAACATGTTTCCTGGCCACAGTAACTCCACAGCCATCTGTGCGTTTTGTCTCCAGAAGAGAAGAAATGGCATGTATGTTACTGAGGGTAAGATTGTGATACGTGTGTGTCTGTGTGTTTTCTTGTCTGGTCCTCAAATGGCTTTTGGGGTCCCATGATAGTTTTAAGATTTATTTATTTATGATAGACATAGAGAGAGAGAGGCAGAGACACAGGGGGAGAGAGAAGCAGGCCCCATGCCGGGAGCCCGACATGGGACTCGACCCCGGGAATCCAGGACCGCGCCCCGGGTCAAAAGCAGGCGCTAAAGCGCTGAGCCACCCAGGGATCCCCCATGATAGTTTTAAATCTTCTAAAAAAAAACTTGGGAATATGAGGTTTTTGCAGGCTTCTGCAGCTAGATGTGCCCTAGTCTTGTTTGGGTTAAGTAAATCATGTAGGAAAAGAAAAGAGACTAGAAACTTACACTTATGTCATACCACCTGCTCTCGGGCACTAAACAGAGCAAGTTTACCTGTGTTGTCTCTTCTCAGCCTCCCGAGACTGTTTCCTGGGAGGAGTCAGCATGCCCACTTCCAGTCAAGGAAACCAACTGAGGCGGGTGCCACATTTGGTACATTTCTATTTCTGCCTCCTTCCTCTCCTCATCATTGTAGGCCCTGGATTTCTGGTCATAGTCTCTAAAGTTCAGAGCCCTTCTCACCTGGAGCTCCTCATGTGCACCACAGATCCCAGAAAATGATTTGAGTAACTGTTTCCCCAACTCATCCAAGGATGACACATGATTAGAACCATTCTAGATGCAGAAAGAAGATGTGCACTCATTGCATGCAATGGATGGCTTAGAGCATGATTCTCTTACAAACTCCGGGTCTTCCAGAGGCTTCTAGATTGAGGTTCCTGAGACATGGCTTGATGCAAGTTAATCTCCTTTAGAAAAATCCTCTGTGGCTCACCACTGACTTCCCTTAGCTATCCTTATCCTTTGCGGTGGGGGGGGTCTTTCTAATGCCACCTCTTCAGAGTTCTCTTCCTAAAGTAGATGTCTCTGCTCCCATCTGCATGGTAGTCATTTCCTCCCCAGGAATTGCTACAGACAATGTTTAAAGTGCTTAACTATTTACTTTCCTCTATCTGTCTCCTCTCACTGCTAGGGCAGTTTCATGAAGAGCAGAGTTAATCTTTCTTGTTCACTCCTGGATAGCTGACATATAGTATAGGTATATAGTATGTTCTCAATAAATATTGGTAGAGTTGATTAACTAGCAGTTGATACTAGGATTTATCAAGCCCTAGGAAGAATCTGGAATCTGCAAAATTAAATAGTTATTTATAATGCACATGCACGAACACATGCACATCCCAGAAACATCTGTGTCTTCATTTTTCCTTCTTTTTCATCAACTTCCTGAACCTAGCACACCCAGAATCTGCTCTTCCCGAAAAGCAGGGTCATAAATATTCAGCCCGGTTCATCTCCGCCTGCTAAGATCATGTTAGCCCAAAGGCCCCCACACAGTCTTGCGGGAAGAGCAGCCATCTCCGTATGAATGGCAGGAAGCCCACAGCTGGGGGGCGGGAAGGGATGGAGAAGGAGGGGACGGAAAAGGAAACAGTCCCTGATTGGTATCACTGAAAGAATGATGGGTGCATCCCTCAGATATTGATAGCATCTGCTTGGCTATTACCATTGACAGAGTTTGTCATGGGCAGGCTGTAGCTCCCGCAGGAGGAGCGAATGGGAGCATTTAGGAAGGACACACACGAGCAGTGCTGGAGGGATGGGCTGTTGGGACAGAGTGGTTTTCCAAGGCAGCGAGGCCTGCCCAGACATGCAGCCACCACCCCACGTTAGGGCATGCACGTGGAGCAGCCCACTTGTGATGACACTGAACCTCGCAGAGCCCTGAGGAATCAGAGTGCAGCTCCAGGAGCCCTTCAGCATGTGGCAATTTGATTTCATTTTTATCTGTCATATTGTGTTGATGTTCTGATTTCACTCCATGCTAAAATGAGTATTAAAACATCCATTCATAAATACCTAAAAAACTAGAATGTTTATAGGATGCATATGTTTATGCACATACAGCATGTATATATATAAGTATTTCCCCTCCTAATGAAGCCATAATGATGTCCTGACAATAGCTAATATTTTATGATGCTGTGGTTGGCACACTGCAAAGTGGTTAATGGGTAAGGTTGCCAGATTTAGAAAATAGAAACTCAGGGCACTAAGTAAGTGTAAGTATGTTTCAAATACTCCATACTTATGCTAAACAATTTTTTTTTGTTTTTATTACCTGAAATTAGAATTTAACCGGACATCCTGTATTTTGTCTGGCAAACCATTTATAGGTGTATTTGTTTCCTAAGGATGCTGTAACAAATTACTACGCACTAGGTGGCTTAAAACCACAGAAATTGCTTCTCTCACAGTTCTGGAGGCTTAAAGCCTGAAATCAAAGTATCAGCAGGTCAGGGCCCCCACTGAGACTCTGAGGAGAATCCTCCTTAGCCTACTCCTAGTTTCTAGTGGTGGTCAGCAATCCTTGGCTTGTGGGCATGTCACTCCAATCTCTGCTTCTCCACTCTGGTCTTAGGAACTGTCCCTATGTGTTCCTGTCCTGTCTCTCCTAAGGACACCAAACATGCTGACTGCAGGGTGTACCCTACTCCAGTATGACCTCACTTTAATGATTATATCTACAATGACCCAATTTTCAAATAAGTTCTGAGATACTGGGGGTTAGGACTTAAATCTTTTTGGGAGGCATAATGTATCCCACAACATGAGTTTATCTTAATTAATTATAATTTTTAAGGTAACTTGATCCTGGTTCATTATGAATAACCTCCTATAACATATAAGAAACTGAGTCCAGATGGAGTAAATAATGTGTCCAAGGTTTGCACAGATGCACAGAGGTCTCAGTGAGGCCCAAACCCAGGAGGCTCAGGCAAAGAGCCTGTGTGGGTAGTCACTAATCAGCAGAGCCTCTAGAGAGGTGAATAGTGCCCAATGTGAAGAATGAGAACTCAGAGCTGTTGTTTCTGGTCAGAACAGACTCCCTGTGGCATGGCCATGGGGCAGTCCCTAGCCTTCTTTGGCTCAGGGTCCTGAATGACAAATTGAAAAGATTTTGCTAGATTTACTGTACTGTCCATGCCAGGAGCTACAGCCACAAGTTACAAAGGAGCACTTAAAGTGGGGCTAGTTGGAGTGGAGATTGCTCACATGTCAAACACACATTGGATTTCAAATACAGGCTCCAAACAGAGAAAAAGAATTCATCAATAACTCTTTGATATTGAACATATGTTGAATTCATAGTAACTTAGACAAGTAGGATTAAATAAAACATCTTGCTAAAATTAATCCACAAATTTCTTTTTACTTTTTAAAAATTTCATAGTTTAGGGGATCCCTGGGTGGCTCAGCAGTTTAGCACCTGCCTTTGGCCCAGGGAGTGATCCTGGAGTCCTGGGATTGAGTCCCATATCGGGCTCCCTGCGTGGAGCCTGCTTCTCCCTCTGCCTGTGTCTCTGCCTCTCTCTCTCTCTCTCATGAATAAATAAATAAAATCTTTTAAAATCTTTCATACTTTAAAAATATTTTTGTGTCATTTTTATTAATGTTTTTTCTTTCATATTATTTAAATATTTTATGCATGGCTCATGCTGGCTTAGATCACTAAGTGTCAGGTCATGTGTTTGCTTTTTTAAAGAAGTTGTTTGTCTTTTAGCTTTGGAACCCTTCATTGAAACAGAGCATAGGATATACTCAAAAACTTAGTTTTATTTATGTAATTGTACATTTATCCAACAAATGTTCATTGAGTCCATCTCAGGCAACACACACTCCCCTAGCAACTGGAGATTGAATGGTACACAAAGATTTGACATCTGTTCTCCCCTCTAGGAGTTTCCATTCTCAGAGACAAAATGTAGGGACAAAATGTAAACAAGCAAACAAATTAAATATACATTTAACTTGAATACAGCAGTTAAGAAAGAAAATGGCTACAGAGAATTAACAGAGGAACAAAAAGAAAGGTCCAGTCTTATGAGACAAAATCAAGAATAAGGAGAATTGAGTAGAACCACATGGAAGAAGGAAGAAAAAGGAGGCGGCGGGGCAGGCAGAGGGAGAAGAGAGAGAAGAAATAAGAGAAGTGGGAGATGGTGAGATGGGCTGTTGTAGGTTTTGCCATAACCCAGTGGTCTCTCCATCTCCTTGAAAGTTTGATTTAGTCTTGAATTGTATGGTCGGGTCTCAGAGCCTTGAGATGCTCTAGAACTTCCAGCTGCTGCAGATGATGAAAAGGTGATAGGTGGCCTGCATCATACTCTGTGTAGATACTCCACTGTCCCAGGGGGAGGCATGGGCTCAGCACTATGGTCAGAATAGGAAAGCTACCTAGATGGAGCCTTTGCCAGATATCCTTGTTTCCACAAAGAAGAGTAGTTTGTCTAGGTTTGAAATGCACTGATTTACCCAGCACATGCTTGGGGGTGGAGAGGTTCCACTCTAAGCTCCCCTGATCCCAGACTCCTATATGGGATCAGTGTTTGGTATGAGTGAACTTGAGCTCTCTTTCCTCAACACTGGAGTAGAGACTCATCCCCAAGTGGGTTTGTATGACCTGTGCAAGCCCTTTGTTTTATCGGGTTTAGTACAACCTTTGTAAGCCCTTTTTTGTCTTATCCATCGCTGCTGTCTCCCAGTGGGGAAGGGGACCCAGACCACAAAATGCAAACTCTAGACAAGGTGCTGACTGTGTCAACTTGTTATAATTGGACCAGCAGTGTGGTGTATATTTCCTCTTATTCTCTTTTTAATAAAATCAATCGATTCTTTTAATGGAGAGGAATTAAATAGAGTCAGGTTTAACCTTATTATAACATTGATACATTTTATTTAACTCTGATATGAAAAGCAAATAAAACCATGAAGAGAAGGGAAGTTGGAAAGAAACACACAAAAACATTATGAACATTTGACTGACAGTTGGATAAGGAATAAGAACATTTTAACCCTGAACAATTGCTCTGATAGAGAACATATATTAATTTGAATACCTAAGATATAATATTTATATGGAGAGATAATAACATAATGAAGCATGCCAGACTATTAGAATGCTATTTTGAATATAAATTTGTAATTTTGAATGCCTAAAAATATAATTGGTTCAAGTAAAAATGTAAGAAATGACTACATTTAAAAATTTGAACTATAAAAATACTATAAGAACATTAAAAATCATTTTAAGAAAGAGCAACTGCCTACTATCTCACCATCCTAATAGACCTGTTTCTATTTTTTTTTGCAAATTCCTTTCTATCTGTGTCTACACATGTATATTTACATATTGTAATTATAGTACAAGTCTTATTTTTTATTTATAGATCTTCCATCCATCTGTCTTCAGAGTCCTAATAAACATCACATCTCAGCTTACTCACATGTTCCTCGGGGAAATATCTGAGTATCCTCACTCCCTTAGTTGGTCAATATTCTCTCTTTAATCATGAAAGGACCATTCTTCTCAACACTAATCAGTGTTTTATCGTGTGTTTCTTTAATATCGCTTTCCTTCTGGAGGAAAAGTTCCTTAATGTATCATTTTTTGCTCACTGTTATATTCCTAACCAATAGTAAGTGCTCATTAACTGTTTCTTAAATACACAGTACATAATAGCTGCATGATATCTCGTTGTGTTCTTGCAGTATTCCTGACTTCATACCACTGTCATGTCCACTGATTTGCTTCAGATGTGTTTCTTGAATAAAATATAGTACAATAAATATCTTTATGCATCTAATTTTTGAAAAAAAAATTATTTCCTTAAAGTACAAATTATCAGGCCAATGTTTATGAACATTTTGTGGTGCTTGATGTATCTGACTGTATGTTATTCCAAAAGGATTAGACCCATTTACAAACTATGTGTGACTCTCAGAAGATGAAGCTGTTTTGAACCATTTATGATTATAAATTAAATGCACATAACATAGTTAACTTAAAAATATTAAAAATTATAAAGAAGACACTTTGTAACATCATTATAAGCACATTACACAAAAATGACCACCATGAAATTCTCCTTCCAAGTTGAGTCTCATGTGTGAGCATTTAGAGCTATGTCCCAATTAGATAAATTCTGAACCATGGGATTAACATAGTTGAATACTCTGCTCCCACCCCTTCCATTTGCATTAAAAAATGATAATTTTCCATTTCTCTGACCACTTAGTTTTCATGGCTGTATATAACTTCTTTGTATGGATAAGTCATAGTTTAAGAGTATCCTACTATCCAAAGATTGTTTTCAGTCATCTCTTATTCTATAGATATTGTAGCAATGAGAGATTTTTGTATGTACTGTCGATTCTCATTATTCTTGGTAGTTATGTTGTCTAAAGGTACCATGAATACTGAAATAGTAAATACTGCTCCTAAGGGAAATACAGAGTTGGGTTCCTGAGAGTCTCTGTCATTTTCATCAACCAATTAATATCTAACCATCATTTTATTTAATATGTATTGTTGATTCAGTAACATTGAATTCATAGCTAATAGCACTATAACCCCTGCCTGAATGAAGTTCATCTAGCAGAGCTGTTTTCTCCATGAGACACACTCCAGTGTTCCTGCTCTCAGGAACAGCACTTCAGCTCTGTGTCTAGGGGGCATCTTACCACCAACAAAAAAGCACAGAATGTGAAAAATGACAGTAAATATGCTATGAAAAGGACACTCTTTACAGTATGAAATAAAGAGGCAGAGCATCATCTTGTTTGACCTCACCGGGAACATGTGCATCAAGCAACTCAAATATTTTGCTACTCTGCACTTGTCCATGAATGACCACAAAAACACTGCAAAGATTGATTCTGGAGTTACAAAATAAGTTCTAGGAAATATTGAATGTGTAAATAATGAGAATTGTCTGTACATGTTAGAGGTATCCTTACATACGTCCTTGGCATAAACATGAAATGAAGTCTAATGCTCACATCCTTTGAGAGGGCTGAAAAGGCTGTTGGATAGCCATCCAACTGGAAAAAGATGAAGAAG
This sequence comes from Canis lupus dingo, assembly GCF_003254725.2. Taxonomy (NCBI): domain Eukaryota; kingdom Metazoa; phylum Chordata; class Mammalia; order Carnivora; family Canidae; genus Canis; species Canis lupus. The sequence goes on from NC_064247.1 coordinate 71,863,181, forward strand.
GTGTGGTCTGGGCCATTTTATCTAGAAAAGTAAATGTTAGAGAGCATCTTCTGCCGCGAGTAGCTTCAAAGTCCTTATTAGCCAGCTCCTTTTAGCATAGTCTGACCTGGATTCCAGTCCCTGGTGTGCCACTCCTTATTCGGGTAACCTGAGGTCAGTTCCTCACCCCTCTGAGTTTTTTCATCTGTAAATCGGGTAATATTAGAACTTACCTCAAGAAGTTGTTGCAAAGAATATAAGTAAATGTAGAGGACAGGAGCCCTGGTCAGATTCAATAAACCATGGCACAAGAGAGGCAAACCTTCAAGACTACCCTTTTTCAGAGTCAGACAGAATGGAAGGGAGTGCAGTTCTGAAGACTGGATGTGTGCCAGTTAGGGAAGTCCCCATATTTTACCATTCAAAACAGCTCAAGGGAGGAGTGGGCCACCTGCGTGGCTCAGTGGTTGAGCATCTGCCTTTGGCTCTGGTCATGATCCCGGGGTCCTGGGATCAAGTCCTGCATGAGGCTCCTCACAGGAAGCCTGCTTTTCCCTCTGCCTATGTCTCTGCTGCTCTCTCTGTGTCTCTCATTAATAAATAAGTAAACTCTTAAAAAACGGCCCAAGGGGATTTATAATTAAGGTTTTTATTTCAAGATCTATGCAGTTTTCAACCACCTGAGAAAGGACAAGAATCCCTAGTTACCATTTAAGGATCAAAAGTTACCAGAAGATCCTCATTTTGTCACAAAACCAGTCTCATTATCAGTTGGCTTCAACACAACCTTGGAGGTCTTTGATTTTATCTCAGATCACCACGTGATATATCTCTTTGTCCTCAGAGATGCATTATCTAAAAAAAAAAAAAAAAAAAAAAAAAATCAACTCTAAGCCAGTAAGGTGATGCAGTGGAAAGATCACTGTGTTTTGAATTGTGTCGACTTGAGTTTGACTCACTACTTCATTCTCTTACTGTGACTTCCAGGCCAATTATAATCCTCCCTTAAGACTTGGTTTTTCCATCTGGAAAATGGGCATGAATAATGCATAGTTTATATTTTTGTTGTAGATGTTTGTCAAGTTATTTGTAAAGAACCTCACCTGGCTAACACCTCTTGGTACCAAAAAGCCAGATCTCTTGTTAGAGTATCTATGTGCATTATTAAAAGTTGCATTACTTTGATTCTTATAAATATCCTGTACCATTCCTGTGCATCGGTTCACATTTCTATTTTGCTTCCTCTTTTTCGATCTATTCCTACTGCCAGAAAATATGACTAACTGTATCTCAGGACAGAATCTTTACTTGGAATCTGAACCTGCAGCAAGAAGCAAAATATGTTAGTGTGTTAGAAAAGGCATTGCATTGACTTCTACTTCCTTGAAATCTATTTCAAAAATCCTGAGGGAAGCAAGACTCTAATAGAATGATGGTAGAGGGATGACACATGGAATTGTTATAAAATGATGAGTGTTCCAGGGCCAAACGGAATTAAATAAAAAGGGAAAAAAATATTACTGCCCACTTTCTTCTCAAAACCAAGGGAGCTGTTCAACATAATTATTACAAGCTCCTCATCCCAAATACTTATAACTTAATATCCTATTTCAAATACTCTATTTAAAGCTAGAGTTAGGGTTTTTTTCTTAAAGAGAGGAGTCATCTTTTGTTAGTTAATCATTTAACAATTCCAAATTTGAGTTAGACAATTTAATATGCTATAAAAATAATATAGTTATATATGTGTGTGTCCATACCCTTATTTACATATATGCATACATATGTGTGTACACATATGCATTTTTGCCCAGGGAGACATAAAGATTTGTTTGAGGGAAGTGAACTAGTTACTATTGATGCTGGGGCTCTTTGATAATGACTGTTTTTATTATTTATGTGTGCGTTTTTATTTTCCTTAAAAAAAGATGGGTGGTGGGGAATCAATGTACTCTCAGTTTCTTGGTGGTGATATTATACTAGAATTACACAAGGTGTTAGATGAGGAGAAGCAGGTGTAACATATATGGAATCTATTTGTGTTATTTCTTACAAATGTATGTGGGTTTACAGTTTTCTTAAAACAAGGGTTTAAAAGGGAAATGGAGGAAGAAAGACGAAAAAAAGTGGGGAGTGGGAAAGAGGGTGGCTCTCAGTGTAGCCAGCACACCTTTGAACCTTTACGCTCTGCTTTGGGCAGTCACACCATCGCCCACAACACCCACATCCACCCCTTTATGTGACCCATGACTTTCCCACCTTCAGATTTGAGCTCAACTATTGCATCCTCAGAGCCATTCGCCAAAGTCCTTCATGCATTCACACCTTTCCTGTTGAATAATTTTGTGGTTCTCTCTGTCCACAGTCCACTCCCAGATACCCATATAATTTAAACTAGAAAATTCAATGTCAATTGGCATGTTGGTCTCTTCTCCCAATGAGGATTTGGGCTCCCAAGGCCATATATCTCCAGCACCCCTCTTCCCATTGCCTGGGTTTGGCCCAGTACTCAGCATGGCATGTGTATTTAATAAAGGTTTAATGGAACCCAATCCAGGCTTTTGTAAAAATGTTGGGAAGGCTGTCCTGTAACGCTGATCATTAAAAACTTGCTTTTTTTGTTGACTTTCCAGGAATAGTGAGAATAGCATTTCCTGTCTATGCATTGTCTGTGGGAAATAACATCAAACTCTTGAATACTAGGTCACAGAGCCTCTTCGGCTGTGGTCCTGGTCCACCATTCCATCTGCCTCCCTCCCTCACATGCCGATGCTGCATTCCCCCTCTGCCTAGTTTGACGCACTCGTTCATGTCTTTGGTCTGTTATTCAGCTCTCTGTGTGGCGGTTCTTACACGTGTCTGTTCTCCATCTGAATAACTCACTCATGCTTTAGGTTCCAGCTTAAATGTCAGTTCCTCAGGGAGGCCCTTGGAGATCCCCTAGGGTCTGGAAACCCTCCTGTTTTATGATTCCATAACACTCTGGACTTCTTGGTAATAATAATGATGACACATGCAATTTCATCTTCTGTGTCTGTCACTTGCAGCAGGCAGGGGCATGTCTGTCTCATCCACTGCTTTGAGGCATGCATCCAGCTCAGTGCTGGTCCATAAAAATGTACCACACATTGTGTTGGTTACCAGCATTAGCACAGTCCCTTCTTTCCAGGTGGGATTTGTGCCTCTGTCATTCCTGATTCATCCTGCTGGTCCTCTGCACCCGTAAAGTATTCCCTGATCTCTCCCAGCACCTCTCCCATGGTCCTGTGATCCATGATCCAGCTGACTATCATCACTGGAGCCTATTGTTTCATTCTTGCTCTTACCCACAGGCCCAGCCCTCTACCGAGGCTTGTATCTGTACAAGGGCGGAGACCATGTTCTGTAAATCTTTGCAACACCGACACCTAGAAATGTGTCTAGCTTACTGGAGGCATTCAATAAATGTATGGCAAGGGAACCAGCCTTCATCTTGTGTATATTCTCTAGTAGTTATGGTTGTATATGTTAACAAGGTGTTGGGGTCTCAGGGTTCCTGGACTTGCATGGAGCATGGGAGCTCCATGGCTTGAGTGACGCAGACTCTACAATTATCATGGTGCATCAGACCCACCAGGGAGCCTAGTCCGAGTCAACTGCTGTGACATGGAGCCTGGACAACAGTTCGTATTGTAAAAGATCCCAAGTGGTTGGGGATCCCCAAGTGGTTGATGGTTGATTCTTTTTTTTAAGATTTTATTTATTTATTTATTCATGAGAGGCACACACACACACACACACACACACACACACACACACAGAGGCAGAGAAATAGGCAGAGGGAGAAGCAGGCTCCATGCAGGGAGCCTGATGTGGGACTCGATCCCAGGTCTCCAGGATCATACCCCCGGCTGAAGGCGGCACTAAACCGCTGAGCCACCGGGGCTGCCTAACTGCTGAGCCACTGGGGCTGCCCGATTCTAATGAGATTGAGAACACCAGTCCAGGAAGGAGCGAAAAGCAGCACTAATTAAACAAAATGAGCTAAACATTCTTTGAAGGGTTCTGCAGAAAGTCAGACACCAGGAATAATAGCGCAGACCCCAGAGGCAAGCAGGTGGGTTTGAAATGGAGATGTAGATATGGGGTCTGAAAGGATTTCCTAGGCTTGGGGAGTCCTGGCAGGGATGAGGTGTGCAGACTCTCACTCAGCCATGGGTATGGAAGGAGCAGCATTAGGGGTCGGGGACCAGGCTGGTTTCACCTGTGGGGCTCCGAAAATTCTATCTCACCTGCCTGAGTCCTGGGCTGTGACAAGACCCTGGAGGGGGAGCTCCGGGAGGCAGGGAAGAGGGCTGCTTTGGGGTGACCCTTGGCAGGGCTTGTTCTAGGGAAAGCGGAAAGAGGGAGATTTTTTTTAAAGGAAAGGGGTGAAAGAGAGGAGGCGGAGAAGGGAAAGAAGGTTGTGCAAGTTTAGAAAGGGAAGGATTCAGAGTATCTGCGGATTGGGTGTGAGGAATGGAGAGAAAAGGCATCGTAGGAAGGGTGGCTCTTGAGCTGCATTCTCTTTGTCCTTGTTCAAGAAGACCAATGAAAGGATCCCAGTTTCTTTCTAGTTACTCTGCACTGCTAGACTGGGCTTCTTTGAAATGAGATTTCCTGCAACACTGTGTCATGGGGGACCCCAGTGTGTGTGTGTGGGGGGGTGCCTGTGTATCTGTGTCTAAGTGTGTCTGTGCCTGCATGTGTGTGCGTGTGTGTCTTTGCGCATGTGTGTGCATGTGTGTCTTTGCGCGCATGTGTATGTACTGATCTAGGCAGTAAATTCAGACTGGACTCAGTCTGGACCCAAACTGCTGAGATTTGCACACTGACACTAGGGCTCCCCACCCCTGCAACCTCACAGAGTTGCTCACCCCTCCTGTGACTCAGTTTACTCACTGGCAAAATGGGGATTGTCATAGTACCTGCCTCATGGGATTGCTATGAGGCTTACACAAGGGAATGCACGGTGGTGCCAGGCACACAGCAGACACTCACGCACTTCAATATCAGGCACCAGCACGTCCTCACCAGTCAGCAACCCTGGGCACAGATGCCTGCCTTCTCTAACACCCAGTCCCTTTACAGACCAATCCCTCTATTAGCCAGGGATAATGGGGCTCCCTGGGACCCAGGACTCCTCAGTTTAAAACTGAGCAGTTCCAGGTACACTGGAGCAGTTTGGCCACCCTGTCATCCTCTACCCACCTACTTCAACCCCATTCAAAGTCTGTGTACAGCAAACTCTTAAGTATTGTTGGTTCTCTGAGCCAAGAAATTGCCTGACTCCTGGGATAATTATTTAACTCTTCCCTGGGCTGTTTATGCACCGAGTATTTGGGCAATCCATTGCCTAAGGCCTTCCCAGAATGGGCATGATCAGATTCAGAAGGGACCCTGGGCAGGGACGAGAGGCAGGGAGGGGGGCTGAGGACACGTAGGTGGTGACTCAGCACTGAGTCTGGGGGCTGTGTCACTACAGGCTCCCCTTTCCCTGAAACACCCTTGCCCCAACAACGTGCCCCGCCCCAGGCTGTGAGTCAGCTGGGACGAGGTGCTCCAGCTGCCACTCTGAAGGGCTTTCTAGGGCCAGGCCCAGCCCCTCCTGCCATCTTCTCAGTAGGAGAGGGGCACCTCCCAGGCAGAGGGGCAGTGGCCAGGAGGCCAGCTCAGGTCCTGGAAGAGGTTGCATGCTGCACCTGCTTCCCACAGGTCACCCTCTGTAGATGCCTGAGCTGAGTCACTAGCGCAAGGGGCCTTTGCCGTGTCTGTTGTGTCCTGAGTGAAGTGGGTGCACTCTACACCCAGCTTTTGGGAGGGGATCCTCCCAGTTTCGGTTATTTCCAGGCCAAACTCTTCTAAGCGAAAATGTGGTTGGGAAGCTTCCAGGCTCATCTCCCCAGGGAATAAAGAAATGCTATCTTTATAATGATTGTATCATTGCTACCGTTTCCCATGATTCCCTTCTGTTCCCCAAGCACCCCCTGCGTGCCCAGTTCTTTATTTGCTTTATACCAGTCAGCCCTTGAAATGGCCCTGGGAAATCATTACTATCCACGCCCAATATTTACATCATTAGTACAAAATGAAGCTAAGACTCTGGGAGGGTCTAGAACATGGGCAAAGCCAGAGGTTTATGACTGGCAAATCCCGGATACCTAGGCCCACCCCACCTCCCCAAATCCTGCCTCTCCCAGGCCACCCCTCCCTGACCATGCCCCCAACACACCTTGTGTCCTGATCTTAGCCAGAAAAAATAATGGAGAGCCAGACATGAGGTTGGATTCAGAGGCAATGAAAAAAAAAAAAAAAAGGAATCTAAATATACAAATAAAGAATGCTTTAAAAAACTTATTCATGGGTCCCCTGGGTGGCTCAGTCACTTCAGCATCCAGCTCGTGACTTCAGATCAGGTCATGAGCTCAGGGTCATGAGATCGAGCCCCAAGTTGGACTCCCTGCTGAGGATGGAGCCTGCTTATGATTCTTTCTTCATCTCCCTCTCTCTCTACCCCCGCTCACACATGTGTGTGCTCTCTCTTAAATACATGCATACAGACAGACAGACAGACATAACTTGTTCATAGATTCACAGTTTCTTCCTCTGTTTCTACCTGAGTGTCCTGCTCTTGCTGATGTCGAGCTTGGCTCCAATCGCTGTTCCCATTCATTTCCCAGCACCTCTTAGTCTCACGGGTTCTGTTCAGGAATCCATCTATGCACCTTGGGTGTGTTTGCCAAAACACAGTCCTACATCTGTCTGCACTTCTGTCAATTCAGTGTTTTGATTATATTTGAATTAATCCACATGATTATTCGTTATAAAGAAATCAAACCGGAGTAATAGTGTATTGCACATTTGAAAGTTGCTGAGTCGACCTTAAAGGTTCTCCTTACAAGGAAAAAAGAAATTGTGACTAAGTGTGGTGATGGATGTTAGTTAGACTGATGGTGATCATTTTGCAAGGATACAAATATCGAATCAATACATCGTACACCTGAAACTAATATAACGTTGCATGTCATTGTACCTAAATTCTAAAAATCTGGTTGTGTTATCTGCTTAGAGGGCGTGCTTTATAAAGTCTGAATTCCTTATACTGACTTGTCTTCCCTTCCCTTCTCTTTCAGACCTCCTCTGATTCAGAAACTGTGGGGAACTGTCTGGTGTTGTGCCTTCCCCTCTGACCAGGCGTCTCTATGCCCTTCCTCATCTGCAATCTCTTCCTCACCTCTTAAACCACAGTTCCAATGTCACCTCCTTAAGAGGGCTTCCCCGAGTCTGCTTGGCCCTGACAAGAGCTGTCACAGAACTTTGCAATAACCCAAACACAGTTCTTAGCATGCGCATCTGCTGGGGTTGCCAAGCATGGGCATATCAGAGTTATTTGGGATTCTGGTAAAAAATGATTCCCAGGTCCCATCCTCCAGCCATTTTGGTTCTACAAATTGGCTGTGGTGGAAGGATCTGTATTTTTAACAGATGCTCTGGGTGATTCTGGTTCAGATGCTTCTCAGGCCATGCTCTTAAGAAACTGCACATTATTACAAGTATTTATTTATATCCTGGTTCTCTGTGACCTCCACCTACCCACCCCCTCAATGGTTAAGAACTCTCAGGAGCAAGACCAACATACTTGCATTCCTGTGGCCCTGGTGTTGGCCTAAGTCCTGGGACACAGCAGATGCGCAATAAGCATGTGATAGCAGAATCCTTTTAGTCATCTTGTTTAGAATAACTTATTAAGCACCTGCTGTGTGCATACAGTTGTATGCACTGGGGAGAAGCAAAACAAAGCAAAAGAGATTAAAATCCCTGCCCTTGTGGACAAAGCAATGGATAAGTGAATTATGTGAACCAGATTCTGCATTTCTTTGTTTGTTTTTGTTTGTTTTTTAGATTTTATTTATTTATGCATGAGAGACACACAGAGAGAGGCAGAGACACAGGCAGAGAGAAAAGCAGGCTCCTCGTAGGGAGCCTGATGCGGGACTCGATCCCCAGGCCCCAGGATCACAAGCTGAGCCAAAGGCAAACGTTCAACTGCTGAGCCACCCAGGAATCCCTGCCTTCTTAGTTTTAACAATCATGTACCAGAGGGCTACTGTTTGTCAGTCATTAGGTATTTTCATGGACACTGTGTTACTAGACATATAAAAAAGAAATAAAGAATGCAAAAGAATGATTACTCCTGGTTCTCCTCCCCATTTTCATGACTTAAAAAAAAAATATTTTCTTATTGAAGTATTGTTGGCACACAATGTTACATGAGTTTCAGTTGAACAACCCAGTAATTCTACAGTTCTACACATTTTGCTATGTTCACCACAAGAGTAGCTACCATCTATCACCATCATAACACTCTTTTTTTTTTTCTTTCCATCATAACACTCTTAAAATACCACTGACTGTATTCCCCTATGCTGTCCCTTTCATTCCTGTGACTCATTCACTGCATAACCGGAAGCCTGGACCCCCCCCCCCTCACCCATGCTGCCTATCCCTCTACCCTGCTTCCGTCTGGCAACCATCAGTTTTTTCTCTGAATGTATGGGTCTATTTCTGCTTTGTATTTGTTTCCTTGTCTGTTTAGTCTTTTGGATTCCACATAATAAGTGAAATTATATGGTATTTGTCTTTCTCTGACTCTTTTCACTTAGCAGCATAACACCCTCTAGGTCTATCCATGTTGTCTCAAGTGGCAAGATCTCATTCTTTTTTATGGCCTAGGAATACTCCATTGTATGTATACCATTTCTTCTTTATCCATTTTTCTATTGATGGACGCTTGAGTTGCTTTCATATTTTGGCTATTGTAAATAAAGCTGCAGGAAACATACTGATGTACACATATTTTTAAACAAGTGATCCTGTTTGTTTTTTAATAGTGAGGAAATTAAAAATTGGGGAGATTGTGACTGGCTACGTGTTATAAAGCTACTCAACTGCAGTCTGAATTCAAAGGCTAGCCTGTTTGTTTCTAGTACTGAGGTCTTGGTTTCCCCCCATGGATTCATCATGGCCTTGGCATTGTTGCAATGCTTTCACCTGGTACAGGTGACCACCTCAGCAGAGCCAGCAGACATGAACATGGGCCACCAGCAGCTGGGCGAATGGGTCACTTGGGATTGCACTCTAACTAGCACACTCAACTGTGGAGCTGCTTGCCCACCAGAGTTCCACTGAGCCAGCAAGCTGAGGGCATATTGGCACAACTGTGCTTCATGAAAGGAAGCATGTTGTCATTCCTCATGCTTTCATTAAGAGGATTTAGAACAGAGAAGGCTGAAATGGCTTCATGTTAGCACAAAAAATCAGAGATTAATAGTAAACCTTGAAAATAGTGAAGCATCTGATTTGGGTTTTTCCATTGACAAGCCCAATAACACAGAGGAAACTATTAACATACAAATAGGCTTCCCATTTAAACAGCAGCAGACTGTTCTGGAAAAGACCTCTTCACGCAGAAAGCAATTATGATGGGAAATCGAGTCCGATTCAGACCCATTTGCAGCAAGCTTGGAAAATCAAAATGTAACCACTCATAATCGGGTAGACAACCCTGCTGTGGGGGGACGGGCAGCCAGTTCTTTATTATTATTGCTACTATTATTATTTTAGTTTTAAAGAATTCAGTGTTAAAAGCTCCATATCTTACTGATTTGCAACCTCTGCTCAGAGGGTTATAGCACAGTGCAGACATATTTATTCACATACAAAAAACAAAAAACAAAAAATAAAAAAATAAACATACAAACAAATAGATGTTTTGGTCAAATTTCCAGAGGTTAATAGGGTTTCTGGCTGAGATGTCACTCAAACCAATAACTTTTAAGTGAGTAGACATTTCTTTTGAGTGTCTGTAACCTCTATAAGTCAGATGCTTCAGCCTGGGCCCTTCTACTTTAATGGAGCTGGAATGTGCAGACCAGAGCCCTAGAGACATGGTTGAGTCTAGAGAGGAGAGGTCAGACCAAAGAAATTTGGAAGCTCCCAGTAAGGACAAAATCATCCTAAAAACATGAGTGTTTCCTTCCAAATGGTTGTAAAAGACATAGCAGGCCAAGATTATAGACACACCACTCTAAGACCTCCATGAAAGTACAAGAGGTTAGTGACATTGTCCATGGTGACGTCACATGAATTGACTGGCTAAGCCCCCTGCTGTGCCCTTTCCTGTCATCAGGCAATTCTGTGATAACATACTTTACTCTGATTAACAGCTTAGCTTTCTGTCTCCTCTGCTACACTGCAGATCCAGTCCTCAACAGACCCTGATTACCTTTCAGGAGGAGGACCAGCTCCTCGCATTAGACCTAAGACATCCTACACGTGTTGGCACTGTCTACATCTCTAGCAGAGCTTCTCTCATTTTTCTGTGTCCCAGCCAATCTAGTGGTCTCTGTGTTCAATAGACATGCCATACTCCTCATGCTCTGGGCCTTTGCACATGCCTTTCTCTCTGCCTGGAATGCTGTTCTGGGTTCCACCTCCCCCCCTCCTGCCTCCCACACTACACCCTTGTTAACTGCTGGGTTATATGCACACAGACAAAGAACTGGAGTTCTTTTCTTTTAGTGCCTTTGTCTATAACTATAAACTCACGTGGGTAGTTATTTGGTACATGCCAATATCCCCGCTAGACTCTAAGATTCATTTGGTCATGAGCTGATTTTGCCAGAACCTAACACAACGTTCAAAAGATGAACAAGCCATTCCCCAGCATCCAGCTTAGACCCTGCTTCTAGGCCAGACTCTTAGACCTCACAAGAAGAGTCCAAGTCTATCAAGGAAAATGTTAGAGCTATTTCATTTATGTATTCATTCATCACTGAATCAGTCATTCAACAAATACCCTTTGATAATTTGTTGGGCTGAGACAATAATCCCACCTGATGCATCTCACTTTCTAGTGGAAGAAGCAGGTGACCCACAAATGAGCAACTAAATGTGGTTAGGGATGTATGAAGTGTAATTAAGAAATAAATAGATGGGGGAATCTGGGTATCTCAGTCAGTTAAGCATCTGCCTTTGGCTCAGGTCATGATCTCAGGGTTCTGGGATCGATCCCTGCATCTTGCTCTCTGCTCATTGGGGCATCTGCTTCTCCCTCTGCCTGCCACTCTGCCTACTTGTTCATGCTTTTGCTCTTTCTCTCTGTCAAATAAATAAATAAAATCTTTTCTAAAAAAGAAATAATCAGATGATGAGACGGCCATATTAAGTACAAGTCATAAAAGAAGGTACTACTGAGTATAAATAATTATGTCTTTTCCTTCTTTCCTTCTCCCTCCACTCTCCTCCCTCTCTGTCTTTCTTTCTTTTAGCTGATTCTGTCTTCTGGGATATTGTACATGTTACTTCATACCATCTGTCTATGCTATTTACTGCAGGCTAAACCAGTCTAGCTCTGTAGACAAATGAGTGTAGGACAGAGGGACCTCATACCCAGGCCCTGCCCTCAAGATGTCTACAACCTGGAAGAGACAGATAAGCCTATAACTAATTGTGATAATGCCAAAGACAGCCAGGCAAAGTAAGTTCTGTATTATGGTTTGAGGAAGGAAAAAAAGGTTGCTCAGAAGAGAGAGGAATTAGTCCCATGTCTGGAAGAGGTTGACTTTCATTACAGTTTGGGACCAGCAGTCATAAAGCTATCCCAGTCTAGCCCACCTTTCTTGGTTTTGAAAATATGTTCATAAATGCTTTGATGTTCCTCCTTTCAAGCAGTAGAACCTAGAGTGGAATAGATTCAATTTACAGGGTTTGGTGATAATGAGATTTCTTCTAACTTGACGAGTGGGAAGATTTCAATTTTTCCCTGTGTAAGCCCCAAACACACCAAGTGCAAAATGTTAAGTTCATTTTATATGTACAAATCTTAGAAATGCTATCAGATGATACATGTTTGTTGTCTTAAACTGGTATGTTTTGGGTAATTTGTTATTCAGCAATAGATAGATAATGAATACACCACCCTACTCTTTAGACCTGGTACCTAGGAGCTAGTCCTCTGCAATGGCTCATTATTGGAATAAACCAGATTACAGATTATACTGAGGGTCAGCCTGAACTCACTTTCTATCTGTTCGGCCATGGTATGATTTTATCAGAATTAGAGATTCAATTTGTACAGAATTCCGTACATTTATTTGTTCCCTATGGATAAAATGGCCAATTGGATGGATTTGGAGTTAAAAATATCTGAGTTCATTATATGGTCTCATTCATTTGGGGAATATAAATAATAGTGAAAGGGAATGGAGGGGAAGGGAGAAGAAATGGGTGGGAAATATCAGAAAGGGAGACAGAACATGAGAGACTCCTAACTCTGGGAAATGAACTAGGGGTGGTGGAAGGGGAGGAGGGCGGGGGTGGGGGTGACTGGGTGGCGGGCACTGAGGGGGGCACTTGACGGGATGAGCACTGGGTGTTATTCCGTATGTTGGCAAATTGAACACCAATAAAAAATAAATTTATTATTAAAAAAAAGAAACAAAAGAGAAAAAAAATTTCTGAGTTCAAGTCTTTCCTTTGCTGTTTATTATATAGGGATTGTTGGAAAATTTCATCTCTTTGAGATGAGATGTTTCTCAGTAAAGTCAGAGAGGTAAGACTACTTACTTCATTGAGTTGAACACTTCAGGACACAAGGGTTTTATCAGGATCCATTTAGATAATGTATATAAAACATTTGGCACAGTGACTGGTACCTATTGAAGATGCAAGTAAGAATAATTATTGTTATTATTTTAATAACAGTCACCTACATTCTCTCACACCAACGAATAGGAAATTCCTTTCATTCTAAAGGTTTGTCTTTACTGAACTTAATTCTGGTAGACAGCATGTTATAGTAGCTGAGTATTCAGAAAACATGGCTCGTGAACTTTCTGCATCAGAATGATCTGAAGTGTTATTAAAAATGAAGAGTCTTGGGCTGCCTGGGTGGCTCTGCCAGTTAAGCATTTAACTCTTGGTTTCAGCTCAGGTCGTGATCTCGGAGTCATGAGATTGAGCTTCACATCTGGCTCTGTGCTTGGTGAAGAGTCAGCTTGGGAGTCTCTCCCTCACTCTCTTCTTCCTCCTCCTCCTCCTTCTTCTCCTTTTTTTCATTCATTCATTCATTCATTCATTCATTCTCTCTCTCTCTCTGAAATAAATAAATAAATCTTTTTTTAAAAACTAAGAGTTTTAAAACCAATTTCAGACCTATTAAGTCAGTATCTTTGGGTTGGGAGTAGGGTAGGGAGGACAGACTGGGAATCTGCATTTTTAAACAATCGCTACACCCCAGCTTGATTGTAGTGTTTAGGAAAGCTCCAGAATCACTGAAGTAGAGGAAGAAAGATTCATCTCAGAACAGGAGGACCTGAGGTGCTAGTCTGGCTTCTGACATTTACTGACCAAAGTGAGTTAACCTTTGTATTTCCCAGTTTCTCATCTGTGAGAAAGGAAACACAAATCTCCTTCTCCAGCTTATGGAACAATTGTAAAGATTGGTGGGATAATAAAAACATTAACTAACTTCTATCTAGTGTGTACACAGTTTACAAAGTGATTATATTCAATTTATCTCATTGAAACTCAGGACTGTCCTTGAAGTCAGTCTCCCTCCCTATTGACAGGGACCGGAGCTAAGGTAGGTGAGGTTCATCTAAGCTTCTCCAGGCTGTGCCATGGCAGAGTGAGTGTACAAACCAAAATCTGGACCACCGATGCAGAACTGAACTAAAATCAAGGTGCTATGTTAATATGCTATTTCTGACCATCACTTTGGTCAAGACGGTTTCCTGGTTACACTATGGAGAGTAGAGGAGAGACCAAGGGAGAACCTGTCTATGTTCTAATTGCCCAGACCATAATTATACATGCAAAGAGCAATAATTATTTTCAAACAAAAACTGTGAGGTCATTGGAATACATTTCCTTAGCAATGACATTAGAGAAAGTGTCAGGCTTGGTCTGTCAAATATTTCTAACCCATGCACCATTAAATTCACTCATCTTAAATTATAAACCTAATTAACTTCATTCATTGGCTTTTTCTGGGCCATTATTTTGTTTCTTCTGCCTAGGTTTATGCAAGAGAAAAATATTTGGAAAGTAATTTGTATTCTCTACATGCTGTTTGAAGAAAGGAAAGGGTTTCTATTGGATTGTTTCCATTTCTAATAATAAATTAAGAGTCTGCTATTAAACCATGTGAAATGACTGGATGGATTTTTCATCAAGTTTGGAGGGTATGTCTAGGATGGTCTGACATGAAATATAGAATATATTCTGTGTATTAAATAGATCTTTGGGTATCAATGATGAATTCCCCTTCTAAAGATAGTCATACATCCTCTAGAATAGCTACAGTGCAGAGGTCTCTGGCCAGAACAAGCCATATGTATTAGAGTCATTAGCATAGAAAACAAAGTGCTTTCAAATATTAGCCCAACTTGAAGTCACAAGATCAGACATTCTGACCTGTCAATACTGTTTGTGATCCAGTTGATTCTCATTTATGGTAACCCAAGGTTGAGGATCCGTTCTGTAATTAACTAAAGTGTTTTAGGTTGGGTTCCCCCTAGAGGAGACCTGAATACAAGGGTCTAGGGGCAGATGGTTTATTTGGGAAGTGGTCTCAATGCACTGTTAGGGCAAGGGACAAGTTTGAAGAGGAGGCAAGAAGGCCAAGATAGGGCACATGAGTGTGTGGTGTGGGTTACTGGTGTGGGTGGTTGGGGCTCAGTCCAACTGCAGACCTCTGTGAGACTATATAAAATGCTTCAGAGTAATCCCACCCATGGGCAAGGAAGCCAGTGGGTATTTATGCTCTAACTCCCATTTGTGATTATTGTTCCTGAGATGTTAAGACCCTGGCACTTCTGTCCTGCCTCAAGTGTCCAGAGAAGGCCCTCAAGTAGGGAATCAGGGATATTTACAGCTAACAGCCCTCAGCTTGACTGGCCACCTATAGAGTTTCCCATAACTCAAATGGCTGTGTCCTTGGTAAGTCTGAATGTGTTAATAATGATGATTCACCGGTAATACAGCAATAGCCACATACTAAGTGCCTGTATTATAGGTTCCCATAGTAAGTCCATTATGCATCTCACTTGACCCACACAGCAGCCCCATGTCAAAGGCATCATGGTTCATATTTCACACTGGAGGACAGGAAGAGTCAGATACCCTCAGTCACTGGCCTAAGGTCACACAGCTGGCAGAGGAAAGCCAGAATGTGAGCCCAGGCCTCTGACTGTAGAACATAATTTTTCCATGGAGCAGGTGGTAAATACAGATCTGTCTAATGGATACATTGAACATATATCCAAAGTTCTTTTAACTTTGATGCTTTGAGGTAGTACATTTATTGACTTCATTGTCCTGAATATTTTCTGAAATCCATCGCTTACCTGCCTCTCTCACCTCCAGGCAAGGTGGAAATATGTTCCATAATAAAATGTGGATATTTTTTAGGCCAAGATAAGCATGTTTGTACCTTCAGTGTGTATATAAAGCCTCAGAAAATCAACACAGGGAATTTGAGACAGGTCAAAGGCACTATCATTGACTCATGAGAAGAATAAATGGACTCCCTCACTCCCTACCACACCTTCCTGCCTTCAAGTTAAAAGAATGTGTTCAATTAGCTTCATGCAATATCTAGTTATTTTCTGAGCTGGTTCACAACAAATATTATCAAAGTTTAAGAAAATATGTTGGGCTTCCAACATGGTTTGAACCATGCAGATATTAGTGGGATAGAATGTGTGAGATAATCTATTTCCTACCACAGGAAGATTCAGATACTCACAGGGGTTCATGACTGACAGAAAAAAAAAAGTAAAAAGAAAAAAATAGAGACGTACATGCATACATACACAAAAAGCTATGAAACTGTGTTTTCCCAATGCAAGCACACTGAAACTCTCAGGTAACCTGGGCAGAGGAAGAAGGACTCTCTAGAGGGGTTCAGTTTTTAATCTCCAAGAGTTTCAGCCTCCAGCACGCAGGGTTCATCTACTTGAAGCCATAAAAATTTAGAATCTGGAACAGTTAAGATTTGCCATGCAGTAAACTGTATAACAATGTCTTTGTTTATTACCCAGCTGCCCCACTCAAGCTCCAAGAGGGAAACCAAAGCTATTTTTCCAAATGGATCAATGTCTGAAATATTGGCTTCTATTTCCGAAGAACTCACTTTTGAGCTTGTTTGTCCAACACTGTAGTTCAAATTAATTTCACCCTTCAGGGATTTGTAGGCATGCTGACAGATTCAATGACAAAAATGGAGTTTTATTGGAAAGGGTGTTAGTCAGGGAAGCAAAGGGCTCAGGGAATAATTTGGTAATGGGCTATGGAGACTTTCTTCCTAGGTCACTGGTTCAAATCTAGAACCTGCTTGGCAGTGATTGAAAATCGTTACCATTTGACAGCTGCCTGACAGGCGGCCGGTAACATATTGGTGCCCTATTCCTGCAGTTCCTTCTAGGCGAAAAAAAAAAAAAAAAAAAAAAACACATGACAGAAGGGACATAGTGGATTTAATGAAGTTACAGGAGTGGAATTAACCAGTTTTCTTTCTCAACAGCTTGTTACTAAATAGGTTAAAAGTTTTTATCACATTACCAGGTAACGGCCCACCACAAGATTCCAATGCCTACCTCTTTCTTTTTTCTTCTGATGTCTGGGTATGCCCACATCAGTTAGTTATTTGTACCTGAATCATGATTCTTTTTAATTCAAGTGGGATTGACATATAACATCATAACAATATAATGATTTGATATTGTATATATTATGAAATAAGCACTGCAATAAGTCCAGATGACATCCATCACCATATACAGTTATAAAACTTTTTTTCTTAACGATGAGAGATTTTAAAATCTATTCTCTTAGCAACTTTCAAATATGCTAATGGTATTACTAACTGTAGTCTTCATGTTGTAATTGCACCCCCATGGCTTATTGATTTTACAACTGAAAGTTTTGATCGATCCCCTTCACCCAATTTATCCACCCCCTACCCCTTAGTTCTGGCAACCACCAGTCTGTTCTCTATATCCATGAACCTGTTTTTGTTTTGTTTTGTTTGTTTTTTAGATTCCATATATAAGTGAGATCATAAAATATTTATCTTTCTTTGTCTGACTTATTTCATTTAGCATAATGTTCTCAAGTTCCATTCATGTCATTGCAAATGGCAAGATTTCATTCCTTTTTACGGCTGAGTAATATTCCATCATATGTATATACCACATCTTCTTTATTAATTCTTCTGTTCACATTCCAATACCTACCTCTTAACAGTGATTAAATCTGATTTAAACCAGGGGAGAAATGGGAATTAGTGAGAAATGAGGGATGAAAGAGTTACAAAACCTCACATTGACCAGCTGCTAATAGCTGAGCTAGTAATCTACACATTTATATAAAGAACAAAAAATCTTGAAAGGCCAGAACTGACATCAGGAAAACACACAGGGTTAAGCCCACATAGACTGACTATGGAAAGAAACTTGGCAGATTTCCATCTCAACAGCCCTTAAGAGACAACCAGGCCAAGGAGCCACATAGGACCCATTATGGGAAGGTTGGCGCCATATTAATTTCGGCATGGCCATTCTCAGCTGGAACCCAGTCACCTGACCACATATCCACAGGGGTCCATCCTTAATACAGGCTGGGACAAAATAATGAGAACTTGATTCTAAGCAAGGTAATTTCCTTATTTCAATGGGTTTAAGCCAAAACCTTTAAAATTATTTTAATGTCATTTTTCTTCTTAATGGGACATGTAAGTACTAGGAAAATTACAGGCATTAAAAGGGTTTCTTTGGACTTTTTTTTTTTTTGTAATTGCCTTTTAGAGGGTAGAACTTTTAATTCATTCTGAATGTTTCACTCTGATATGAGAAACCTGACCCAAGCCTCATATTCTGAGGTGAGTTCCTCGTATTTCCCCTATAAAATATATTCAAGACGCTTGCTAGTTTGAGTTCCACATGTGTTCTTACCCCTTTGATGATCAACCACTGGATTTCCAGAGAGATGACAAGATTTATCTATAGCTGTTGGCCAAAGTTTGCCACAACCACATTAGAGATGAAACATATTTAGCCATATGACTGATTTTTAAATGACATTACAACCCATCCATCTAAATGAACATTGCACCCTTCAAAGTACACCTGGATGAGACTGACGATTTTAAATGTGGGTCACTGCTTTAAGTTTTAGCTGCAATGATGTCACTAGCAAACTCCCATATCTGAACGGATTACAACCATAAGCATTTTTGTTTTCTTTCTTGCTTCCAGGTCTGCATATTGGCTGTGGTTTAGCTGGCTTTGGCCAGAGGCTCCACATGTCTCTTATTTCAGGATCTAAGCTGTAGGGACAACACCTGAGGAATGTTCTTCCCATTGTGGTGGACAGGAGATTAAGAAAGATGAGCACAAACATGCAGAGTCTCTTACAGCCTTGGTTTAAATTGGCACATACTCATGTCTGATCATGTTCCATTGGCCAAACATGACCACACCTCAAGTGAGATGATGGGTCAGAGGGAGAAGGGATAATTTGTTGATCATTAACATAATCCATTGCTGTCACATAACTTTAAACCCTCTGCTGTACAGGTGTTATTATTTTATTGACTTAGCACATGTTCATGAAGTCCCTTCTCATTACAAGAACTCATTATAGGATTGAGAAGAGAAAAATACATTCATTATATCATGTCATCCTCACAGTGAACCTCCAAGGGAGGTACTTTCCCCATTTTACAGGTGAGTCAGTGGTAGCTGGGTACAGCAAAGTTCTACGCCTTGGCCTGAACACTGAACCAAGTGATTTGAGCTGGAAACGGAGCCCCTGTGCTTCTGTGGTACCTGGCTCTGTGCTGAAGCATGTGGCTGGGGAAGGAGGTCACAGTCCCCATATGCAGATGCTCAGGCCAATGCACACATAACTATCACCTAAGGATAGGATTCTGTTTTGAAGATGATTTGAGGGCATTTGGCCAATTCTGGAAACCAAGGAGGTTGATTAGGCTTGGTATTCCCAGTTGAGGTCTGAAGTGGGATGTGATAATAAATTAATGAGGCTGATCTTATATGCCTTGTAAGGCATATAAGGCTTAGGAGGAAATTCTCAAGTGGTATCCCCATCACAACATCATCCTCTGCCTGTAATGAAGGCTGCGAAGATCTTTACCACTGAGGCCCATGCATCATTAATCATACAGTGAGGAACAAGAGTATGCTATTCCAACATAGTAAGTACAAAGGGACATTCATTAATATTCTATATGTAATATTCAATATGTTTAAAGACCTAGATTTTTTACTGAGCACAGGAAATTAAAACTAACCAAGATAGTCCTTGCCCTCATGGAGCTTACAGTCTAGAAGGAAAGACAGATTCTCATTAGATAATCCCATTAGTAGCTGTATAATTACAAACTGGAGTGATCTGAAAGAAAGGGGCACAATTCTATGACAACGGTGAGAAAGACTTTCACAAGAAGTGCCAGAAATTTGAAGGAGAGGGCCTTACAGATGCAAAGTGTGTATATGTGTGCCTAAGCCTGCATGTGAGCATGAATGGGCACTGTGTGCACGTGTGTGTGTGTGTGTGTGTGTGTACATGCATGTGTATGCCTGTATGTTAGTGGAGTGAAAGGTGGGGAGCATTCTAGACTGAAGAAGCCGTTAGGGCCTAACTTTTGTGGGGGGTGACAGGACTGCATTGTCATCAGCAGGACTTATGTGAGGGGCTGGTGCCTGTAATACCCCCTCACCTACAGCCAAGTTCAAAGAAAAGAGATGTCACCTCTAGTGAGATCTTAGTGCCTACTGCAGAAGATTATGAAGGGAAGCAATTTTTTGTTTTGTTTTGTTTTGCTTTTTTTTTTTTTTTTCTGTGCGAAATCAACTTCCCAACTTCCCCAGAGAGCCCTGAGATATAACTGAGGAACTGGACCCTGCGCAGGTTAGATGTGGAGTAGAATAACCACACTTTGCCATCAGCTTATGGAATCCCTCCTTTGCTCTGGGCATTTAACACATGTGTACCAAGTACTCACTATATTCTAGAATCAGGGGAGGGAGAGAACACTGCTACAATCTTTCCATTAAAGAATTTGTGGCCTATGCAAGAGAATACCCCCAGGAGAATGCAATTGCAGTAGAGTATCCAGGACAATGCTCTAGAGTAGGAGAGACCCCTCCCTCAGATTATGGACTGGGATGCCAGGGATCGCTGGCATCCCAGGGGGATGGAAATTCCTGGAGGATTAATGGGAGTTTACCAGGGAAAAAAAGAGGCATTAGTAGCTCCATTAGATGGAACAATTGGTACAAAATCAAGGCTAGGTGCAAAATAACAAAACAAAGCAAAACAATCCACAGAACACCAAGAGAGTATTTCACTTGCAGTCAACATCTCACCTAGAAGAAGTTCTTAGATTTCCCATCCTCCCAACTCAATCTGCAGCAATATTGCTTCATGTTTTCCTTCTGGCCCGCAGCTTTATTGAGATAGAATTGTCATGTAACATCTTGCAAGTTTAAGGTGTATAGAAAAAAAAAAGAGTTTAAAGGTATACAACGTGGTGCTTTGATACACTTATATATTTTGAAATGTTTACCACAGAGGACTAGTAACATATTCTTTTCCTCACATAATTACCATTTTGTCATTGTTATGGTGAGAACAGAGTTGTCAACTGTAGTGATCATGCTGTGCATTAAATGCCCAGACTTTACTCACCTTACAACTGAAAGTTTGTATCCTTTGGCCTGTTGGTCATTTCCCCCATTTTCCCCACCCCAAAGCCCCTGGCAACTGTTTCCGTGAGTTTGATATTTTTAGACTCCATATATAAGTGAGATCCTACAGTATTTATCTTTTTCTGTCTGGCTTATTTCACTTTGCCTAATGCAACTGTGCTTTCTGCTTCCAAACTTGTCTTATATGGTCTCTCCAAGGTGCAGCTAAAATTGCTGCCAAATTCCCATCTGGATGTTGGGTGTCTTTGGCATCGGGAGATGTGTGCAGGGTTGGTTGTTGGTATCATTGGCCTGATTGATAGGTATTTGGTGGTCGTCAGTGCTCCTGAGCCCTGGAGGTCATCCGTGCAGCACATACACGTAGCACCAAGAGATGTGACAGGGCAGGTGGCAAGTTTCCCTTCTACCAACTGTCAGATAAAAGCTAGGCACTCTGAGAAGACTGTAGCCGTCTAGAAGTCACCTTCTGCTCCTTTGATGTTTGTGGGATGATTTTCTTCATTGTGTCTCTGTTTTATATACATACATAACATCTTCTGCTGGATTGGGACATTGTAGGGGGCTCTGTTCAGCCAATTTGGGACATAGTATAGGGTAGTGTTTATAGGCAGAGCTTTGAAGCTCTGCTACATTCCTGCCACCTCTCTGCGGGCAGGTAATGGTGCATGCTGAGCCCTGTGTTCCTTTTTCAAAATGTCATCTAGTCTATTTCTGTAAGAAATACCATTGGATTTTGATAATGGTTGCATTGAACCTTTAGATCACTTTGGGTAGTATGGGCACTTGAACATCATTAAGTCTCCAATCCATGAACAAGGGATGTCTCTCCATCTGTATCTTCTTTAATTTCTCTCATCAGTGTCTTATAGTTTTCAGTGTACAAGTTTTTTTTTACTTTCTTAGTTAAGTTTATTCCTAAATATTGTTAGGGGGATTGTTTTCCTAATTTCCTTATCAGATAGTTTGTAATTAGTATATAGAAACACAACTGATTTTTGTATGTTGATTTCGTAGCCTGCAATTTTATGGAAATTGTTTATTAGTTCTTATTATTTGTGAAGTCTTTTGGGTTTTGAAAAACAGTTCTAAAATTTATATGAAGCTATAACAATTCCCTTAAATTATTCTATAAATTTAATAAAATTTGAATAAGAATATCTAAAGAGCTTATCATTGAAGTTGACAAAATTATTCTAAAATTTATTGGCAAAACTAAAGTGCTGAGAATCCATTTTAAATCAAGTGGAAAGCATGGAAAATTCAATACAAAGCACTAGAATATTGGCATCCAAACAGGGAGGGAGACTAATTCAGACCTCCATTTCATACGATGTTCAATAATGAATTTCAGTTGGATTAAATATCTTAATCTGAAATGCAAAATGTAACACATCTAACTTTAGGACCTTGGAGTGGGAAAAGGTTTCTTAAACAAGAATGGGAAGTACAATCCTTAAATGACATTTTTAAAATGTAAAAAATTTCAACAGATGTTATTTAAGAAATTCAGAAACTAAGAGAAATCCTATTTTTATAGTACATCTAAATAGATAAATAATTATGCCATATTAATAAACAAAAGCTCTACAACTCAATGCATGGTAGAAGGAATGGCCAAGTGATAAAATAAAGGAAATTTGAAGAAGAAAGCCAAATATTGGGTAAAAATAGGCCCATCATTTCCCTCTTGGACTGACAATATCTTCTTGGTTACATACCAGATATTGGTATCTGCCTTTGGACTCCCTTCTCTGTTTCTTTGGTCTACTGGTCCGATGAATAAAGTGATGTCTCCTATTTTAGCACAATGCTCTAAGTCTGCATTGTCCAGTGGGGTGGTCACTATTACATTTGGCTATTTATATTTTATTTAAATGAAGTAAAATACAATAAACAGCAATTCCTTGATCATGCATTCCCACATCTCCAGGGCTCACTAGTCATAGGTGGCTGGTGGCTACCATTTTGAATAGCATAAATATAGAATATTTTCATGATTACAGAGAGTTGTATCAGACAATGCTACTTGAATTCATAAATAAGTCTTACTATCATTATTATAATAGGGCATGTCTTTTTTCATTCTTCCTCATCTGTAAAATTGCTTTGGCTCTTCACTTTTCCAAATAAATTTTAGGATAGGTAATCAGGGAAATGTAAATTAAAACAATAAGATGCCACTCTGCAGCAACTAACATGAATGCATTATATGAATCAAAATAGATGTCTGAACATAATGAGCATGTGTGAGAGGAGCAAGTTGCAAAAGGAGTATGCATGTGTGTATATGTAGGTGTAACGCTATGACACGGTTTAAGCAAATTTTTAAAACACACACACACAAAAACTATTCTATTTATTGTTCATGGATCATAATAATAGCTAATATTTATTAAGTATTTATTTTTTCCTGGGCTCAGTTCCAGGAACCTGAAATATATTAACATTGACTCTTGCACCGGGATTAATTCACTATCATCTTCCGCATTTGACTGAGGCATAGAAAAGGTAAGCAATGTGCCCCAGCTTACCCAACTCGTTGGTGCAGAGTTGGAGCTCATAGCCAGGCTGTCTGGCTTCCAAGTCTGCATTCATAACCACGGTGCTATCCTGGATTCAGACCAAATGACACTCACTAGACATGCATGGGAATGTTTCCAGAGAGGGAGAAAATAGAAATGGGCTATAGGGCTTTACCTTCTGTAGTGTGTGTGGGGGGGGGGGGGGGGCGGGGGGAGGAGTGGGGGAAGAATAGGAGATCTAAAGGAAAAGATAGGATGAAATATTAACATTTGTAACATTTGTCAGGTTAGATTGGTGGATATCATCTTCTGTTTAAGATGTAAAATTGGTTAATTGATGAAGTAAAAAATAATGGATATCGTTAGAGGAAGCCAGGCTTCTAGGACTCGCTATAATCTGAAGTGTGCTGACTAGACTTGTGCATCACCAAGTCTTAGCCCTTCTGCCTGCAGAACCAGGTCTGAAAGCTGAAGGGTTCATGAGCACAGGAGAGAGACACACAGCCAAGGGACAGGAGACCCCACAGGGGAGGTTTTGGGAGCAGAGCAGAGGGAGAGGCAGCTGCGGCAGGGGAGGTGTAGCAAGAGGGTATCAGAAAACCTCTGGTGCTGGATGTAGCCCCCGTCCATTTCCCCGGAGGTCAGTGGGGGAGGGGAGCTTCAATAAAATCTACATTTTCTACATGTTTAGGTGTTGGATTACTATTTTCCTTCGGCACATGAGAGGAGGCGAGACTGGCCTTAGTGAGACCACGGTGTGCATGATGTAAGACCCATGTGGGCGATGTTACACTGAGGTCACTTACAGAAAGCGTCTCTTCTTGGCACCCAGAGGCCTTTGCCAGAGCAGATAGTGTTAGTAGCTAGCACTGCTTCCCATGGAAGCCTCTTTTCATCTGGCACTTTTGGTCAACTGATCAGGCCAGCGCTCTCAAGCTTTGTGCCTGTGTCACCTTGTTCTAGTAGCAGAGCTGTCTGATACCTGCCACCCCAACGTCCCAGGCAAGGATCCTCTTTGGCTGTGTGTGTCTCTCATGCCAGCTCACGTGTGAGGCTCATTGCACAATTGCTGTCCTGGGAGCAGACAAGTGGGAGTGGCAAAGTGGTGCCGACACGGGCAGGTCTAGGGCAGGTCTGGGACAGTTTAACTGTGTGAATGGTAGACACCTGCCAAGCCACCAGGAAGGGAAGCTGGGTTCATTTAGGGGAAGGGAGGGAAGAAGGGAGGTGAAGAAGACAGTTAGAGGGAGGTCTTTGCTCATCCTTTTCCTGCAGCTGCTCTGCATAAGGGACCACAGCCCCTGCCCACCGAGCCCCCTCCACTTCTGATTTATGGCTTCTTTTCTGTAAGCTCATCAGTAATCATGGGCCAGAAGGTTATTATGAAGCAAGCCTCCTACAAGGTGCAGTCTAGCTCTGGCTCTGCTGCAGTCCCTCCTTGGACACAAAAGGTTTCCAGATCCCAGGATTGTGGCTAGCCTGCACCTGCCTCCGAGCCAACAGCAGGCCTCGTGCTGCTATGTACAATCCAAACATGGAGCTGCCAGGCTAGGCATAGAAACACATGCCAACACGTTTCTTTGCAAGCCAAAAAGCTGAATTAGAGAATGATAAAATGCTGGATTTTTAGGGTATTTTGCAATTGAACGAAGCCCTGTGAGCCTTGCTAAGCAATGCACCACTGTGAAAGCTTCTACTCTATGTGGGGCGGGACTCTTGGGCCAGCAAGAAGTGAGGGCACCTGTTACAGTTCATTCCTGCTGCTTCGGCCAGCTGCTCCCAGATCCCCTAAACCCATGCCCAAAGGCCTGACTCAGATTTTGGGTTCGTGGAAGAGGCAGGATAGGTTAATGATAAAGAACAGTCCTGGGGTCAGACAGGACTGGGTTGGGACCTAACTTAGATTCAGGTCCTTGGTTGGTTAAGCTTTTAGAGCTTCCTCTTTATCTGAATGGAAAACTTACCTATTTTGAAGAATTTCTAAAATTAGAGCTAACATATGTTCATGTGGTTAGTTAAGCCCCTTGGGGACCATGACAGGTTATTTTCTGGTTCATGGAATGTTCTGCATACTATAAAGCTGATTGTGAGTTCTTAAAACTGGTTCTTTTTAAATACATCTACTATTAATGAAATTGTCACAGATATGTACATATGTATGTTTTTAACTCCTCCCGATATATCTCATCGATATATATATATATATATATATATATATATATATATAAACAAATAAATGGAAGATACATAGATCCTTCATTTCTTTGTTTTTATTTCTTGGTGCTACATTTTATATATATCTTATTTATAAATATAAAATATATACTCAATATAATACATTTACATATGTATATATTATATGTGAATATAATGTATTATGTTTATAAACATATATACTATTTATATATCATATTATATATAATATAGTATCATTATGGCTTAAAAATAAGAAAGGGGCTCTGTATAAAGAGACCCACATCCCACTGTTTGTTCTAATATCTCATAGCCTTGTGACCTTAAGTTAGTTAATTAAACCACTCTGAGGCTGTTTTTGCTTATTTGGGGGGACAGTTTGCAGAATGGCTAAGGGCTTCAACACTGGAACCAAATTATCTGGGTCTGAATCCCAGATCCACTACTACTCATCTCTCTGTGCCTGTTGTCCAGCTATCAGACTAGGAACTACCTCACTGTGATGCTGTGAGGATTAAATGCACCAATAGAAAGTCATGTAATGCAAATTGCTTAAAGGATTGCGTGAGATGCAGTAATTAAGGTGGCCCTCAGAGATCCTGGTGAGGATGAGCTGAGGTGATGCGTGAAACACGCAGTTCAGAGCTGGATACTGAGGTGCAGCAGGAGATGGTAGCTGTGGTTGCTGATCTTTGACTTCAGAGCAGGAGGTGGGAAGCTGACCTGCAACTCGCAATGCCCAGGGTGCACTGAGGGTTCTCCAGACCTGGGATCCTAGGATATGAGTGAGGGAGATGGAGCAGGGGCAAGGGGTGCTAAAGTTCTGGGCTCAGACACAGACAAGGGCTGTGGAAGCTGCACACACCACACTCTAGGACCAGGCCAGGACCATTTTGTTGATCCACTTCCTGCTGCCAAATGTTGTTCCACCCAGAGCTCTTTGATCCACTGCCAGTCCTTGGGCAATGGAGGCAAGGTGTGCCGGTATCCAGGCAAGGCCCTTAGGGGAGGGCCTGCCCATCCTGACAGTGGCTATGCCAGTGCAGGGCCAGGAGCGGGGGTGGGGAGTGGGGAATGTCCCAGAAGGGTGGGGATGGGATGGGCCTCCTGAGCCCTCACAGCTAGGAAGGCAAAGACACTTCCCGGGGACCAAGAGACTCCTGGCTCCAGTGCTCAGAGTCTCCATAGTGGCCATGGCAGCTGGCACCCACACTGGCACATACAGCTTCATTGGCAATGTTGCTAATGGCCCGTGTTCAGCTCCCATACCCACTTCGTTCAGACCTCTCTTTGCAAAGGTGAGAAAGCTAAGACCAGGAGAGGTGAGGAAATTCTCCTGCAGTCATGGAAAGTCCATGCCAAGAGAAGGTGTTGCAGGGTCTCTCAATCTTGGCTTGTTGATATTTGGAACTGGGTCATTTGGGGCTGTGAGGGGCTGTCTGGTGTAGTGTAGGACATGGAGCAACATCCCTGGCTTCCATTCACTAGATGCCAAATGCTCTTCCTCCCTTAGTAGTGATGACCAGAAATGTCTGTTGACATTGTTAAATGTCTTCTGGGGGCAAATTTGACCTGAGACTCACTGGCTTCCTTATATTTCAAAGAAGGAAGGAGGGGAGAGAAGCCAGGAGAAATGAGGAAGAGGAGACAAAAAAGGATATGCCAACAAAGCAAACATGGTCTCAGGAGCCAGTGTTGCTGCTTCTTCAAGCCAGGGACCTCCCTCTGACTGGGCCTCAAACGGCAGAATGTGGGAAGGACACACCCAGGAGCAGCTTCTTCCAGAAAGACTCAATATGGTAGCACTAGCCATCTCATTAAACTTTTCCCAGGAAATACCTGTTTTCCATCATCTGTGCCAACATTTGAATCTCTAATTCCCCCATATGTCCCTGCTAAGGGGTGGGGACCAACGCCGTGTCCTCCCGGGGCTGCTTGTGTTGTCTTGACCAGTTCCAAGTGCCCAAAGTGGGTGGTTCCAGGTATGTCTGGGGTTTGAGCCTCCTGCAGGGCTTGCGCTTTGCTGAGAAGAGCTAACCACCGACAGGCATGCCCAGAATGCAGAACAGGGCACAGGCATTGAGACTTCACACTAAGAAAGTACATGCTGTTTATGTGAAAGTCAGATTTAACTGTGCCTTTTGTATTTTTATTGGCCGCCCCAGACAGGCAACTGAGACCTGACTTCAGTGGCTGAAATGGGAAGACATCTGGTGGTCCAAAGTCATGCCCCATCACACCTCTGCCAGGAAGGCCATCAGCTTGGGACGGCTGAAGTTTGTCCATCCTGCCAAATGGCAGGGTAATTTTATCCCTGATGAGAAAGGGACAAACAGAACCAGCCCTGAGTCAGAACCCAGCTCCGTCACAGCCCGTGTGACTTTGGGTGAGTGACATGCATTGCTGGAGCCTCAGTTTCATCTGCTAAATTATTGGGATAATAATGCACACAGCATAGGGTAGTTAGAATTTAATGAGAGAATGCATAAGAAGTAAGTACTCATTAATTGAGCTATTACCTCCCTCAAAGGATTGTTGGAGAAGTATAAAAGGGATCTAAAATGAAGAAATGTAGTACATGCTTCATAAATGGTAATTATGATTATTGTTACCAACACCCTTTGGAATTGGTTATCCGTTTACCAGAAGCCACTCAAAAATTCTGTTCCTATCACACAAGAATTGGATAAATGACTTCTTTGATAAAGTAGCTTTTCACCTGGGGGACCTGGTTTGCTGATCCTACTCAGGTTAAAATGACGGAAAATCAATTTGATTTGACAGCTGTGGAAAAAACAAAATGCGTGTACAAAGTGTTGAGCAGCAGAGCCCCTCAGAACTGCTATAAAGTGAGACACAGAAAGGGCTTGCTGTCTGTGACCCGGTGGCCAATTTCTTTCCATTCAGGGCACCCGTCAGGTCTCCCATCCCAGCCTGCAGATGGCAAGTCTTCCTGCCTCGCTGACCCCATGGTCTCCTCCGGGGCCTGCAAGGTGCACGCAGGAGCCCAGGCCCTGGGGCCCTGGTCTGTTTCTCTGCTCCCAGAGCCTAGCCTTGGCAACCTGCCCCAGGCCTGCAGACTCCAAAGCATTCTTTACAGCCTGCAGCATGGTTAGTGACCACTAACAAGCAGAACCCCAGGGGATGTGAGAGCTATGCCTGCTGATAAGGGGAAGGGAGCCAAAGGTAATTTCATTCGCTTGTCTCTTGCCAAAGGCCAGCCGACAGTGCCTGCTACAGTGCCTGCGCCCTCCCTGCCTCACTGCCCCACCAGACCCCGATTTCCAGGACCCGTACTCCTCTGGTCTCGAGTGCCCCTTCAGGTCCATCTGCCTAACTCTTGAAATGACACATCCTCTGAGGCTACAAGGCATGGGTCAGGCCACCCATGTAACCTTGGGAAAGGGCCTTAGCCTCCTCTAGCCTCTTTCCATGGTGGTCAAGTAGGGAGAAGACATGGACGTAGCAATGTCTGCTTTGTGTGTTTGAGGAGAGAACCAGGTGATAGATGAAGGCCAAAAGGGCTTTGTAAACTAGGGTTGCCTTCAAATGGGAGTTTTAGAGCACTGACCGTGCTCTAGAGTGTTGTGGATGTTCTCTGTGTAAGAGTAGGGACATTCCTCGTTGGCCTTGTTCTTCTTGCCCTTCTTTCATGTGTTTGATTTTCTTCCACTTGCTATGCGGTAGGGTTGGGATTGTCACTGAGTCAATGCCACTGGACTAGTCTCCCCAAGTTTTTAGCATATGTTACCTAGTACCCAAATTGAGGAATCTGGTTACTTAGTATATTCCCTATGGGTTTATTTTAAACAAGCTGTTAAGAATAATCATCAATAATTATGACACAAATACATCCTGTGGCTGCTTTCTCTGCCATATGAAGTTGTCTTTGTAAGCAAAGACATACCTGGTCCCGAAGACATCTACCTTTAGTTTTAGTCTCTTTCTCTCTCTCCACCCCTACCCCCAGCTCTGATCTTCATATATCATGAACTACTTTCCTAATCAGTGAGCCACATGGACCATTTGCTAGTATCTCAGTGTGGTCTACTCTGGAAGCTGCTTGCCTATTTTTTTAAGTATGGAACACATGGAATTCCTGTATATTACTTAGCCTGTATTTTAAACCTAATCTAAACACATCATCCAAGATTGTTGAACAAACCTTCACCCAGTTTTATGTACCTAAAAGAGGCTCATCTTATTTATAGGGATAGATATAGTAACTCTGTCTTCAGCCTAGAGAACAGACTGTACTAGACAATCCTGGGCAGGCTCCTTAACCGTGTTCAAGAAAGTGCCAGTTACTTGCAATATATTAATATTACCTTTCATGGAATGAAAACTGCATGTGTGCCAGGCATTGCATTAATATCTTATTTAATCAGCAAGACCATCTCCAAGGATAAGGCACTATTATTATCCCATTTTACAGGTGAGGAAAATGAGACTAGGAGGTATTAAGCGATTTGCTCAGAACTAAGCTAATTAAGTAAGAGTCGGGATTCAAAGCAGGGACTTTAAATAAAACACTTTCCACTAAGCCTGCTAATTAGCTCACAATGCTTTTGTGTGCACAAAAGGCCTATGTCTGGGTGCTGGTATTGCCCTTGTTTTATATAGAGGAGCGGTGAGCCCAGGGAGCCTTAGGTGTGATGAGTTGAATGGAACTGGATAAAAGATTCCCTTGAACCTCAGCGTAGGGGAGGGGCCTGGGAGCTGCCATGACCCAGCCTCAGGGCAACTGAAGAACTCTCCATGCATGATTATGCATAAGATTGTTTCATTAATTCCATTGCTCACCTGTCACGATATCTACCTTTATGAAGTGTCTTTCATCTCAGATCTCCAAAGCAGGTGTAAAAGCTATAATTAATTGTAATGGTTGTTATGTTTTTTAATAGTTACCTGCTATAATGTCCCTTTGATAGGCAAAGGTGCTGAGGCTTTGGGTCAGAGGCAGATATCCTAAGTGTGGAGACCCAAGATATATAGTAGCCAAAGCCCTCCCATTTCAAATGCCCTTGAGCCTCACAGGAAGTCTTAGCATGTCATCAAACAAAGAACTGCCATGGACTAGATATACAGATATATACAAATCTGTCTCCTCCTGCCCCCAGAAGGGGCTCATATTTCTAACTAGATAGAGAAAAGTGGTTGCTTTCATGGCATTTTAAGCAGTTAGGTATAAACAGTCCAATCCATTACAAAGGCGAAGGGGGTTCAAGATTCAGGATGTTGCTGCAGTAAATGCCAACCTGTGTGTGTAATGACAAAAGAAGAGCAAGAGGTCATAATAAATTCTAAATCACAAAGATTTTGTATTCTTTTATATGATGGTCAGCCAGGTGCAGCTACAAGTGGAGACACAATGAGGCTCAGGAAAATAAAGTTCATTATATCAGCAGGTGCTAGAGACAGGAGAAACAATGCACAGGGACACATGGGAAAGATACTGGAGGGTCAGGAGGCAGAAGACAGGAGCAGGGGAAGCCTTTAGGTCATGGTCTTTATTGGGGTTACTGAAGGAAAGGCAAGATAGGCCAAGATAAACATCTGAGGATGAACTAGTTGGAATAGTTTGGTGGGCTTTGGACTACAGAAGTGGTCTCTAGTTGCCTGGAACCTGGCTCTAGGACAATGAAGGTAGAAGAATATTGCTTCTTGGTGTACTTGGGCCAAATAGAGGAGGTCTGGCTCTGGATTCTTTAGTTTTCATGCCAGTGGCATGCTTCTGGTCCTTTGCTACCTTAAAAATTGGCTAGTCTAGAGAGGGAAAGTCTCTCCCCAACTAGAAAGGCTTTTAAAATATGTCAAATCATAATCTATAGAAAATAAAATATATTATGTTATTTGGCTTCCATAGAATACTGTGTGTGTGTGTGTGTGTGTGTGTGTGTGTACTTGTGCAAACATGCATGAGCCAGAAGACACAGTTTTGGAGGCTTAGGAAGAGTGTAGAGAGAAACCTTCTCCTATCTCTAATAAAAAGCAAGATTAAGAACAAGATGGAACCTTCCTTTGGAGGCATTCATAAGACCCTCTAAGTGAGATTCTTCTCCCTTTTCCATTGACTCCAGTGACTGTATCTTTGAGTCTGGGACAATTTGAAATCCAGAAATGATGACAACCTAGGTCATTGTAAAATGCACAGGGAATGCCTTTGGTTAGGCTTAGGGATTCCTTTAGGTTCCCCCATTTTCTTGCTCTTTATAGCATACTGATGAGTCTAGAATTTTCTTCTAGGTCTATTTCTTCAGACGTTGTAATCCTGAGGTCAATTCTAGTGTAACGGCCATTTAGTATAGCTACTTGGACACTCAGTGCAAGCCTGTGAGTTAAACAAGATTGACCCAAAGTCATTATTAGTAAATGGATGAAGCACAATTCCAGCAAGGGTTTTCTTCTCAAATGACCCCCACTGTGAGAGTGAGAGAGATGTGAGCCTTGGCTGGGCTGCCATTATTCAGGAAGCCATGAAGTAGAAACTCACCTTTGGAAAATAGATTCTGCAGAAATAACAGGACGGCTGCTTTGGAGCAGACTAATGAGAATCTTTTGACAATCAAAAGGTTTGTCGTGTGAGTAGCTCTACAGACCTTTATGTCATCAGTTCAGCTCCTGGGTGTGTACTCTAGAAAAGCTCTTCTTTTGTGCAAAGGAAACATATACAAGAATGTCATAGAGTCATATTTCTAAAAGAAAAATCATGACACAAAAGCCAAGTAATTGAAAATTACCCCATCCTCCATCCACGGAAACAGAAGAATAAACAAACAGAATAGAACATGATATGGTAAAATAAATGAACTACATATAGCTACAGACACCAACATTTTGGAAATATAATGTCAAGAGGAAGAATCAAGGGAAGGAAGATACAGTAGTGTGCAGTGATGTGTTTACAAAGCTGGAAAACAAGGCACACACACACATAGCTGAAGCATACCTGCTTAAGAAATACAACTTCAAAGAAAAACAAGAGAGTGATAAACATAAAATTCAAGATAGTGGTGCTTTGATACAGAAAGGGAGGGCCTTGGGAAGGAGCATTCACCAGTATTGGTCTAGAGTTCTGAACACATTGTTTTATAGGCATTTTTAATCATTTTGTGGCTAACATATGAGGACATACATAGTTTTACGTGTCTCAAAAATACATATTTTCAGAGAGAAATTTCCTGGCACTAATGGCCCAAAGGCAAACTGCTTCATTCAGTGAAAACAGACGAAGGTGAACTTCACAGAAAATGCAAGCAATGTAGTGTCTTAGGGGAGGGAGGGGCACCCCGGGGGGACAGGAGAAGAAGCAGAAAGTGGAGAAAATGCTACAAGCAGGGATGCTGTGAGAATAAGTGTCTGTTAGTGTTGATTGTATCTCTCCTGTATCCGTAAGACACAGCTACTGACTGTCCCCTCTTCCTATACCCTCTGAGATACTCTTTTAAGGATGCATGCACAAAGGGAAAAACAGGAAGGCCCCCCCACCCCAGGATGTAGGGCTTGCCCACTTTCCTGCTGGCCAATACACTGGCAGGAGAGGGACCCCAGGCAGAGTTAAAACCCCAGGGTCCCACTTCCACTTTGAGAGGTATAGGTCTTTGTGCTGCTAAATAATGGGGGACATGTGGGGAAAGTACACGTGAGAGTATGTGGTGGGTTGCAAAATGCTGTGCCCATGTGTGCTCCTAGGCCCAGGACTCTTGCTGTGCCTATAAAGAGCCTGGCTTCACTGTGCTCTCACTCTACTTTCCACTTCATCCAGGTTGCCCTTTGCCATATGTAGGAACACCTTCTGAGCTTGAAGGAGCTAGAAGTCGTGTTTCCCTCAAACATTATGATTGAACTTACAACACCAAATATCCTAATAAAGAGTGGAAAGAAAATCATCTGGATATCATAAAGATCTGTTATGGAATATCTTAAAGTGCTTATGCTTGGATTATGGGCCTAATGTTACTTTGAGTTTGTATATAAATTAGACACCCAATAAGGAACACCTTAATGATAATGATAATGGTGAGGGTGGTGGTGATGATGATGATGATAGTAATGGGAGCTACCATCCAGTAATGTCCAGAGCACGCCACACACACCAATGGACTCACATATGGCACCTTATTTATTTTCAGAGCAATATTTGAGGTCATTAACCATTTACCAATAGGGGTTAGGGGGTACATAAAGCAACTTGTCCAAGGTCACTCAACAATTAGGAACGTGGCTGTGTTAGGATCTGAACCTGAGTCAGTCTGGAGATTAAAGCCACTCCTATTCTGTCCAGGTCCTTATATAGTATTTTCCAAGAATTTAGCAGCCAGGAGAATGTAACAGTCAAGCTGAGAACAACCCTATTTTACAGAGGGCTTCCATTTATTTAACACACACACCTGCTCAGAGGAATTAATTTCTAAGCATTTGTGAGCTGCCTGCCTTCAGCTATAGCTCTGAAGAGGGAGGGCAAATGTCTGTATTTCAGTGAAGCCAGGGATAGAAGGAAAAAGCAAATCTATTCTGATTCTGCTTGCCAAGCCACACAGCTCCCTCCAAAATTCGAGTTGTTACCATTGGCAAAGGACGATAAAAATCCAACAGTGCTTGATTGGGGTGGGTCTCACTTTAGAACCGCCTTTGCTCCTTGGTCCTCAGGGCTGGGGTCCAGCTCTGTTCCCAGGTGACGGGGGTGAGGGCCATGCAGCAGAGGCCTGAATGAGGTGCTGCCCACCCCACATCCCACTGGGGCCACAGCACAGATCTGCAAGTTTGGGCCTTTCATGGCCTCCTCGCTAATGAGGAAGCTGAGCCCAGAGAGGGCAAGTTGTTTGATCAGGGTGGGACCCCTCAAGAGGCCTGCAGAGTTTAAGAGCTCCTGCCTGCTCCAAAACCCCCAGGATGGAAAAGCATGCCGTCTTATCAAGGCAGGGCTTCTTAACTGACAGAGACATTAATAATGCCTGGAGACATTTTCAGTTGTCACAACTGGAGGTGAGAACTGCTGCTGGCTGGCACCTGGTGGGCAGAGGCCAGGGACACTGCTAGACACCCCACAATGGATAGGATAGATCCCCTCTCCCAACAAAGAATTCCTGGGCTGCAATGGTGCCACGGTTGCAAATACTTGAGCTGAATTTGGTATTAAGGAGACAAAACGGGAGAGGGCTAAGTCCACTGTAGTAAAATAGCAGCAGGCCTGTATTCTAGGGCCCCAGGCTCTGGCCAGCCTGGCTCTGAGAATATCCTGTGCCTCCGTCTCTCTGTGCAACACAGTTTGAAACAACCAGAAGTGTCCGAGAAAACCATTTTCCTTCCCAAATCTCTCTCAAGAGGCCTACATCTTTGAGGAACTGTCGGAGTAGGGTCCTTGAGGCTAGGAAGTGGCGGTGGGGGAGGAGGGAGGCGGTTCTTGTTCTCTAGATGCATAGAGTGGTTAGAGACCTGCAGCACCGCGTGCCTGGGCTGCAGCTCTAGGGACATGGCCTGCTTCCCAAGAATCACTTCGCAGTGTCCAGGGGAGCAGGAGACTTGTAGGGGAAGGGTTAAGCGCCTATCTTCTCGTGCTGGCCTGTCTCCCGGGCTAAGTGAAGGCTGCTTCATCTCACATGGATATGAAAGAGACGGTGCAGATTGAAAGCAGCTGTACAGCGAGTGAACGGGCCACATGGCCGCGGCGCCACGCCGTTTAGCTCGGTCGGTGCCCTTTTGTTTGACTTCGGGGGAGCAGCACAAATAAATACAGTAGGTTCTGTTTAAACAAAAGACTCTGATCAATAGAGGTTTGGATAGCTTACGACCTTCAACCATAAACAGAAATTTGAGGTAAAAATCTACAAATCCCAGATCAATTACCAGATTATTTACCCTTTTGCACTGCTGATGTTCCACTCTGCCTTGCATATTAAAAAGCCAGGCAAGAAAAGGATTTCTGTTGCAGGGAAGACGGAGGGCTGTGTGGATTTATTAGTCGTGGCAATCAAAGCGTGTGCCATACGTTTTCCATATAAACCCGGCTGCGGTGATTGTGCAAATCGGCTAAGACAAATTTTAGATTCCAGGACTTTTCAGCCGATGCTACCAGTAGCTTCAATAATCTCGCTCTCTCTCTCTCTCTCTCTTTTCTTTTCTTAGAGGGGCTTTAACCATCTGCCACAAACCTATTATTGCTTTGTGGTTTGCCATAGAGGAAAGTACATATGTCAGGGGCTTCATTCCTCACTAAGGTCCTTGGGGGGCTGTGAGTCCCTGACAAAAGCCCCTACCCTGGGTTGCTCTGGGCTCAGTTTTTCGGGTGTAAACCAGGAGAGCTTGCACAGGAAGGGCACTCTGCAGCTCTGTACTGTGACAGGTTGCCAATCTCTTGGTGACCTTGTTTTCTCATCTGTCAAATGGCCAAATCCATCACTGTTATCCCCTGGAGGTGTCATGAGATTAACTACTATGTGGCATATACGAGCACAGCCCACACCCAACATGCAGGATGTGGCATTCAGTGGACAGGAGCTGCTGTTGTTCTCACTAAAAGTCTCAGGGCTCCTTCTCCAGTAGGCTGACCTTTAACATCTCCATGATGTTTTAAAATGAACTCTCTGAGTCAAGGGCTTGCGGGGAGAGGCTGGGGATGATGAACTGTGGGGTCTAAGGGAGAGGCCTTGATGTCACTAGGAAGAGAGGAGAAATATCCTCCTAACCAGTCTCCCAGCAAGGAAAGGTGATGAGTGACTTCATGGGACCCCACATCCCCTCCCATAAATCCATAGAAGTCTTCCAGCTGGAGTGTTTGTTCATCAGAACCTATAGACCTATTTTCTGCAAAGAAATGGCTTGGGTGCCCCCTCCCATGATAACACTCTACCGAATGCTGACTTGGGCAAACATAATTCTCACTCCATCTGCTAAACTGTTGGTCCATCCAAGGGCCAGGGACCTGTGCCTACCTTGTTCACCTCTGATTCCCAGGCCTACTCCTGTGAATGGCTCTGAATGAGCTTCAAAGCATATTTGTCCCATGAATGGCTCCTCAGGACAGCCCGGGAATCTCTCCCTTCTCCTTTCATCCTGGAACATACACTCTAACCTTTCCCTATTGTCCCAAGCCCTTTTTAATCTCTGACTCTGACCTTCCAAGCCAGTCACAGAGAAGATGTTAGCACTTACTCCGTTCTCCACATCTCTCTTCCTTCCAACCATAATCGGGGAGCCATACAGAAAGCAATCTGTGCCTGATGCTATGTTGGGAGCTTGACATCTATAGAGTCATGAATTCACACAGGAACACCATATTATCCACATTTTACAAATAGGGGGATGATATGAGGGCAATTATTTATAGGCTGCAAAGCAGTAGGTGAGGATTTAAGCAAGACCTTAGGGATGCTTAACCAGTGAGTGGTTCTCACACTTAAGCAGCATGGGAATTACCTGGAGGGCTTATTAAAATGCCGGTTACTGGACCTCATTCCAGAATTCCTGATTCAGGAGGTGGATGTTCATTTCCAATAAGCTGTCAGATGATGCTACTGGTGCTGTCCAGAGACAACCCTTAGAGAAATGTCATCCTAAGTATACTCCTTCTTCAGCCAAGTTCCCACTCCCAGAGAGCAGGGGCAAAAGTCCTCACTGGTACACAATCCATGCCTTTCCTAAATTTCTGGATATGAAATGGGAGACACATACATCATCAAGTGGAAGAACAGGTTGAAACAATGACAACTATGATTGTCATTTTTCTTCTTGTATTTTGCTGTGAAAACCAACTTGGAATCATCTGTGTTTTTTAATTCATCCTCAAGTACCATGTATAAGTTGAATTGAAATTGAAATTCTCATTAACCAAGTCTTAGGAAACTTTGTGGGGGGATTAAGGAGTAGGGAATGGGAGGGAGGTCTAGGGGTGAAAAAAATTCTTCCAAATTAACCTTGGAGGGCTAATTATAGCAGGCGTTGGCTGTTTCTTTAAAAGAAAAGCAGTTTCTAGAGTTGTAATTATTCTACATATTATAAAATGTGGAAAGTAATGCGGTGGGAGGGAGGAGGACAAGAGACTTGCATTCCTTAGTAATGAACTACATAAGCAGTAAAAGCCTGAGTTAGAGTATTTTTTCCAAACTTTTACTCAATAAATATCCTGTCTCCAAAGTATCACAAATTCCAAATTAGCATCGTGTGGATTCATGAAATCCATTCATTTCTCCATTCATGCATCCCACAAACATTTATTGAAGGCTCTACTCCGTGCCAGGCATCTGCTGGGTGCCGGGCCAGGGGAGGGACACGAGGGCTGTGTGCAGTTCTGGGATGTTGACGTTAAGAGAAATAAGATACAGGCTGTATCCGCAAGGATCTCACAGGACAGTGGGGGAGAAAGAGTCATGGAGGAGATGTATGTGCCTTTGCGAGGGGATGGAAAGGTTGGGGAAAGGGTTTCCAGACAAAGGACTTGCGTGTATTGGCAGGAGCTGTAGATTTTGCTGGTGTTTCATCCAGATACCCTTTACTAGGCATCTGTCCCACAGCTGCGGGCTAGCTACTATCCTTCCTTCCATCTGATGGGTCCATTTCAGGTCATGTGTCTGGATGGGACCAATACCAGTTAACAGGAAATGCTGTGCTCTGATTGGCTTAACTAATTGAGACGGGCTTCCAGAGCTGGAAATGGGAGGCAGGCAGTGGTCTGTCTTCAGTGACTAACA
This sequence comes from Canis lupus dingo, assembly GCF_003254725.2. NCBI lineage: Eukaryota > Metazoa > Chordata > Mammalia > Carnivora > Canidae > Canis > Canis lupus. Next base: position 71,901,374 of record NC_064247.1, read on the forward strand.
ACTTGGACTTGGGAGCCAGAATGCTGGCGTCCAAAACCATGCCTGACGCTTACCAGCTCTATGACTTCAGGCACCTTACTGATCTCTCTGTTCCTTGGTTTCTGATACGTATCCTAGAGATATTCGTATGCTCACTTCATGTGTTGTTATGAAGATTGAATAAATTAATACACACCAGGCACTTTGAGAAAACTTGGTGCTTAGCAAGCACAAATATTAGCTCTTGCCATATCATGTTGGATCTGAGCAAAATCCAGGTATAGCTAGGGAAGACAAACAGGGCAGCAGACATTAGGTAGGCCACCAGCAGTGTCCATTGTCCTGTCTCCTCAGCCCAAACCTGTTGTCTGACCCCTTACCTGTGCTCAGCTCAGCATCCTGAGTCAAGACATCCTAGCTAGGTAGATAGGTTTAAAAACTGCTGCATTCTTAAAATGTTTCTTGATTCTCAGGATACCTCCCCAGGCGCTGGGAGATAGCAGCTCTGAGCTCTCCTTGCAGTAATGCCATGTCTCACCAAAGCCCCACCTTAGCCCATCATTAAACTTCTCGGTTTGGCCAGAGTTTGAATGGAGTTGTCAGCTCTGGGAGACACTCAAATATCCTGGCAGGGCCAGGTAGGGCCAGGACCTGCCTGTTTGCCCATCTCTCAGGGGCTACCCCACCATGGATAAGTTGTCCTGGTTGGCCCTTGTTTGCTTCCAGAACCAATGAGAAGATGGACTGAGCTAATCACATCATGCTCCTTCCATGTCTTGAAGACCAAAGCCTTGGAACTCTAGAGATGCAGGGTCAGGAAAAGGAGTGAAGCTGACCATTGGGTGTGAGAAACGAGAGAATTGTGGTTAATATAGAGGCAAAGTATCAGGAGAAGGTGGAAATACCTCCTAGCAGGGCTGTTTACAGATGTCCAGTTTAGTAAACCCTAAAGTTGGGGGTTATATGCTAGGATATCTGCATGGGTTTTGGGTGATCACTGAACCCCTTGACTTATTCACATGCATATGGGCCTGGCCACTGGAATTTCTTAGTGGGAAGGGCTTCAGCTTCCCATGGATTCTCAGAGAGGTTGAGATCCACTGTACTGAATGAACTCCCAAATCACGAAATTAACTACCTGTATTCCTTGCTCATTTTCTAATGGCTTCTCACCTCTAATGAGGAAATGTGAGCAAGTTGTGTCTCTCAGATCCAGTCATTTGTGAATCCTAGGCCAGGACCTGGGGGATGCTGAGGACCCCAGTGCATCCTGCTGAGGGCTGCTCCAGCCCCACCCTGTCTGAGCCATCAACAGAGAGTCAGAGTCACATTGCTGGGCTTTAATATGTTTCAACATTGTGTGCAAAGATACAATTCATTAGTGAGAAGCCTGGTCTCTGTGGCCACGCAGAACCCCATTTCACATTCAGCAGGGCTCCAAATCCCGCCCTCATAGGGGCAGCTACTCTGGGGTGGCCTGGACATCAAGCAACAGCTTAGAATCCAAAATCACGGAAGTAAGGATGGTGGATCTGCATTTAGGAAATTTATAGCAATCCAACACAGTAACTGTTTGCTTAATCTAATAGTTAAAATGGGGCTTGCACTGTCGGTTCTTTTTTTTTCATTTTCCCAATAGTCTACTTTTGTTGTATTTTATAAGAGTATTAACCTGAAAACAACAACAACAACAACAACAAAAAAAAAACCTGCTCTTTCCATAGAGTTTGAGAAACACTGACCCAGGGAACCTGGCCTGCGCTCCTAAGATAGCTGTTGGGAAGAGCTACAGGAGCAGGGAGCAGATGAGCTAATACAGAAATTCAAATATGGAATTTCTGTAGTGCCTCCTGTAACCTGAAAATTTGTGGAAGTTTCACTTCATTCTACAATATATCCACTTCTGTTTTAATATAAATGTTGGTTCCCTATTTTGTTTATATTCATTGAAGTTGTCAAGTAGAATTTTAGCTCCACGAAGATGCACAGTGAGTTTTCAGTTTGAGTCTTTGAATAAAACACACATGTTATATGTATGGCTCCAAGTACCCTTTGAAACATGGTCATACACTCCTAGAAAATAGCAGCCTTTGTCGTCTGGGGAAGCAGTTTGCCACAGATATTCAACAGCATTTAGGTCTCAATTTGATATTTAAGTGCAATTGAACTGGGGGTGGCGGGGATGCCTGGGTAGAGCACTGGTTAAGCATCTGACTCTTGATTTCTGGCTCATGATCTTGGGGTTGTGAGATCGAGCTGCAGTCAGTCAGGTTCCATGCTCAGTGGGAAGTCTACTTGAGACTCTCTCCCTCTCCTTCTGCCCCTCCCCTCCATGCACACTCTTTCTCTCCCTCAAATAAATGAATAAATCTTAAGGAAAACCACAATTGAGTGGAAGATTTTTATTTTTTTTTCAAAAAGCAAATCTAAGTTCAATAGTTTTATACAAGTGTGGCTTCCAATGCAGTCTTAATACGTCATAGTCAATTCAGTCTTAGTATATAGCAGCAAACTCTTAGGTAGTGTTCACTGTGCGCTAAGGAATGTTCTAGGTGCTTGCTTTACATTAGCTCATGTAATCCTTACAGCAGTCCTTAAAGATAGGTGCTATTAAGAGTATCTCCATTTTATAGATGCAGTACTGATGCACCGGGATGCTAAGTCACTTGCTCAAGGTCACACAGCTAATAGGTAGTAAAGCTTAGGTTTTGACTCAGGCATCCTGGGCCCAGACACTGGCTCTGAACTTGTCCACTAGACTATGCCTCCCCAAGATCCCTCCACATAGGACAATCTTACAGGCTGCATTAACTTAATAAAGTAGTGCTACATGAAGAGTACTACTAGTATGTTTGACTCAGCACCAAAAAATTACAGGGAAGACAAAGGTATACACAAGTCTGCCTTAGACTATGCTCAGATGACATTGATTGGGTTTTGAAACTGATAAATAGATAAACTTTTAGTGCCCAGTCTGCTATGCATTCTGCTACCTGGGGAATGCCTCAAGTCAGGTCCTCCAGGAGAAGAATTATGTTTGGGGCGCTCCAGTTCAAGGCACCCTGGCTAGAGCAATTTGCTGGAAAATTTGGGGCAATTTCATAGCCACAAGGACACCCCATCAATTCCACTAACTCTTTTGGACATGCCTGATTTTGTCGTGGCTGTGAAGATTCAGCCCTTGTGAATTATCCACACACCAACCCACATCAGCATTCAATTTAGTGTTTCAAGCATCCCATTTGGTCTTGAAATTAGTTGAAGAGGATGCTATTTAGGGACCATGTGAAAAAAATATATAATCGGTCTTGTGCTTATGAAAAAAAAATTGCTGTGTTCTGATTAACTGCACGTGACTCTGAGATATATCCCTGCGAAAATGACCTCCATTTGCAGTCTGATTTTGATTTGCAGGCTGTGGAATTAGATTCCACCTCATTGGTTTTATGTTTCTTCCATCGTTCGTCCATTCATTCACCAAACATTTATTGAGCACCAACTACAGCCAGGCCCAGTGCTAGGTGCTTGGGTGGAGGAAAAGAAGGAGAATATCCAGGGATGAATAAGTCCTGATTTCTGTCCTTGAGTTTAGTTTTGTCAGTGAGATGGATGTGTAAACATGCAAAACCCAAGCCAGCATCTATTATGGTTCCCAAATCAATTCATTTTCTAGTAGCTTGGTTGCTTTGGTTATTACAAATACCAGGTTGTATTGCCTAAGAGTCTGTTACTGAGCTAGTTACTGTTTATCTACAACTAAGTTTGAAACAGCCCATCAGGAGTTTATAAGGCTAAACTTGGGATGATAAATAGAAGTGGTAGTAGAATTTATGTACTCGACCCATTCTAGTTAAAGTCAACAAACACAGAACAGAAAGCATGTTCCTAATGCACTTGTATCTCCAGTAACACAAACTCCGTCTGCTCCCAGGCTTCACTTCCACATCCACAACTAAATTATCTTGTGGCAATAACCTCTGATGACAGCATTGCCATCTAGGGAGAGCTAATTAGGTGACTTGCCCAAGGCCACCCAGCTAGTTAATGGTAGAACAGGGGTCTCTACTCCACCCCTTCTCATTCCCAAAACTGTTAAGGTTCATCATGCACCTCAACTATTTACTGAACATCTATTGTACATTCAGCTCTGGATTCACTTTATGATTGGACAGCATAATTCCAGTCTCCATCTGTGGGTCTTCTGGGTCACCTGGCCAGTCATTTTATGACTGTAGGTGAGTGGCCATTCTGCACCCAGTAGCATTCATTTTGAATCCAGTTAGGACAGCGGCATCTTCCCAAGCCAGCCCTTTACAATCCACTCTATTCACTTTCCTGGCCTCAAAACCTTGATGCTTTCCTTTATTGTTTGAAGGAAATATCTCTCTGAAATAATCTTCAGGATGATCATTAAAAAAAAAAAAAAAACTTTCTTTTTTTTTTCATTTGACTCAAATGGGAAACTCAACTCAGCTTTTTGAAAGTCAGAGTGGCCTTTGTGTTTAGAAATTAACTTTTTACAGCACCCGGGGGGTAGTTATTACTCAGTGGATACTTTTTAGGAATTTAAATGTGATCGATTAATTGATGGTAAAAATTATATTATGTAAATGCAAATCCAGAATTGAGTTTGGTGTTCGCAGAGGCCTGAAAACATTTTAAAAGGCCAGGGTAGGCCTGAGGAAATTGAGGTTTTAGTCATTGCTGTGAAAAAAAGGTGGAAAAAAAAGAACGAAAGAAAGAAAAAGTGAGTTTGCAAGAAACTCAGTAATAAAGGCCAGAATTTTCTTTTTCTTTCCTTTTTGGACAATGTTATCACGATCTGTTATCACAACCTAACTGTACCATAGAAACTCTGATATAAGGAATCCGGCGAGCTTTTGTTTGACCCTTTTTGTTAGAGGTTCTGCCCTCCGAGTCTTATCATGCTTATAAAGCTCATAAACACTGGAACCCCAAACAACTTAGGGAAATAGAAAGACAAAAACTGAAAGAGAAGAAGGGGGGCGAAGAATGGAGATAAAATGAAATTGAAGAGAGTAACACAATAGAATCTGGAGCCATTAATTTTTATAGCTGATGCAGCTACTAATATTTTATGAGGTTTGGAAATATGAGTATAAAAAACACCCTCATATCTGCCCTTGCTCGCTCTCTGTTGTTGTTTTAATACAAAGATAAGCGCATCATATCTTGTACCTTGAATACGGCCTTATTACAGTTAAACAACCGATGGTAGGAAAGATTCTGTGCATTGGAGTTTGTCCAAATCAGTGTCCTTTTGTTTTTGCTTAGTTTGGTTTTCCACCTTTTCCAACAAATTCATGGACCACATCATGTGCCATTTCTTTTTCTTTCTTTCTTTCTTTCTTTCTTTCTTTCTTTCTTTCTTTCTTTCTTTCTTTCTTTCTTTTTTTTCTTTCTTTCTCCCCCCCCCCCATTTTCTTCCTTATCAGAGCTTATTTCTGGTTAAATTGCAGCAGGGTTTGTGTTCACTAGCTTTCCAGGACTGTATTGCCTACAATGTCTCCATTTAAATGTAGATTTTGACTTTACACTGGAAAGGAAAGTGAGAGCCTTTCTGCCTTAGAATTAACACCAAGGTGAAAATATGAGCTTGAGGTTAGATGTCTTGTTTCCCTAAGCAGGGCTGTGTGAGCCCTGTTTGAATATTCTGAGCCATTTATTTACAAGTCGCCTTGTTCCTCATGAAGGGATAATGTTGCCCAATTTAGAGCTATATTCGTATTGAGACCACAGCACCAAACTTTAGGTCGAGGAAACCAAAATACTGAAGGGTAGCATAGAGACTGGTACACATACTGACTGGATGCCATGGGGGCTCTTCCTGAGACCCTTTGAAATTAATGATAAATAGGATTAAAAGGGTGTGTTTAAAAACTAGTGACATCTCTTTTCATTGTTCAGGAGCTATGTCTACTATGAAGAAGTGGAATAAAAATATATACGCTATAAATAAAGCTTAATCATGTATAGAACGTAAAGCACTTTGAATCAGATCCCCCACTTCACATACACTTTGTTTCAACTGGACTGTGGTAGGTATCTATGAAGTGAATTTTTTTAAAAGATGTATTTATTCATTTTGGGGGGAGAGAGAGAGAGAGAGCAGGGGGAATGGGAAAGAACCCCAAGCAGACTCCCCACTGAGCACAGAGCCTCCATCTTATGATCCTGAGATCATGACCAGAGCCAAAATCAAGAGCTGGACACTCAACCAACCAAGCCACCCAGGCACCCCGCTATGAAGTGCACTTTGGAGGGAATTAATGAAATTCATGATTTGCCTTCTCTGTCTCTCTCTGCCCCATTTTGTTGATATCCTGTTAAAAAGGGGGCACAATTAAGTTGCTATACTCACATCTAAGTAACTTAACACAGGCTTTTTTTCTCAGTTATTCATGAGACAATTCTCCCAATACTCCCAACTGATACTGACCTGGACACTCCGGCACCTTTCAAATGATTCAGTGAAGAAAATACATAATTTTGTCAAGAGCTCTTCAAATACCTTATCCCAGTGGGCTCATAAAGATATTTGTTCTCATAAAATCATGTATCTTGTTTGGCTTACCAAAAACATGATACTGCACTTCTCCTAATGCCCCAAATAGAGCCCAGATCCTAGCAGAGGGAAATGGTTCTAAGCTTTCATTATATATGGTTCTTAATCTGCCACCACATCCAAACTGAATGATTTTGTTCAAGCTACTTAACCTCTCTGTGCCCAAGTTTGCCCCTCTTTAAGTTGGGAATAATAATAGCATTTGCACCATGAGTTAATTTGGAGGATTAATTCATCATATGCATGGTGCAAAGCAAATGTTCAGAATTCACACTCACACCTTCCCCCTCCACCACATGTTGATATAGAATTCTTTTCTGGAGATTTGAGCCAGAGAGGAGAGAGAAAGGAATAGCTGTTGGCTAAAGTCAAGTATCATCTACTTTTTCTGGAGACCTTGATATAGGGAGAAAAAAGAAAGTACTTCCAGTGATAAGAAAACAGTAAAGGAGTCAAGTGAAAACCAGCAAATCCTGACAGAAATGAGAGAGGAGGAAAAATACAAAGGTAGGTATTTCAGTGAAGACCCCCAGATGTCCAACTCAGTTCAAAAGCCCAAGGTCTCTCAGGGCTAAAAAAATTAAAATTCCCTTCCCACTTTGACAGTCAGATCCAGAAAACCATCATTTGCACCTCATCTGGTCTAAATATTCCGTTTACAAATGGATGTTGTTCAGCATCGTGTGTTATGGATGCTTTATGTTTATTTAAGAACTCAGTTTCAAGGAATGTTTTCCAGACGTGTGGTTCACCACAATAGACAGCTGTTGATACTCAGATCCCATGAGCATTATAATATGTTCAAAAATTGCGACACTTTTAAAACCAGATGTTTTACATAAACTGCACACAGGGGAGAAAAGAGAGAGAGAGAGAGAAAGAAAAAAGGAAGGAAGAAAGAAGGAGAAAGAAAGGGAAGAAAAGGAGGAAGGAAGGAAGGAAGGACACAGGAGAAGAGGATTGCTATTTGATATAACAATAGAGCCCTTCGTGCTCATGGAAAATTCACAACAGATTGAAGTGAACCCCATAAAGCTTGTTCTGGGTTTTCTTCTACAGGAAAGGTGAAAGGAAAATCATTTTAACAGAAAAGAAAGTTCTGTCCTCAGTAAAGACAAGCAAGAGAGCTGTAGCTAAAGTCTGAAGGTCAACCACTGGCACTACTGTGGTTCAAGGTTTTTTACCACAGCTATTTTCTGGGATACACTGAGCATGCGTGTACTTAACTGGCTTCCAGCTCTTCTGAGGTTCTGTGTGTATCAATCAATTTTACAAACAACCTCCACTTCCCTCCTAAGAGTTCCTTTGGGTGGAAGTGGGCCTTGTGTGATGTGTTAAAGTATGTATGTATATGTGCAATAGAGTCTCATGGTTACAGGTGGAGCTTCTGGGGTCAGACTTCCAGGGTCCAAATCCTACCTCCACCATTACTGAGCACACATGGGCAAAATACTTTATCTAAGGATACTTTACTCCCTCAATAGAAAGGAGACCATAATGGCATCCACCTAATAAGGGAGCTAAAGCATTTAGCCCACTGCTTGGCACATAATAGATACCCAATACACTTTAGGTAATTTATGTGTAAGACTTTCTTCCTTCCAGTTCAAACCATTTAAGACTAACTTGCTTTGAAAGAAAGTTTGGCAACTATACATCATTCCCCGGTATAATTGGATAATTTAGGGTGTCCTCAAGTCAGTCTTGAAAATCACTGGTCCACACAATTGGAAATGATCAGTTTGGGGAGAAATGGAGCAGTAGCATGGTGTAATGGAAAGGTGGCATAATCATACAGCCCTGGGTCAATGCCTGGGTTCTGCACCTCACAAGCTGTATGGCTATTCAGACAGCCTCTTCCCCTTGGGCCTCAGTTGCATCCTTGACAATACCCCCTCTTCTCAGAAGGGGCATGATATTAAAAGGAGCCAATTTAGGTGAAGTGCCTTGCATACAGTAGGCACTCAGTGTGTATTTATTTTATTCTATTGTTTATATGGTTCCTGAAAAACATGTTTTTATGTATTTATCAAATGGCCTGTGCCCAAGTGCAGAATTTATTAAACTGTATTCTTCATATCTATCTCTGCTAAAAAAAAACAACCAACCAATAAAACAAACAAATGAAACAAAAATAATAAAAAAAATATCGGAGCAAAATAAAGCAAAATGTTTAATGGCTACCCATTGACCCTTATATAAATAGGGATCCCTGAGTGGCTCAGTGGTTTAGCGCCTGCCTTTGGCCCAGGGCGCGATCCTGGAGACCCAGGATCGAATCCCACATCGGGCTCCCGGTGCATGGAGCCTGCTTCTCCCTCTGCCTGTGTCTCTGCCTCTCTCTCTCTCTCTCTCTCTCTCTCTCTCTCTCATGAATAAATAAATAAAATATTTTTTAAAAAAATAAATAAGTTCATGACCTGATCCCTACTTACCTCTCTGATCCCATCTCTCACCATTTCACCCCATCCCATCCTCTCACGCAGCCACTTGAAGTGAGTCTCTTCTTACACATCTCCATCTCCTTCACTTCTGGCCTTTGTACTTCATGACACATTTCTATCCCATGCTGTCTTCAGGCTTCATGTCTTGGCTCAGACCACTTCTAGGAAGCCTTCTTCAAGGTGTGCCCCACTCCTTTGTGCTCTCTTAATATTTACTGCTAACTCCTATCCCAACCCAGAGTTTCTTGTATTATCCTTTCCTATTTGCTTCTCTTATTTGACTGTAAGCTTCTTCAAGGCACAAGTGGTGCCCTATTCACCATATTCCCTCAACAATCGGCACCTGCTGTCCCTGGAGAACTGAATGAATACTTGGTGAATGCATGAATAAATCACTGCATGGTTGGATGGATGGATGGATGGATGGATAGATAAGTATGTGGATAGATGGATGGGTAGAGATGGATGGATGAATCATCTGAGACTGGAAAGGTGAATCTCTGACCTCAGCTACCTAAAACATTTTTCATAGGTTGGTTGTGAGATCCAGCAGTTGAATGTGTCTCATAAAAACAACAGTGATAATGAATTAATTATGAACCCAGACCTTCTCTAGTTGCTAACTGACTTCGCACCTGGTAAGTTCTATATACTCCTCAGTGTTGCCCTCTCGGCTGTGTCAGATCGGCTCTGCCTATTTCTCCAGTCTCATCTCTCACCACTGGCTGCCTTTTTATCTTGCTTTAGACTCACCAGCATTAATCCTTGCTCCTCTACATCTTCAAAGTCTCCTTGCCTACAGTGTCTTGGGCATATTATTCTTCCATGTTCTCCTGCATGTTTCATCCTTTTGGGATGAGCTTCACTGTGGCTTTTTTAAAGTGAGTTTTTCATAATGTGCTGCATCCTTACCCATCCAAGCTGAGTAAGGCCCCTCTGCTATATGTACTTATGGCCTTTTCTTCTGCCCAACATAGCATTTACCACAATTCTAATTAGTTAGGAATTGATGTGATTATGGGCTTAACATCTCTTCCTCAGCCATGGTGTAAGCTTGAGGGACCAAGCATGGAGTATTCACTGCTGTAACTCCAGGGCACTGCTGTGGCTCAACAAAGAGTATGTACATAAGAATAATGTACATCATTGAAATTAATACATGGGGAGGAGAGTTCCATGGACACCATTACATTGTTTGCAAAGCACAGGATTGTTATTCAGTTGGCATGAACTAATATCATTGTTCCGATTGCTTATTCACATGTCCATTCTGTTTAGTCAGATCTGATTGGTTAGTTATACACCTGGTCAGGATCTTGGGTTTTATATCACATTTTTAAGTGGGGTTTATCATAGACCCCTATCCCCCCAAATGAAGTCAAGGTTCCCTCCTCCAGCATCTGAAAAAAAGCTCATATCATGGAAAGTTCTGAAAAGCCATCAGGGCTTCTGCCCACAGTCCTGGGCAATGAGTCAGTCTGTGTTTTCCATCTGTGCCTGCCTTGTATGTATTCCTGACACATGGTCCTTACCAGCTGTATGTTACACATGAAAGATATTCTGGGGCACTTGAAGTCATCGATGATTCATCTCTAGAGAATGAGTGGCTCACCAAGAAAGACATACATGGAACAGAACAACATACACAGCAGTTTCTCTCCTTTGAGGAAAAAAATATTAAAAAATGTCTGGGGAGAAACAGACCTCAGTGGTGCAAATGGCATGTGTGAGCATCTACCTCTGTTGTTACCAAGGTTTGAGGAGGAAGAAGAGGAAGAAAAGGACAAGTCAAACAGCTATTTCTACCTAAAATGAGAATGCACAGCCCTGCCCAGATGCTCCATCACAAATGGCAAAGAACAGGGTCAATAATAAGAAGGCAACACATACTGTTTACTGTGATCCAGGTACTGTACTGAGGGCCTGCTAGCATTCTTTATTAATTTATGAGCTTGGTACTGTTGTTATCTCATTTGTGTATGATCAAAACCAGTCTTGAGAAGGTTAAGTAACTTTCCTAAGGTCATTTATCTCACAAGGGGAAGTGGGATTCACCCTGGGATCTGAGTCCAGGTTGGTCCCTAACCTACTACATACCGTGTCAAGGAATCAAGTGCTCTTCTTTTGGACAAGGGAGACAGCAATGCTGGCATACCTAGGTAATCACTGAACGAGTATTTATCGTACACAGTCTATTTACCTAGTGCTGTTCAAGGTGCTGGGCATAGAGTGGTGGTCAGGTCACATTAGTTCCTTGACACCTGGAACGTGGTCTGGGGGAAATTAACTTTAAGCAATTAATTACATTGGGAGAGTCTTTATAAAGGAACATAGAAGTGGTGGAAACCCAGAAGCTAGCCAAGGGTATTGGATGTTCAGTCAGTAAAAAGGTACACCCTAGTATTATTTATCTTTACAACAGAAAAAAAAAAAAAGGCAGCCCATGAAATCATGATCAATGAATGTTGGAGAAGGGTCTTCCACTACACTGAGCTGGCTGTGTAAGCTCCATAAGAGCGAGAATGGTATTGGACCCATTTATTTCTTCATCTCTGATACATAGCACAGGGCCTGGCATATAAAAGATCCTCTCTCAACATTTGTGGATGAATGGATGGAAGAATTAATAAAGGTCACTGATGCCCAGAAGAAGTACAGTATGAACCTAGAAAGTTCCTATCACAAGAAAAAATGATTAAGTTGGAGAAAGAGTGGGGGAAAAGAAGAGTAGCAATGGCACCAGGGCAATGTGCCACCAAATCAGAGGTCTTCTAAGATGTTGGTACCAGTGCTTTTTCAATCAAGAGCCCAAAGGAGAGGAAGGGCTTGAGTGAGAGACCATTAGTTACAACATAGATGGGAGAGGACACTGTGGAAACTCATCATGGCTTACCAGCTTCCTCAAAGTCAAGATCCACATGGGAAATTAAGTGAGAAGGCCCGGTTGAAAATCCTTATCTTGCTCATAATTAAATAAAAATCTTCCATGGCCTGATGGGTGGATAAGTCCATTTACCATTTGGTGTTGAGCATCGGGTAGTAGATTAGAATTGTTATCACATTTACAATGCCCTGTTAAAAACAAGAGTTGCTACATTCTTACACAGGATATGGAACTAGCTATGTAAATGAGATTATGTAACTGATGTTAAGTAGGTAATTCAAAGGACAACACCTTTAAAAGGAGGAATTTCTTGTGAAATTTCATGACCCGAAAAGTTTAACAGAAACAACAGGATTAGAAAGTATCAGTAGTAGTAGCTGTAGTTGTTACAGAAGTAGTAGCAGTGATAACAACAGCGGTAGAAATAAAATAGTAACTGCTATTATTTCAACCTCCAGTAAGGAACAGGCCTAAGATATATGATACATGATATATATGCGAATGTGTGTGTGTGTGCGTTTCTAGAGAGACAGAAGGGGAGATCTTAATTCTAACAAAATCTATGATATTATATGTAGTTTCAGCAAATATTATTTCCCACCGTTTTTTATAATGGGGAAATGGAAGCATGAGTTGAGATTAAGGGTCCTGACAAAGGTGATATAGCTAGTAAGCAGCAAGACAGAGTCTGAATCACTGTCTGTGCAATACCAACAATCATCTTTCCACTGGATGCTATTGTTGGGACACATGTTGGAGGTTTTGAAGCTCAGAGAAAAGGGAAAGCTTGCTGGCAACTCAGTAAAGGCAATCATGAACAAACCAACACCATACTTGGTAAATACATATGTCTGGTTAGAGAGGACTGTGAAGGTTGGGGACAAAAGTACAGCTGGGTAGGAAAGGTTGACTGGGTTGTGGATGATCTGTTACCAGAGGATGGGGTCTAGACTCTATCTTCTTGGCAGCATAGAGCCTCTGACCCATTCTGAGTAGCAGCATAATTTGTTAAGAACTGTTTGTTGGATTGAAGTATTGGGAAAGGATGGAGGCGGGGAGGCCAGCCAGAAGGCTGTTGCAATAACTTACTGAACAGTCCTAGACTCATCTTGTCATCCCATTATGAAGAAACGTCTGTATTTGCCCAGGTCATTGACGTCAACTTCTCAACAAGACATTAAAGACCAGGTATGGTCTGATTCCATTTCTCTCTTTAGCATCCTCTAGTGTCTTCCACACATCCTTGCTCATGACAGTTTCAACCTCTGATCTTTTAGTTATTCAAGTTTTCTAAACTCCCGCCCAACTCACATATGCTACCTTTTTTCCTGAAAAATACTCTTCTGCGTTCTTCAGAAGATGAACTCCTATCCATCTTATACAACCTTCCGGTCTCAACATCAGCCCCACTTCCTCCTGGGAAATTTTCCTAACCCTTCTGAATGCTTGGATAGAGTCCTCATGCATTCACATAACCCCATGGCTTTTGCATTCACCTCACTTATTATCACAGCTTTCCTGAGTTTGGTCATATCACTTCTCATCTGCTTTTGTTGTTTTGTCATTTATTCCTTGAGCACTTACAGATCTGCTTTGAGTCCTCACTTCACAGAGGTCATGCTTTAATCTCTTGGAACAGTTGTCCAAGTGTATGCAATTGCCATTGCCAGTTTCCCAAAGATAATCTCACAGGATCACACTGTTTAAGCACATTCTAGCACAGGACACAATTGTCCCAATTTAACACTCAGGGGATGAAGAGTTTGTAGGATTTGGAGGGAAGCAATTTGCTCAATGGCAGAGTCAGCCCTTTAGTTGGTCTGTTCAAAACATCATATGTGCTAGAACCTTACTCAGAGGGCATGGACCAGCAGTATCAAAGACACCTGAGAGTTGCTAGAAATGCATAGTATCAGCCCCCCCAGACTTACTGAATCCAAATATGCACTTTGACAAAATCCCAGGTGACTGACATGCAGATAATTTATTATAGACAGTCTTCTACTGTCATAGAAGACCACAGGGCAATGCCTATTGCCATGAAGTTTATCCACTCCTATACTGGTGTCTTCAAATGTTGGGTTTTACTTATACTCTATGAAGAATGTCTTAGGGAAGATAGCCCACAGCTCGAGAGAGAAAGCCTTTGACTATATTTGAAGCTTCAGAGTTTGTTAATATTTTTCAAAATGTGAGTCTATGTCAGCTGAGATTTACTGCCTATTTGACGGGGAGAATGGCTGCCTGAGCAAACATACTGATCAATAATTCAAATTAAGAAATCCCATTTTTAACACTTACCCCAGACCAAAACGATGGCAGGGCCCAAGTTGTAATTATTACAAACTTCAGCTATTAGAGATTCCACTCTGATTCCTGTAGCCAGGAAAAGAGAAAGATGAGAAAAACCACTCTGCTTCTCTTAAGAGATTGTGCTTCTTGAAGACATGACCAATGGTTTGTATTATCCCTGTGGGAATCTTTCATTGTGGGCTGTATCATATTCTGAAAGAGTAGCACTGGGTCTCTGTTAATGAAGATGGAGACACTGGGTTGAGTGGAGAATATGAAGCTTGCAAGCACAACAGATTGTTTCCCAAAGATCCAGATATATCTAACGTCCTAAATGTGATTTTGAGGCACTCAACACTCTTGGGGTGCAATTTGTTTTCTGAGAGGACAGTTTAAGAGAACATGGTCTTCCCGGGCACCATGAGAAATGTGAGTTACATAGAAGGAAGAGTTTCCTCACAGCACAAGGCAGAAATCAATGAAGAGATTGTCTACGAGTGTCTCAGTTTTGGGAATGGCTTTATACACATAATGGATGGCTGCATGCTACAGAAGGATATTCTCTCTGGAGGCTGAGGGATGAAGCTGATGACCTTCAGCGGCATTTACCAATTTTTCTGGGTTGTAGCTATGTGACCAAGCCAAACTGTTTTGGAAATAAAAATAAAAAGTATAAATCTGTGGTTTGATGTTTGTGGCACAAAACAGAGTGCCAATTCTACTAACTTCAATACTCTTTTCACTGGAAATGGAGAAGTCCCGCATGAACGTAGAGTGCCCAGAGGAAACTTACATTCACTACTTCCAGAGCTTCCGTGCAGCTTCACTCTCTTGATTTATACTCTATGAGGGGACAACTACACTATTTTACCATCTTTGTAGAAAATGTATGTGCAACTTGGATCAATGTATTTAATCCTTTGAACAAACTCGGAAGCAGATGATCTCTCTTTTATAGATGAGAGTCATAGGGCTCCGAGAAGCTATGTTCTTCAGGTCACCTGCCTCAGCTTCTGTGAGTCTGAATGGGAACCCAAGAAGTTTTACTCCAGGTTCAGTATTCTTAGCCACTAACTAGAGGAAACAGCATTGAGAGCCAGGCGCTGTCCTAAGTTTTCAGGTTGATAAGAATAGAATACACAGAACACATAAGCGCTAAGGAGATACGGAGGAGCTGGGTGGTCTTGGAGGTAACCTTTGAAGAGAGGTCCTGTCCCAGATAGGCCATGGGTAGAATGCCCCATTGTATAATACTCTGTCACAGAAATAGTTAAATAGTGCACATTACCATCTAGATGTATATAAAATGAGGAGCGCTTTTGTTTGAAAGTAACAGAAAACCTGACTCCAGAGGCTTAAATAAGTGAGGACTTAGTTTTCTCTTATTGCATGAAATCTGGTGGTAGGAAGTTTCTGGAATTAGTTTAATATAGTGGTTCTCAACTAGGGATGATTTTTCATATCCCCCCCCCCCCCGCCCCCCGCAACACATGCGCACACACACTCCCCACAGGAACATGTGGCAATGTCTGGATATATTCTGGGTTGTAACAACTGGGAAACCTGTTTTTCATTGTCACTAAGTGCTGCTGGCATCTAGTGGGTAAAGGTCAGTGATGCTGCTTAGCATTCCATAGTGAACAGGTCAGCTTCCACAACAAAGAATTATCTGGCCCCAAACGTCAATAGTTCCGAGAATGAAAACTCTGGATGTAGTAGTAAATAATAGCAAGGCCCATCCCTGCATTTCTCTGGACCTTCACTTCATGGTCTCAAATTAGCTGCTGAGCCGTACCTTCGTTTGAACCAGGGTGATGAGGCATGGGAGAAAAGGTAGCTGCCACAGATGTGTCCTTTCTGTTTGTTGGGAAAAGAAATGCCTTCCCAGAACCCTGAGAAGACTGCCACTTCCATATGACTGGCCAGAACTGTGACCCCATAAGGGATCTGGGATAGATAACCTCTTGCTCGGGACTGGGCTCACTGCTGCCCCAAATAATCTCTGGGTTGGTTGGCAAGGAAGGAAAGGATGGGGTGGGTCACAGCTAGTGTGTGCCGTGTCAGGCTGATGCATTGAACTGATATTCCTCACAAATGCAGTAGTTCTTTCCAATCAGTCCTATAGAAGCCATAAAAAGTATAGTGACCACGCCCTTTTAATGGTGTTAAACTGAGTGGCCTCCTTAGTCTGCCAGTATCTCTATTTAAAGGGCTAGTCCCATCTCCCCAAAGCAAGTGTTTTTAAAGCCTCTTTTCCCATTGATAAATTGTCTCAGCAGAGACAGATTGAATTATTTATCTAGACTCTAAAAATCAGTATGGGCTATTCTCAACACGGCTGTGGTCCAATTTTAGAAAATGTATTTGTGGTGCAATAAATAACAATATTAATCCCAGACTCCTTTTATTGCTGTTTGATTCATTCATTCAACAGATATATAGAGGGCTCTGATTCTGACTGCTTGGCTTAAGTATTAAATCACGAACATGGCAAAATTTCCAGAGTGTAAACTCCTTGAAGGAAAGGATCACGTATTCTTGACCATCTGGATATCCAGGGAGCCTGGCTCACTGAATGGCTCATGAATGAAAGCATCCAGTCTTGTCTTCATGGGGACTGTGTTCCAATTGAGGATGCCAGTGAATATGGAAGGTACTATGATACTTCTCGGAAGCGTCAGGTCCCCATCCAGCTTTGAGGGAATTGGGGAAGATTTCCAGAAGGAAAGACTACCTAATGTGAAACCTGAAAGAAAAGGAGTCAAGATCAATGTATCTGTGTTGTACCCACTCACTCAGAGCACCTCTACCCTTATGCATATTATATTTAATATATATTTATCATAAAATTGTATCTATAATTTTATTTAGGGAGGTAGACAACTCAATATAAGACTTTAAAATGTCCTCTAAGTTCCAACAATTTGTGGGTCTATGATTTCAGTTCAATATTTCTGGCTGGAATAACATCAAGAAAGCCTTCTTTCTTGAAGACAGAGACAGAGGAGAAGAGAAAGGAAAAGCTAGACACTCAGATTCCCTCTGAGTTTTTGCATAGGTTGTCTCTGTAGGTAGATCAGAGGGGTTGCTGACTGCCAACAAATATGTTTCCACTTTGCTCACCCCCTTTGCCCCCTCACCCTTCTCAGCCCCTACATTCTGGCATCCGATTGTCCAAGAAACGGCAACCTTTTCCTGTCTTCCAATACAGAGCCCCCTCTTGGGGACACTTTCATGACATTTTTGGTTGGAGCAGCTTCTGATGCTTCCGTGTAGGAGGGAGTGAAAATTCTCTCCAGATTATTCCATTTGCCATGTGTGAGGAAGACTCCATTGCCAGAAATGGATTCACCAAGCAAATGACCCATGACTCAGTTCTAGAGTGGTCTCAGTCACAAAGTCTTTGTTGACCTTTTGGCCTAAAGAAGATTTGATTACATCCACCATGTCCGTTGTATATCTATCAGTGTGCTTACTAATAGTGCTTACTCTATCACACTTACTTTTAACCTATCCAATCTATGGCATTCGGGTATTTGATGAGCTCTATTATTCCTGCAGTCATTGAACTAATATTTATTGAACACCTACTGTGTGCTCAATGAGCACAATGGTCAATGGGACGGACACAGTAGTCCCTGTCCTAATGAATATTACATGCAGGAAGGGAAGACATTCAATTAGATACTTGATTGTAAAAAAGTGCAATGAGAAACAGAGAAGAGTGCTTGGATGATCATGTGCCATGGGGACCGCTAGCAAGGGCCCTGGCATATGTAGCAAGTCAGGGGGGGTCCCCACAAGTAGTGCTATGTAAGCTGAGGGCAATAAAATAAGGACAAAGACTGTGTCTCATCTGTCTTGTGTCTCTAGGGCCTGGTATGCCTGGCACACAAAAGTTTGTGTGAACCAGAATAAATGAAGAAGTCTGCTACTGAAGTATCTTCCTGCTCCTCTACCCCTCCCCATTGGTTCACTGGTTGCCTACAAGTCCTCACCATCCCTCTCTATTCTAAGGCAGCCTCCCAGCTGGCTCCGTCACCTCTGCTGCTGGACCCTCCCTCCAGCCTCTGCCACGATGAGAGCCTTAAATCACAAAATGGGTTATGTCATTCTTTTGCACAAATCCTCTCATGGCTCTCAGGGTAGACCCCACATTCTCTATCCTGCCTCATTGAGGCCTCTGTTTCCATAGCATAGATCTTCACGCAGATTCCTCAATTTGTCACACTCTTTCTCTCTGTTGTACATTTGCACCTGCTGTTCTCTTTGCCCCAGTGGCATTTCTGTTTTCCCTCATGTGGTGAACACACTAGCTTGCTTGCAGAGCCCACATGTGGAATGCTATCTTGGTTATGTGTCATAGGTAGGCTCTCGTCATGATTGTGTCATGATTGTTGATGAGCCTTGCATCCCCCAGTAGTTTGTGGGAGCCTTCTTCAAGATGGGAATGTTTTTATTAGCCGTTTTTTCCCTGGCATTTTTATCTGAAGTGCAATAGGGAGCCTATAATGTTTCTGAAAGGAAAGGGCATTTTCACTGCCTTCTAGAATATTCACTAGATGACACAAATTAATAGCCCTTTGTTTTCTAAAAGTGATAGCTAGTACTATAGGCAAATCTTATAGTTGTTTATTAAGTACTGAAAAAATTTTATGAGCAGCAGCAGAATGACTACATTTGGCTTTAGTTTATACTGTACATACTTACTTCAAAATGAAGTGAATATCTTAGCAATATCTGTGCCAGGGTCTCTTGCCTAGAGAAGATCTTCCAAGGAACTCTGAGGAACACCAAGACAAATGGACACATTTCAAGAGCATCTTACAGGCCTTCTTTTCCAGAAAAGCATCTGAAATAGATGGCTCTTGCCAAAGGCTTTATTTTCCAATAATTTGCTGGAAAACTGAAATAGGAACAAATCAGATTTTCTCCTTGAGAAGAGGACTCTGAGCCAATGGAAATAAGCAAGCCAGCTCCACCCTTGCTGGGTGAGGATGACACAGCCCAAGAGCGAAGATCACCTGCAAACCCTCCAATTAATTGGGGTATTTTCTTAATTGGTCATCAAGAAATGAAAGTATATATAGTACTCTACTTAGTATCACTGTGATCACTTTACAAGGTCGATTTATCATTGCCACTTGTACCTTCTGTGGAAGAATGCTTTACTGCTGAGCCTAGAGCTCTAATGAACTTGAACTTCACAATAGCTACAGGAAATTAAGCAGTGTCATCTCAGAAGACACCAGCCCATTCATCAAGTTAATACTAGGCTTCCATGAACAGGATGTTCTGGGGTTAGTGAATCTTTTGAAGCATGTGGTGACTCAACAAAAATATCTGATAATTTATATAATTGACCATGCATGATACCTGTTTGCCCAAAGATCCCAACAAGACAGCTAAGAAGTGTTGTTTTGTTTCTGATTTCAAATCCCATCTGGCTGCATCAAAGTGTTATTTGTAAAGAGAATTGCTGCCTATTTCAAATGGTGATTCAAAAGGGTTTTCAAAATAAAATTGGAAAGAAAGAAATAAGGCTTATTTGATGTTAAAGAGCCAAATTTTACCTTATCATATTGTCTCTCCTTATAGAGATTCAAACACTTAAACACTTAGAATCTTGAATACTGGAGTGATCATTTCCATCAAATTCCAAGAATTTTATCCAGTCCAATTCTGCTAGTGATAATGTTAATAATATATTTTTTAAAAGTTCCAAGCATGAATTATTTGCAACACAAGTTTGATGGTAATAGCATGCATCATACATTAGTTCTTAGCTGAATAATGCACGGCTTGTGCAATATGGGTCGATAGAATTTGGATTTCTCCAAATCATTTCCCTCTGCTCTCTCATAGGGAAGACACTCCTGTGAGGTTAGTCCTGCTGTGATAGCAGGCAAGCTCAGTTACGTTGCTTGATGTCAAAGGAAGAGCAATGCCTCATTTCAGGATTATGCACTCTGTGTCCAAGATACTACCTCAGTGCTCCAGAAAACAGTTATTAATTAATTGATGAGGATTTATTTTCCAGACACATTGCTAGAACATGTGCTCCAATTGCTGCATGAGCAGGGCAAGTTCAAGTGGAAAGAGGACATAAGATAGCAGCATATTCTTTGACCAAACAAAAACAAATCAAAAGTGCACCAGGATAGTAAAGCTGAGAAGGTTGCCCTTGTAAAACACATCTGTAGTTCCCCCAGATGGTCAGGTCTTTTCTGCCCCTTACTTTCCACCTCTTCTGTGTCCACTTCCTGATTCATCTCTGCATCATCTTTCTCTTGATCTACATTCAAAAACTGTTCTCCCAGGTTCTCATCAGATTTTTCCATTGCTAAATGCCCAGTGCCTACAATATTGCCTGATACATATTAGATATTCAGTAATTGTTGAATGACCTGAATGTATACTTAGGATTGGATAAAAGGCCCTACAGAATGATAATATGTATCTCCCTCCTGCATGTGTTGATTCTGATAACATGCATTTTCCCAAAGAGGGTTGGGCTGGTTCAGTTAGGCACTGCTGCCTTATCTGCACAGAGCTCTCACATCAGGCTACTCCACAGATCCTCTAGTGTCATCCATCGCTTGTCCATCTTTGGATGTGAGACTCTTGTCTAATCATCTATGGCCTGATGAGTGAGGCACAAGGCATCAAATGACAGCCTCTGCCTAAGGACCAATCTTGTGTCTTGTGTGGTTTTTTTTTTTTAATTTATTCATTAGAGACACACAGAGAAATTGAGAGAGAGGGGGAGAGAGAGAGGCAGAAACACAGGCAGAGGGAGAAGCAGGCTCCATGCAGGGAGCCTGACGTGGGACTCGATCCTGGGTCTCCAGGGTCACACCCTGGGCCGAAGGCAGGTGCTAAACCACTGAGCCACCCAGGGATCCCCTTGTGTGGTTATTTATAGGCATAGCAAACATTCAGGTGTTCTGGACACCTCTTTGGTACATCAACAAATATGTATAATCATCTGTTTTGTGCTCAACCTTGTGCTAGTTTCTATAGACATCAACAGAATAGAATGAATGGTTAAAGATGTCTCCTAAGCAAGAAGGAAGGATTAGAGTGGGGCCCATGGAAACCTCTAGGAGTGATGGGTATGCTCATTATCTTGATTGTGGTCATGACTTGATAGGTATATACAAATATCAAGGCATTAAACTATATTATTTAAATGTATACAGTTTATTGCATATCAATTATATCTCAATAAAGCTGTTAAAAATGAAGTAAAAAGATGTCCTCCAGAATGGTGAGACAATTGTTTCTAAGGTGTGGCCATTCCTCAGAATCCCTGGTGGTGGTGGGGATATTCTTACAACCTCCCAATCCACAGTGTTTGTCTGAAAGTTAGATGAAAAAGATACTGATCTGAAGTAATTATAACTGAGTCATAAGGACAGGCCAAATTAAACACATGCTATTTAATGTGAAACAACTTCTTTGTGACTGGAAAGCTCATGGCACATGTATGTGATTATAGACAAATGACTTCACAGGACAGTACATAGCCAAGAAGGAGGACATTTCACTGACAGTAAATTCAACAGTGCACTGTGATTGTCAAAAAGGAACAATCAAAAAGTATGATTTTAGGGTGTGTTATCTAGAAGAAGGAAGGAGATAGTTTTGTTCTCCTTCTGTGTTCTCTACACTGCTGGAATATTTTTGTTTTTGGTGGAGCACATATTGATAGGGATATTTGGGTGGGATTTTTAGAGGACACAAGTCAGGATGATGAAAAGAGTAAAGGTAGTATAGCACAATGAAGAGTAGAAGGAGCTAAAATGTCTAGCCTAGAGAGCACCTTCAGTTATTTGCCAACTACTGGGGGAATGAAATTTGGTAGTTGCTGGGCATTCTCCAAACATGGAGCAAAAGCCTTGAATCTGTGAGTCTGCAGAGCAAGCCGGTGAGGAGACATGGGCTCACTACATTCACCAATTTTTTTCCGGCTCTCCACCTTGGAGAGACATGGAAGGATTGCACTTCAAAATCAGGCATAGCCATGTAACTTTCTCTGGCCACTGATGTGTGAATGCAAATGATATATATGATTTCTGGGTGGAAGCATATACCAGCTGGGTCAGACCCATCAGATCCATGAGCTGGGTTACTGAATGAAGACAGGATAGGTCAAACCCTATCCCTAGCTAGACAGCAGGCCATATCTCACACATGCCCACACAGCCACAGGAAAAATGAAACCTTAGTTATCTAAAGCTACTGAGATTTGGGAGCTGTTTGTTACTGTAGCAAGACAAAGCTCACCCTGACTAATACAGATAGTAATTTGTATCTTGGTATTTCCAATGAGGAATAATCCTATCTTCAGTCAGTGGTGGATCTGTGATGAGAATTCTAATAAGGCTGGCTCCAATTCACACACACTTCATGGCACACAGAGGGGTTAAATCTAAAGTGCAACCTTTGGGCAGAAGAAGGAACAAAACTAGGAGGTAAAATTTCAGCTCAACATAAAGACATCACAGCCCTAGTCAGTTGACAATAGAAGAGACTGCAGGGAGGTTTCTGCTCCCCATCTCCAAAAGTGTGGAAGCAGAAGCTTATCAACTGCTTTTCTAGGATGTGGCAGGAGGCCTGGAAAGTTGTTTGGGCTGAAAGACTTGTTAGTTTCCTTCTAGTCCAGATGTCCTAGGAGTCTGCACCTTTTAAGCAGTAGATATGCCTGGAAGGTGCTTCATAAACACTAGCTGACTGCATAAAGCATTCTCCACCAGGGAGGGACAGACACAGCTCCTTCTCAGCAGCTAGGTAACTGGTAAATTAAATCAATGTTGATGGCCCATATACCCCACCTAAGTTTGGCAGAGCCTCTTCGAGTCCTCAAATATTAATTGCAGAAAATAATTTGTCTGCTCCAGGTAGTAATACTGCCTACAGCTGCAGGTCAATCTTTATTCTCTAAGATCTCCCGAAAGCAAAATACATTTTTATATTTCTATTTCATCCATGACTCCCCCACCCCCATCCACCATCTCCACCCCAGCCCAGGTTAATAAACACCAGTGTTTTGTTGTGACCAGCAATTCTTTCTGCATTTTCAATTCCATTTTCCTTTGGTGGGATACTGAGACCCGCGCTCCCCGAGCCTGAAACTCGAAGCCACATAAATCATAGAGCAAGGAGATTTTTATGCAAAATAAAGCACTTTCCATGCTTTTTCCCTTGCAATGATTACATGATTTTCCCCTGAAACTGAACAATATATGTTTCATAAATAGATCCCTCTCTCTGTAAGCAAACCTTGGAAATGGATTATTTGTTTGGTTTGCATTTTGTCTTTCAGGGTTGCAGCTACGAGAAGCCAGTTCTCATAGGCTCACCACAAAGAGGAGGGATTGAGAGGGCTGAGAGTCATCATGGAGACTGTCCTATGCACTGGGGCTTGCTCACTCCAAGCGGCACATTGCCTGTTAGAACCCAGATCATGAGATACTCAGAAAGCCTTGAAAAGAGTTCATTTCTAATCTCAGAGGGGGTGGTTCTCAAGTTATCAGTGAGGGGGAGAAAAAAAGAAAAGAATGGTAAAAAAAAAAAAGGATGTATTTTAACATCTGAAAGTTTGTAGTCTTTCCAAGCAGATGTTTATTTTTAGTAACCCCATGTCACTTCTGAAAAAGAAAGTTCAGTATTTGAGAGAAGTTATCATTCCCTGCTAAAGGTACCAAACTGTAGAAGTCCACAGCATTCTTTACAGGGTGACACATGTTAGGTACACAGTCAGCTGAAAAAAAAAAAAAAAAAGACGACAGTGATCACTTTGAGAGAAAGGGCACATTTAATACAAGGATTATGAGTGCTCAGTTTTGAGATACCCTGAAAAGAGTTACCCCTCATTTCACAGAGAACGCCCCTAGGACAGGATGCCAGCTGCCATAGAAGTGGGGATGGTGTTGAGGTCTCCTGGATCTCTGACTTAACATGTCCAGAGGCCACGTGAGAACCAGGGCTCCCTGCCCAGCTTGACTAAAGAGACCAAGTCATTTGATTCCCAGGACAAAGGGGCCTCATCAGAGTGGACACGGCCCAGCAGGGAAATCCTGACATCACACAAAATAGAGACAACCTCATTATTCTGGAATGTGAGGGGTTTAAGGGAGAGCAGAGTTGAAAAGTGCCTTTGTGCCTTACCTAAATCTGAACGAAGCCCATGAGTTTTCAAGTATCATTGAGGAAACAGTAAATAATTTCATCACCTACAGGACACGAAACATTTGACGCGGATTGTGGATTTGTCCGGCTCAAATTAGCCTTCTGTCTCTTAAGGCCACAATACAGCCTAGTGGCTTCAGAACAGGGGCCCCTGGTGTCAGACTGCCTGTTCAGATATTACTACTAGTCACCCAGAGATGGCTTTGCACAAGAACTTTTCTGAACGCCCTTCACTCATCTGTAAAATGGGATGCAAATGAATTATTGTCAGGGTTTGTGCAATTCCTGGCATAGACTAAGCGATGTTATAATCATTATGATCGCACCACCATCCTCATTATGAGGAAAGATTTCCTAAATATCTCGACTGGCTACCCCGTTGCTGCTCTAATGATCCTGATATGAAAATCCATATGCATTTAAAAATACAAAGATCCTAAACATTGTGATAAAAAATGCCAGGGTGTTGAAAGCCTAAGTTCTTTACATTCAAATGCATCAGTGCATGTGCTAAAACTGAACTGAATCTTGGTTTCTA
This sequence comes from Canis lupus dingo, assembly GCF_003254725.2. Classification (NCBI taxonomy): domain Eukaryota; kingdom Metazoa; phylum Chordata; class Mammalia; order Carnivora; family Canidae; genus Canis; species Canis lupus. The sequence continues at coordinate 71,926,291 of NC_064247.1, forward strand.
CATTAATAAATAATTAGAATGCCTGGTATCAGGTAGGCTGTAAAATAAGCGGGGCTATATATGTAAACGGCCAATGCAATCGCTGGCACACAGCATGGCCAGCGTGGTCCTGCTTCCCTGCCCAGCCTTTTCATGAACTCATATTCAGGATCTGTCACTTGACAGCCTTTGATAGTGTGGGGAGGGGGTCCAGGAGCAACACACCCTACCCAGTTGTTCCTGAGAAGGACACCCCTGGAGTAGGGGCCTAACGCTGATATCTCTACTCTCGAAAGCTTCACGCCTTGCTGCGGCTGCCTCTGAACACAGCGTTGAGGCCTCTTTCCCTTCATCTTTTGGAGTAAAGGCTTTTAGGAGCAGCTAAAGGGCTTACGCCTTTCTCTCACCCCCATCATACAAAACCAAGCAATGTGTACACATGCACGGGAAACATTCATTAGGTGCTCATTGGAGGAGTGAATAATAGAACACTGCCTTCCCCTGTTGTTGAACATAGCAAGCTATATTATACTTACTGATTTAATGTCATGTCTTTCCAGGCAGCACCTATATGCTGATTTTACTTGGTGTCATATCCCCAGGCTAACCACAGGGTCTGGCACTCCCTGGGTGCTTAAGAAATGTTTGTTTTGTGAATGAATGAAGGAATGAATAAATGAGTAAACCATGGAGTGGCTCAATGAATATTTAATATTTAGGCTAAATAAAACATTTGCCATCTGATGACTTGGGTAAGTTGGGATATATTTATCAGCTCATTAAGTATATGGCAAAGAATCAGTCATTGAACTTGTCTCTTTGTAAAATATGATTTGGGGCCTGTAATAAACCCAGAATTATGCATGCATGAAATAAAACTTTGGTTGTAGGCTTTCCATAACGAATCTGTTCGTCTATGTTCCATCCTGATTTGAAGATCTTTTTCTTTAAAGTCTGTTGTCTTTCCTATCTTCTCATCTCACCCCCCTTCAAGAACGGGCCTGTAAATACCAGCAGACTTTGTTGTCGATGTTTTCTGGGGTTTAAAAAAAAAAAAGGCATTAAATGGCATGTGATTTATTTCATAGACAATTCAGACTTTCTTTTATAGCGTGGAAAAAAGCATAAGGGACACATCAGAAATAAATGTCTGAACACTACTAAGTACTGGCAAGGATGTCAAAAGAGCTCTCACACACTGATGGTGAGGTTATGTGATAGCAAAGCTACTTTGGAAATCTGTTTGCAGTTTCTACTAAAACTAAAAGCATATATCTACCCTGTAATCCAGGAACTATATTCCTAGGAATATTACCCACTAAAAATGGAAGCATATGTCCAAAACAGACATACACGGGATGTTTCTAGATGTACTTCCCTTAGTGAGAAGATAAATAGATGTGTTTTCTCCATTTGACGGGATACTATATAGCAGTTAAAAAGAACATATTGTTGGTACAACAGTACCATCCATTTCAAATTAGTCTGAAAGATTCTCATCGATAATTTAGTGCATGAGACGAAGCAGACACAAAAGAGTACATACTGTATAATTCCAGTTACAGAAAGATGAAAAATAGGCAAAACTAATCAATGATGGTACAAGTGTGAAGAATGAATGGAGGAAGACTATACTTAGGAGAGACATGGGGGAGCCTTCTGGAGATCTGGAGATGCTTCTTGTCTGGTTCCCAGTGGTGATTGCATAAGGAGTACATGTCATCAAGCTGTGGACATAAGATTAGTGCACTTTACATACTTTGCTGTATGTGTATTATTCTTCACTTAAAAAATTTAAGTGGCAACAAATGTCAGGATTCTCTAACTATTTATTTATACTACTTATTTACTCCTTTTTAAAAAAATTTATCCCTCTTTATTCATTGGCACCATCTTCTTATTTCTTTAAAATATCATAAATATCTTTTGGTGGGTTTTCGAGGTATTATATTAGTAAAGTCAACTACTCTGATATTTGTCATGTGGAACTCTCAGCTATGAGGACAGTTTCTAAGACTCATAGAGCAGTATGAGCTTGAACTCAGGAGCCGTGAGAACTGGCTTTGCTCTGTACTAGCTGTGTGACATTGTTGGGCACATATCTTAACCTCTTTGAGTTTCAATCTATTTACCCAGGAAGCAGGAATAATATTGGGGTGACCTCATAGGGATCGAATGAGAAAATATACGTGGGTAGCTCAGTGCTTGGCACAGCATAAAAGGTGACTAGTCATCACATTAGTAGTATTAGAAATAGTGGTTGTAACAGTATGAAGAGCAATCACAAAGGTAGTAATAGTATAACTAGAGTCACATTGGCCTTTCCAAACCAGAACTTAGATTGCTGGGTTTTGAGGGGAAGGCATCAAGGAGGGGGAGGGAGGGGGGAAATCTGAGTGCTGTGAGTAGTAATGATACTGTGGCCATATCCACATCAGAATGGAAACCTCTGAGCTTGGCTTGGAAAATGGAGAACACAGCCTGCAAGACATTTGTTCCTGGATCTGGAATACCCCATACTTAAGGCAGGACATTTATCCATGTTCCTGGTGTCACCAGAGCCCAAAGTAAAGCCAGATGTGCCATGCCCCAGTCTGAACCCCAGTCTGTGGTTCAGTGGGCAGATGGATCACATAATTCTCTGTAATGATTCTCCCTCAGCGGGCTGCCACAGGACAGTGCGTGATTACTGTGTAAAAAAGGAAACCAGGGGTTAAACCTTGGTGGAATCCGTGTCTGGTTAGATCATTTACATTCATAATTGCTTTCCGTCACCACAGTGGAGTGTGTCTGGTTGTTCATAATGGGAAAAGTGATTTGCTGTGGTGTGCACATGGAGAAGGCCGTGTGACTCAGAGGTCCAGGCCCGGCTCCGGGAACCAGTGTGGCTGAGCCCCTGCTTGGACTGATTTAGTCTGAGATGTTACCACTCTTCCTGGCAAAGCCTTTAACATTCAGAGACGAGAAGGGCCGTGAATTCAATCAGAACATAAAAGATAGGTTGATAATTCTCACAGCAAGTCTTGCCATTGTCAACAGTAATGGAAGCTGTCAAATGTTTAGCCTCCACTATGAGCTAAGCACTTTATGACCTCACACCTAGTCTGACTGTCTAGACATGATCATCCCCATTTTAGAGAGGAAGAAAAGAAGGCTTATAGGATTGAAGTCAACCTTCTAAGTGACAGAGCCCCAAATCCCATTCTTTCATGCCTGACTCCCAAGTCAGGGCTTCCCCAGTGGAACCTGGTAGAGTATTTTAGAGTCTGACTTTTGGTTGGCTAGGACTGGGCTCTACACTCAGGCCCTCCTCAAGAATGATCTGATTGCTCTCCTCAGAGGGCTGTGTCTGGATCAAACCAGGGATTCTCCTTGCCAGTTCCCAATCCCCAGCCCAAATATTATATCCATTTGAGAAGGGTTTTAAGTCCATAGTGGCCCTTCTTTGTCCAAGGAAGCTGACTGCATGAGGAGTAATCTGCAGGAAAACTTGGAGTCAGAATAATTCAATTTTCTCAGGTTGAGTCTCACATATACTTTCAGATTCCTGGAAGACCCTACGATGAAAAGAAAAGACCACCAAAATGTGGATACACATTCCAGTTCACTGGAGTGCCATATTGGTTGTAGCTTGAGGACAAAGGCCAATAAATGAGAGTAGCTACTATTGGCTCTCATGCTTAACATACAGGGCATATTCAATGAACTACAGTAGTTGTTTTTATTCTCATTCTGTAAAAGATGAGCATTAGTGTTCATGTCTGATAGATGAACTGAGAGACTTCTTATAAGGATTCAGCTTCCAAACAATACTATAACCCTCAAAGGAATCCCACATGCCATTGTTTTGCACGAAGAGGCAATTGTACCATTGCCTCTTCAATGTTGTCTTAGACCAAGTAGAAGCCCAATTTTCCCATAGAATCTGGGCGGGTGGGGGCGGGGGGGCAATGTGTCTTCTGCCCAGAGGATGGAATGAAGCTCTTAATAATAGAATAGAAAACTGGAAAAAAAGAGATCAGGGCATATGCTTTTTCTTATGAGAAGCTAACACCTCTCCTGCAGTGGAATTGATTTTTGCCTGCCTGCTCTGAGGCTGCCAGGAGCCATTGTGCCTGCCTGATGCCAGGGTGTTCTCCACCAAACCATCTCCAGGTGAATCAGAAGTGCACTTACACAATAAATTGTTTGTATGGGGTGCTGTGGTTGCCTGGAGTTGTGGCAACCGTGCATTGGGAGACACTTGAAGCAGAACGAATGGCAAGCATGGGTGTGTTGCAGTCACATCTCCCAGATTTACATCTGCTTAGAATATTTTTAACTCAACACATTTCTTGTTACTGAAACTGAGCCGGAGCTGTCACTTATAATTCCAGATAGAGCCAGGCCTGACTCTGTTTCCTATTTTCCAGCAGCCAAAGGCCCACACTTCAGGACTCATTTGAGTGATTATGGAAAAGATGAAGTCGTTGTAGATTTCATCACTGGCAAGGCCTGCCATGTCTTGTAAGTGACTTGATATTTACACAGATCAGGCTTTGAAAATAATGAACTCCCAGGAAATATATAGTGGACACACTTCACTAAGTCACAAAGAAGGAAATGCTTGATATAAGGGAAGAGGCTAAGGTAGTTTTTCCCAAACTGTGCTGTGAAACCTTCCATGAATATTATCTGTTACCAAATCATGGATGCATATTATTGCCCCATCTTAGAGGCTCCTAAAGTACATCAGCAAACAAAAGCTTTTGAAGTTGCAAAGCCTTCATCTCAGGGTTTTCTGGAAGTCTTTGCTCATGGAAACTTTTTTTTTCCCACAAGGGGCACCTATTACCTAGAATGCCTTCTAGGAAATAACCAGCCAACAAAACAGCATCCACTGTTGCAGAGGCCCGGGAGCACTTTTCCTCTTGATCTGCAAGTCCTCAGAGATATCTCCCAAATAGAAGTCCTGCTAAGTCGATTTAGCTGGCCATAATTATTTCACGCTACTCAGATTTTCAGAGAAGGAGCTGAGAGGCTGGAGTAAAATCACCCTCAAAAATACAAAAGAAGTTTTGGACGTTTTTGTCATGGTTCTCTCTCTTGGTCTATTTGAGCTGCTAAAACAGAATACCATGGACCAAGTGGCTTAACCAACAAACATTTATTTCTACAGTTCTGGAGTCTGGGAAGTCCAAGATCAAAGTCCCAGCAGATTTGTTGGTTCATATGGCCATCTGCTTGCTGTGTCCTCACATGGCAAATGGGCTGCGGGAGCTCTCCGAGGTGTCCTCTTCCAGGGCACTGATCCTATTCCTGAGGTCTGCTCCCTCATGCCTGATTGCCTCCCAGAGGCCCCACCACCGAATACCATCACCTGGGGGATTAGGTTTCACATATGAATTTTAGGGGAACACACACATTCAGTCCATAACACTATCTAAGTTAATATCTCAGAAAGTAAGTCAAAAGTCCAGGAGGAAGACCAATCATGACCTTGATACAGTTGTAGGCAGGACCTTGGTCCCTGACCTGAGTCATTAGAATAAAGTCTAAATCCCTCTTTCTTATTAGCAATGGTGTGATGCTCGGCAACTCTCTTTGCTTCCTACAGCCTCACAATCTTGATCTTCTTTAAAGTGAGGACAACATAATAATAACAGTAGCATCAGCCTGTGTGATAAATGAGATAAAGGATAAATTTATCATGAGGATAAATGAGACTAGAAGTGTAAACCCTGGACCTGTTAGAAGCCTTGGATAAATGTTGGCCATTAGAACTATTTGCTATTTTTCTGATTCTCTTGCCTTCTCATGGCAATGAACACTGAAGCCCTTAGACAGTGAAATTATTTTATTCCAAGGCAATGAATATAGAGGCCTCCTGACTGAGGGGAATAGGGACCCTGAGATGTGGAGTCGGTGGCGGCTGCCCTGGAGAGGAGAGAAAGTAGGCCAAGGGGCTGGGACTTGTGCCAGACAGAGAAAGAAGAGCACAGAAGCAGCCCTGAGGCCTAACAGTCACATACAAAAGGAAGGGACCTGATGGCCGCCAAAACAAACTTGTAAAACATTGCAGCAAAATGCCACTGAGCTACCTACAAAATGCTGGCCATACCTTCAGGGAAAAGTAGAAACAGCTATGCAATTTGGTTGCTTCATTTTTCTCTTGCATGTCTAGTTTAGTTGTGTGAGTTTTTTTTTTTTTTTTTTAACAGAACTTTGCTATTATCTGGGCCTACAAGTTTTTCAAGGATGGGCAGGCCTCTCTACATTACTTAATGTTACACAAAGCATGGCATACAGGTCTGAAAAAAATGGGTACTCGCCACCTACCAGGAGCCTGCAAGGGTGTCTATGGGGCAGTGGGTGACAAAGTCAGGGCTGGACTCATACATTAGCTTCCCATGGCTGCCATGACAAATTACCACAAAGAGGGGGCCTTATTACAAGAGCTGGAATTAAAGTGTCAGCTGGCAGTGCTGCCTCGGAAGGCTCTAGGGGAGGGTACTTCCTTGCCCCTTCCAGCTTCTGGTGCTGCTGGCATCTTTTGGCTTGTGGCCTCATATAACTTCAATCTCCACCCCCATCATTACATGACCTCCTCCCTGTGTGTGTGTCCTCTGTGTCCTCTCTTCTAAGGACACTTCCATTGGATATACTGCCCATTCGTAGAGAGTATGATTTCATCTCAAGACCCTAAATGAGTTACATCTGCAAAGACCCCGTTTTCAAATAAGGTCATAGTCTGAGGTTCCAAGTGGACATGAATTTGGGGGGCGGGGAATCCATATTCAGCACACTCCCACTTAGAAGCATGAGGCAGAAGTAATGAGGGGTGTGGTAATGGGCCGAGGGAGGACTGGTCACTCAGTAGGAAAAGGAGTATTGAATTAGTAAGTGGAGTACTTTATGCTCACTGTGTCCATGTGTCCTCTCACTGGATGCTCATGATAATCACGCTGGGTGAGTGCCACTGCTACACCTGCTCTGTGGGGGAGAGGGAATGAGGGCTCGGCCATGCTGTGGGACTTCCCGTGCTCACACATCTAATTAGTGGCAGTCAGCTCTTGAGCACAGGTCCGCGTGCCTTTGACACCCATGCTCTGAGACTTTGTGGAAGATAAAAGCCATACACCACAGTTCTTTGGGGCCTGTTACAACTCACCCAGAAGACCGATGCTAAATATTTGACCAACTTTTGGTTAACTGTGTAAGACTGTGTAATGCTCACCTACAAAGCATTTTCTTTACACTGCTCAAGAGCTCATGCTCCCCCTTCCCCTTTCACCCTGCACTATCTCCAGCAAACATTTCCTCTACATTCCCCGTAGGCCTGACATTAAATTTATCATTTCCAGATCATTCTCTAATTGGAGATGAGCCCCTGAAAGTCTATGTGAGTAGCACCATGGCCAAAAAAAAAGGCAAGCAAACAAACAAAGAAGTGAATATGCTGTTTGGGGACAGGCCATCTGGGTGCCCGGCTTGGGGCTGTCACTGAAGTGTCATGCAAATTCTTTCAGGTTTCCGGGTCTCCACGTCCTCAGGTGAAAAACAGGGGCTTAGAGGAGAGTTTTCCTGAGGTCTGGCCCAGCTTCAACCTGCTTCTGCTCCCCACTCTCCCACAGCTGTGGTATCTGACAGGAAGCAGTCTGGTGTCTCAGAATGAAAACTGGCTCCCATTTCTGTCTGGCCCTTCTGGCCACAGGCCTTTCTTCTTTGCTTTTTCTCATCCCTGAAGACATCTCAGTATCCAAAGAAATTCATTATCACTGTGATGGAGAACTTTGCTTTTCAGTAGGATATTGACTTTCTCTATATTTTAGGTGATTCTGTATTATGATGTAAGCATCCCCACTGTTCCACCCTTCACCTGCCTGGCCTTACCCAGACCTCAACCAGAGGCAGGAGCCAGAGATGGAATAGACTACCGGGAACAGTCTCAGCCTTGGTCAGGATAATTTAGTGCACAATTAATTCTATTCCAGATATCATACTAAGACTTTAATCTACTTGCGGCTCCCCAACCTGAGCTCATGTGCAGGTCTCTGAGCTGCTGTGAAGGAACAATATCACATGTGTTCTTGGACCAACCTCAGTGCCCCCTGATGGCTGACAAGTGATTCTTCTGGCAACCACCACATGCTGCCTCATCTCTGCATTGGACTTTCTGTTTTATTTTTAGTTGAAAAATGAATTGTTACACTCATCCTCTCACCATCTCCCAAGGATTTGCTGCTCCTCGATCATTAGGAGTTGGTAGATTGTCCACTCTGTACACAGAATTGTCCTGGGCACTCTAGAATAAGCAGAGTGAGTTAGTAGAAAAGAGAGAGGGACCCTGTGAAGGCAAAGGTAAAGGTGAAAGGCAGTCACTATAGTTGCTCTTGCCGTGCACTTCACCACCCTCCTAGTGAGTCTTAGTGGGAAGGTAGGGGCTGGGTGAGTAAGCCATCTTTTGATATTTGCTTAGAAAACAAAATGGGGAAAAGGAAGCAGGTAAAAGTAGCTTAGCCTTCCTGATGACCCTTTGGCCTGAGTATTCTCTGCCATTTCGTGAACCGAAGCATGAGGGGCCAGGTGTGACTAGAACTCTCCTTGACCTAAAGAAGAATGCATTGAAAGAAGACAGTTTGTCCTGCCAATGACAGAGTCATAACTATCCACTGATGTACTGATCCGTCTATCCAAAATACCTATTGAGCATCTACTATATGGTATGTCATATACTAGACTCTGAGGCCATTATATGGGTCAATAATCCACAAATATTTTCTGTAAAAGCCTGGAAAATGAGTATTTTAGACTGTGGGCCATACGATCTCTGTCACAACTACTCAACTTTGTCATTGTAGTGCAAAAGATGCCACAGATGAAGGTGACTGTGCCAATAAAACTTTATAAATACATATAGCAAACTGCGTTTGTCCATGGACTATAATTTGTAATCCCTGATGTACTTGAGTAAGCTAGAGCCCATATTAATTGGGGAAGGCATCATATTTTCTTGTCATCATTTGTTTTATGCCTAGCTAGATAGAAAACATAGGGAGTTGAGAAGCAGGAAGAGCTGAGATAATTTCTCAAAAGAGGAGATACTTCAGCTGAGTTTTGAAGAATGAATAATAAATCACCGGGCTAGGGAAATGATACATTTCTGATACAAAAAATGAATGGCATTATGTGAGGTTCTAGATGGGGAAAGAGCATGACCTCTTCTAGAAGCCAGAAGAAGCTCTTGGTGCACTTGGGAAAATGGCAGAAAGGAAAGAGGTATTTCTGTAGCAAGTGCATTTCTGTAATGAGGCTGATGAAGTCTTGTTTTAGTCTGTTGTGTCAAAAAGGATAGAACCATCCTAAGACCAGGGGCAGGAAGCCCATGACTCCAGCTACCACGGCAACAGTCTCAGCCTTGATCGTGATAATTTGATGCACAGTTAATTTGATTGCTGATATCATTTAAGACTTTAATCCATTTTTAACATTCAATCCCTTTAAGAACACTATAAAGATAGCATTATCAGACCCATTTTACAAGTAAGGAAACTTAAGCCCATATTGATTATATAATTCATGAAAATTCACATAGGTCTTCAGTGGTAGGAGTTTGGATTGAAGTCTGAGTGACTTCAAAGTCTATGCCCTTATGCACTAGTTCAGCTATTTTAAAACTTAAATATGCATAATAAAAACTTGGGGAGGGTCTATTAAATGCAAATTCTTAGACCTGCTCCCAGAAGGTTTGGATTCACTGGTGTGGAGCAGGGCCTGGGACTTTGCTAAAATGCACACTAAAAGCAAACACTTCAGGTGACCTCGGTGTAAGTGGTTCTTGCGAACTACACTCCATACAACAAGTTACTCTATACCCTAAGCTTATATGCAAAATAGGGTGGCCAACTGTCTAGGTTTGCACATAGAGAGTCCCTCACCCCAGGAACTTGAGTCAGCTGATGAGCCTACAAGCCTCACTCAATCCACATCTATCATTCCGAGCTTGATGCCTGGCACGTGGCTGATCCTTGAAAAATATTTGAGGAGTGAATGAATGAATACAGCTTACAGAGGAAGCCCAGGGTTGATTGGCAAGGCTTTCCTGCAGCAGGGAATGTGAGGAAATCATCAAGAGCTAACTCAGAGGGACAGCTTCTTCTGCTCCCCTGAGGAGTTAGTCACAGCCCCGGAAAAAGTGATGCCTCATCATGTTCCCATTTGTGCTTACGTGTTCAGGCGACGCTTGTCCTTAATGCAAGAAGAAAGGAGAAGGCAGGAATAAATCTTTTCTGTCATGGCTACTCTTTCTGCCTTTCTATTGCCCTCCCCCAGACTCACAACCATCCCCTTCCCCTTCTGCAGCAAGACCTATCCACTGGGCAGCGGGGACTGTAGGAGGGACCCTGATGGTGAAAGACCACATCCTGTCATCTTGTCCAAGGCCTGTTTCCCTTCTGTTGATGATACTCCTTGGCAAGTCAATGACACTCTTAGGACTTGAGAAATAGCATGTAAAGTAGGGGGCCAGTGACTCCCTTTCCTGGTTATCTCACCGGGTTGGCATGAGATGCTTACATGTGGACAGGGCTATGTGGACAGCGGAGCCAGCAAGGCTCAGATAATAAAATATATTTTTACCGTAAATATCTGTTTATTCATCACCTACCTACTCAATGGGTGTATTTTTTTAAAAGATTTTATTTATTCATTCATGAGAGACACAGAGAAAGAGAGGCAGAGACACAGGCAGAGGGAAAAGCAGACTCCCTGTAGGGAGCCTGATGCAGAACTCGATTCCAGGACCCCTGGGATCATGACCTGCGTCAAAGGCAGGCAGTCAACCACTGAGCCACCCGGGGCCCTCAGTGGGTGTTTTGATGCTCCTGTTCAGAGGTAAGGATGGCCACAGGCTTTGGGGATCTCACTAGTTTAGAACTTCAGGTGTGTAGGGGAGTCAGGCATGTAATGAATAATCACATTCACAAGATATATGTACAATCATCATAGTCATGTGAGACCTTACAAAGAAAAGAAGAGGGCTTTGTCAGACCCCATAACATGGGGACCTGGCCCAGTCTTGGGGTTCATGAAAGGTTCTCCTGAAGAAATAGCACTTAGGGTGAGGTCCAAGGCTTTAGTCCGGGTTAGCCAGATGAAAAAAGGGAAGAATGGCATTCTAAAAGAAGGGAACAGCGTGTGCAAATACATGTTTACGAGGGGCAGCAACACTTTCTACCATAACCTTTCTTTGCTTCCTTTTCTTACTTTCCTCCCTTCTTCCCCCTTTTTCTCTCCTTTTCCCCTTCTCCTTCTAATACTGTTCTTGTTTTCCTTCTGATGTGGTTACTATGTATCAATCTTTGCCCTGTCCTTATCAACTAGATATCATTCCCCAGGCTACAAATGGGCTCCCAAATCATTAAATGCTGTATGCTTTCCTTCCAAACCTCCATCTCTGTATGCCCAGACATGAATGTGGGGGTTCGTTGGTGCAAAAAGAAAATATAAAGCCCTGAGCAGCTCCTCACTATGTTGCAGATGTCTCTCTCAAGAACAGGATGTCTGGCCCCGCCCTTGCACCAGGTCCCAAGCCCTCTCTGGGCTCCTGGTGGGCCCTGGGGTCTTGAGGAGGGCAATGCAGCCACCGTGCAACTGGCTCAGCTTGCACATTTGGCAATGAGTTTGGAAGACATATCTCTGGGAGGAGAAACAAGTGGCATCTTTGGGGAGAAACAGAACTCTCTTTTCATGTAGTTCGCTCTGATTTGTGCTACATTAAAATAAACCTTCCGAGTCAGCTTCTGGTGCGAGCCCTAGGACTCTTCTAAATGTATTGTTTTCACAAAGACGTTTTCATTGTTAATCAACGGGCGCCATGGATTTGACGCTCTGGTATTGGAGTACAGGTTTTGCAGCTATTTATTTACTGAGAGGGAAACAGAACAGTGGTTCCATTTGCCACTCCTGAATTTATTGTCAGTCCTTCTGTGTGGTGTAAAATTTGTCCTCGTCTTCAACAGCCCTCAGAAATAAGCATTCCAAATATATTCGCCTACTGTACAAAGATGTGCTGATGCCACTCCTTGCAATTTTGCAAGAGAGGATGGGAAATACTAGATCTAAGTGGTAGGAAATGATTCTTGGGAAGAATACAAAAAAAAAAAAAAAAAAAAAAAACCACCCTGGGGCCTTTGTAAAACCTGGGAAATGCCAGGAATCACAAAGGTGCCACTGGCATGGCCCACTCCCTAGGGCCTGAGTTAATCACTGCAGACATCAGGGAGCCCGGAGGGAGGGCTTCCCAAGACTACGACAGCAGTGAACCGTAATAGGACACACATCTCTACAGGATAATCACAACTAATGGTCAACCTGTAGGCCCACCACATTGTGTATTCACACCTACCACCTGGCAGCTCATGCCCTTCTCTCTCCTCTGCCAAAGTAAAGGGAAATGTCTGGATGTCGACTAGAGAATTAGGATTATTTAAAATCAAGCAATCTGGAAGTCCCCAAACCTTCCTGCCCAGTTGCAAGAAGCTTCCTGAAAACAAACAGGAAATGAGACTGGTTTCCCACCGTTTTACCCCCCAGCCAAAGGTACACTGGAGTGGAGGGCCTGGCTCCCTGGAGCTGACTGAGCACATCTCTTCCCAACTCAGTGTGAAATCAGCCAGGGTGGGAACATTTTCACCAGGAAAACTGTTAATTGCTACAAATCAGAACTTCATTTTTATTTCTCAATTTGTCAGCATATTCATGCCGAATACCACACTGCTATCCATTCTCTCTCCCCAGATTGCACACCCATTTATTTATTTATTCATCCAAGCCATATTTATTGAGATCTTATTATGTGCCAACACTCTGGTGTAGGAAATCCAGTTTCCATTTTAGCTGCGTGAAAACTGAAGGTCAGAGAAGTGAGCTGGTTTATGCACCCAGTACCAGCCCCCTGCCCAGCACTAGGGTTAAGAGAGCAATAGACAGCCAAGTCTCTGCTCTCATGGAGTTTACATCCCTTCCACTTTTAAATCTGCATGTATTGTATAATTACTCATTCATTTTCCACTTTTATGAAAAATTTAAAGGCGTGTGAAACTGTATATCAGGGCTTCAGATAAGATGAAAGAAGCAATGGGGTTACAATGGTCGAGTGCCCTCTCTCCAAAAGCAAAGCATTTTATGTGACATTGAGAAGAGGAAGGGTCTTCTTGTATGTTTGGTTTCCATTCATAGCACTGATTATCAGAAAGCATCATAAGTAAACGCCCCGAGCAGGAACTCTGGTTCCCCCTTTATGCGTGAGAAATCTGTAGAGGTGGACTAGCAGAGGCAAGGTTACATCTTTAGAAAGTGGGGTAAGAGTAGAGATTGATGTCGGTGACCCCAAACGGGACTATGTAATCCCAGGGGCTTTGTAAATAGGAAAGTGTTTTATAAAAGCCAGCCTTAATTGCCATGATTGTTAGTCTTCAGAGTTACTATTACTACTACATTTTAAAATAAAAGCATACGACCTTATGATACCAAACACAATCCTGTAATTCCCTCTTCTGGAAGAAAGAGCTCCTGTAACTTTTCAGGTGTCCAGTTCCCAGATCAGCCCTCAGCACAGTCTCCTAGGGCATTGAGGTGGGGTGGGGATTTCCTACTCCATGAGCTGGAAGGCCAGGGTTTGCAGTGAGTGCCAGTGCTCTGCAGTGGCTGGGATGATAAGCAGAAGATTTCATTGGCTTCCCCCAATCCAGCCATTGGGATTTAGCCAAATCAGAGCCATCACGGGACCCTGAACAAGAGATGAGCAACATCTGCTAGAAATCGAGGCTTCTCCCCCCATCCACACAGTAAACCACTCTTCCTAGCAAAACAAAATGTTCCCGTTTATAATTTTTTTTAAAAAGAAAGTCATGCGAGGCACCAATGTGGTGCTGAAGCTGGTTGTGTTCAAAAACTCCAAAAATGATAACAAATGTTTTTATTTTATTTCATTTTATTTTCCAAACCATATAGACTTGCCAGCTCAATGCATCACTGCTTGTTTATTCTAGAGCAGCTGTCGGCACCCTGATAATGCTATAGTATCGTTCAAGTGCAGACTGCCAAACCACAGTATATGGAAATCATCTCACAAATTGAAAGAAAAAAAATAATAAAACCCCACTTCAGATTCCATCGGTGAACTTCTGCAAGGAAGAGGGTCGGATAGGGGGTGTGGAATCCTATAAATAGTCTTAAACTTCAGTATTGTTTTAACCAGGATAAAGTGTGACTCGTCTGGTTAATCACAACTAGTATTTGACCTTTACAAAGGTACAATTTATGTTTCATTGCCGAGTGCAACTTGGCGTTTTCTTCTTTTAATTACTAAACTGTGATTCAGAAGTCAGCCACAAGAAAACAGTTTAGAAACTTGATTCCCTATAGGTTTTAGGCACTTTTTATGTATTTATTTGTTTTGACCATGAAAAAATAACCACACATGACAGAGGTAGCCAGCCAAAGACACATATCTCGGCCTTGTGTCCTAGGATTACCCGAAACTTTTATTAGAATCAGTTGACCAAGTCTTGCCCCTGTGTCCTGCATAGAAAAGAGTAAGTTTAGCAGATAATCTAACCACAAAGAAAAATCCCAGAGTTGGGAGGAAGTGGCTCTGCCGTAATGGATAGAGTGTTGTGCCTCTATTTGCCCTATGGACCAAAATTCTACCTACTACAACTTCTTTTATTGTCCATATATGATTCCTTTCTAGTCCAGAGGAAGACAGACATAGCTAAGCTGTCCTGTGTACAGGGCACTAAGCTTTATCTCATTTAATCCCCACCAGGCCTCAGTGAGGTGGGCAAGATTATCCCCCTTTGACAGATGTGGAAACTAAGCCTCTGAGCAGGGGAGTAATTAGTCCAAGGCTGTTGTGGGTTGAATTGTGTCTCCAAAAGGAATGCAGAAGTCCTAATGCTGGCAGATGTGACCTTATTTGGAAAAAGGTTCTTTGCAGATAGAATTGAGATGCGAGTTATGATGAAGTCACACTGGAGTAGAGGTGCCCCTTAACCTAATATGACCGTGTCCTCCCAAGATAAAGGAGAAGAGGGGTGCATGGGGGACTCAGTTGGTGAAGCGTCTGCCTTTGGCTCAGGTCATGATCCCAGGCCTGGGATGGAGCGCCACATGGGGCTCCCTGTTCAGTGGGGAGCCTGCTTCTCCCTCTGCTCCTCCCCCTGCTCGTGCTCTCTCTTGCTCTCTCTCTCTTTCTCAAATAAAATCTTAAAAAAAAAATGAAGAAGAAACATTGAGACAGACACACAAACAAATGCCTCGTGAAGACACAGACACTCTTAGAGGGAGATGATGTAAAGACACACAGGAAGAATGCCATGTGACCTCGGAGGCAGAAATTACAAGGAAAACCAAGGAATGCCTTACCAGCAACAGTAGAGGCTAAGAAAAAGGCATGGGACAGATCCTCCTCTCCAGGCTTCAGAGAGAGCTGGGCCCTGCCAACATGTTGATTTGGGACTGCCAGCCCTCATAACTGTGAGAGAGTAAGTTTCTGTTGTTCTAAACCACTTTGTGGGAATTTGTTATGGCAGCCTTGGGGCTAATACAAAGGGTTAATATGCTTTGGACACCTTACCAAAGGTGGGTATCCTTTGGCTGGGTATCCTTTCCCTAAGGTGATAAAGAGGGCTACTTTCTCTGCAGCAATCCCAACACATTTCAAAGAATTCAGAAGATAAATGGGAAACATGCAACGGGGATGGGAGAAGCTGGGACTCCCTCCTTGCGGCCAGTTGCTCCTCATGGACCGAATGTTTTCTGCACAACACACACCCTACCAGGTGCCAGGGATTCCAAGATGAGTCAGCCCTGGTCCCTGCCCTGGGGAGCAACGATCCAATGACACTGGCATTATTATCCACAATATATGGATGAGGTCCCTAAGAATGGAGATGGAATCGTTAAGGAAATCAATGGAGCTTGGATGCCGAACATCTTCTTAGAATAAGAGATGTTTAAAGCAGTGTGTGATGGCTATGTGGGATTATATCAGGGAAAAGGAGAGG
The DNA here is from genome assembly GCF_003254725.2 of Canis lupus dingo. NCBI lineage: Eukaryota > Metazoa > Chordata > Mammalia > Carnivora > Canidae > Canis > Canis lupus. The sequence goes on from NC_064247.1 coordinate 71,942,319, forward strand.
TGGCAACTGAGGACCAACTCCACATAAGGATCTCTGGCAGTGATGTCCACACTGGGGAGGTCAGAGGGCACTGAAGAGAAAGGCTAGCTGGTGCACAAGCGATGCATTGGCAAGACAGCAAAGCCGTGAGCCTCCGCAGGAAGGGCTTGAATGACAGGGTGAGGAGTTTTGTGGGGTTCTGGTAGCCCACCATAGGTTTTGCAGAAAGGATAGACAGGCAGGGTGCCCAAGCTGGTTCTGAATGACTAATCCAGAAGGAGAGGAGCTTGAGCAGCCAGCAGCTGGGCCCAGACTCACATTAGGGTAGTGGCTTTCTCAGATTAGTTAATTCCTCTGGAACCAGTCTAGCCAGACTGGGTGCTGGGGATCCACTGTCACGTAGCCAAACCTGTGGGCCCCCAAGTCTTGATATATCTATCCACCCTTCTCTCGAGGGACATGACACCACCTAAGCACCAACACAGGTCATTTTGATAATGTGCTCTATCATCTCATTTGGCAAGAAAAACCCTACCAATGAGAAACCACACCCCAGTCTGGGGGCCTCTGAGTAGTGGGTTTCAGGAATGAAGAATCATTGTGCTCACACAAAAAATTCTTTGGGGTTCTCCAAAGTCTTTAATATTCACTTAGCAAATAAAGTGCATTCTTCATTGCATGTTGCAATTCTGATTTCTTCTGGATTTAAGACTTACACCAATTGTGTAAATAGTTAAGTCTCCCATGTTTTCCAGCATGTTTATTAAATGTCTGGTTTGTGTCATTTTATGAAGTATTTATTTTGTTGGGCATTGTGTTAGACTTTCACATCGTTTTGAAGCTTTGTTTCTTATCTCATTTAATCCTAACAGCATCGAGTATCATAGTCTCTCATTTGCAGATAAGGAAACTAAGGCCCAGTGAAGGCAAAGGACTCCTGCAAGGTCAACTAGATGGTTCAGTGGAGCACAGGCCTCCAATGCTGGTCTCTTGATTCCAACCTCTGTGTTTTGACTTATTATGCTACTTTACCCAAAAATCAAAAGGTGAATGATGTCCTTATTTCCAGGACCATAAAAGAACATTTATGATCATTTATTGGCTTAGAGAGGGAGAAACCCCTCTCAAAATATCCCGGTCCTCTGACCCCTACCTATTGCCTAACACACAACACACGTACACACAGAAACACACACAGCTGAGCCCATAACAACATCCTCACCCTTGAAAAGGGCCCCAGGAACAGCTTGAAATGAAGATTGCCAATCTTTTAACGCTTTTATCTAAGAAAATATGGGGAGTAGAATCTTTGCAAGGCATTCTAGGTAGTGACACTATAGGTATCTCTCACTCTATGTAGTAATTGCTTCACTGAAAAGTTTCATGTAATTGACTACTGTTAAATCCCATATGATTTAAAATTCATCAGCGGAACTTCTATTGAAAGTAGTTCTGGGGATGCCTTGGTAGCTCAGTCAGTTAAGTATCTGCCTTCAGCTCAAGTCACAATCTCAGGATCCTGGGATGGAACCCCACGTCAGGCTTCCTGCTCAGCAGGGAATCTGTTTCTCCCTCTCCCTCTTCTTCTGCCCCCAACCCCCAGCACGTGCTCTATCTCTTTTGCTCTCTAACACTCTCTCTCAAGTAAATAAGTAAAATCTTTAAAATATATGTAAAAATTTTTTTAATTACCTCCTGTTAGGTCTGTGCATTCCAAATATTTGGGTCTCAGTTTTCTCATCTAAACACACTGAACTAAATGTCCTATGCATTAGTTTCTGCTTCTGAAACTCAAACTCTCTCCTATCCCCCAGATTCTCTAAGACAGAGTTTGTAGATATGTGGAAGTCTAGCATTAAGCTAGAAATGACAAAGAGAGTCCCTCTTTCCAAACACACAAAAACAATTCTAGCCAAGAAAGAGAAGAGAAAATAAACAGATTTCTGAAGACATTATAAAATGTTTATTACACAGACCAGTATGTCAAGCTGTATGCATGTCGTTCATTGGAGTCCTCACTGAGGACGTCAACTATACTCAGAGAGGAACAAAGAAGCTAGGCAAATAATCCAGCCATTAGAAAATAATTCCCTTTCTATACTCGACCTGACTCCAGGTGAGGTGGTGGACCGCTTGGAGAAGTTGCTTCTGGGGAAGGAAAGAGTGGTCTTCCCAAAGACAGACCAGACCACACCCAGTAGAGTGTTGGCTTACAGGCTGGCTCCACCCTGACAGCTGACTCCCGGATGCTGGTAACTTGCCACCAGGACCCAAACACTGGGCAAAACACATGAAGTGTCAGACTTGGTTAGGATTGCTGGATGGGACTCCAAATACTGATCAGCACCACCAAAGACTGACCCACAGTAGTGAAGGCTTGAATTTTATTTAGTTTATCTCTGCCCAATTCTTCTGTCTCTATCTTCGCTGACATAGTTAAAATTACTGGGGTAAGGATAACTCTATACTTTAGTAACTATGTTTCCTTCAGAAAATTTCTAGAATTCTCTAAACCTCCCTTTTCTCATCTTTAAAGAAAGCAAATGGTTGCTATGAGGATCAGATAAGTACACACCAAGCACTACCTCTGGTCCACAGAAAGCACACCATAATTTGGATAACTTTGTGGTTTCTGTTGTAGTAGCAGTGAGGGTGGTGCTAATGGTGGTGGTGGTAGTGATGATGATGATGATGATGATGGTGGTGGTAGTAATGATAATGGTCATAGTGGTGGTGGTGGAAGTTGTTAACTGTGACAGTCTCGGAGCTAAGACATATGCTTATTGGCTATCCACATCCACTCTCCCATCAGTCTCTAGATCTACCCTATCTCTAACCATCATTCTTCTCTTGGTGTCTACATATCTCTACTCACCTAATATGTTTATCTTTCCATCTCCCTTTCTGCTTAGTCCCCTTCCCAAACTGAGTCCTCCAACCCCAGATGCATTCCTCATGCCCCACTAAACCCAGACAGTATACTAGTGGCTCTGTTTCCCTGCCATATGTCACCACTTTTCTACTCCTTTTCCTCATTTAGAGCCACTACGGCTCTTTTCATTTCTAAGCAAATCATGCCACTGATCCCTAGGAGATAGCTGGTGTGAGAGAGGCAGGTCCAGCTATGCTCTTGTGGTTTCTCACAATATGCCATAAACTACTTCTTACTGGTATGGCCTACCTGCATGATGACCCCTCAGTGTCCAACATCTGCATTTTATATTTGTATGGAGTCTCTAGCCCAACTAGCATAGTGACAATTCCTCTTTGCTGGTGGCAGTCATCTCATTTTGATTCCTATCACATTGATATGCAACCCATGAACCTGGAACCCCTGGCTGAGAGCAGCCAATGGTATTTAGAACAATACGTTTTTTGAGAGTACAAGCTTTGAAGTCAGGCCAAGAGTTATATTCTGATCCTGACACTATTGGATGACCTTGACCTTGACTAGTTATTAAACTCCAAATAACAGTTGCCTCATCTATACGGTAGAGATACCAGAACCTACCTCTCAGGGTCAGTTGAAAATTAAATGAGACAATATATTTAAAATGCTGAGGTCAGCACCTAGCATATAACAAATGTTCAGTAAATATTGCCCACAGTTATTTCTCCTTGGCTTAAAAATTGAAAGTATAATCCAGCAATACCTCATTAAAGGTCATTCCTCTTGTCTAACTTCACAAAGATGCTGAAGGCCAAGGTGACTTCAGATGACAGTCCCAGCAGTGGAGGCCACAAATGTAGATCCCGAGGCCTCTCTGATAAGCAGAGGCAGGGAACGGTACAGTACATGGAGATGAGATCTAGAAAAATAAGAAAATTAGGCCCCGTTTAAATTACCTTTACCCAGCATTAATCACAATGAATGCATCATCTGGTCTATTTTTATACCAACATTAGAGGTCGAAGCCAGTGGAGATTTTGAATTTTTTTTTCTCCTTCTCAAATTACTCAGGACTCAAAGTGGAAAAGATGACCTGTTGGTTTGCTGACTGGATATTTTAGGCAAAGTCACAAGGCACTGACTTTTCTCTCCCCAGGACAGAGTAAGGTGATGCTTTGTCAACCACCTGGCTAATTTCATTGCTGTTGACAGGTGATCCTAATAATGTGGTCAGCAGAGTAGGCTGGGGGCTCCTATAAGATCTACTCTGCCTCCTGGATTTCCCATACAGGCTGTCTCCATTGATCAGATATAATCGAATAATGGCTGAAATTCTGCTTCTCGATGGGCCCTATAGGCCATTTCTTTATGACATGACCAAATTGGCCATAGCGCATTCAATTTGTTTTAATGGCCAACCCAGAGGCAATTAAGCGGATTGACCGCGCAGCGATCCAAATTGTCCATTAAGAAGGTGGCCAGAACAACTGGACCAAAGATATGTACGCACCATCCACTTATTTGGGGATGTCTAGACTTGGCTGCGCCTTTAATTTTCTTAAAACCCCTGTTGACTAGTTCTGTTAAATGTTGACACTACAGTTCTTTAGAATGAAGCAAAGCAGTTTTGGAAAATAAAGAGGGATTTCTTAAGATGATCCTGAGCCTTCTGATCTGAGAGAGGTAATAGGAAGTAAGCACCTCATTCGAGCTCTGAAGATTTACAAGGCTATGTGAAATTAAATGCATTGGTGCAGATTGCTACTAATACTCGTTTTATGAGGAGGGATTTATCTTTCCACATTAGCAGCCCCCAAGGTTGTGATCTGTCTCTATAATATGGACCTGCATTTGAACAACTGACAATTGACTTCATCTGTTCCTACTTTGCTAATTCACCCTGCAAAGGAAAACTACTATTGCAGGAATTTTAAAGATGAAAAACACACATATTATATTATTGAGTACAATTGATCTTTGAGTACATGTGCATTTAGATATATGCATTTGATTCTTCTGTATAAATAACAGAGACCCCCCCATGCAGAAAGTCTTGTTTATTGGCAGGGGTAGAATGTGTCTGCTAAGATGTCTTCGCCGAGAAGTTTAGCTGTAGAGGACTAGTTTAATTGCCAGCCGAAACAGGCAAAGATACGTGGGATCATTCAGAACAATCCTTGACTTTCATATTGAGCCTGTCAAAAGTTCCTATTTTCCATTTCAGTTGGCACTTTTCCTTTATATATTTGTCATCAGTAGTCACTGGGCAAAATCAAAAAAGAGAGTGTCAAAGTTAGAGTAACTAGTGAATAAAGAAATACATTTCCATTTCATTCCAAACAATAAATTTCTCCCACTGTTTGTTAAAATTAAGAGTTTCATAAATGGATGTTTTGTGTTTTGGCTTTCAAAACACATTTTCATTACAGTTTCATTTTATTCTCCAGGGCTCCTCCTGAGTCAAGTGTGGCTCTCTCCCCATTTGACTGACAGTGTTTTACTAAGTAGCATGGTTATTAGTGGCAAACAGAGGAACCAAGGCTCAGAGCCTGGGATTTACCTGGGTACTCTGGCTTGGTAGCTGTATCTGAAATGTTAAGAAATTACCTGTAGTCACACTGACCATCTATGCCAAGTACACACAGTCTTGGAGAAGGATAACTCATCTTAGCGACCACATCCCCAATGTCTCAATTCACCTGAGTCCACACAATTTTCTTGAGGCAATATGGTATCAAGGTTAAAAGTGGAAAATATCTGAATTTGAATCCAGTCTTTGCTGATCATGAGCCACATCTCAGTTCCTCCTTTCCCTTAGCTATAAACTAAAGATAACAACAGTATCTTCTTCGTGGTTGTTGTGTGCTATCTCCCGACTGGGTTTTTGATGTCTCTCCTGTTTAACAGTATATACTGATTGAACCACTGTGAATACCTGGCACTTAGTATATGTTTGTTGAATGGATGAATGAGGCAGAAACAAGATAAAAATGTCAAGTGCCTGGCACATGGTCATAAATATTCAATATACGTTCATTATTAGTAACAAGACTGATAGATTATATCAGAGAGAGAGAGAGAGAGACCTAGTGTCTGCATCTCTAAAATGGACTAAATTGATACTGCTCTCTTAGAGTTGATGGGGATATTGTAGAAAAATCTGTGCAGGATTCCTGGCATGGTGTTTAGTCTAGAGTTTCTGTAGGCTATGATTATGATTATTATTTAGATGTTCTGGGATCCCTCTGAGACTTTGCATACAGGCAGAAAAATGGAAGAAGTTGTTAGCATTCCTAGATGCTCACCATATGCCAGAAGTTTAACCTACAAAAGTATTTGCATTCCCATTTGCCAGTCATTGAAACTGAGTCTTAGACCTCTAAAAGGTCACGAATGATGCGACTGGGGTGCCAGTCTGCTTTTCTCTAAAGTTGTTGCTTTTTTCAGACCGCATGTCAATTCAGCTAGTCACTTCTGTTCCTCACCTGTTCCTTTGGTGCATCTTCTTCTCTATAATGGAAACGAGAGAGAATTCTAAGGATGAAGGCCCATGTAAGGACTACTCTAGTTGCTTCTCCATCGGTTTGAGGAAATGGCAGGAACTAGTATCCTACACCAGCATACAGCAGGGACTCACTAAATGTCTCTTGAATGGGTGGATGGTTCCCTTCTCAGAGACAGTATCAGAAGGACAGACTCTTAAGGCCTGGTCATATTCCCCGGTCCCCACACAAAACTCCCAGAGGCCCCATAAGAAACTAGCACAGTGGATCTTTGTCGTGATATCACTACCATAAATACTTTTCAGGAGGTATCTCATATTTCTTCTCAATTTAAACAGAAAAATTGGTTCTGTGGCCATAAGTTAACATGTCCACGGTCCATTTGACAGTCCCCCAGTTAGTCCCCATTTATAGTCTACGGCAAATTTAACAAGACCTATGAAACATGAACCACCTTATCAACCCCTCTCTTTTCTATGGTGGCACAATTAGCCAGATGATAAAGCTCTTTAAAATGAAAGAAAACACTAAAAAATATTGATTTTCTACAGAGCCATAATATTAAATGTATCATTCCAAACTGAAGTGGGCACTGATTTAGAAGGGACACATAAATCTAAAACTCTCTTGGTGCAGTGACATTTTTTAAGAAGCGTAACAAAAAAAATTATATATATGGAAGCTTGTCTATCATTAAATTACTCAGTTTGGATTTCCACTAATAAAATATAAGGACTTGTTACTATATTAGGCAAGTCACTCCCATTATTAATTTGTTAGATAAATGGCTTCTATATCTTGGAACTTTAAATGAAATGGAATTCACTAATCCTAATTGCTTTGCCTTTTACCAGAGTTTTTTCCCATTAGTTCAGCATGGTTGTGTTCTCTCTCTCTCCCTCTCTCTCTCTCTCCCTCTCTCTCTCTCTTTCCCTCCCTCCCTCCCTCCCTCCCTCTCTCTCTCTCTCTCTCTCTCTTTTCCACTTGAAGGGAGGAGCCTTCTTCAACTTAAAGCCTTAGGGTATAACTCCATGGGTTTATTAATTATCAGGTATTCATTCAGGGGGGTTAATTAAGCAATAACTTTCTGTTGACTGTAGTATACAAAAGACAAAAGGCTTGGCTTTGCCTGTTGATGAAGCTCCAAGTGTCTGTGCCTTCATTTCCCTGCCTGTGGTTGCGCCGAATGCAGATCTATGACCAGTTCTGGTCTTGGGTTGCCAGGCTGCTCAGAAGGCCAGTTAAAGCCAGTTTGTATTGACAGTTCAAGCCACCTTGACATCATTCCAAAAGGAGTCAGCCCTCCTACTCCTTGGGGGTTTTGAGGCAAAATTTTGCTCTCAGAGTCTTCTGCAATAATCACTCTTCTTTCTGTTCAGCCCCAAAGTTAAACATTTGCATTTTCCCTCCTTTCAGCTTTCCTTTTTCTCTAGCTTCAAACAATCTGTGACATACTTTTGAGTAGCAGAAGGTAAAGAGTGACTTTATTCCCCCTCTCTAGGGATTTTGGTGGAATCAAAATAACTCAACATGATAACTCCACAAATTAGGCATTGGTGGCGGTAGTTTGGAATTTTTATTGATAATTTTAATTTCAGAGTACATCTACTGAGGTTTATGCTCAGTGGTTGCAGTTTCCAAAAGCAAAGCAGTGAAAGAATCACACTACAAGGGCAGGGATGGTAGCCTCCTTGTAGGTTGACCAGCAGCTCATCAAGCAAAAAAAGAAAGAGATGAGTATCCTCTAACATAGCTCCATTCATCCAGCTTTTAGTAGGGAAGAAAATGAAGCACCTTCATTGCCAGGGTCTTGGAATGCTTTATAGTATTCTTTTGGGAAGGATGGGACAAAAAATGTGTGAAAAATCTATTCAGCCGAGGCTTCTAATGCTCTAACAAACCCTACCTGCAAATTAGCCACAGGAGAAGATGGAAAGCTGCACCTCTGGCTGGTCATCCCATCATTTCCTCCTCCTCCATCTTCCAGAGTGATTTGAACCAGATGACACCTTATCTGGAAAGACATATAGCATATAGTTTAGTGGTCACAAACATGAATTTGGCACGATTTGCACATGGATTCATGCCATGGCTCTGCCATTTATTAGCTGAGTAACTGTGGGCAAGTCATGAAGCTCATAGAGACCCACACACATATGATCTCATTTTTTCCACTATTTGATGACATAGGTATTTCTCCATACAATAGATGAGGAAAAGAAGGCACACAGAGGTTAAGTAAATTATCCAAGGCAACATGGCTATATCAAAGGTTGCTATGAAAGCAAATAAAATGTTGGTAAAATCCTTGGTATGGGACTGGTCCTCCTGAATACACTGATCCTACATGTATCAGATGATACATGCCAGTGGGCATTGTCATTGTTATATGACACATGCCAATTTAGCCACCTAAATACTCTTTCTAAAGTGAAGGAGGAGGAGGAGGAGGAGGAGGAGGAGAAAAGAAAAGAAAAGAAAGAAAGAAAGAAAGAAAGAAAGAAAGAAAGAAAGAAGCCTGTATATGGTGAATTTACCCTTTTTATGTTACAGAAATAAACCTATTAAGTTTTCCTTGCGTGAAATTCTGACCTCCCAACACACACGCTTCAAAATCCTTCTCATAAAGTTCTCCTATGTTTTACAAAATTTACAGAGTATCAAAGTAGTTATATAGGGAATCTCTTCTCTGTGTGTGGAGACGTACACACGTAGGACCACAAAAGTATTGCTGCTGTACATGTCCTCGAGAAAGGACTTCACCACACTCACGTTGGAGAACAAGAATACGATGGCAGAGGGACTGTCTTCCAAGGAGTACAGTATGGAAAATAGGGCACGAGTAAACCACCAGGGGAATGGAACAGTGCAGAAACCTGACAAACACAACTTCAGCCAGGACGTCACAGGCAACAGAAGCAGCGATAAGTCACGTGCCTCTGGTGTGATATGATGCTCTGAAAATGGCACTTTACCTCTCGGGTCTGCCTCCCCCAAATCCATAACCCCAGTGGAATCATGAAAAAAGAAATCAGACTAGTCCCAACTGAGGGAATTCTACAAAATACCCGGCCAGTAGTCCTCAAAACTGTTCAGGTCATCAAAAGCAAAGAAAAGTTTGAGAAACACAGCCAACAAGAACCCAAGGAGAATGATACCTACTTATAAGGTAGAAACCTGAAACAGAAAAAGAAAAACCTAAAACCCAAGGAATCATTAATAAATGACAGGCTTTACTTAGTAATAATGCACAGATGTCAGTTCACTGATTGTAACATGTGTGTTATTCTGATGTACAAGGTTAATAATAAGGAACCTGCATGCAGGAGGCATGAGAAAAGTCATTTGGAAAATTCTGCTCAACTCTTCTGTATTTCTAAAATGGTTCTTAAGGTCTATTAGTAAAGATTTATAAAAACAAATTTAAAATCACTGTTTAAAATGCATATAAGAGATAGAGGCCCACCTTGCTGACCGTGTGACAAGCTCTCATTACCATGCCCAGACCCAGGCGGACCACAGTCACACAAACACAGGAAGATGAGCATTCAGGCTGATGGTCCTCTGCATGTTAACTCCCCTGCTCTGTCCACATCCTACCTCCTGGAGCCCATTTGGCCGGTGGGAACATCTGTAGCTTTAGGGTCCCCAGAGTAAATCTGGGCTATTTTGGAAGAAAAAGAACCAACCCTCTCTCCAAATGTGTGAGAGAGGGTTGCCTTTCTCTGCTATTCCTCTCGACACCAGCACTCGGTTAAGAGGCTGAGGAAAGAGGCCATTCTCATCTATGAAGTATTTTAACAATAGTTATTAAGTAGTTATTCTGTGCCAGGCTCTATGTTTGGAGAAAGTGGTGACTTCAGGAAGCTTCCAGTCTCCTGGAGGAGACAGGGAGGCTGTCCCATGACTAGGTAACACCAAAGTCTTGATCTTTATATAAGGGACTAAGCAGAGAAGGGCAGGAGGGAAACATAAATCCCCACAAGGACCAAGAGGAAGGGTCTAGAAGGGCTGTGTTCCCATTTGGGGCCCTTCCCATGAGCCCACAGCCCTTCTTCAGATGCCTCATCTCAGGCAGATGGGGAAACAGCAAGCCTCAGTTCAGCCTTTGGGAGAACAAAGGAGAAGCAGTGGTGACCCAGAGACTACAAATGTTTTTGTTAAGCAACCACAAGGGACAACCTCTTTGGTGAGTGCACTTACCAGATGGCTGGGTCTTGTCAGCTGCTTCCAATCAAATCTTGCACCACTGAGTTGGTGTATCCCACATACTCAGCAAGATTCTGCTGAGTGGAGGAATTAAAAAAAATTATAAAAATTATTTTGCTTCATACCTAGAAAGTGTGCTCTTGGGGTTTTGAGGGGACAGAATCCAAAGCCAACAAGAAAGTATCAGAAGAGAGCAACAGGAACTGAAGACAGCACCCTGTCCTGGGCCATGTGTTTTGTTTTAAGTTTACGGTGTTGGAGTAAAGGCAAGGAGAGAAATTGGCTCTTCGAGTCCAAGTTGGTGTGGGCAGAGTGAGGCAGGAAAGGGCTGGAACAAACCATGGGGGCGCTGCTTGGGGAGCCACAAAGGAGGAAGAGAGGGAAGGAGGGGAGGGGACCATGCAAGACATTCACAAGGATCGCAAGGCGCAAAGCTTCAGTTTCTTATTTTAACATTATTTTGCAAATTATAACTCCTCTTGCCTAATTCCAGGTATGAAGAAAAAAGCAAAGACTGAATTCATTCAATCATACATATATATATACACACACACACACACACACTGACATATGTATGTGTATATACATATGAATGTTGTCATATATATGGATATATATCCATATATGTGTGTGAACACACATAAATATAAATATATAAAAAATATGTAAATATACATCTATAAAATCAGCACTCATGAGAGGAATTTCAGAATACACACGTTAGTGGAAATTTTATAAATCATACATATGCTACCTCCCTAAAAAGAAGATGGTTTCCTTTTAAAGAAAGTGCTGGAACAACTGTTTTTCTGAGAAGGGGAGGAGGGACTGTGAGGAATGAGACAATTTCTTGTGATATGTTTGAATATGGTGCTGTTGGGTTTTCACACCTCCCTGTCCCCACACACACACAATAAAACACCACTCCTGGGGTTGAAATGCTCCCTCCAACAAAGATAGTAGGAGCCCTCTCCCTCTGCGTCTGAATGACCTGTTTTAGTTTCTTCCTAGAAACAGAACATCCTTTTGGGAACCAGGACAAAGCTTGCTGAGTGAGACACCCCCAAACAGTGCACAGGCCCCTGTGAACAGGGTATTGCAAAAATGCCCAAGTTTGCTGGGGATGATCAGCATCCTCCAGCTCTGCACAACTAGCCATGTCCTACAGCCGTCAGTCTTGTCACACTTGCGTCTCCTTCCAAGACACAGAGCAGGAGTATCTGTCCCTACGAGATACTTAGGAAAAAGGAAAGGTGAAGCTCTGCTGTGAAACAAGCCTTTCATGTGCCCCACGCCAGGCCATTCCAGACAGCAGAGGTGGAAGGGGTCTGATGGCAGCTTTGGTTTAGTTTGTATCCTCCGCACCAAGACACACACACGTGAAGGGGAAGCCCCAACAATCCTCTTACGAAAGCCAGCAAAACTGCTTACTTAGGCTAGAGGCGTCCTGTCATCCAAGGCTCCTCCCCGAACCCTGAGATTAGAATTCCTGAGGATTCCATTTCAGCATCTATACAATGGGGCAGGATAGCCGCTCACTGGGCAGTAGGAGGTTGAAAGAGAGGAGGGAAACCTGGCAGGACGCCTGGAGCTCAAGCCAGCCCAGAGTGTGAGCCTCCCCAGTGCTCTGGATGCTGCACAGCCCCGGGCCGGCAACACGCCTCTGGTGGAACAGACTTTGGCGGCCTGTGAAATTGTTAAGGTCTGGACTTGGGTGACGTCAAGGGAGAAAATTAAATCGCATGCATCTGAGTTGAAACCAAGAGCTCAGGAATTATCTGGCAAAGAATATCTTGATTTGGAAAAGTGCTTCTTAGATTTTATATTTGCCATCAGAAAGGATCAGAAGCTGGACACGCTGAGGTTGAACATGACTGTGTGCTAGGCTCTGGTGACTTCAGGAAGCTTCCAGTCTCCCGAAGAAGAAGACAGGAAGGCTGCCCCACTGGGTTACACAAGTCTCCATAAGGACCAAGGAGAAGGGTCTAGAAGGACTAGGAAGGTGGAGGAGCGGAGTATGAATGCTGAACCTTCCATGGACAGAGGAAGGTGGGGCTGAAGGGAGGAAGGAAAAGCAAGAGGAAGGAGCCGCTCTTCCCTGGAGCTGGGATGGAACACCCAATCCAGCAAACTTCTCCTTCCCAGAGGTGACTTTGGAACATGCGTGTTCCTGCAGCCAACGGACAGTTAGAAATCCATCCATACAATTTGGTCAGAAAGCTATAATTTTCCCTCGGGGAAGATTGCCCCATTGTGCCGAGATTTTGCTTGTTTGTTTGTTTGTTTTAATTCTTGTAGGATGCTAAAAATAGCATGCAGTTGGTTGACAAGTGTAGCGAAACGTTTCTAAATCAGGATTTCAGTGAATGTTGCTACCATTATATGTGAGCCTTCTCTTGAGAAAGAATAAGTAAGATGAAAAGGACCAGGATGCAAATATACTATGTTGTTTATTTTATTTCAGTTCAGTCCAGATTCCCTCCCCGCACCCCGAGTCATTTAAGCTTGCCAAAGGCATCTTAAATATTACAAGATCCCAGTGTGTCTATATTATTATTCATCCTGGGGTCCCCAGTCCCTTTACTAATGTGGCTCCTGGTATGTAATAGATGACCAGTAAGTGTGCAAAAGGATAAAGGAACGATTGTATAAGGGAATGATAGAATTAGCGGCCAGTGGTTCCAAGCTTCTGGGTTCTGGCTATTTCTTTCTCTCTTCATCCCTCCACTCAAAATTCCATTTCCTAGAAAATACCCAAATGACACAGGTGAGCCTGGTTTTAGGCAACCTCTAGGCTAACACTGGCTTCTTTCCACATCCTCTTCTTAAAGAACCTGTCAGAGTGAGACTCCTCTGAGCATAAGAATCACCTGGGATGCTTACTAAGCACACAGCCTCCCGGGTCCTTCCTGTGGAGCTCAACCTCGGTTGCACATTAGATTCAGCTGGGGAGCTCTTAAAACTGCTGATGACCAAGCTGTCTCCAGACCAATTCTATCAGAAGCTTGGGGTGTGGGATCCAGGCATCAGTTGCTTTAAAGCTCCCTGGGTGATTCCTGTGTGCAGTCAGGTTTGAGTACCGCTGTCAAGATTGTAATTCAGCAGGTCTGCTTTGGGGCCTTGGGGAATGGATGCAAGTGCTCTAGGTGATCTTCGCCGTCACAGAGAGATTTTGGAAGTACGGGGCTATAGTCTAGGGGCTGGATCAAGCACTGTTTCTGAAAGGCAGGTCAATTTCTTGTAAGACCAGTCAGTGGAAACACACTCCCCTGTGCACAGTGGCAGACACCTAATCTCACCAGACCAGTCACATTCTCCCACCTGGGATGTTGGAAGGGGAGTCACTTGGTAGCAGGTGGTATCCTTTGTAAGAACACGTAAAGTAGATTTGGGATGCCTATGTTTATCCCAGTGCATGGTGATGCTGGGAGAAGAAGGGAAGAAAACCTGGTGCAGACCTACTGAGGAAAGAGAAGATGCCATCAGAAGAAATAGGGAAGGGGAAGGTGAGAGGGGAGAGGGAGAAAGGGAGGGAGGGAGGGAGGGAGAGAGAGAGAGAGAGAGAGAGAGAGAGAGAGAGAGAGAGAGATCTCCTTAGATCCTGAAAGCTTTCTTTCCTTTACTGGTTCCTGATCCTCATGAGGCCCAGGCACCTGCTCTACTCATAGGTTCATGAAATGCTCCTCAATTTTTTTTAATGTTCTGTGTGTCTTCATATATTTCTTTATATTTTATATATTTTATATTTTATATTTTATATAAATTTTATATTTCTTTATATTTTCTAGATAAGGTGGATTTTTCTTTCTGCAACCCAAAGATGCCTAAGACACCAATTGCACGATAAGTGAGATCCACCCGTAGCAGAGTCTAATTTGAAAATGCAGGAAGAAGTGCATGTCCCAGAAATCCCCTGTACTCACCTGAGCCACTCTCAGTCCTATTTAATCATCCACGAAGCTCAGATATTGGAAACAGACAACCCATTAGCTGTGTAGACTTGAACACATTGCTTAGTGTCTCCAAGTCTCAATTTCTTCTTCTAAAAATAGTTGTGTCCTCCCCATCTCATTATGGAAAAGAGGGAATAGGATAATAAATAGAAAGTAGCTAAAGCAGGCCTGAGTTTACAGCAGATGCTCCAGAGATGCTACTCTATTTCCTACTACAAGTGAGACATAAGCAGTTTCCCCAGAGGTTAACGATGCAGTGTAATAGATTTTATGTTACAAAGTCAAATAAGTGAGAGGAACAATAGATTAAAGGAAGCAGAAGCAGAGTCCTTTCCTGCAGTCCTTTTCACAGCATTTAGATGCTGGTGTGCATCGTGGATCTCCAAGCCAGGGATGTGATGCGGGTAGAGTTGCCATGTGTTGGTTAGCACTGCAGAGCCCTCTCATCCGTGTAGCACTCTGAGGGCCTGGTATCCTGCAGACCATACTTTGGGGGAGTCCCAGCTAGGCCTGGCACTTTCACACTGTGCTCCGTGGAGCTTTGTGGTCCCAAGGAATAACTTACAGGGCTTATTTAAGGAGGATGTGGATGGTAGTGATGGTCATGTTGAATAAAGCTCTCATGCCTGCACTTCCACTGGGAAATATTCCCACCCTACATCAGGAACCTAGGATCTGAGTCTCAAAAACTTTGAGGGAAAATGTATGCATATGTTTAAAAATCAGTGACCTTCACCAGAGCTCACCAATTCAGAAAGAATTGCAATGAGACACATTCACCTTTCTTCCCAGAGCCAGATAAACAGTGTTTCCATGTATATCTCAAGCTCCTTTTTTCCTCATCATCACTAAGGTTTTTTTTTTTTTTTTCCTTTTCTAGTCAGGTTTATTGAGCTATAATTTATAAACAATAAAATTAACTTTTTGTGTTCCTTATATGAATTCAAATAAATATGTACAGTCATGCAGCTACTATTATACTCAAAATAGAGGCTATTTCCATCCCTCGGAACAGTTCTCTTATGCTCTCTTCCTATCCTTAGCTTTTGGTATACAATGATATGTTTTTCTGTTCCTATAGTTGCTTTATTATTATTTTTCCTTTCCAGAATATCATATAATTGGAATCATACGGTATCTTCACTGTTGAGTCTAGCTTCTTCCACTTAACAATGCAGTTGAGATTCATTCATATCATTGCACGTGTCACAAGTGCATTTCTTTTTGCTGCTGAGTTGTATTTTGTCATTATGGATGTACCACAATTTGTTTATTCTTCTAGCAGTTGAATGACATTTGTGTGTTGTTTTTTGGCGATTATGAGTAAATCCACTATAAACATTTGTATTCAGGCTCTTGTATAAATACGTTCATTTCTCTTGGGTAAATACTGAGGGATGGAATTACTGGGTCATATGTAAGTATATGTTTAAACTTATAAGAAAATGCCAACTCCTTTCCAAAGTGGCTGCATCATTTTGCACTCCCACTAGCAACGTATGAAGGTTTCTGTTGTTCCCAGTCTTGGCAGCACTTGGTATTGCCAGTTTGATTTTTAAAAATTATTCCATCCATTCTAATAGTTAGGCAGTGGTGTCTCATCACGGTTGTAACTTAGATGGTCCTAATGACTAATGATGTTAAGCATCTTTTCATGTACTTATTTATCATCTCTGTCTTTCCTGGTGAAGCGCCTATTCAAATATTTTGCCCATTTTTAAAATAAGGTTGTTTTCTTATTATTGAGTTTTGAAGGTTCTTTATAGATTCTCGATAGAAATCCTTCCTCAGATATTTATTTTGCAAATATTTCTCACACCTTGTGGCTGGCTGGTGCATTTTAACAGCATCTTCTGAGGCGAAGAAATTTCTAATTTTGATGAGGTCCAATTTATAAAATGGATTGTACTTGTGTTGTATCAAAGAAATCTCTGCCTAACCCATCTTTTCTTCATATGGTTAACATTGAGGTCCGTAATCCATTTTGAGTTAATTTTTGTATGTGCTGTAAGGTATGGGCAAATGTTCATTTATTTAACATAGGGATGCCCAATTATTTTCCAGCATCATTTGTTGAAAAGACTGTCTTCACTATTAACTCCTTATTTATATCCATTTCTTTAGCTATTTTTCATAGCCACCCTTGGGGTTACTACTTGCATCTTTAAAATTTTACAGTCAACCTACAAATCACATTTTAACCCTACATTGTGGAGTAAAAGAACCTTATAAAAATAAACTTCCATTTCTTTTCTAAGGTAAGCCTGTGTGCCTGGGCCTCAAGAGTGGGTTTCCTGGATGTCTCCACTTCCCTTAGCCATGACAGCCAAACTCTGCCTTGTGTGTGTGGTGGGCAGCAAACTTTCCTCCCCCAGCAGTAGAGCACTATTATGCCCTGTTGGTATAGAGTGTGGATGCCAGCACTCTTTCACTGCTCAGATATAGAGGGATTATTATCTTTACCTTTCCCCAGCCTTAATGGGTCTTCACCTGTGCTCTGGATGCTACGGATACCCTCTCCAAGCAGCTTAAGGATGCAGCTTCACTGTCCTGAGGGGCTTCCTGCCTTCCCCCCCACCCAGGCCTGCACCACTGAGGGAGGCCCATGGTCTAGCGCTTTGCCCCCAGTCTTACCTGTGAGCATCTGGTGGATGTCTATGTTGAAAATGCTGCAAGTATATGAGAGTTCCCATTAGGTCTGCTGCCCCTCTGTCTATGGTCCCACACCCTCATGCTAGCCTACACATAATCTTCAGTAAGCCATCGAACACTTTAAGATGCCCTTGCTATTGCTTCTTCCCATGGCCTGTCATGTGGAAAACTTGTGCTCCTATCCCAACGTGGCTTGGAGAGGCCTATCTTTACTTGGAAATTGCCCTGTAACCTCAACTCTCTCATGGATTCAAGGAAAGTCTCTTCTTTTGGATTTTTTGTCTTGTTGGAGTAGGAGCGAGGCTCTAGCTTTCTATGCCCAGAGGGGCAATGGGACCCCTCCCTCTTTACACAAATATTTTAAGCTTCCAGCTAATACCCTCTTCTCTCCTAGACACATGCAGGATATAGACCAGATCAACAAGTTGCTTCAGTATCCAGTCAGCCATTCAAAAGCTGAACAAAGTAAGTGGAGTCTTTCTGAGTTATATACACAGGTATTGATTGATAGACCTCATCAGCTATTTATTGACATACAGACATACAAATCTCATTTTTGATATTCTAATACATTTCTAGACGGATAATTTCAGCTTGGAATTCTTCTAAAGCTCTTTTAATGCTTGTGTTCCTTTACTTTTTAAAGTATAGTAAAATAATACAGTACTTGCACTAGCTTCTTAGGGCCAGGATAGATTGCCACAAACTAGTTGGCCTCAAACAGCAGAAATTTATTCTTTCACATTTCTGGAGAAAAGTAACCCAAAACTGAGGTGTGAGCAGGGTTGTTACTTTCAGAGGATCTGGAGGGAGCTTCAACTCCATGCCTCAATCCTAGCCTCTCATGTAGGCCAACAGTCCTTGGTGTTCCTTGGCTTGTGGATACAGCACCAGTCTATGCCTCTATCTTCACACCACCTGCTTCACTCTGTCTCCGCATCCTCTCTTCTAATAAGGATACCCGTCATTGGACTTAGGGGCCACCCTAAATCCAGGATCATCTCATCTTGAGGTCTTTAACTCATTTATATCAGCAAAGACCCTTTTTCCAGATAAAGTCCCCTTCACAGGTTCTGGGGGGGTAGGATTTAGACATATCTTTTGGGGGGCCCTACAGTACTACCAGTTTGCACATGTGTTGTTTTCATAGCTGTAAATTTTGCATCCCACTGAGTCACTTTTGCTTGGTGAGCAGAAGCCTAGAGGAAGTATTGGTCATTATGATGGCTGTCCAATATTTGCTGGTTTCACCTAGAACCAAATGCTTGAATCAGTGAGAGTCCATGTGCTAATAAATTTGTTCTCTGAAACACCAAGCAAATCATTAGACTTATATTTTGGCTGGACTGAGATTTTTCAGGCATCATCAAACGAGATTCAGGTTGGTCTGTAGCTTCAAAGTGGGGTGGCACATCATCACCAGAAAGCTCACTAAAAATTGAGACAAAACTGAATTAAGAATAATTAATAATCCAAAGTAGTTGAATAATGACCACAACAGACTTCTTTTTTTTTTTAAGATTTTTTTTTTAAATTTTTATTTATTTATGATAGTCACACACAGAGAGAGAGAGAGAGAGAGAGGCAAAGAAATAGGCAGAGGGAGAAGCAGGCTCCATGCACCAGAAGCCCCATGTGGGACTCGATCCCAGGTCTCCAGGATCGCGCCCTGGGCCAAAGGCAGGCGCTAAACCGCTGCACCACCCAGGGATCCCAACAGACAACTTCTGTTTGAAAGGTATAGACTCATTTCTTTGGTTCACGCTGTCATTAAAATGAACCACCATCGGACCATAATGATTTGAATTATTTAATTCTTCTATTCAGGGATTAAGAAGAACTGAATTCATATCTTGGCTAATCCATTTACGAGCTGGGGGACCCTCGGCAAGTTATACCACAATTCTGGGTCTCACTTTTCCCATCTGTTAAATGAAAATAACATTCCCTGTATTCTTTCTCTGTTGTCCTGAAGATTACATTAGATGAGACCCTATAGACAAAGCTGGGGCTAATGCTTGGTATTTGTTAGTGACCCCTTGGGCCCTATATAGCTATTCATAAAATCAACAGCCTCTCCCCACGTAAACTGATTATATAATGCTTCATACAAAAATGAAAGCAAGAAAGAGGCCTGGAATGGAAGTCAGGAGAAGTAGATTCTAACCCAAGCAAGTATCACTGCCACCCAGCTGCTTAACCTAAAGAAAACTGGCTTGGTTCTCTTGGGCCTCAGTTTCCTTAAAAACAAAGTACTCCAAATTACCGGCTGTCTCAGAACTCCTTACATCCCCTATAGTGCGTGATTTACATTTTGGTTGGCAAGCTAAGTGTCAGGGACACATGCAGACTTTCTTCTCATTTATTCCAGACTTTCACACCATTGGTGATTCATGGATAATCTCTTAACTCTGAGAGTAAAATCAGCACAATCCAGAGAATGAAAACCAGGCCTCTCTTTGACAGGAAAGAAGACTCTGATTTGGGGGTGAAACAGATGCAAGAGTATACGGTTTTTGTGTCAGGCCCAGTGGAGAGTGTATTCAAAGCTTGTCCCCTCCCAGAGGACCTGGCATCACACCAACCTCACTCTCACACAGACCAGCGTTTACGGCCACTCGAAAACCTCCCAAGTATGTATTTCATAAAAGCAGAGCCTGGTTCAAATCCCCTGTAATGTCTCCAAAGGGAAAGAATAGAGTCAATAATCAGGGCTGTGTCTGTGTGTCGTAAATTCCCCAATCCCCTACTCCCTGGCCCGGCCAGCACGCGCAGGCGCACGCACACACATAAACACAGCCATAAATATATACACTCCCATTTAATAGACCAGGGATTCAAATTACAGTTACAGTGTAATAAAACTGACTAATCCGCAGGGTGTGTGCAGAAGTCTAAGTGTGTGTGTGTGTGTGTGTGTGTGAGAGAGAGAGAGAGAGAGAGAGAGAGAGAGAGAGAGAGAGAGGGAGAGGGAGACTTACAAGCTTCTTCCTATACTTGAAGTCTAAATCCCCCTAATGTGCCATTCGTCTGGGACATTTAAATAAGCTGCCTTCACAGAATTGCCTAGAAGCCTCTTACACCTGGATTCAGGGCTGGCTACGTAATTTGCAGGCCCAGTGCAAAAATGAATGAAAACAAGATTCTTTTTTCAAAACTTATTAAGAATATCAAAACAGCCACAGGAGAGCATGAAACCGAGTGCGAGAACTTCTAAGTGCAAGGCGCCTTGCAACTGTGTAGGTCACACCCCTGTCAAGCTGGCCCTGGCTGGGTCACAAACAGTGAGTCCGGATCAGCCCCTTGGAACCTGCTCCGTTTCTGTAGGATCCGTCACAGTGAAATGTGCGTGGGGAGGCGTGTGATAGCCTGGAAGCGGGGTGCTCTTTGGAACCAGACCAGCCTGGATTTGAATCTTCTAGACCACGTACTGAGAGTCTCCAGGGACCCTTCCGTTTGTCATGTTGAACCTCAACTTCTCATCTAGTAAAAAGAGAAAGGGAGACCCATTTCCGGGAACTGCAAGGACGACTGACTACATCAGACCAGTACCCCCTCTCCCCAGGGATAAAACCCTGGCACACCACAGGCGTTCCAACCGCCCCTCCTTCGGGCACCGATCTTGCAGGTCTGTCCCCATGAAACACGCTGTCTACTAGGAGGGGAGCTGCTGTGCTTAAGGTTTGCAAGGGGTGGCTGGTGATGAGGTCCGAATGGGACCTGGAGTCTGTCCTCTTTTTCCTCTAATGAGGGTCCCTCCGTACGTAGGAGGAGCCGGCCTTCGGGAGAGGGGGCTGAGGCCAGCGTCTGCGGGGAGAAGCTGCACCGGGGGGAGGGGGGCGGAGAGAAAGAATGCGGAGCCCGCGCTCAAGTTTGCAGAGTCCCGGGCTCGGTTCCCTTGGCAGGCGCAGGCCACTTTTTGGCAGCCGAGCGGCGGGAGCGGGGCGGGGGCTGCGCGGCTCCTATTGGTCCGCCCGCGGCTGTTGCTACGCGGATGGACCAATGGGGCGCGAGGAGCGGGGGGGGGGGCTCCTCCGCGGGACGCGCTCCTCCCCCTCTGCCCCGCCGGGGCTCCTTTTTCCTTTTTTTTCTTTTTCTTCTTCTTTTTCTTTTTTCTTTTTTTCTTTTTCTTTTTCTTTCTTTTCCTTTTCCTTTTTCTTTTCTTTCTTCTTTTTCTTTTTCTTTCTTTTTCTTTTTTCTTTTTTCTTTTTCTTTTTTCTTTTCCTTTTTCTTTTTTCCTTTTCCTTTATTCTTTTCCTTTTTCTTTCTTCTTTTTCTTCTACTTTCTTTTTCTTCTTTATTCCCTTTCCTTTCCTTTTTCTTTTTTTTTTTTTTCTAAGGAGGGGTCGGGGACGAGGTGGGGGCGCAGCCGGGGCGGGGCGGACGCCTCCCTGCGCCTCGCCCGGGAGGTTGGGGCTCTGGGGTGGCTCACCTGTCAGACTCGTTCCTCCTCTCCGGGATTCCTCGCCCTCCTGGCTTTGCACAGCCTGGAGCTAAAGGGCTGGATGCGCGGGTTGTTTGATTTTATGCATTTTTTTTTCCGGCCTGGTGTACGTGTGTGTTTTATGTTTTAATAACTTTATCAACTCGGTGAACTTTCGCGAGTGCTGCTGCTGCTTCTCTTGCCTCCCTCCTTCCCCGTGTCTAACTGGCTCTTTCCGGGGCCCCTCCCGAAGTTGAATCCCCCTCCCCTGCATACACACTCGCTCAGGACCTGGAGCGTTTGGCCTTGAAGAGTTCCCCTGCTGCAAAGCAGGGCCTCCATTGGCAAGACGAAAATTCTCCAGGAGGAAAAGAGAACTGAGATGTAGACAGCTCTGGGTGCTTTGGATTCATAATAATATCGTTAATAAAATAATAATGAAAAGAACTATCATTTGCTGTACCAGAGGCTGTGCTGAGCAATTACCATGCTTCATCGTATTTAAAGCTTGGTAAGACCGGTAAACTGAGGCAAGACGGGTGAAACACTGCTCCGGGTTGCCAGGCAGAAGCAGAATTGTCTCTGATTCCAGAAACCTAGGTCCTACCTACTTCCTGGTGTTGGTGCACAGCTCTAGGACAGCCCATGTGGAGGTGCTTAGGTCCCCCGCCTGGGCATGTGTCTCAGTAGAGTCCCATGGACAGCTAGCAGGGCTCCCAGTGAGCAGGTCTTCAGCCTAGGTCTGGCCCTGATTTTAGTACTTGTGTGCTATATGCATCTTCCTCAAGAATTCACGAATCCAGTAGAGAAGACATTTGTTCTCTCTCTTTTAGAGAATGTCTTATCTTCATGCTGCAATTCACATTCACCTAGGCAGCTTTTCTTTCAGTGGTTTAGCTCAGAGAGAGGAAAACTGACTTGATCAAGGCTACACAGCTGATAACTGTGGCCGGTCCGTCACACATCAAAGCCAGTTGTCTGACCAGGAAAGCAAGCCTGTAAAAGCACTGCTCTGAGAAAGGGCTGCAGACCTACATAAACTCAAGAGCATGCTGAGCACCACTATTTTCAAATTTCGTGGACAACTATCTAGTTGAATATATGTAAAAAATGTGTTTATTTTTCCTACAAAGTTTTCTTTTTTTTTTTTTTTTCAAGGCACTTCCAATTCATCTTGCTATGGCTTTACCTTTGTGGTGATCAGTATAGCATGCAAAATTAACTCTATTTACAGATGAGGACATTGAGGCCCAGAGAAGCAGTGCATCTGCCCAAGGACACATAGTAATGCAGTAGCAGACCCAAGACTAAACGAAGATTTCCCCTCTTCCCCTTGCTTTGAAGCTAGCTTCTCTGCTTTCCAAGAATGACTGTGATTAAATTATGAATTTAAAACAACAACAAAAATGATGTGCCTGGGTGGCTCAGTTGGGTGAGCATCAGACTCTTGATTTCTTCTCATGTCATGATCTCAGAGTCGTGGAATTGAGCCCTACATAGGGCTCCACTCTCAGTGGGAAATCTGCTTGGGATTCTTTCCCCCTGCCCCTAACCCAGCTCATATGTTCTCTCTCTCTCTCTCTCTCTCTCTCTCTCTCTCTGTAAATTAAATAAGTAAATCTCTAAAAAAGTAAAAAAGAAAACAACAAATTGTAAAGGTCAGGAATTTTAAAAGGAAGGAAGGAAAGAGAGGAAGAAAGAAAGAAAGAAGAAAGAAAGAAAGAAAGAAAGAAAGAAAGAAAGAAAGAAAGAAAGAAAATAGAAAGAAGTGAAATGAAATCTCTTCTACTTTTCTGTTGGAAACTGCCTGGAAGTGGCCCCCCAGCTAGGAGCAGGATTGACCGGTGGAGGAGCGTCTGCTGGCAAGTCTGGTTTCTACCTGGCAGACGGCTACCTACCACCCTAGCCCTTGTTCTGCGTCTGGCACCAGAGGGAAGCATGTCTGTACTCAGTCTGCTGTTGCCTAATAGACTCAGCAGAAAGGCCCCAACTAGCCTTCCCTCTTCCCTTTCCAGAGGGAGAGGGACCTGGGCATGCTTACCTCTTTCCCTAACACAGAAGGAGCCTAAGGGGTGTTTCTTTTCTGATGACTGAAAGGAGATGTGTTTGAACTTCTATACCCAGTATTACCCAGCTGGTGGGAGCCTTTCCAGCTCCACCCATCCCCAGAGACTCTCTTGGTCCCAGAAAGATAGCACTGTCTCCTTCCTTAAATCCCCCTAGCTTAAAAAGCCTAGCCAAAACCCTCCTCATAATCTTTTGCCATAAAGTTTATCTGCTAAACCTTTTCTTTAAAACCTATGGAAAATAAAAATTGGGATTGGAGTGGAGCAGATTATTGTGTTTGCAGAGGCTGATATAATTGCTGGCTGTTTTCCATGGTACCCACTGTAACGCTTTAGGCAGCCCTGAATTTGAGAGAATGTTTACAAAGCAGCTTTCTTCCTGAGCACTAACCTAAATCCCTCCTGTTGCAACCTCTACTCCCTAAGTTTTGCCCAGAACAGCCAGCCACCTCCCTACCCGGTGCTTTGTCTCTCCTGCTCCTGTATCCTCTTAGCCAAGAGCCACGCAAACTGTCCTTTATTTCTTGCACAATATTTCCTTGGACTGTGCTCTGCCTCTGTGCTAGGCACTGGGGACTCCCACCCCCATGCTTATAGTCAAGTGGGAGAAACACTATTACTCAAACCCCACCACAAAGCCAGATTTACACCATCAGCTGTGTCACAAAGGGGACATATGCACATGATGCAATCACAAGGAATGATAAAGGAACTGAAAGGTGTTTGGAGCACTAATGGACAACTGTCCTCTCCTGGGTTCTGGCATCTGTGTATCCGCTGAGAACAGTTAGCTGAGCCTGTAACAATCCAATCCACTTTCCATGGATGGGATATTACTTTTTATTGAAACTGGTAAAAATTAACTTCTCTAACAACATTGGTCTTCCCCCTAAGACAAGAAATTGGGACCATATGTTTAGGCCTGGTTTTGTTAGGTGGGCGTACAGCTCACCAAAGGGATAAAATCAACACATTTTTCACTGCTTCCATAATCAGGGAGTGGGAACATTCAAGTCCTACTGAATTCTGCCTGGGCCCAGTGTAGCTTATACTAAGAAATGTTTAAACTTTCAGTGCCCCTGAACTGAAAGGGTTCAGATTCAAATGGCACCAAGATTTATTAAGTACTAAGTAGGAGCCTGGTTCCTGCTAAGTATGACCCCCTTGGAAGACTTAACAACAGCAACACTGGCAGATAGAACTTCTCAGCCCCCTTTTGCAGATAAGACAAAACAAGGCCCAGAAAACCCTGGGGTGTGGACTCCAAATGTGTGTCATGGACACGGAATAGGATAAAGTATTTCTTGATGGCACATAGATGAACATTTCACATCACAGCCTCGTGGAAGATCAGGTTTGGACAGTGCTTCAGAGCAACTGTTTTTGTTTTGTTTTCTTTTTCAATCATGACCCAGAGCTGTATATATACAATAACTCCCCTGACATGTCAGCTTCCCTTTGTTTCTTTCCTCTAATGTGGACTTCACTGCCTTTTTTTGATGAAGCCTGGTTGACTTTCAGATCTTTGATTCTTCAAAAAAGCATCCAGCCTCAAGACTTCCAATTGGGCCACACAGAAAATATTACCTTTTTCAGAAAGGTGTTGATTGAGTGTTTAAGCGAAGTCAATGGGCATAAACAGAATCAGGTGTACTAACTGCAAAGCTCCTTACTTGGAGATGACATCAACCCTGCAAATAAGGGAAGAAGTCAGAATACCTTTGTAGAGATCATAGTCGAGGTGTCTGAGAGTCCTTGGGGGCCACTCCATTGCTCTTTCCCACCTCCACAGATGTCCTGTACTCCTTGTTGTCTCTCCATTTGGGTGCTTCCCTGTTGGGTACCAACTAGCTTGTACTTCTCCTAAGTGTCCATCACAGCTGCCTCCTCAACGAGAGCCTCTCTTAATTCATCCAGCCAGCCAGCAAGCCACCCCATAATATTTACTGAGTTCCTCCTATGTGTGACACAGGGAGGATGAAGTCAGCAAAGCAATCCTTTCCTTGCTTTCATGGCATTTACAGTCTAGTGGGAGGGAAAAAGATAATGTCTAAAGGACCAGTAATGAAATGTGAAATCCCAGTGATCCCACATGTTCATATTTCCCCCTCAAAAAAAAAAAAAATCCCTGTGGCTCCTGTGCATGGAAGAGGAGATAAGAGAGAGAACCTTGCCTCAGCCAGTTGCTGACACTGTTAACATTTAATCACCTTCCCTGGTTCCTTGCTGCAAGAACCTCTCATGCCCTGAAATTATGTTCCCTTCTGTGCCAGCTGACAATCTGCCTTTACTCCACTAAAATGGAAGCTCCATGAAGGGAGGAACTTTCTCTGGCTTGCTCACCTTTGAACCCCCAGCACCTAGCAGAGTTCCTGAAACTAAGTGGGAGCCTGTCATATTTTTTGAGCCTGTGAATGACTTTTTCCTCAAGCCTAACTGAGGCAGGAGTGCTAAAAGCACCTGACAGAGAAGATGAGAAGGCTCTTTGGGAGGCAGTCAGGCCCACCCACACCTATTGGGAATGTCCTGCTGTTTTATGCTATTGTCACTCAAAGAGGCTCCAGTCTGCTCCCCTAGGAATCCTGTGGGGATTTGGAAAGAAGACTCTTCTTTGTTTTAATAATTTAATTACTGGTTAACAATTAAATCCAAGTTCAAAGATAACTTCTTGAGTTTGCAACTGAAGAATTTTTTTCTCTCTTCTCCCCCCCTATCTCCTAGCCCTCTTCCCAGAAATAGGTGCCTAGCATAAAACCCAGGTACTTAGCAGTTGGCTATGGAAGCACATGAGTAATCTCTCACCTTGATCGAGGAAGAGAGGAATGGAAAACCTGATCCCCAGGTGGCTTCATAAGAAATAGAAAGAAAAAAAAATGGAGATGCTGGCATTGTCCAATGCTTACAATATTTTCCTTTTTTAAAACAATCATTATTTCTGTGCTTGCACCATGCTTTGTAATCACTTCTGACCATCATTCTCTACATCAGCACAACATTTTCCATTTTGAGGAAGCTGCCTTGGAGGTCGAGAGGGGAGGGCCTCAGCACAGATAGCTCAAACCCTAGAAGGATTTGACAGAAGTCCCTTGCTAACATTTCCTCTGAAGGTTAAATCTCCCATTTGATGAACTGCAAAATGGAATATCCATGACCATGGGTTTTACCCACAAAGAAAGAAGCAACATCTCAGGGAAGTTTTGTTAGGGCTAGAAGGGAAGGCAGTACTCAGACCAGCAGCACCCCCCTCCCCCCCGCCCCGTCTCTGTGGCATGGCACTAGCAATTAAGGATGTCGTCTCTCATCCCCAAATCACAGACAAGGAGGGGCATGGTTGGATGTCACTGGAGGAGTCAGAAGACGGATAGCCTTGGGAGGTTCTCTGTCCTATTGATGCAGACACACCCGTCTCTCTGTCTTACTGCTTAAATCACCTGCAATTTGGCCAGATGGACATCATGGGGAGAAATTTCGTCTGGACCAGGAATCTTAAAACACTAGCAAAAAGAGCAGGCTCTTGGGAGACATGAGAATGGGGCCATTAGAAGTTGGGAGTTGGGGCCATTAGGAAGCAGCCAGGCTGTGTGGATGCACAGGGGGATTTCTGCTCGATAATGGGAAATGTGAACACAGGTTAGTGCTATGATTACAGCATCCTGGAGGGGCCCCTGAGAGGCCAGAAATAGATTAAGACTCACTCAAGCGAAGGTTGGGGGAAGGGACGAAGGTCATCCCTTCAGGTTCTGGGGAAGGCACTGAAGTGGTCAGAGACCTTCTACTCCACCATGCAGACAGAAAGGGTCCTATTGGAATGTCACACAGGGGAGTGGCACATACATGTCCCTAGACCCAGGAGAACTGGACCCTTGAGATTAGGCCAAATTGAACCCAAAGCCAGCACAGAATTCTTGAGAAAGTTTGGTAAAGGATTTGCTACACCTGGCGTGGCTAGATGGCTGAATCTCCATCCTGCTTCTGGGAGGCAATTTGGCAACATCCATCAAGAACCTCAGAAAACAGGAAGGTTGGGGGGCTCAGTCAGTTAAGCATGTGATTTCAGTTCAGGTCATGGTCTCGGGGGGCTTGAGATGGAACCCCACTTCAGGCTCTGTGCTCAGCAGGGAGCCTGCTTGGGATTCTCTCTCTCTCTCTCCCTCTGCCCCTCCCCTCCCACTCTCTCTCTCTAAAATAATAAATAAATAAATCTTTTTTTAAAAAGAACCTCAGAGAATAGCCTCAAAAACAGACAAATTTATTCCGAAAAATTATTTAGATGTCCAGACAAAGACTTACAGAAAAGAAAGAGCATTAGTGTGATATTTTTGCTGGTGAAAAATGGAAAGTGATCTAAAGAACTAATGACAGAGGAAATCATTAAATCAATCATAGTGCATTCCTACAATGGCACTTAGCAAACCTTTAAATATAAAATCATGCTAATGACATGGGAGAATGATTATGGTATATTCAGTTTAAAAAATGCAAGTTGCATTACAAGAACAGGTAGGGTGGGATCCCAATTTAATATGGAGGAAAAGGTGCAAAAGAAAATAGGCCTAAGAGTTAATACTGCTTATCTCCTTGTGGTAGGATTATGGGTGATAATTTATATTTTTCTTAATAGTTAAAAATGTTTGCAAAAGTATCTACACACTAATATCTAAATACATATGTATGACTAACATATAGATGAGTTACTCCAGGCTCCCTATCTTCCTTGCCCTACTTTCTTCTTCTCCACACCAATGTTCACTGTCTGATGTCCTATGTACTCAGCTATTTATTTGCTATCTGTCACTGTGGCTCTGGCCTCTAGAATATAAGCCCCCTGAGGACTTGGCCTTAGTCTTGTTCAGTGCTAAGCCCCACTCCCCTCTGCTACCTGGCACATAGCCTCAGACAGAGATCAACAAATATTCACTGAATGAAGTGATGTTCTCTTTTTATCACCATAAAAAGAGAATATGATTACAAATATAAAACATAAAAATTGTAATTGCGCAGAAGGTTCTACTCTCCTTTATTTTCATGACCATGACAAAATCATGATTGGGGATATGGGATGTGTCAAGCTTCTCTGTCATGGCAGCTGATCATTGGGCGCCATCAATTGAGTCCCAAATTGGGAAGGGGAGTAAGAGGTAATCCCAGCAGTAGAAAGATTGCATCAATGACGCCAGGGTACCTGAGGCTCCAGTAAGAAAAGACTCCATTCTCAGAGCTGAGACTTCCCAAGTAAGAGCAGTATGCACTAAAGCCTGGCTTTGGTGATATAAATTTGAACAATCCATCCATAAAGTCTAGCTTTCCCCCATACTGACCATTACTCCAATCACAGTAGACCCATATAATACATTAAGACAAAGGCTTTCAAGTTGCTGGGCATAATGAAAGGAGGAAATATAGACTTATTTAGAATCCTGACTCTTAACATTTTTTAGAAGTATGACCCCATTCAAGATATTTAAACCTTCCTAATCCTTGGTTCCCTTATCTGCAAAAGAACACCAGTCTCGCGAAATTATCTTAAGTATGAAATGAGACTGTATACAAAAGGTCTCACATGGTACTAAGCATGGGACTACCACCATGAAGTCTGGTTTTCTGAGAAGAAGACTAATCAATAATACCTACATACAACATACATTTATAAAAATTCAGAGCGTAAGGTCCTCTCATTTGAGCTGTGAATTCCACTATCCCTGTGTGGTCTGCAGACCACTGACATCCTGATCAGGGGAAGAGCTTATTAAAATAGGACACAGGTTAATCATGCAGATTCCCTAGCCCCACTGGACCTCTGAGTGTCTGGGAATGAATCTGAGAATCTACAGTCTCAAAGGGTCACCAAGTGATTTACTCACATCCAAATTTGAGTTCCACTGAAGCAGCATTTCTAAGAACAAATAGAGGGGTTTTGGTTAACCACACAATAACCTGAACACCCAGTTCTCAACATGGACTTATACAGTCTTCGTTTTGCCTTTTTAATTCACAAATGATCTAAAAATTTAAATAAAAGAAAGAAAAGATCTGTCCTTATTTTCACACCTCCTCACAAATTAATCTTTTTTCTCTATTCCTCCATATTTCTCCCTTCCAATCTTTTAATGCTTAAGTCTTACAAATTCATAATCATTACATTGATATGCTTCCAAGATACAGTTCTTTTAATTTCATGATCGATATCTTTCCCACTTTCCCTTTTCTGCTCTTCCTCCCACACTATAGAATTTCTTTCTTTGTAATAATTAATTCTTAACCTTTATGTGAGGCTGTGCAGCTCTCAAAAGCATTTTCATGCCCATTATCTTATTAACAGAACCGGATTCATTTATTTAAATGATAGCTTTGTTCTTTCTTATGAAAAGTATCTCAGCAGAGCCTCGTCCAGCAGAATGCTTAGAAGCATGGGAGAGACCCAAGTTCAATTCCTGACACTTGAGAACAGTGAATTCAGACAAGTAATGTCACCTCCCACCACCCATTTCTCTTGTCTCTTCAATGTGAGTATTCACAGTGCCCAGTCCATAGAGTAGCCACAAGGAGAAAATGACATAATCACTTATAAAATGCTCAGTGTGGTGCCAAGATAGAGTAAGGGTTCCATTAATGGTCAGTTTCTATTGTCATTATCATTTTTATTAAATATATTAGATAAAGGCTTTTAATGACTGTAGGAAGTGAGAGGAGGCCAACTCAATTTGACCTGACCTGACCCCCAAATCTAACTCAATCCGAGTTACAGTTTTCTAACCCAGAATGGGAAAGAGAGGACCATATTCTGTGCTCTGCCTTTCATTGATTTTCTGTTTGAGAGAACGTGACTCCATATTATGGGACGACTTCACCTGAGACAGAAAGATAATTTTTGAGATCTCATCCTCCCCTCCCCGCAAAAAAAGCAGATATTTGGGCATGTCTGGTTAAAATGAAATCTAAACTTCACATAGTTCGGAAAGGTTTGGAAACTACTTTTCATAGTCCTCAGATGGGATCCTTTCAGCCTGGAGTGGGGATGGAGGGGGGGGTTCTCATTGCAAAACTTCTCCTGGGGATGCATGTTCTTGCAGGTCTCAGCAAACTCAGTTGGTTCCAAGAGTTCAGGCTCAGGTAAGCTTTGGACAAACACCTAAGGCTCTGAGAGGCTTAATTGAAATGAGCCCAAACTTAAGTGTTTTATGAGGTACGCCCATCGCTAATTTTCTTGGCCAAGTTTGAGTCTGTCTCATTGTGAACACACTTCTGTTAGCACCTGAGAAATACGTCTTCCCTATGGAGCCCTCAGTTTGGTTTGACTTCACCACATCTCCGAGAGCTGTAGACCATCTGTGCGTGTCACCGTGCACGGCAGGATCACATTGAGATCCAACATTTCAGCCTGGGGGCCATTTCTCCCTCGGTACAGCTTGTCTTGAAGTTCCAGAAAAGCCAGGCCTTACCTCCTTCTCAGCCAAGTCCCCAGGCAGGGACCAAACTCTCCCTCGAACATAACAAATCTCATGAACCAAGGGAACACCTAATCCAAGCATCTTGCCAAGCTCCCGTGTGAATGGCAAGTGAAACCGAACCTGTCTTGAGAAAGGAGATGTAAATAGCCTGACGGGGCCATCTGAGAGAGAAGCCAGCTATTCTACCAAGATTGGCCATCTTTTAAAATTTGAACAGGCTCCTCTCCACCCAAGTTCAGAATAATCTTGGAAACTTGTCCTCAGCTACCCCCAACGTCCAGGCTAGAAATCCCTCAGGATCTTATTTATTTTGTTGTTCATACAGAGAATCATTACATGCATATACTAAAAATATTATTAGAAAACTCCTACCCTGAAAGTTCATATAGAACCATATCCAAGAGTCCATGTAATTTCCATAGCATTCTTTGGGCCAACAGGAAAGGAACTGAAAAGGCACAAGTCAGATAACAGCACATGGAAGTTCCAACCCCACATTGGTGTTACTCTTCAGAATGTTCCGGATCAGCCACATTCTAGACAGAAAGCAGAGTCAAAGCCAAGGAATCCAATGGCAAAAATTGAACACAAGATACCCTATTACAAAGTACAAAGGTGTTGATCGAGGGACGCCTGGGTGGCTCAGCGGTTGAGCGTCTGCCTTTGGCCGAGGTTGTGATCCTGGAGACCCGGGATCGAGTCCCACGTCAGGCTCCCTGCAGGGAGCTTGCTTCTCCCTCTGCCTGTGTCTCTGCCTCTCTCTCTCTCCCTCTCTCTGTATGTATGCATGTGTGTCTCATGAATAAGTTAATGAAATCTTAAAAACAACAACAACAACAACAACAACAAAAAAGGTGTTGATCCATGTGAAGAAGAAACCCAGAGATTAGCAGTGGTTGGAACCTACTACCACCCTAAGGGCTGGAGAAACCAAGGAAGGGTTTGGTTTTATCCACACTCCAAGGCCAGAGCTGTGGGACTTCCTGGGTGGAGCTGGACCTGTGGAGGAGAGAAGCTTTGCTGCAGGTGCTCATCGACACACCTAGAGAGAGAGACTTCTTAACTCTGCCCCCCTCCCAAACCCCAACCAGTGCCTCCCACCAGTGAAAACTAACCAGAAGCCAGTTCCCAAGGAATCTGGGAAATACCATTCAGGACTCGGTCTCCAGGGAATAGGTCAAAGAGAAAGTCCGTATATAAGCAGTACACACGTATGACTAAGGCTCTGACCTATCATTTTATACATATGCCATCAGAGCAAACTGAAAAGTCACAAAGCCACAATTATTGATAGTGCAAGTACCTCCATTCTTGCATACATCATCGTGTGTCACCTCTGTCCTGCCGGCTTCATACGTTATTGTAGATGCTGTGTTTTCATACTGCCAGTATCTACTGCATGTAGTCACGTCTCCATACACGCTATTTTTTAGAGATTTTACTTATTTATTTGAGAGAGAGAGAGAGAGGGAGCATTGGGTGGCAGAGGGAGAAGGAGAAACAGACTCCCTCTGAGCAGGGAGCCCGACGCAGGACTCGATCCCGACTCCAGGATCACAACCTGAGCAGAGGCAGACGCTTCACCGACCAAGCCACCCAGGCGCCCCTCCATACATGTTTTTAATTCCAAAAAGAAAGAAGGCTGACTCTATCAAGAGCACAGTTTTAACTAGAAGGAAGGGTGGCAGGAGCATGGGTGGCGAGCAGACTCCACTGACGGACACAAGCATCCCCCAAGACGGTAGGCTCCAAGGAGCCTTGTGGGTGCCAGGCTTGAGGCGAACACACACCCATCGTTAGCTCTCTGTGCCACGTGTGCCAGTGCAATGGCTCAACATCTTTTTTCAGGGTGATGTTGACACATGTCAAATACATTAACATTCCTCTTGGAATGACTCATCTGGAGGGAACAGTCAGCTCTGAAAGACAGGAGGAAAGGGGTGCGAGAAGCATTTTACAGTTGTTCAAGACATTGGGACCAGCTCCATTGTTCTTTGGCCTTTGTTTTTTAAAGAGAGCAATCACGGTGTTGCTGCGGTGGTGTCTTTGCTCGACAGTTATCAGAGTGAAAATGTGGACGTAGTGTTTGCTTCACCCATTCAGAAAGGGGTCACCGAACCCTGGGAGTGGACGTGACGAGGCCTCTCCTGCTGGCCTCTGTCCCTGTCGTGCGGCGTATCAGGAGCCCAGCCAGCCGAGTCTTCGGCATCCGCTGTGGCCACAGCCTCAGCCTCCTCTCTTGCTTGCTCCTATGCTTTCCCCAGGCCCTGGTCCCTGCCCCTCAGGCCCGTGCTGACACCACACACCACGCTCAAGGTGCTTCCTTCCCCTCAGAGTCTTCCCTCCACAAGGTTAGAACCTCACTGCTTTGTTTGGTTCTGAGGAAGATTTGCCTGTGGTTTCAGCTATTAGTGAAACAAGAATCCATCGACGACAACTGTCTGTGACCCTCTTTGGAGCCCCAGGCCCAGACTCTTCCTCATGAGGCCTCTTCCCCAGAGCTGCCTGCTGTGTGCACCTTTCTGTGCAGGGAAAGCAGCTTCTCCCTCTAGGGAACAGCCTCAAGTGTGTCAGCCCCAGTGTCCATACCTAACCAACCTGGGATCCGAGAGGGAGGAAATTGCATACTGTGCACCCGGGTTTAGACGCCCTCTTCCACCTCTGCTCTCGGGCTGCTCTCGGGCTGACCATCCTGAGTATCAGGATGATGGACAGTGGAGTTTCCGTTCCCTTCATGAGCACACCTCTCTGTCCTCATGCTCTCGCTTCCACACACACCCATAATCCCAAATAGGTAATCAGGATGCAGCTGTCCGACACCCCGACACTTCTCGAAGCCTGAGACACTGCCTGTACAAGGACACTTCCCACAGGTTGTCAGCATGCTGCTGCAGGACGCTCTGCCCCCAGGGGGGTCTGCTTTCTGCTTTCAGGGCAGCTCTCTCAAAATGAGATCAACATGCATCCAGTAGTCCTCTTCTGCGTCCCACTCTTCAACAGAAATACACTCCTATCAACAAGGACCAGCCACAGCTCATGTGCACAATTCAGACATAACCTCAGTGGAAAAGAGAATGTGTCAGCCCCTGCTCCCCAACAAAAATACTAAAAATGGAAACAGAGCTATGGTCCAC
The DNA here is from genome assembly GCF_003254725.2 of Canis lupus dingo. NCBI lineage: Eukaryota > Metazoa > Chordata > Mammalia > Carnivora > Canidae > Canis > Canis lupus. Next base: position 71,976,576 of record NC_064247.1, read on the forward strand.
CAAATACCCCACTTTAAGTTACCATACTTTTTCTTCTAAAATATCTGCATTCATCTTCCTGCTTCTTCCCAGGCTTTCCTGGAGAGCGCTGGGTGGTACTGGTTTTATATGTGAACCACTAAAGGGCCCCTCCAGGTAATCTTTCTCAGATGAGAGAATATCGTATATGATGTCCCAAAGAGGCAGTCTTCACCAGAAAAAGGCTTACAGATTTGAAATGATAGATTTTCCATCTTTGACAAAACCTACAAAGGATGCCAAAAGCGGGGCACTTCAGTTATGCCATGTATTTGCACTATTATGGTGCACGTTTGGTGGCTTTTCCAACACGTGCTGACCCTGCTCTGGAGCGAGGTATCATGGCCATACACCTCTCTCCACCACCCCCAGCGCGTACCCCTATGCACACACACCCATCAAGGAAGGCCTCGGCAGGCAAGAATTAATGTAGACCAGCTGCCTGCCCCGTTTTGCTGCAGAGAAACATGCTCCGGCTAATAGCCCATGTGAAAAGCAATTACAAATCAACCTCTTAAGGCTGAAACATTCTTTCTTGTGACGTTTGATATGCCTCCCGTACTTGAAACCATTGTTTTTGTTTTTGTTTTTGTTTTTTTGTTTTGTTTTGTTTTGTTTGTTTGTTTGTTTTTTGTCGTTGCTGCTTGTTTTGTTCTGTTTACAGCATCATCCACATCCATGGCATCTCTCCTGGCAAGAGGTCACAGATTTTCCCTGGACCTTCAGTTTCAGCTACTTTGGGGGCCACTGTCTACTTCTTGGGATCAACCGCAGCCCCCACACTGACACTTTTGTGCCATATCGCTCGTATTCGAAGCCAAGCCATCCCGAGGAAGTCTTGCACGTTGTGTGGTATTGTCAACTGTCTTTACGTGGTGCAGTGCTAGTAAATAGTTCAGTTCGGATATTTTTGTCTTCAGTGGATGTATGGTAGAAAATAAAAGGAGAAGCTATTATTGGAAACTGTAACTCTCCCTCAGAGACTCTTCTTCCAAGCAGTTTACTGTTTGGACATCTCATTTCCTTGGGATTACAGGCAGGCCGAGCTGATCTCAGGGCCTCCGCTCTTTCCAGGGCACCACGCTGCCTGCTGAGCACTTCAGCTGAGCACTCGTCTTGTCAGCCACCTCGAGTTCTGTGATGTGTCACTCAAAGCAGAGTCTTGAACTCTGCCATCAGTTCATTGAAGAGGACGGAGAACAGACGGAACTAACAGAACTGATTTCCTTCCTCCTCTGTCCCTCCCTTCTCTCCTTCCTGCCTCCTTTCTTTCTTCTTCTTCTTCTTCTTTTTTTTTTTTTTTTTTTGCTTTCCCCCCTTTCTTCTTTCTTTTATCAGTATTGGCAATTTAGCTGAGCATCTCGAATTCCTAAAGAAACTGAATCAACTATCATCTTTTACCTAAAATCACAAAAATTGATCTTTTCACAGGAGGGAGGCACCTGCCACTCACTTCCTGAGCTTCTCTTCCAGCTGCTGTCAGCTTTCTCTTACTTTTTCTATGTCCTTTGCAGCCCCAGCCTAGTTTAGGGGAAACTTCTGAAACAGCTCCATGGTATATCCTCTCCATGGCTCAAGAAAGCTAAGGCCTTTCCAGGTAAAATGGTCTGTTCCCCTGGGTATACTGTTGTCCTTGCATATCTCAAATGTGCCCTTCATTCTCAAAAGTGTCCTGATCTTCTGATAAATTATGCCATTATTGTGTCCCTCAGGGTTCTTCAAACTCAGTTCAGACCCCAATTTCAGGGTTTGTGGCAGGCAATCTCAATCTCGATCCCTCCCCAAGGTTTTCCAGAAATCTCTGAGTTCCTGAAAGTTATTCCCTTGTGCTTCTCAATAGCTTCCTGGATTCTGTTTTTCTCAGGCATGTCCCTAGATGTAGAATCCAGCTTTCATTGGTTAATTCAAAATTTCCACTACCATTAATTATAAGAACATTTGATATGCTTTGCTAAAGTTTGGGGAGAGTGCTGGGAGTGGCCATATTGTTTGGTGGCTACTTCCTGCCCCTCCTGCTCCCTTATCTCCCCTCCTCTGTGAAGAGTAACAAACACATTCCTCTCTCTGCCCCCTGCAGAGTCTTGCTGTTCATATAAAGCTCCCTGGAGGCCTCAGCTTGTGTCCCTAGTTCTTGCCAAGGAAATTTTATAAAGAAATATCTTGTTCTTCACCAAAGAAAATCTGAAGAATACATTTCCCTTCATGTACTTAAATCTAACTGCCTAACTACATTTCTTTTAATTGCCCTTATCTTGATTCTCATGGGTGTGTGGAGAAAAGTAAACTTTGGCAAAAAAAAAAAAAAAAAAATGAGAGAAAAGAAGAAGAGATGAAAGCATAAAAGAAATAAAAGTCATGGGACAGGAAGGAAAAAGGGGGGAGATAGAGAGGAGGAGAAAAAAGAAGGGAGAAAGGGACCAGATTTTAAGGTGTCATCCTTCTGAACAAAGGTTTTAAAACTTTCCTGCAAATGGGTGTTCCCAGGGGTGTTGTTCAATGATTTAGATTTGTGGACCACACTTTGAAAACTCTTCTAGAACATTCCTAAGCTTAAGGGAGATAGTAAGATTATATACAACTGATGTAGGTAAATTGAGGAGGATTATGCTTATTTTTTCTTACCAATTTATTGGAACTGTTTGGAGATCATGCCGTCAGCTTTGATATCTCATTTTGGCCTGCAAATCTGAAGTCATCGTAGGTAGCAAAGTATTGAACACAAGACTTAGAATGTGCCAGTCTTTTTCAAATCCAGCCTTGGCTTAAACAGTATACACGTTAGCCTTATCCAGTACCTTTGCAGACAGATACAAAGTCAGATCATCCAGGAGTGTTGGCTAAGTTGCTGGGACATTTGTTGAGCTTCTTTTAAAGACTGTATCAGAGAAGTAGTAATGAAATAATATATGGTAAGTGCCTAGTACTTTGTCTAGGACCAAGTGTTATTACAATGAAAAAAGACAACTTATCGTTGGAGACAGCACATGTTCTTCAAGATATTTAGTGTCTTGATGATGAGAATGCCTAATCCAAGTGGTGAACCAGAAGCCAGAGGCCAGAAAGCAGGATAGTGGTGACAAAACCAACTTTATTTGAAAGCTGTAGTCACAAATGTTCTGTGTGATCCTTGGTCTACTTTCATTCCTTCTGCTCCTGTCTTTCAGGGAATTTTCCCCAGGCCCTCGATGCTTATTCCATTTCTAGCCACCTCCCTCTTTCACTGCCTGGAACTGGCTGTTTAGGCAGTCAGAGCTTCCCAGTCAGATATTAGCAGCATAAGATGATGCCTCATGTCTTACTTCATTTGGGCTGCTATTACAAAAATAGCATAGACAGAGTGGCTTAAACCACAAAGTTTATTTCTCACAGCTTTGGAGGTGTAAAGTTCAAGATAAGGAACCAGCCAATCTGGTGTCTGGTGGGGACCCGCTTCCTGGTTCATACACAGTCAGCCATCTTCTTGCTATGTCTTCATAAGGCAGAAGGATTAAGGGAACTGTCCAGGTCTCTTTAATAAGGGTACTAATCCTTTCCAAGAGGTCTCCACTCCCCAAAGGCCCCACCTCCAAATGCAATCACACAGGGAGTTAGGTTTCAACATATGAATTTTAGAAGGACACAAACATTCAGCCCATAGCACCTTAAAACTCTAAGGGCTCACACTTGGTCATCAGATTAGGACTGAGGAAAGAGACTCCACAATAAAGAGTTCAAGGACCCCCTTCAAGTTGACAATTCCTGGTCTGTCATCTTGCTGTGTGATTCTGATTATTGCTCCAAATCCATGTCTTTTTCATGAAGTCTACATTCTTGGTCAATCAGCTTCATTTCCCAGGAATTAGAATACCTCATAAGACTTTCAGAAAGATCTTTAAAGCAAAGCCTCTCTCTCATTTCTCACAGGATAAAATGAAACAGATCATCAGCTTCCATCTCTTTTAAGTTAATAAAGGCAACTATTGTTCTTCATGTGAAGAAGTTGAATGTCTTACTTGGGGCCAACCAATGACTTTGCGTGAGATCAGATCCAAACGGACAGTTCTGTAAAGGACCGTATGAAGGCTGATTCTCTTTGTATCCACTCCTGGTCTGCTGGCAGTGAAAACAAGTTTGGGCAAGATCTGTTTCACAGGATCCTGCTAGTTCAGAGGCCACTGGGCTGATGACTTCATCATCTTCCATACAGATATTAACTTTCAAAATCCCTAAGCAATCATAGGAGAATACTTGTTTCCAGCCCCATAATTCGTTGCATATACGTTGGTAATCACAGGGGGAAATAAAGAAGCTCTTGGTGTGTTTTGAGCACTATCTGATTCATGGGATTACTTGAAATAGGTGACAGCAGAGTAATGTACCTTTTACAGAGATTGTCACGCTGGTTGGCTCTATAGCTGGTTAATAAATGTGATTTAACCTGTTTTAACATTTTTGAGATCATATTGAGAGGGCTTGAATTGTACATTTCCTCAGGACATTGACTTCCCCTTGGCCAGGGATGTGAAAAACACACAGCAGCCTCCACCATGTTGTTTAACTCACCTTGGGATCCTTTCTTGAATATTGGTGGTAGCCTAACGTGACATATCTGCAATTAAAGGGTGATGTCAGTTGACACAATGCCACAGAGGCCAGTTAAACATTGTTCCTTAGAAAATAAGAGCAGGATTCAATCCCGAAAACGTTGGTAGTGGTCCAGGGACTGAGTCATTTGGCTTTCTCAGAGCGTCTAAGCTAGCCGGAACATGTCAAGAAGTGCAAGTTCCCTTCACACCATGGAAGCAGGAAAGCAAGAAGCAGGAAAATGTAATTTTAAAATAATGCACTGCTCTAGGGATCTACTATTTCCCTCACAATTTGGGTCTAACCTTATTCATGGATGTTAACCCCTTGTACTGGAGCTCACCAACTGTGCTGGGTGGGAAAAACGAGCAGCACATCTATATTATTTCAAAATTCAACATACCTTTAGGTGCTCAAATTTTCTTTTTACTTTTTGCAAAAGAGCTGGAAATTGAAAGATTAAAACTAATTTAATTTATGGGCACCTCCCATTTTGATGGGAATACTTGGAATGTATGACATACTTGTAAAAAAAAAAAAAAGTCTTCATGAAAACCCAACGATATACCCAAGTGAATCTGTACTCATGTTTGCACAATTGAAATGTCACAGAAAAATTAAAATATCTGGTGTAGGAGACGGACAATATGGCTACCCCTCTAGAAAGGAGAGAGAGCATGGTTATGTTTCTACATTATTTTCTGTTGCTACAGTAACTAATCATCACAGACTTGGTGGCTTAAAACAAACACAAATTTATCATAGTATACTTCTGTAGGCCACAGGGTTGACACACATCTCATTGGGCTAAAATCAAAGTAGCAGCAGGATAGCAGCTATCAGCAGGATTGTAGTCTTTTGGAAGCTCTAGGGGAGACTCTTTCCTTGCCAGCGTACTTTGGCTTGTGGACCCTCCCCCATCTTCAAAGCCCATCAGGGTGGGTGAGCCCTCCCATCACTGTCACTCTGCTGTCTTCTTTGGCCTCCCTCTTTCATTTTAAAAGACCTTTGTGATTACATTGAGCCCACCCAGATAATCCAAGATAATCTCTGTATCTTAATATCCACCAATTCACAACCTCATGTCCATCTGCAACCTGAATTCTTGTTCCTCATATAAGATAAACATAGTCACAGGTTCCAGGCAATAGGACAGGGATATCTTTGGGGAGGGGGACATTTAGTCTGCCTACCACAATTTCTAATTTATTCTCTAAAATGTACGCAAATGAGTCCTTTTCCATCTGTTTCTTTACCAAAGGAAAATAACTGGAATTGACTTCGTACAACAATTACAAAAGTAAGCTCGGAGTTATAAATTTATAGTAGAAGGATAAAGGTGGTTTTTTTTTTTATGCATTTTGGTTAAGAGCCAAAGATTCTTTACTAAAAAATTGTGAAAAGTACTGCTATAAACAGATGACTATTAAACTTAGTCATCAAGTTAAGTTAAATTCAATTTAACTTAAATATTTATTAGGAGTGAAAGCAAACATAAATGTTGAAAATTCAAATCCTTACTTCTCAACTGTCTTCTCATTTTCCCACAATGTATTTCTGGCTATTTGGAGGTAATTTCCTAGATTTTATTAACCTGTAACAGAAGGGCTTTACAGCTAAGTCTATTGCTGAGAATAATTCATTTGTAACCCTATTTTGCAGCTTCAGAGCCAAAGAGGTTAAGGGAAAAAAGCAGGAACTCAGAAAACCTTGTTGCCTGAGGGCTGAAATAAGTTGGAAAGAGGTGGTCCCTTCAAGAAATGTGGGTGACCTGACCTTTTATAGCAAGATGTTGGATCCCTCAGTAAAAATTTTCACATAAGTGGAATCTATACATTTGGAAATTTTTGTAAGCACTTATTCTATACTGAACATAGTTTCAGGCACTGAGGATACAGTCATGGACAAAGGAGACAGAATGTCTTATCTTGTGAAGTTTACATTTTTTTTTAAAGATTCATTCATTCATTCATTCATTCATTCATAAGAAACACAGAGAGAGGCAGAGACATAGGCAGAGGGAGAAGCGGGCTCCCTGTGGGGAGCCCAGTATGGAACTTGATCCCAGGACCCCAAGATCACAACCTGAGCCAAAGGCAGAAGCTCAACCCCTGAGCCACCCAGGTGCCCATGAAGTTTACATTCTAATAGGAAGAGGAGAGAACAGACATGTAGGTGCTTAAAAGAATTTTAGTGAATGTGTGATAAAACATGCACATACGACAAAACAGACTGCACAAACTGAACAATCAGGGACAATGTCATAAAGGGCTATTTACAAAGGTGTGGGCAGGTTCAAGGTGAACCAAGGTACCCAGCAGGGAGGGCACTGGAGAAATCAATGCTCTGACTCACAGTCCTCTGACCCCAGTGCCTGTGAGAACCTCCCATGGCCAAGTCCAAAGCCCAGCTTGAGGTCCAAGGAGTTACTACTGTCCTCCTTTAATAAAGATCCCAGAGCATAGAAAATGGTGGAGAAAGGTAGAGACCAGACCTAGAAGAGCAAACTCAAACCTTCCAGCATCTTCTTCTATGTATCAGTGCTTTGGAGTGATGAAATGGGGTTGTGATAAGGCATTGGGATCTACTCTAGATAGAGTACAAGGAAAACCTCTCTTGAGTTGTTGGGAGAGAGCATTTGAGCTGTGACCACAAAACAGAAAGAAGCCACCCATGTGTGGAGCAGGGGCAGATGTTTATTGGGAGAGAGAACCAAGTGCAAGTGCCAAGGACCTAAGGTATATGAAGCAGCTCAGTGTGCTGACAAAGGGACAGTTCAGTGCCCATAACAGAGCCAGGGTAAGGGGCAAGTGGTAGCAGATGAAAGCAGAGAGGCAGGTGGTGACTAACTCTGCAGAAGGCTTGTCTTAGGTCATGTTTTCTCAGAAGAAAATCCTGAGATGAGGGTCTGAGGGCAAATAAACCAGGAGGCACAGGAAGGAGAAGGGGAGAGTGAGAAGGGAAGGGAAGGATTCCAATTCAGGGAATGTTATTTCCTGACTGTGCCATGGACAAGTGGGGGTCCCGGGAGGACTGGGATTGTATAGGGGACCAACAGAGCACAGCTCTGGAGGGGAGGAAGCAGGCTGCTTGTGCTTCAGCTCCCACCCATGGCCTTGCGTGGGCAGCTCCCAGGGGATGTCCCTGGCTGGCTCTTCTGAACAAGAGATAAAGGTCAGGTGAGAAGTTTCACTTGTTTGCAGGAGACTGTGGAGAAGAGGTGCACAGGAAAGGTAAGTAGCAGGCCATGAGGCACAGGGCCCTCAGAGTCTGCTAACGGGCTGAAAGTCATTTGGACTTCTCCTAAGTGTGATGGGAAGCCATCAAAGGTGATAAATTATTCACATTTTCTCTAACCGGGCTGAGATGTTAGAGGATGAGAGTCCAAATGAATTCTTTTTTTTTTTTTTTTTTTTAAGGAAAATTAAGATACAATTCACAAACCATAAAATGTACCTTTAAAATACGCCATTCAGGGGATTTTAGTATAGTTACAGAATTCTGCAACCCTCACAACTACCCAATTCCAGGGCATTCTCATTGTCCCAAAGAGAAACCAGAACCCATTAGCAGCCATTCCCCATGGACAGGACTCTTAACATCAGTGTGGGAAGGTGGTTAGTGAGGCCTCGGTATTCATAAAAGAAACTCCCTGTAGAGGGAAGAGCACTGGCTTCTGAGTCAAACACCCCAACTTTGACCAGTAGGCCTCTTTCCAGGCCCATATCTACAGGCAACACCTCAGTGTTTTCAGGTCTGAAACAGAAACAGCAATATCCACCTTGTGCAGTTTTTCTGATTATTCGATGAAGCATGCTCACATAGCACTTTCCCTACAGTAATCATCATGTGTTTTATGTACCTATGCATCGGTGGAATGCACACCTTGGATAGGAAAGATGCTCATGGGGGAAGGGAGGTGTGCAAACCTCAGTGTTTGGTAAGAATGACAGAGTTAAAAACCTAAGCAAAACATGAACTTAGAACGTTTTGGTGAATTGAGACAGGAACTAAAGATTTCTGAGAAGGGCTATCTGCCAGTGTTGTCTTCCAGCTGAGCAGCCAAGGGACAGAGAGAGATACAGAGACACAGAGTGACAGTGGCAGCCTAAGACAGTGTGCAGCTGGCATACCTGAAGACCAGAATGGGCTGGTGACCAGCCAAAGGTGACCTGGCTTTCTTGCAGGCCAGGCCAGCTCAGGCAGAGAGTGCTGGCCTGACTGATGGGGGAATGGACAAGCATTAGGATGAGGAATACTCAGAAAGTCCCTCAGAGACTCAGGCTGGGGTAAGCTGTGACCCAAGAAGGAGCTACTCTGTACCTGGGCTGTGCACTTGCCTTTTGTAAACCTGCATATCTTCCCTTCTGGGGCTCTAAATAACCAAGAGTGGCCAAAAGTGATGTTGTGAGTGAACTGACACTGAAGAAAAGAAAAAACCCAGAACAAAATGACAAACTTTTTTTTTTTTTTTTTTTTTTTGGCAAGAAGCAAAGGAAGAAAAAAAATATCCAAGCACCTAAAAGTTAAAATAATAATAAACCTTGATTCAGAAAGATCAAATTAATTTCTTATAGTTCCAGAGGCTAAAAGTTCTGAGATCTGGGTGCCAGCATGTCTGGGTTTGGGTGAAAGCCCTCTTCCAGACTGCAGACTACCAATCCTCATTGTATCCTTGCATGGCTGGGAAAAGAGCAGAGGAAACAAGCTCTCTGATGAGTCCCAAAGGGACTCATCCCATCCTAATTACCTCCAGAGGCCCCACCTCCAAATACCATCACACTGGTGAGAAGGGTTTCAACACATGAATTTAGGGAGGACACATTCAGTCCGTGAGACTTGCCTTTTTTCACTTTCTTTGTTGAGGTCTTTTTGCATCCATATTCACAAGGGTTATTGGTCTCTAATCTTTTCTCGTGATGTCTTTGTCTGGCTTTGGTATCACAATGACTTTGATCTCAGACTAAGCTAGGAAGTGGTCCCTCCTCTTCCTCTTCTTAGAAGAGTTTGAGAAGGATTGGTGTTAATTCTTCTTTAAATATTTGGTAGGATTCACCAGTGAAGCCATGTGGTCCTGGGTTCTCTTTGTTGGAAGTCTATTTTGTTTAATGACTTACTCAATATCTCTCTTTTTCTTCTAGAGTTTTTGGCAATCTGGGTTTCTAGGAACCCATTCATTTCCTTTAGGTTGTCTCAACTGTTGGCATATAGCTGCTCATAGTATTCTCCTACCATCTGTTTTATTCCTGTCCAGTTGGTAGTCAGATCCCTGCTCCCATTTCTTCTCTCTTTTTCTTCTTGGTCATCATAGCTAAAGGCATGTCAATTTTGTTGATCTTTTCAAAACAATGACTCTTGGTTTAATTGGCCAGTGTTTATTTTTGAAGAGAGGTTTTCATTTCATGTTATTTGCTTTCCAGTTTGGGGAAGTTTATACTGGTTTCTGTAAGCACAGATGTAGTTCATTCTCTGGGGTGCAGTGTTTTAAAAGTGATGGTTCTGTTTGTATTTGATGAATGGAGTTACGCATGTATTGACTTACACAGAAAGTTCTCTCCCTTTTGGTTAAACAGAGTTGGCTACATTCTGACGGATGCAGCCTTGGGTTGATAATAAGGGAAAACCATTGCTGAGGACACTGAAATTTGTTACAATCATTTTAGTGCTTATCTTCTCTGCCAAAAACAAGTTAAACCAAATATAAATCTTCAAGTGTAAACATTTTCTTTATGTTGTTGCCCTATTCTGAAATTCTTTCTCAACATTTTAGCCTCGGCATAGAGAGGATATGCATACATATCCTTTTTCCTTATAAGGCTTGTCTCATCTCACCCTATAACCTCACAGAAGTGACTCTGTGAGGTGAAACCAGAAAAGAAATCCTGCTGGATAACTATGTAGCCATTCTCTTTTCCAGATCTGAGACTTAATGCAGTCTGTTTCCTGTCCTTTGGCTTGCACTACCATCTAGCCAGCTCTGATCCACCATTTAACATCTCTCAGAGTAGAGGAGTCAAGACTGTTAGACTTGTTTGTGTCAGAAGAGTCATTATGAAGGGCAAGAGGTGGGTGGACCTTGATCTGCTAATTAGGGAAGAGACATGGTCTTGTGCACAAGGCGGGGGGCGGGCGGGGTCATGCATGAGGGATGTCTGGGCAAAGGTTTAGGGTCAGGAAAAGATGGACTAAAGCAAGGCATCAGAGAACAGCTCAAGATATGAATTTAAAGTCTAAAATAACCTTCATCTCACTTCCAGATACACATTGCTGTGTGCATATATGTGTGAATGTGCACATATACATACGTAGACACATCGAGGCTCTCCTTTTGGTCCCACAGAAGTATATTTGTACATTTGACCTCAGGCCCTTTTCTATTGCATTTCCTTCAGTGGAAATGAAAATGAAGCGGGATCCCTGGGTGGCGTAGCGGTTTGGCGCCTGCCTTTGGCCCAGGGCGCGATCCTGGAGACCCGGGATCGAATCCCACATCGGGCTCCCGGTGCATGGAGCCTGCTTCTCCCTCTGCCTGTGTCTCTGTGCCTCTCTCTCTCTCTGTGACTATCATAAATAAATAAAAATTAAAAAAAAAAAAGAAAATGAAGCAAAGTGGAAGGACTTGAGGTCTTTGTTCTTGGGGATCCAATGGACACCCCATGGCAGAAATTGGGCATGATTGATGCCCATCCTGAGCCTTAGCAGAAATGAGCCCTACCTTTTATGAACTGGTCTGTGTGTGTGTTTGAGTGTGTGTGTGAGTATGTGAGATCATCTACGTGACAGGCACCAACAATTCCCTGCATTCCTGTACGCATGTGCCAATACTTCTACTAAGGGGAGGAGTCCCCTTCTCTTGAAACTCAGCTGTCCTTCTGACTTGTATTGACCAACAGAATGCAACAGAAATGATACTGTGCCTTAAGAAGTCTGGAAGTTTCCACAGAGACCAAACCATCATGTAAAGAAAATTGTGCTAGACTACTGAAAAACGAGAAATCATGGGATAGGAGGAGTTTGTTTGTTTGTTTGTTTGTTTGTTTGTTTAAAAGGTCTTGTTTAAAAACATAGCTTTGAGGGACACCTGGGTGCCTCAGTGGTTAAGCGTCTGCCTTCAGCCCAGGGCGTGATCCTGGAGTCCCGGGATCGAGTACTGCATTGGGCTCCCTGCATGGAGCCTGCTTCTCTCTCTGCCTATGTCTCTGCCTCTCTCTCTATGTGTCTCTCATGAATAAATAAATAAAATCTTGTTTAAAAAACATAGCTTTGATTTTGAAATCAAAGTGGAATAGCTATTTTGTGAGTGTTAGGGATGGGATTGAATGTCAACCTATAACATCACATCTGCAGAGCCTGTACATAATATTTCAGAAACACTTGGGACACCTGAGTGGATCAGTTGGTTGAGTTTCTGACTCTTGATTTCAGCTCAGGTCATAATCTCAGGGTCATGAAATTGAGCCCCACATCCTCACTGAGCATGGAACCTGCTTAAGATTCTCTCCCTCTGTTCCTTACCCTGCTCATGCTCTTTCTCTCTCTCTCTCTCTCTTTCAAATAAAATAAATCTTTCAAAAAAAAAAAAAAAAGACTCCAGAAACACTCTTTCAAGACCTGGTTCGTGATTCCCTTGAATGGTTTGTTTTCAAGAAGATGAACATGATGTTTCTTAGAGAAAAGATGAGTCAGGACCTGGGTCACATGGTCATCACCTGTGGTCTTGAACATTTCTTTGTGTGGGTAACTCATCAACTGTCAGGACAGAACTTTTATTTAGAGACATCTCATGCTCTGCAGTCAATGTTCTACCAGGATTCCAGCAGAATCACAAAGTAAGTGTAGGTCTCATCCACTATCCATTATCCTCTGACACTAATCCCCCCAAAAAAGTGAATTCAGGGATTGGCCAGATTCCTTAACTTTCCTAAGTTCCCAGGTAAATGCCAACAGGGTATGAAATGGGACCCTAGTGAAGAGAGAATGGAACCCTCCAGAGCCTGACTCATCCCAGCTAAGATGGATGAGACTTTTAGTGGAGGATCCAGGCTCATTGATTCACTGATTCAGATTTGTTTCATTCAGACTCACCCTTTACTCATTGAATAAACCTGTATCAGTTACCAAGCAGGTGCCAGCATTGGAAAATGTCTTTACATACATTAATACTAATCTTCAAAAAACCTTGTAAGTGATTTTGCCACTGTTTTAGAGTCAGAGTCAAAGAAAACTTGCCGTTGGTCACATATTTAGTCACTGCCAGAACCAGAAATCTAGCAAAGTCTTCGTATCTCAAAGATTATGTTCCTATGCTGCCCTAGTGTTTCACAGATGTAAATGGGCTTCCATACATAGGTTTTACATGTATTATAAGTAATAGATTTTTAATTTAATCACTCTTTAAATAGATTTAAGAAAGTTTGCACAGAAACCAGCTAGCAGAGAAAAACCAACATTATTTGCCACAAATAGCAGGGAGCAATGGAAATAAAGCCTACTTGTTAGATTATGGCTGCATAAGAGTCCCTTTTCAAGGGCTTTAAACTAGAGCCTGAGTTCTCTTTGAAAAAGGGAAACTGGCAAGTATTACCCAGAGGTCTCAGAATACTGACTTACCAGCAGCTAGCTTAGACTGTCTCCTGTGTGAATTGAAATTGAAAAAGGCAGGAGTCAGTGTTTTGGGGTATCCTTCTTTGATGTACCATCTAAAACCAGCTCTCTGCCACCTTTGAACAGTACCACTCTGTGCAGCATTCCTTCTGATGAGTTTCCTTGAAAGAATTCTCAGAAGAGACAGACAAAAACAGACACATACAATGCAATGGGAAGAATACTGTGTCATTAGGATACCCCAACTTTTCTGACCATGCATACTTAGGAATTCATTGACCATACTCCCCCATGTACATTTATATTCCTCTTTTAAAATTAGTATAGGTACAATGGTATGCTAATATTTTGTGCATACTGTAAAACCTACAAAGTAGAAATTTAAGAAATAGTGTTCTAAAAAATAGTGTTCATATCTTTCCCCAATTGCCCAAAACATGGCCTTGCATTGCCCCACTTTGGAGACTCTGGTTTAAGGTGAAAGTGCAGGGTGCACAAAGAGAGAGCACCCAATTGACCCACAGAGACAACATGGAGGCTATCTGGAGAGAATGTCACATGAAAAGGTCCTTGCAACAATGTACAGAAAATGAGCAGAAAGAGCCAAGCCTCATAGACATGGAAACATGTTACATATTCTGCAGAGGGAGTTAGAAAGTAGAGTAAGAGAAAGTTCTGAAGGGAGAAAGCAGGGCAATTCATGAGGAGCCTCATAAACTAAACTGAGTTAGGGCTCTGTCCAGGGGTCAATGGGAAGCCATGGAAGGGTTTTAGCAGGGAGCAATCCAAGCTCCAGAAAATTCTCCCTCCATTCACATACACACATACCTACCTTACCCGCTGATATGAACACAGTGGAGAACCACAAGTCTGCCAAATGATTCACTTTCTGCCCTTATTCATTCATTCTTTCAACACAGTGTAGCGTGGGCCTACTATGTGCCAGGTACAGTATTCTTATGGGGTATCCAGTGGTGAGTAAGATAGATCCAAGTCATCAGAGAGCTTTCAGTCATCAGGAGGGGATAAAAATGAGCAAATGCATTCATGATCTCAAATTATGGGAATAAATAATGAGAATGCTATAGAATAAAGACAACTGGAATAGTGGTATCCTTAGGTAAACTTGTTGGGGAAAGCCTCTTGAAAGAAGACACATAAGCCAAGACATGAACAAAGGAATAACCATGACATTTCATAAAGGAGTAGAGGAAGAGTTGTCCAGGCTATGGGAAGGTCATAGATGAAGACAATGAATGTATAAAATCCTGGCATGTTTTGGAAACAAACAACAACAACAAAAGGGCCAGGGAGGGGGATGAGAGGCAACGGAGGTTTTCACAAGATGAGCAAGGCAGCTCAGGGAACATTGAGAAGCCAAGTGAGGGCTTGGTAGCAAGGGGACACACTTCCCATCACAGTCTGCAGAGCTCATTCTGGCTGCTGGAAGGTCTGGTCATTGCTAAGGCTAGTCTCCCCAGGGAGTTGGCCCAGACTAGCATAGTTGTGATAAGTGAAGAGAGGCAGACATTTGAATGAGATTATTGTCAGAACTTGGTGATTTGGGGAAAGATGCTGAGAGCAAGTTTACCATGTCCTGGGGAAAATCTTATTGCATCAGACAGGGAGACATTCAGCACCCCTAGGCAATACAGGGAGACAGCTCATGTCAGGCAGCAACAGCACTCCTCGCAGCTTCTGGAGGAAGAAAACCCCCTCAGAGGATCCAGGGTGTCCTCAAGTCCACTCTTAAAGGGTGGCCTCTCAACATTTTTCTTTGTCTCCAAAAAGTTATGAATGCCCAATGCTGCCTTCCAAAAGAGCACTGAGCTATTAAAAACTAATGAAATCTGGAAATGTGGTATTGATCAGGAGTGTTTTCTTCCAGTTACCACCAGGCTCTGGGGTGACTCAGGGAGAGCCCAATGCAGACATGAATAATCTTTCGCGTCATCCCCATCCCCCTCAAAGAAGCCATGTCTGTAGGGCCACTCACCAAGAAGTTTGGGGACCACCTTGGAAAGGGGTGGGGTGTACTTCAGTTGGTTACCCAAGCCAGACCACCCCTTGGTGGGAACTGAGAATAGGAGACTCCTTGGCTGGGCCCATGAAGCTGATCTTCAGCCAGATCCAGCCCCAAAGTTTGCTTGTTTCTTTGTTTCCCTATTCTAGTTCCTTCCATTGATCCCAAGTACGTAGTGCTTTGAGCTGCCTCAAACAAAGGGAAAGGGAACTGGCAGGTATTCAGCCAGAAAACACCTGCTACGACCACGTGCCTGAGTTAGCAGCTTTATGTAGCTTATCTCATCAGAGGCTCATACAAAGTTTCAACACGGAGAGTATTACCTCTGTTTTATTAACAGGAAAGATGAAGTTTGTAATGTCAAGAGGTTTATCTTGAAGCCAAGAGTCTCTGAGCCCTTATCTCGGATAAGGAAATCATCAGTGTACACTTATGCAGCACTGCGTGTGCCGTGCAGGAGGCTACTGGCCCTGTGAGCCTCACTCTGAGTCCCCAGTCAAAATGCAAAAGACTCATGGCAACCTCTATGAGGAAAGTGCTCTTATTTTTCCTCGTAGCCTGAGGCCACCTGAACAGGAAGAGCTGGGGTTTGAACTCAGGCACTTTGGCTCTTCTTCCCACCCTAGATTTGCACAAAGGCATAGCCTTTTCATTGTAGAACTCTGAACACAGAATCACTTAGAAAACAATAATTCTAAAGCCAGCACAAAGACCCTCATTGAGGGTGAGGAATGAGAAATAATCAAACAAACATTTTCTATAATGAATGTCACACGGACCCAGCCGACCGGGTTCACATATGCTCACATATGTCATCCATGTGTGGATATTTCAAAGAACAGATAGCACGAAGCCTTGGAGACCTGTCACATAATTATGTGTGATCTACAACACACGGTCTAAGTTTTCTGAGCCTCGGTCTCCTTGTTGTTAAATCCAGGCTAATCGCTTCTACAGGAGCTCCATCCATGGAAGATTTTGTGCCACCTAGCATCTAAGACACTCAACAGGTGTCAGGCCCTGTCATCCTTCCAAGGGATCAGCATGTGAAAAAGAGTTAGAGAAGAGGAAGGTGAAGAGGAAAGAAAAGTGGCATGCAGAGGTTTTCTTTTTCTCAAAGAGGAGGTCCTTGCTAAAGATAGAATTGCTAAAGGGAAATCTAAAATGATGTAAGAGAACTCAGAGGAACCAGATAGTGCATGGGATGAGAACAGGATGGCAGCAGAAATATTGCAGTGGAATAATCCCTGTCTGTTGGAGATAGGAGGAAAATGTTGCCCTGACTTTTTCTTTTCTTTTCTTTTCTTTTCTTTTCTTTTCTTTTCTTTTCTTTTCTTTTCTTTTCTTTTCTTTTCTTTTCTTTTCTTTTCTTTCTTTCTTTCTTTTCTTTCTTTCTTTCTTTCTTTTTTCTTTTCTTTTCTTTTCTCTTTTCTTCTTTTCTTTTCTTTTCTTTTCTTTTCTTTTCTTTTCTTTTCAGGGACTATAGCAGTCAGGCTAATAAGAGTTGCTTCTGGGGGTGCGAGGGGAGGAGTTAGACACCCATACTCTTGCATATCCACTTATCTAGGGTAGAGAGAGATAGAGACATGGAAAGAGAATGTCCCCACCCACCACTGGGGGAAATTGGCCAACAAGCAGCAGAGATGGGATGAGGGGAAAGTATCCAAGTGTAACACGAGAACAAAGATGTTGCAGTACAAAAAGCCAGGAGGGAAGAGTGAAGAAGTAAAAAACTGATCATGGTGAAGGAAAAGAAGGAGGAGCAAAGGATTCAGAGTCGCTTGGGTTGCAAAAGAAGAAGCAATGAGAGGTTGTTCCAAAAAAAAGGGCAAAATTTTAAATTCTCAAGAGCTCTCTCTTCCAGGCCAAATGAAAGTGGTAGGGATCAGGGCTTTGTATGACAGCTATGGTAACTGGCTGGTGCAGAATGGCCTCAATGGTATAGACCATGTTTGGTTAATCTGGTGATCTCTGCTACCCAGTATGGCACCTGGCACACAGTTGGGGGTCAGGTCATGTTGAATGAAATAATATCTACGACACAAGTGTGATCATCATGATCCCCATAGCCCTTGCTATCCCGGACCATGTATGGAGCCCAGAACCTAGCAAAAAGGTGGGGACGGAGGGCTGTGTGGGGAGACAGGATGATCCCAAGTTCTGAAAGGAGATGCTCAAGGGCCCAAGAGGAAAAGCCCTTCATCCCTTTGCATTCCCTACAGCTACCCAAGCAGCTCTAATGAAGAGGGGGGCTCTGTGCCACGGCCAGGGAAAGAGAAACAAGGAGGAAGGTCATGGTGGGAAGCTTTCTCACAAAGGGTTGCTGAGCCTGCCTGGATCTCTTTCATACCTGTGTCCAACCAGACGATGCAGCTTTCTACATGCTCTCACTCCCAGACAGATCCTTTTGTCTTTCTTGTGCAGTGTCAATCTGGTCTCACTAAGACTTGAGCCTAAACAAGATTTTGGCCTAAAAAGTTCTGCTGGGTCAAGAAGCGGGGGAGCGGGGATGCAGCACCTGGGTAGCTCAGTCAGATGAGTGACTCTTGGCTTCAGCTCAGGTCATGATCTCAGAATCATGGGATCAAGCCCCACATGGGTTCTGTGCTCAGTGTGGAGTCTGCTTGAGATTCTTTCCCCCTCCCTCTCCTTCTTCCTCGGTGCCTCCCCTGGCTCATGCTCTCTTTTTCTCTGCCTATATTTCTCTCTCAAGTAAATAAGTAATAAATTTTTAAAAAGTTTGCTGGGGGACCAATCACAGATCTAAGCCACAGGACCCTTTCTGAGTACTCATTACATGCCCATTACATGCCCAGCCTCCTCAAGTAACCAGAAGAGATGTTGTCCTGGGTCTGCGATGGCTTACATGATGATCAGAGAAGATTCACTACTTGCTCAAGACCAGCCAGCTAATCAGTGACAGTCTTTCTGACCCTTAAACGGCCCCTCACAAAGCCACAAGGGCATCCAGACATATCAGTATTAATGGTTGGGCTGGTGATGGTGGTGGTACTGGCAGTGATGAAGAAGATGACACTGATCACCTAGCACTCCATCCCAGCAATGCTAACCAATTTATAGATAAGGCACTGAGATGGAGACAGTGAGAAGTTTGCCCAAGATCACATGGTCGGTAAATTAATCTCTTAAAAGCACCAGAAAACTCTTAAAAAGGCAGCAGGCTGTGATGTATTACATAAATGAGATTGGAGGGTGGGGAATGGGAGCTTGACATTCCCCATACACTCAGTTTGTTGAATTCAGGCAAATTGCCCCTGGTCATGGTAATCAGTAACCAGAGCAATGAGACATGACCCATGGCTTTCCTGCCACCATCTTGCAAGAATCTGTTTGCCAGCACTTTTCTCTCTCACCAGGGCCTTAGGATCCCATCACAGAGGGCAAGAAGGAAATGAACAAGTCTGACCAGAGAATCAGCTTGGCAAAGAGTGCCTGGAAGCAGGGAGTAAATCTCAGCTTTTTAATATTAGTTTTGTCTCTTATTGATTTATTTTATTTTCCTTTTCCAGAATAGGAGTGTCCCTGCAGTCTAGCTCATCAGTGGCCTTTAAAGGTTTCTTATTGATCTGGGCAACTATTGTCTCAGTTTGCATTATTCCATTTGGAGACACCCTTTGCTTTTTGGTCATGTTCTGTATTTGGAACCCAAACATGGCTTCTTTTCTGGGAGCAAGGAGCAGACATCTTGGGCCCAAGGTAACAGATGGATTTGACTTCATACTGCTTCTGGCACCTTTCTTGGGCTCCAAGAAGTCTCTAACTCCAAAAAAGCAATGGAGAATGTTGACAGAGGGGTGACGGTCTTTCAAGGACCTGAAGACCTCATTCCAAAGGGCAAAGAAAGAATGATAAGAGCACCTTATCCATAATTCCACCTCACAACAACCCTGAGATTAGTTTTACAGATGAAGAAACTGAGTCCAGACACACTCAGCTTTGGATCCTGGATTCACTGGCAGCTGCCTGCATGTTGAAATAATCTGGTAAAGTTTTAACAGCTTTGGTTTCCCCATCTCCAAATGGGGATCATGATAGAACATTCTAGGGTTGCTGTAGGTTCCCAGTAGGTGAAGTGTCTGAGGCCCTTAGCAGAGTGTCTAACACAGAGAGGCTAACCAGTGGATATTTGATGATTGAGAGGGACACCTCCATCAACCCATTTCCTTATAAGATCCATCTGTCTGCCCCACTCCCCATTATTAAAGGAAAACTTGTTTCTTCTTTCTAAGGGAAAACCTACTTCCTCTTTCTAGAGCTAACATTTCATGTGAAGTTTCAGTTTCAGATGCAGAGAAAATGTATTTGAAAATGGCTAGCACAGTGCCTTCCATGTACTAGGTACTCAATGTTGGCCGATTTGTTTATCCATCCATCCCTGGCCCCTGAGTAGCTATGTCTTCAGCACCTTCACATTTACTTCTCTATCCTTCAAACACAATATTCCCCTCAAACACTCCTTTTCCAATATTTTTTTTCTGCCAAGCAGCTTGAACCTTTATCATAATTGTGCATTCCTCATTACTTACTCTTTTCTTCTCAACTCCTGGAAGCTGCTCTTGGACTTTTCCAAAGCTCAGATCTTCCCAAGGTTCCTGTGACCTGCTCTTTGATTTGCAGTCATCCTTGATTGCCTCGGGTCCCTCTGTCTTTCAACGATTTGCATCACCCTCTCTTCCTCGCCAAAGCACTCTCTTTCTTGGCTTCTGCGTCACTTCATTAGTTCATACATTCATTTACTTACCAGTTTCTGTGTGCTTCTGCATGCTGGATGAAGGCACTGGAGTCAGGGGTGGTTACTACTCTAGGAGCCTTCAGACACAACAGTAGATTCTGGTTCTTTCCTCTCTCCTCCATCCTTATCTATTGGCCCACTTGGATCAATTCTTTTAACCCTTGCTTAGATGTCATCTTCTCTGGGAAGACAGTCTGACCGCCCTCCAACAGAGACAACTATTTCTCTTTCTCAGCACTGTTTTCATTCCTTCAGTTTATTTCCGTGATTACCTGTATCCCCTTGGTTTGAACTGTGTTTGTTTGTTCGAACTGTTTTCATTTGCTCCTGATTTGCGCTGTGAATTTCTCGAGGACATGAAATAAGCAAAGCTCTATAAATACCGATTGAGTTGAACGGAAGATTTGCAGTAATTTCTTCACTCTTCCACTTGCTTCC
Organism: Canis lupus dingo; assembly: GCF_003254725.2. Lineage (NCBI taxonomy): Eukaryota > Metazoa > Chordata > Mammalia > Carnivora > Canidae > Canis > Canis lupus. Next base: position 71,996,975 of record NC_064247.1, read on the forward strand.
TCTCTTATGCTGTCCCATAAATAGAGCTGAATCTTCTGAAGGTCAATGATTGTCTGTTCATGCTCTTTTGGGTTGCCTGTTGATCATGAAATAAGCTTGAGAGATAAATTTCTTCTACCAGGGTCTTCAACCATCATCTTGCATGCGACCATACAAAATTACATGTATGCTTTCTCTCTGGGCCCTCAAACCCTCTAAGTAAGGACTGGAGTAATTTAGCCTGGAGACCTCCTCGAATCCAGACTGTTATCTGTACAAGTTTCCTATGTCTCCTATAACAAACTACCACAAATAGGGTGATTTAAGATGATGGAAATTTATTTTCTCACCACTTTGGATGCTGGAAGTCTAAAATCAGTGAGTCAGCAGAGTCATGCTCCCTTTGAAGACTCCAGGGAAGAATTGTTGCCTACTTCTCTCCTAGCTTCTGGTGACAGCCGGCAATCCTTGTTGTTCCCTAACTTTTAGCTGTGTCACTACAGTCTCTGCCTCTGTCTTCACATGCCCTTCTTCCTTGTGTGTGTCTGTATCTTCACAAGGTCTACTTAAAAGAACACCAGTCATTTATAAGTATTTCTTTAAGTCCCACTCTAATCCAGCATGACTTCATCATAACTAGTTTTATCTACAAAGACCTTATTTCAAAATAAGGCCACATTCTGAGGTTCTGGGTAGACATGAATTACGGAGGGTAGGTGCTTTTAAACCCAATACCTCCTTCTATCCATCTCATCTACCACCACCAAAATCAGATTCCCAAACCACTGCATGGTTATATCCTTCCTGGTCTGAAAAATCTGAGGTTTAAATCTCCTCACTTCCTTGACCACCATAAGCCTCATAAGCAGTCTATTTTCCAATTATAATACTCATTATCTTTATTTTAAATACTTTAAAATAATTGTGACCCTGATAGACTATCAACTCCATGGGATGAAAGAAAGTCTAAACTGTCTTCTTTATCCTCATTTCCCAGGATACTGCACAGTTCTTGCATGGGTGTTCAATGGCTAACTGTCGAATGAATGCGTGGCTAGCTGAGTATCAGTTTCACGTCCTCTGTCTGACTTTGAAGACTCCTCCATTACCTGTCACTGCACCATCCGCTCCAGTCAGCATTTGCTGAGTAAAAATTAGGTGCTCTCAATAAATACTTGTTGGTTGATTGATTAATCCATCAACCAGGTTTCCTGCCCTGAAGCATTTTTAATGTGAGTCTCCAGGGGGCTAGTGTGGGGGCCTCAGAGAGGTCCAGGGATGGCAGTGGAGACACTTGATCAGCACTCCCACCTTAGAACTTCTGGGCCCTGCCCAAGGTTTCCATTTGCCCAAGAACCCACTTTCTAGGCCTTTTAGGAGAAACAGTAACAATGACTTTGGGAACTATGGATAGCAGGGTCCAGGGCATAGAAATTAAGATTTAGATTAAGAGCAGGTAACAAAGCTCCTTTTCAGTGCAGAAAGTGTCCCAGAGAGGCTGGGGTGCTGACCCTAAATTGGAGAGTTGCCAGATGCCTGTCCTCTCTTCTGGATCACTGATGGGTCTATATCATTGAATAGCTTGTGAGAGCAACACTGCATAGCCACACATGTCCAAAACACCCAACTGGGTGCAACCTGCACCCATATCTCTAGAGAAAGAGGGTTCTAAAATTCACAGTGAAGTGGCCCCTAGAATGAAGGTTGGACCACAGGAAGCCATTGTTTCTGATGTAGCTAACCATCCTGTGGATTGGCTCCAGTAGCAGAATGTTCATGGCTATACAGAATCTTGACAACAACAGCACTGTAGAGAGGTCAGTGAACCCACTTTACCATGACATTTGATCTTAGGCCATCATAATTGCTACCCACACCTGAGTCAATATCTCACTTCCACCTCCACCCCAAATTGATGTGATGTGAAGCAATGAGGGTCAGGCATCCAGTAAGTAAAAACCCACATGCATCCACTATTTTATTTTTCTGTGTTCTTGTTCTTTTCTAAGGGTCCTAAGTCACTTGTCCTGTTAGTATGTATTCCTTTAGGGATTACAAAATTAAGCAGGCTTGATTTTATTTCAATCCCCTTGTATCCATTTCAGTAGAATCCCTAATACCACTCATTTTCAGATTTGGTGTGCTTAATAGATTGGGAATATGAGGTCATGTGTCCAAAAAGACAATTATCATTCTGGCACTGATTGAATGGTTTCATTGTCCTCGAAATATATGAAAGGCAAAAGGACTTTTGTTATGACTTTACCTGGTGTGTGTGTGTGTGTGTGATTCCTGAAACTTCACATGACTCAATTTGTCATTCCAAAATAATAGTAAATTAACTTTTCTATAAGGATAGTAAAATTATAGTAGCAGATCAGTTGTATTGTCAGAATTACAAGCCACACAAAGGTTGTATTGAGCATTATTAATCCGTTGAATACTTTATCATATCTATTACCTAAAAAAAATTCATTTCCTAAATTCCAAACACTTGGAGCATGAAGGATGAGCATCACTTTCCTACGGTTTTCCACAATAAGGAGGTCAACAACTTTTCTTCCGTGGACTCTCTTCGTTCCTCTAGTCAGAGGGCCCCAGATTTGTGCCCTCCCAACAGAATGTGGGTGTGTCCTGAGGGTCATTATTCCCATAACCCTGTGAAGATCCAAAAGGATTGACATGAAGAGTTCTGGGAAAAAAACAAAAAACAAAAAAACAAAAAAAAACCATTCAGCTGCAGACTCAAAGTAGGAAACAGCAGATGCCTGGAATGAGGATCATGGATCATATAATTAGGAACAACCCAGAACTTCCCTTTAATGCATTTCAGCTCTTCATGGATTGATAGCTTCTAAGCCAGATGTGGAAATGCCAGGAGTATCCCCACCTGGAAGTGTACTTGGAGAGTACCTGTGAGGACAGCCTCATCTGTATGGCTACCTGGCTTCCATATGGCTCCAAATTCCCCATTGCTCTTGATCTAACCGCCACTGCACCAAAGACCAATGTGAACTGGGTTTACATCAACATCTCTGGCCAGACATTCCTTCTTGTTTGTATTTTCCTCAACACCTCCCACCCCAATCCTTCATCACAATGTGCATCAATATAACACTAGCCACTCAATAACACTCAAAAAATAATTCAATCTAATCAAAAGGCTGGATATGGAGGGGCACCTGGTTGGCTCAGTTGGTAGATCATTTGACTCCTGATCTCAGGATCGTGAGTTCAAGCCCCACATTAAGGGTAGAGTTTACCTAAAAAAATAGACTGGACATGGAAACACATAGCCTTGGGTCTGAGTCTCACTACACCACTTACTAGGTGTGGGAATCTAGGCAGGTGACTGAACCCACCTGATCCTCAATGTCTTCATATAGAAAATGGAAATCCAAGCTATTGAGATTAAAAATGCCTATGCTATGTTCCATGTGGCAGTGATAGGGCAGGAAAACCACCTTATCTGACTCAAATTTTTTAATATTGTGGTTTTGTTATAAAATAAAATCGATAAAGCATATTCTGAATTATCTGCATAGTCTTTTATAGTAAATAACTGCTACTATGTTTAAAATTTTTGAAGTTTATTTACTTAATTATTTAAATTATCTCTACCCCCAACATGGGGCTCAAACTCACAACCTTGAGATCAAGAGTCCCATGCTCCACCAACAGAGCCAGCCAGCATCCCCTGCACTTTCACATATTTTAAAGCATGGGATGTGCTTTATACTACCTTCCTGCCCTCAAGGATTTGACAGTCTACTCAGGAAATGATTCATGCATATAGAGAATTAATTTAAAGTTATGAGTGTCAAATGCTAAATGAAAGGTGTGTGTGAGCTCCAAGGAGGAAGTTTCATGAAGTAAGATTTCCTGGAAGGTTTCATGAAATAAGGGTCAGATTTGGATTGACAGAGCTACTGCAATGTTTGCTCCATGTGTCCCTCCAGATTCATTGTCCTTCTTCTGAACACTTCCGGGAACCCTGGCCTCCCAGGAGGCAACAGCCACAGCTTCTCTTGCCATCTGACTTCCCTTTGGGTTCCACAAAATAGCACTATCTTCTTGTTCCATAGAAACTTGGGAAGAATCTTTCTTTTGGAAGTTACCTGCTTCTGGAAGTCTTTCAGTGAGTTTCATGGTTAGATCACCAATGGGACTAGATATCCAGGATGCAGAGTCCTATAATGATGCTTTACACATCAGTCTTAAAATAAATTTCACTTTTAGTAGATTCAGTCTCTGAGTTGTGTATCATGCATTGATATAGCCATAGCTGTCCCCTTTGGAAATGTGGACTTCTTCTCTTGAGTGTGTAACTATGCACACAAGATAGCCACTCAGCAAGGTCAGAAAGTATCCAAGTGAAAGCCAGTCAGAGGAGTAACCACACCAAGGTCTGGCAAAGGATGAGCAGGCTTAGGAGGGTATGAACAGAGGAGTCTGGGTTTATTCCCTAGCCTCCCTTTCCCTGGTGAGTTGGCAGTACCTCTCCCCCCCAATAAAGGCCAGAGCCTTGTCCCTATCAAGCAACTCTCTCTATACAGCTACCCTCTCTGGATGCTTGTATTGCTTCTTCTCCTTGGCTTTTCAAGCTGTGAGAAGAACTGGGTAATGGTCCTTTTCAACCTCTCTTCCCATTACTGTTGCTACCCCTGGAGCCTTATATTTTCCTTTTTGGACTTCCTAAACCATGCCGTCACCCCTGTGAAAGTACCTTTCTTAAACTCTCCTCCTATTACCTAGTCTGAGTACAACATCTGTTTCTTCCCAACATCTGACTGATATATAAATGGATTTAGTGATGGGGGCCAATACAAGGGACTTCACGATGGCTGGGAGTTCATCTACGTGGGTACAAGTGTATGTTATGATGAGGAGGACAGTAAATACTGAATACAAAGCATAACAATTGTTAACATGGGCATAAGCAAGCCTGCTTTGTGCCCTGTCAGAGGCTAGGATCCCTTAGCTCCATAATTGCTAACCTAAAGATACTATTGCACAGCTATTCCCATTGCCCATGGGCAGAAACGGAGCCATGGCTCTAGTCTAAGGCAATTTAGCTATTAAATGGCAGGGCTAGAATTCAACCCATATACTGTCTTTCTTTGCTTATTCCAACTCTGTCAACCTCTCAGTGACTATAACTATAATCTGATGAAGTTGAGATATTGGGCTCACATACTCAATTTTCTTTTCAGAGGAGTATGAGGGGTGGTGCTCAAAAGGAAGAAAAGATCTTATGCCTACTACCTTAGATCCTGGGAGTCTTTCCCTCATCCCACTCCTTAGAGAAGGGCCAGTGGATCTGTTGCTTTTGTAGGACGGACTTTCTTGAGCTCTTTCCAACTCCAGAGAATACCCTGCCATGTTTGCTGGAATGCCTTCTCCACATGTGGCCAGAATCAGACTTCAGAACTCTCTGGATTCCTTTAAGTTAATAACTGTCCATCTTGCACCTGGCTGGTTTGCATGCCTCCAGGCCCTGAATCCTGGCCAGCTGCTATATCGGAGCTGGAACCCACCTGCTCCTTAGAGAGCTGAAGCCTATAGAATGAGCGTGTGCTAATGTGATTTCCTTGTGGTTAAGCCGCTGAAAAGGCCTAGTGTGGCTATAGGAGAAAATTGGAGCATCAGGCATGTAGACCTGGCAAGGAATGTGCTGGAAAACCTGGCCATGTGACAAGGTGGAAGGGAAAGGAAGATCTTTCTATATTGATAAAATTTATTGCATTTTTTAATGTTTTCTTTACATGTCCATTATTAAATTTTTGAAAAAGATAGGGCATTTTGTAAAGGGGAGAGAAACCACTCACAGTCCCTCACTTCGAGATTTACTGTTCTTCAGGATAGCCTTGAAGGTTTTCTAGTTTTCTATGTATACGCATGTATATGCATACTTTTGCATTACAAAAGTGTATGTCCTGTTTACTCAAAGTGGGGTTTATGAACTCCAGCCCTGGAATCACCTGGGAATTAATTAGAAATGCAGAACTTTGGGCCTCACCCCAGACTTACGAAATCCGAATCTGTGGTTTAACAAGATCTCCAGATGATTCGAGGACACATGGATTAGAAAACTGTATGGGACTCAATGATGCAAATGCTCCATGAATCATTTCATTAATCCCCTTTTAGTTCAAAATCATGCTTTTAAATTTTCATGATTATATACTGCAACGTAGTGAAATACACTGCAAAAAATCCTTTTGCATTTATCTTTGAGCAAATGATAATGACGATTATCATCATTGTTAGTATCACTTTCTGAGTGCGAATTATGTGCTAAGCCCTGTATTGAATCCTTTATAAGAATTACCTCATCTCATCTTTATGAAGGACTGCAAAGGAGGGACTCATCTCATCTTAGAAGTGATGTTACTGAGGCATTTTTTTAAAGTATAAAGTACTTTGAAGAACGATGATGTCTCGTATGACTGATGGTGACTGCAATAGCACTTACTGGGCACTCCCTCTATTCTAGAGCCTATATTAACGGTTTTACATTCATTTTTTAAAATTTAAACCTCAAACAGCCCTAAGAGACAGGTATTATTATTAATCATCTTAAAATCCAAGGTAACAGAGTCTTGAGGTGAAGTATCTTGTCCAAGGTCACACATGAAGACACATTAGAATCCCAGGCTGGGCTCCACTCTGCCCAATTTCACTACACTCACTCTCAACACCGGGCACTAGGAGGAATGTGCTAATTTGCTTCTAGCTCTTCAGTGCACTCTTGGGGCCTCACCTCCCTGTCACTCCTGGGCTCTTAAGCAGGCCATTCTTTCCCCCAAAGCCTTTTGTGTGAATAGGCAGAGGGGATTCACAGCACTCCTCGGGGGGACGGGCTTAGGGGAACAGGATTTTCCCTTAATCACAGTTCTACACAGCAGAGCTGCAGGCAGCAGGATCCTCAGACATTCAGACTCTCTGGCCTCGTGGCAAACATCCCAGGACTTTGCAGGGAACAATGGGCACTGAACTGCAGGTGACCCGACCTGCTAATCGCTGCCTGATTACCAGCTAATCAGTGCCTTGTTTGGGACACTGAATCCCAAATCCCTTTGGACTGGGCTGGGTCCTGGCAGGCAGTCACCTGGTTAATGTGCCAGGGGCGAGGCAGGGGGTCATGTGTTCCAGCACAGAGTGGCCAAAGGCCGCCTTCGGGGAAACAGTCAAGGGGTCTGTCTCTCTCTGGCTGGTCCTGGACACCGACAGCTTTTGTCAATAGCATGGAAGTGAATAGAAGCAGAGGATTTAAAAGCCAACCTATGGAGGAAAAGCTATTCAACTCTTCGGGCACAGAGAATATAGAAGACTCTTTTTTTTTAGAAACTCTCCAGAGGAAGTCTGCATTAACCACCACCACCAATATCTTCATGGCTACCACCCCTGTCACAGCCACCACCATCACTAATGCTATAAACACCACCAACACAACTGCTGCTGCCACCATCAGGACTACCACCCCCATCACCATCATTACCACCAGCAAGACCACCAGCACTTCAATCATTAGCACCATCATCACCATCATTGTTCCCATCATTAGCACCACCATCACCATCATAACCCCTACCATCACTTCCACCATCATCACCATCACCACCACCAACATGAGGGGTGGTGATGAGGGGAATGAAACCAACATCAACAGGATCACCACCACTCCATGCTGTCATCACCATCCTGACCCCCACCAGCACCTCCACCACTATCTCCTTTGTCATCACCACCACCACTATGACCATCACTACCAACATTATCACCACCATCCCACCCTCATCCACACTACCACCACCATCAACGTCATCTACCCCTACCACCACCATCACTTTCGCCACCCCCACCCCCACCAAGAACAACACCATCACCACGTAGGCCACCATAACACCACCACTTTGGCTGCTATTGCTACCACTGCTGCACACTGCCATGTCCTAAGAAAACAATTTTGAGCATTGTTTTAAAAATACTGGATTAAGAGTCAAATTTAGAATCTACTCCATGAGATATTAGAAGTTTCAGTTCAGACAATTAATTAAACTTTGAAACTCAGTTTCCCAAATGGAAAAATAGAGATAGTAATATAACCAGCTCATAGGATGTGACTCGTGCAAACCATTTGTCACAGTATTTGGCACATGTTAAGAACTCAAAATCTCACTGTCACTATTATCATTTCTTCTTCCCTAGTTCCATTTCAGTTCACAGCTTCCCCTCTAGCATCCTTGCTGGAAAATGAGTGGGGAGAGACAATTTATCCCTTCACCCTTGCTACCATGGGGTCCTTTATGGTATCCTCTAGGGATGCCTGATGTCTTTTAGAGGCACAGGTGTGGGTTGAAGAAAGCTCTAACCTGGAATCAGCTATCTAGGTTTGAATCCACATCTTTTGAAAAGCCATGTGACCTTGAGAACCTCTCCAACCTCCCAGAGACTCCCTTTCCTCTCAGGAAAAATGGAAAATGATAATCTCTTTGGTGAAGGATTGGGAGAGAGTTCATGAGGTAAGATCGGGAAAAGCCCCAGCACAGGCACACAGTAGGCCTTCAAAATACTAAGTTGACTTCATGTGTTCGGTATCTTAGCTTCAAATAATTAATTACCAGGAGATAGAAAATATGCCTTGCTCTAGACAATCTCCTATGAGGGGAATGAAACCAAGTCTCCCAGGTACAGCTGAGCCTTCCACTCTGACCAGTGCTACGGGTGTACTGCTAAGGTCTAATAAAAGCTTACCTTTGCCCGGTTGCTTCAGTTCTAGGAAGCTGTTCAATGTTTGACTATATTTCTCAAACTGATTTAAAAACAGTTCATCAGGTTAGTTCAGTTTGAATTATTGCTCCTTGGGAGATTTCCAAACCCTGAACTTCCTTCAGAGAGAGCTGGATCCTGTTCCACTCTTGGAATTCAGCTCCTTGCCCCTCTCTGTGACCCCTAATCACAAATATAGTGTAAATAACCTGCTGTCTCCTCACTCAAAAGAACTCCCTGGCCTCCTGCTTGCGGAACGGAGTCTCTCCTCTTAGGCTTCCCCAAGCAAGAGTCTCAGACAAGCTCGTCCATTTCCCTTCTTCACTGCTGATGTTTGGGGAGTGCACGTTAATATTATGGACATGCCTACAATATTTGTATGGTATAGAGGAAGAGGGAAAATTGGTCCCTCTATATTCTACATGGAAGAACTCTCAGCAAAACTTCTATCCACGACGGTGAAACACAGGCTGCACATGAAAGGTCAAGAGGGCGGAGATGAATTAGGAACCCATAGAAATAAATAGCTAAGAATTAACTTTGGCCAATGTGGCTCTGGCTGGGGGCTACACTGGGACAGGGGGCTGTCCACGAGTGATGGCATTCTCAATGTTCAGAGATTTTCTCTGTACAGAAGCTCTGATCCAGCTACCAAGTAAGAGAGAAAGACATAGGAAAGGAAATTGACTGGCAAGACAACCCAGAAATTTGACTTTGAATAGTTTCAGATACCACTGTCTACCCCGTAGTCCTGAATTTTTTGTCAGGTTAGATTGACCCTTCTGATTTTCCATCTACCTGTTGATGGAATCAAATACCTTCTTTGAGCTGGTCGCCATGTTGAATGTTTTATTACCATTTGATCATTTCAACAATCCTCACTGGTTGCTTTCCTTATTTGCATGCAGCGCTGTGTTTTGAAGAATCTTACATGCTGTCAATTGGTGATTCTAGCCACTTTCTTCTGACTGCTACATACAAAGTGTGCCATAACAGGCCCCACAGTGTTTTCCCTCCCCACTTCCTCAACTGTGGATCTCTTGGTTGCCCCCCCAGCCCGACATCCACGGGTCTCAACTCTACGATAAACTTCCATATTCTCTCTCCTGGGCCCAAGTGAGGATTCTGTGGGATGTTCCAAAAGTGGAATGAACTATTGATTCTAATGGACATGGATACTCAATTTAATGAGATTATTCTTTAGGATGGCTTCACTACCCTGTACTCCCAAGAGCAGGGCATGAGGAATCACGCGTTCCCACATTTCAGACCAACACTTGCCAATCTGATGGGCACAAAATTTATATCTCACTAGCTTTGGTGTGCATTTCTCTCATGACTGATGAGTTTAAACACCTCTTCATAGTGTGTGTGAGCTGTTTGGATTTCTACCTCTGTGAGTTGCCTATCATATCCTTTCCTATTGGGTTTTATAATCCTTTTCTTAACTTACAAGTGTCCCTCACATATCCTAGATTGATTCTTAGTCATTTTGGACATTGCAAATATTGTGTTCCTATTTGTTTTTTTTTTAATTTCATCTTTGCTATCCTTTATTAAAAAGAAACATTCAATTTTAGAACAATCAAAACCATCCATTTTCTCCCCTACAGTTTGTGAGTTTAGTTCTTATTTACAAAGTTTTCTCTACCTCTAAGCCACAAAAGTATTCTTCTAAGTTTTCTTCTGTTAACCTTATAATTTTGCCACTCATATTATCTCTTCTTCATCTGGAGTCCACTTTTGTATAATACAGGGATACAGATCTTATTGTTTTCCATATGGTGAGTTTCTCAATAGCATCTACCAAATAATCTAACTATTCCCCATGATTTATAAGCTGTGTTAATCATATTTCAAGTGCTCATTTATAAATAGTCCTGCTCCACTCATCAGTCTCTGTTCTTGAGCCAGTACCATACTGATTTTATTATTATGGTTTTGTAGTATGTCAATATTTTGTAGGGTTAGCCCCTCCTCCATATTTTTCTTTTTCATGGTTGACCTAGATCTCTGGGGAACTTTATTCTTCTGTATCCATTTTAACATAGTGTCTCTGTGTTTCACAACAATAAATTAAAAAAAAAAAATAAATGCAGCTGAAGTTTTGACTGTTACTGCATTGGGTTTGCTTTTCATTCTTTAAACAAAGCAAGACTGGTGTTCTTCTCAGGTGCAGAACCTGAGCTGTAAAGAAGCCTTCTCCCTGTACTTCTTGAGTCAAAAATGAAGACAAAGGGTGTGGCTCTCTCTCAACCTGACCCACACAGCACTGGGGAGCCCAGGGTGGCCATAGATTTGGTTCTTGTACAGCTGTTAATGTCTGATCCTTTCTTGAATAATGACTCTGCTCAGGAAACTGTGCCTCAGGGTTCAGATTTCCCCCATTTAAGCTTGTGGCTTCTTGGCCTGGGGCCTGTTCCCTTCCCAAAATGTTTGTTAGTATAGTGGCTTTTTATGGCACTTTATGGAAAAATTAAACAGGGGGGAGGCAACTTTATTCTGCAAACCAGCCTGTCTTTAACCTTCGTTTACTGGAATTTGAGTCCTCTGCATACCTTGTTAGCAGAAAAAACTTCAAATATATTTTTTCCATCCAGGCTCAACAATTGGAATGTTCTTTACCTCTTAACTCGGGCCAGGACAAATGTGGCCCAGGCTCTGAAACACAACCAGAGTTGTGCAGCAAGCAGCCTTGCACATTTCAACTGCAGATTTATCTGCAAGTGTATCATGAGGGGCCCGGCCTGCTGAGAACTGGGGACCGTTGTCATTGCAAAGCCCATCCTGGGGGGGCAGTGTGTGTGTGTGTGTGTGTGTGTGTGTGTGTGGCAGGGAGGTTGGCCCACTCCTCACTTCCCCCAAACCCTGCTTTAGCTTTAAAGTCACACCCAGGAAGTGGCAGGAGAAAGCAATCTCTCAGCTTTTAGAAAAGAGATCCACAGGCTTCATGTACAGCCTGTCTCTGTTAAGCACGGGAAACCAGTCAGAGATATTGGCCATGGTACCTCCAGAGGAAGAGGGACCCAAACCAGGTCTTCCAGAAATGTCATGTTTTTCTTAGAACTGGGGCCTATATTACACACAAATTTGAGATTATCTGCAACAATTATCTAAAATTAACTGTGGTTTTCAAATGAAAAACATTTAGGGGCGGATCAGATAAGGAGGAGGCCTATTTATAATACTTGCCACAGGGGGGAAAAGAGAAAAAGCAAAAACAAGAGGGAGAGAGAATGCTGCACAAAATAATACCAAATGTACTTCAAGCACCACTAGCCATGCTGCTGACTCTTGCTCTCTGACCCTCATTAATAACAGAAAGGAACTTTTATTTTGATTGTCTGTTCACCCATGGTTTCTTGGAGAAAATTCTATTTCAGAGAGGAATGCCGGCTTTCCATCTCATTCTAGATACAAAATGAAGTGGCTATAGCGCTGAACTCTTGAGTTCGGCATATGTCAAAATGCTTGTTCATGGGGTATGAAATATTAACCAGTGGTTTCTGGCTCTGAAGTGGTTAGTCACAGGCTGGAACTACCTAGAACAGTTACTGGAATTAGGAATGAGACACAGGGAAAGATCCAGTTGAAGAAGTCCTGGAAGACACCCTTTGAAGTCTGGGGCTATGTGGAGATACAGAGGAAGTACTTGGGTGCCCCTCAGCCTCTGTGCTCTGCATTTTGAGAACACCCCAATAAAGAATATTGCTCTTATTCCCATTTTACAGGTGAGGGAATTGAGGCTCAAAGCATTTACTTAGCTAGAAAGGAAACGGGATGGGATCTGAAGCAGGCCTGAGTTCAAATTCACACTCTTGACAACCACACCAAAGGACTTGTCCACAACTGTTTTCATTTCTCTTCCGTTTGGCATGGTTCTGCTGTGTGCACAGAGTGTAGGAAGAGCTATCCCAAGGGGAAGAGAGAGGGATCCGGGCCTGTGTGTTGAGAGGAGAGATGTATTCAAAGGGGAGACTTCTTGAGGAAAGCAGGAATAAAAGTTAAGATGAAAGTGGCCATAAATTGCATATCCGCTCTGTGACAGACCCTGCAAATATTTACTGCAAGTCATCTTCAGAGCCACCATGCACGCAAGGCTGCTTTAGAGATGGAAGCTTGGAAGCCTGAATTGGAAGGGACAAGCAAGCACCGTGCTCTCCAAGAGCTGAGTGGGACTCAGTTTCCACTACACTCCTCAGGGCTGGGACATGTCAAGTGTCAGTGACCTCTTGGGACTTTGGGCTGCCTTTGCTCTGTTTGTTATGTCATCCTCACCCAGACACAGGCTGGCAAAGGACAAAGGATCCCAAACACCAAAAAATAGCCCAGTGAGAAATATTTAACCCACATACCTCCAGACTTTCTGGCATGGACCAGCTCCTTGCCCCATCTCTGTTCCTGGCCAGAAAGAAATGGCATGAAGCAAAGGACAGTTTTTATAACCCCTCTCTGCTCTAAACCATGTTTCCTGTGCACTTAGCAGGTCTTAATGGAAACCAAACAGTTCTCTCCACATCTATATTCTTAACGCCCTGAGTCAAGTGCCCACGTGGTCAAGAAAACTGCACCAACAGAAACATTTTTTAAAAATATCAGAGCACAACATGAAGTGACCATCACTAATTCAAAGAGGCAGACATATTTCTTAAAGGTTGAAAAGAGGTGAGTCTTTCACAGGATTATAGCTCAAGGCCACATTTGCAAAAGTAGAATTGCTCCCCTAGCAAGGTTTTGTTTATCCGGCCATTTAAAAAAAAAAAAAAAAAGAAGTCAAACAACTTTTACTTTCAGCTCTCAGAATAAGAACTGTTTTTCCAGCTGTGTAGTTTGAGGAGGATGTAAGAAGCTGGGTTGGTTCTCTCTTTCTCTCTCTCTCTCCCCCCCCCCCTCTCTGCATATATATATATATATATTATATTATATTATATCTATATAATATACATATGTGTACATGTGGGGTTTTTTTCAGAATGAGAAGAAAGTTTCTTACACAATTTCGCTTGGGCTAAACTGCCTGTAGAGCAGTTTATTTATACTGCTTTATCGCACACCTGTTTGGATATGGGCTGTTTTGTGGTATTTAAACATACCATCTCCTGCCAATTGCTTTATCTGCAGACTCTCATGCTTTTGCTGCAAATGTTTCTTATTAACTCAGGAAAAAAACACCAATTGCTCTGTGAACATTATTAGTGAGGACTAAAATAACCTGATTGTTACTTTCTGCTAACATGTCATCATTGAAGAACTATATCCCAGGAATCCATCTAAAATATGGTAAAGGCCATTTCACTGTACTCGAGGGGGGGAAGAAGGATAACAGAGACTTTTTGGATGAAATCCTTGAATAAAAATACTTTTAAAAGCCACCTGCTTATTTTGAGCTGGTATTTTAGAGAGGAAAGGAAACATTACCATTTTAGACTGCAGTGGGCTATTTTACCCACTACAGAAATTCTGGAATATGCAGATGGCAGTGTTAGAATTTGCGTGGAAGACCTAATGCCATTTATATGACTCTCTCCGAATCATTTAAAGTCTAGGCCCCTCTCTCAGTAAAATGTGGGTCTTAATAGCTAACCAGTGGTGAGAGAATTTAATTCAACCCATAGTTACAGAATCACTCTTGTGGGATAAGCCTGGTGCTAGGTCCTGGGGTGCAGAGATGAATGCAACATTGCTGGGGATCCACAGTTCATGGTCTGATACACAGTATGTCTCCATTCAGTGTTACGGAAATTTGAATATTTGTGTGTAGACTCATAAATAGCAAAATACAACCCAAACCCTAATCTGTAGAATTGAAATCTGAGTGTTTATGTAAGGCAGTTGATTTTATCCTGCTGCTAAGGAAAAGGTTGGAATACTCACTTAACAGACTGTATGAGATACCTATTGCCATATAACAAATTGCCCCTAATGTCTAGTGACTTGAAACAATAATTATCTATCATCTCAGTTTCTGTGGGTTAGGAACCCCATGTACCTTAGCTGGGTGCCTCTGCCTTGAGGTCTCTCCTGAAACTGCTTTCAAGGTATTGGCCAGAGCTATGGTCTCATCTAAAGGCTCAAATGATGGGAGAGCTTCCAAGTTCAACCCTAGCTACAGTCACCATTCAGTCCTTTGCAGATGGGTGGTTGAACTGAGGGCCTCTGTTTATTGACACATAGGCCTCTCCATAAGGTAGCATGTGAAGTGGCAGCTGACTTCCCTCAGAGGGAGTCAGAGAACAAGAGACAGCCAGCAAGACAAGAGCAGGTTATCTTTGTACCCTAACCTTGGAAGTGGCATCCAATCACTTTTGCCATCATCTCTTTATTAGATGTGAGCCAGAGGGTCCACTCATGGAGAGTGGGTAACACAAGAACATGGATATCCAGAGGCAGGGATCACTGGGGACTGTCTCAAGGGTTTCCTACCATAAAAAATGCAGATCAAACTGAGCAAAGACCTGACTAGGAGCCTAAACTGTGTCTCAGCATAATGTGGCTGGTTCTTCAGTGCCACAGCTTCGCAGCTCCATCCATGTCTGCATTAGAAACGTCTGCTATATCTACAGGGAGAATCTAGTGGTACTTAGCCATAATGACCCTCTCCTCAAACCCTTCCATGGAAGTGTCTTCAAAGAGGAGCCATCATGATACCTGGTAGCTCCTGTAGTTTCCCAAGGAGACCGTTTGGATAATACAGCCCTAAGACTTAAAGTCTGGGGGTTTTCTCTTCCTTTCTTCTTTCAGCAGGGTTTTTTTTTTTCCTTTCCTTTCCTTTCCTTTCCTTTCCTTTCCTTTCCTTTCCTTTCCTTTCCTTTCCTTTCCTTTCCTTTCCTTTCCTTTCCTTTCCTTTCCTTTCCTTTCCTTTCTTTCTTTCTTTCTTTCTTTCTTTCTTTCTTTCTTTCTTTCTTTCTTTCTTTCTTTCTTTTTGGCCTTGGTTATGAAATGAGAATCATAAACAACTCTTCCCTCATGGAATTATGAGGATTTCATACCATAAGCAGTTAACACAGGTATTAATGGATCGTTTAGTGCCAGGCCCCTACACCCCAACACTTGTCTCTGCTTTCTGGAGATTCAAATGTGACAATATGATTATTAGACAAATAATCATAGGGGGAAATATGAAGATGGGCTAGATGAATCAGTCAGAACCAGCTGATTCTAATCAGAGCTGGCTATAAACCCAAATCACAGCTTTGGAAGTCCTCTGCAGTGTGAGGCAACAAACCTTCCATTGTTCGATTATGTAGAAATGGGGAGTAGGCAGTGGGAAGCAGTGTCCTGGGGAAAGCCAGGGCTGCCAGGCTTGGCTTTGGGGGCTCAGAGCAATAGCTAACCGTCAACCGTTAGAAAGCATTCCAGCATTTGAACTGGTATTGATACAGCGGTGTAGCACTGTCTACCATCAGCTCAGAGAATGGCACTATGGAAATGTGGGTAAAAATACCTGAGCTTGTTTAGAAGGCTTTGGAGAGGCTTCTCTCAGGAAGACACTGTAGGGCAGACCTGGAAGATAAGTAGAGGTTATACACGTAAAGGAGGAAAGGAAAAAATTTCATGCCAAGGGAACAGTGTGTACAAAGACTCAGACTCTAGAAGGTTCCTCTATTCAGAGATCTAAGGAGGGAATGGTGACTCTAAAAGCAGAGAGAATGAAGGCGAGACTAGGGTCACTCTGAGACATGTGAAGGATTTGTATTTTGACTTGATAGGTTCAAAAGGAAGCATGGAAGGTATGGAAGTAAAAGTGTGATATTGTCATATGTGCATTCTAAAAGATCATTCTGGCTAGAGATCCTAGTACAACCTAAGCAGAAGCATCGTGACCATTTTTCTCCTTATTTTTTTCCATTGTCATTGCAAATAGTTAACACACAAGTTCTGGCTGCCTGCCCTGTTGGGGAACACAACAGACACACTCAAAATAACAGAAGTGCACATGCTGAGAAGTGGTCAAAGAATGTTTGGGCAGGGTTGTTGGGGGATCAAGGAGGAGAGGAGTGAGCCTCCTCGGAGATCCAGGGAAGGCTTCTCAGAGGCGATGGCACAGGAGTCAGTAGGATCCTGCCAAATGGGAAGAAGGTCCAAGGGATTCCAGGCAGAGAGAAGGCTGTGGGAAAGAGAAGGGAAGCCACATGGACATCTACCTGTGACTGGGGGAGTTGTGAACAGGGACACATGGAAAATCTAGGAGAAGATGCCACAGCTGTAGGTGGAGCCCAGCTGACCCTGCCATCCCATCAGAGCCACAGGGTGGCAAGGGGGCAGGGCCAGGAGGAGGCTGCCCTTCCCTCCCACGCTGTCAGGGTCTCCATTGGGAGCCTTGGAGGGCAGCGCCTGCAGGGAGGGGTGAGCAGGGCAAGTCCTGGCCCTGTTCAGTGACTCACCCCTGGCCCTGGGAACTCCAGGCTGTGCCGAGAAGCCCAGAGCTGCTCCCAGAACTGCTGGGAAGTGAACCAGGCGAGGGCCTCCCACCCTCCCTTCCCTACACTGAGCCCCACACAGGCAGCAGGCCCACCCTGCTGGGGCTGTCAGATGCCATCTGATGGAAGACAAAGTAAGGAGGCATTCCAGTTGAACTGACAGAGAGCTGAGAGGTCAACCGGTACAAAATGGGGACTCCGTTCTAGTGAAGGGAGGGACTTGCCAGGGCCACACAGGGAGACAGGAGCAGAGCTCAAAATCAGACCCAGACCTCCCGATGTGTATCCCAGTGAGTGTCTCATGGACAGTCTCCTTCTGTTAAATGAGAATAGAAACCAACGTCCTCAAGGAAATATTCAGACTTCATGTTCTTTTGGTTGACCTCTTCTGAGGTAAGCAAACTGGCTCACAGACCAAACCCAGCCATGCCCATTTATGTACCATCCATGGCTGCTTTCATGTTGTAGTGCCCAGTGGAGTCACTTAAACAGAGACTATATGGTCCTTTAAAGAAAAAAAAAAATCTGTTGACCCTGGCCTAGCCCACTGCAGCTCCAATTTCAGCATGCCTGAGAATCTGCTAGGGAATGTATATGAAATAGTTGGTCCATTTGGGATGGGACCTGGGAATCTAAAGGTTAGCAAGAGTCCCAGAGTTCTTGATGCAGGTGGCCCAAGACCACACTTTGAGAGACTTTGATTCACCTCCAGCTCATGGAAGACAAGGCTAACTCCATGGGCTACACTGACTGGGGACAGGGAAAGCAGGCCTGTTTCTGGGCCTCTGCTGGGCAGGGCCTGCAGGCTTCTACACACGTCATTATGACCTAGGGCTCCACCAGATGTCACAGTGCAAGTCCCAGGAGGCCTCTGTAGGATTTCTCCCTGGCATATCAAAGGGATAGTACAGTGGCCACAGAAGCAATGGCTCTCTCTTTTTAGCCATGCACCTAATAGGTCAGGGGATATAAAAATTAATGGAGTCATTTATCTCCTGAGCCTCAGTGTTCTCATCTGTAAAATGAGCCACTAGATCTCTGTATCTGCACAGATACTTTTCTGCTCTATGGTTGCTGATTAGCGTAACAATTATACACTAACACCAACATCCCTAAAATCTCTTGGATGTTGGCATAACACCACAAAAGCAATAAAGTGGTCTGACATCTGCTTCCTAAGCACCAGTCCTCATAGCCAACAAAGTTCTCAAACAGAGACAAGAGGAAGCAGTAGACTGAACATTGTGTAGATAAACCCGGGAATCCTCCCCTACCAGCAAGCATTTACAAATATTATCAACCAATGTACAGTAGTTGTATTTATGGAGAATCTATTATGCTCCAGGCTGCCTGTTAGGCCCTGAGAGTACAAAGTACCTTAGAGGACCTGCTTTTGAAGAACCCACACCTACTGCTGAGCCATGGGTCTTTGGCACTTACCATAGTCACTGCTTTAATTTAGTTCAGTGTTTATAGGAAAAGAGAGGGATATTAATGCTTCATGTTAATTCAAACCACATGGATATGGTTCAGTGCTATTTGTATTAGGTTAAAAACTCAAAATAAGGGTAGCCCGGGTGGCTCAGCGGTTTAGAGCCGCCTTCAGCCCAGGGCATGATCCCGGAGACCTGGGATCGAGTCCCACATCAGGCTCCATGCATGGAACCTGTCTCTCCCTCTGCCTGTGTCTCTGCCTCTTTCTCTCTCTCTCTCTCTCTCTCTCTCTCTCTCTCTCTCTGTGTGTGTGTGTGTGTGTCTCTCATGATTAAATGAATAAAATCTTAAAAAAAAAACCTCAAAATAAATATCCAACAACAGAGGACTGGTGTTAAAATAAATAAAAAGCTCTTAAACAATAAAACAATACACAACATCAAATATTCTGTCTACATAATCAAACCACAATGAGATAGCACCTCACAGCTGTCATATTGGCTAATATCAAAGAGACAAGAAATAACAAGGGTTGGAGAGGGTGTGCAGAAAAGAGGGACTTTTGTGTGTGCACTGTTGGTGGGAATGCAAAATGATTCAGCCACTATGGAAAACGCTATGGAGTTTCCTTAAAAACTTCAAACTAGAGCTACCCTATGATCCAGCAATTCTACTTTTGGGTACTTATCCAAAGAAAACAAAAACACTGACTCAGGAAAACCCTGCACCCCTATGTTCATTGTAGCATTATTTAAAATAGCCTAGGTATGGAAGCAACCCAAGCAATCCATTTATCCAGATGAATAGATAAAGAAGACATCACACACACACACACACACACACATATATATCGCACACACAATGAAATACCACTCAGCCATAAAAAAGAACAAAATCAGGGTACCCAGGTGGCTCAGTTGGCTGAGCGTCCAACTGTTGGTTTCTGCTCAGGTCATGATCTCAGGGTCATGGGATTGGGCTCCATCTACTTGTCCCTCTTCCCTTGCTCCTCCCCCTGCTCATGCTCTCCCTCTCTCTCTTTCTCTCTCATAAATAAATAAATAAATAAATAAATAAATAATTAAATAAATAATAAAATCTTTTTTTTTAAAAGAAAAAGCAGAAGAAAATATTGTCATTTGCAGCAACATGAATGGACCTGGATGGTATCACACTAAGAGAAATAAGTCAGAGGAAGATAAATACTGTATCTTACATGTAGAATCTAAAAAAACAAATGAGCAAACAAAACAAGACAGAAACAGACTTATAGATACAGAGAACAATCTAATCTGGCAGTTGCCAAAAGGGAGGGGTGTGGGGGGTTGTGTGGAATGGGGAAGGAGATTAAAAGGTACAAACCTCCAGCTATAAAATAAGTAAGACATAGGGATGCAAGGTACAGCATAGGGAATACAGTTAATAATATTGTCACAACTTTGTATGGTGACAGATGGTAGCGAGATTTACCATGGTGATCACTTCATCATGTATATAAATGTTGAATCACTATGTTGTACACCTGAAACTAATATAATATAATATGTCAAAGACACATCAATTAAAAAAAATATGTACCGACAGCAGGATTTCTCAGCATTAACGCTTCATCAACACTAGAAATTGAGTACTTTTTTGTTGGGGGAAACTGCCCTGTTCATTGTAGGATTTTTAAGACCAACTGCCCCCAGCCTCACCCAATTAAGACAACTAAAAATGTCTCTAGACATTGCCTGGGGGACCTAACTGCGCCCTCCCCACAATGAGAAGTATTGGTTCACAACGAATTTTCAATAATCTTAGAAATTACATATGCTATAATAGGCAAGAAAAGTAAAAAATCGAACAGATAGTATGATCTTACCTGTGCAAAACAACAGCAGAAGGAGAAGAGAAAGGAGAAAAAAGAAGGATGGGAAGAAGGAAGGAAATAGAGAAATATAAAGAAAATAGCCCACAAGTTTAAATCAGCTGCTTCTGAATGGTGAGATTATAATCATTTCAATTTTGCTATAATGTCCTGCATTTTCCACAATGACTGAATATTACTTCAATAACCAGGGAACGCATGTGGGGAGAATAACTTAAAACACTCTCAGAAATCGCACAAGAATAAATATGGTTTCCGATTTATTTAGGTGGCTGTTTTGGACAAAGCACATTTTCTTGGACTTCATATTTCTGAAAATTGCCTCTGCTTTCAGATTCATCCTGGCCACATAGACGTGAGCCACATTTCTGGGCTGCCCAGTCTGTGGCTGGCCTCCAGGATGTCTTAGCAGTTCAGCTCAAGGGGGATTTTCCCCAACTCTCAACAAACAGTTGGTTCAGATGGAGTCACATTAAGATTGATACCAACTTTTGCTGACTCATCTCCACAGGCATATCATACAAGCCCTCAGATCTTTCTAGAACTGGCCCCAACCATTGCCGAGAGGCTTCAGGGAAGGTCACATGGGACCTTAAATGTCTTCCTTGGGAACTCTTTGTGACTGTCCAAATGCCACTGGAAGGTGGCATTTCACCCATGGCACTGCTGCCTCTGTGTAGCCTGACATCTGTGCCAGTGCCAGCTTTGCTAGCTTCCCCCTGCAGGTGAGATGCCATGTGCCTCACACCCAGAAGCTCCCATGCTTAACCACCTACGCAAGCAGGTGGAAAAAGCTCCTTCTGCTTCTGATTGTATCATCTCTATCCATAGCACTCAAGCTCCAGGTCAGAGGTTGACAAACTTTTATAGGAAAGGGCCAGACAATATATCCTTTCGTCTCCGTGGTCCATACCCATCAGCTCTGCCACTGTGGCAAGAAAATAGGCAGAGGCATTATGCAAACAGGTGGGCGTGGTTGTGCTCCAATAAAACTTTATTTATAGTCCCTGAACTCTGAATTTCATAGAATCTTCAAGTACCATAAAATAGTTTTCTTTAAAACTTGTTTTCCAACCATGTACAAAAGCAAGTCATGGGCCACACAAAGTGTTTAGGTGGTAGGTGTCAGGCTGGATTTGTCAACCCCTACTGTAGTACAAGGGAAAAGTCCAGAAAGAAGACTTGGAGAGATTGTGGACTGAGCTCAGTGGGAAGACTGGAATGAGAACACAGCATGACCCACCTGACTCAGGGTCTTATAAGGCTGCAGTCAAGGAGTTGGCTGGGCTTTATTCTCATCTGGAGGCTAAAATGGGAAAACATATACTTCCTAGCTTATTCAGAGTATTGGCAGGATTGACTTCCTGTGACTATATGACTGAAGGTTCTAGACTTTTGGTGCTATTGGCTGGAGGTCACCCTGAGGGCCTAGAGTCAGCCCACAGTTCCTGGCCATGAAAACATCTCCACCTGGCTATGGCCACCTCTTTCATCAAACTCACAAGAAAAGTCTCAGGAAAAGCCTACTCTCTTGAAAGGGCCTCACCTGTTTAAGCTGGGCCCAGAAGGCAAGATGATCTCCTATAAATTAACTCAAAATCAACTGACTTGGGACCTTAATTACATTTGCAAAATCCCTTCACCTTTGCCATATTCAATTGGCCAGAGGCAAGGCAAGTCTTCAACCCCCTCAAGAGGAGTGAACCATATAGGATGTGAACACAGGGGCAGGAATTGTGGGGGCCACCCTAGGGTCTGCTCATAGGAGGGGGAGCTTTCTCATTGAAAGAAATATCTCACTGAAACCTGATAGAGGAATACTACTCAGTTAGGTGAAGCCTACAGGGAAAAGAATTCTAGGAAGAAGGAACAGCATATTCCCTAGCCCTGAGGAGGGATGGCAATTTTATGAAGCTGAAAATACTCAGTTTGGTGGAACAGTAGTTATCATTCCTGGCTATGCATCACCCAGAGAACTCAAAAGGGTAGTTGTTTTCCAAGAGCCATTCCAAACCAATATAATTCCAAAATATGCTTAGGGCTGGGCACACATTTTTTTGTCTGTTTTCCCTAAAGTTTCTCAAGTTATCTCCAGGTAGGACTGGAGTTAGAGATGCCCACATGCTGGAATCAGACAAATGAGCAGTACCCATTTTAGCTCAAATCAAAAGCTGTTCAGTTAAGGGAGGCAAAGGAACAGCTCATTGCTGTTTTCAAAATGTGAACATCATTTAAGTATTCATTTTAGATCAAATCCATGTTCTATGAAAAGTAGTGTGTCCTTCAACCCACTGAGTTAGATTTTAATTAGAGTCACACAGCACCAGATTTGGCCAAAACTGATCAAAATGCTGTTTGTTTTGGCCATCTCTCTTTTAAAAAATATCTGATCGCATATTACTCAGGTTTTATTTAAGTCTGCATTTGACCCAAGAAGCTGTGTTGGAGACAGAGGATTTTAAAGCACCTTAAAAATAAGGCTTTGATTTCTAAACAATTAGCATGTATCACACTCTGGCCACGTGTCAATTGCTCCATCAGGCATCATTGTGTAAAATGCTGTATGTAACACAGCCAAGAGCAGAGCAAGAGCACAGATAAAGGGAAGCTCAGAAGGCAATTGGCCCCAGACGAGGTTCCAGATGGGACAGAATAGAAGCCTAGGACATGGATGAGGTTGACTTCTTTCAAAACTGCTCCTTTTCTCATGACCGTTGTGGACTTGGGGGATTTACTCACTTCCTAGAAGCAAAAAAAAAAAAAAAAAACTCAGTTTATTAAAGGGGCCATACTAGTACCAACCTTCTGGGATGGCTGGAGGACTAAGGGAAGAGGGAAGTTCTGTTTGTTTCTTGATCTCCACCAGGTAGTGATGGATGGATTTGGAATTCCAAGCCTGATATCCCAACTCCAAGTCCAGTGGACTCTGTATGGAGTTAAAGGCCCTTTTAGCAATTCACTAGAAGATTCTTGCCTTGGAATATGGGAGAGGATTACTCAAGTACCTTCAGGAGTGGAAATATGTTTAATTTTTCATCTTTAGATGTTCTATTTAGAAATCAAGCAATCTCACAGATGTAAGGTGAAGAACTGATTAGATCTCTACCCCCACCCCCAGCCTGGGAGGAACCACACTTCTCTGAGACTCAGTTTCTTCAGTGAACTAAAGATAACGATCCTTCCTTCTCTATGTTGTTGCACGATGTCCCTACAGTGCCATGTCTGCACAGCTCTGACCTAGCACACTGGCTGGCTCTTTATCATCACTCAATGAAGAGTCTCTATTATTACAAGGACCAAAAAAGGAAGAGTAGATGGAGAAAATTGGTGCAGATTTCCCCTAAATTATTCACTGAGCAGTTATATCCAACAGTCCTTACACCAATGACTATTTGGATCCTCCTTCCTCAGCATCCTCTAACTGACATGAAGCAATGTGACATGTAGGGTGACCCCACGCTGCATAAATGACAGAAGCTCTCTCCACAGTTCATGTCCTCCTCCTATCCTATGCATTCACTCAAACCTGGAGCACATTCTGAGGTTCTAAATCACCAGCCATGGACAAGGACAGCCAAGCTTGTCCTCCTTGGCCCCCTGCCCACCCCCAAAGATTCATACTCCTACAGTTCAAGAGGCTCAGGGCCTCCCACCATCACATGGGCTGAGTGTGTGAGTGTGAATTCCTCCTTTTGACTGCAGTGCTATACCAGCAAACTTACCTTTTAGAAAAGCAAAAAAGAAGGCCCCTTAACTCCTAAGAACCATTTCTGAAAGCACGTCCGCTGCTCTAAGAGCAATGGAAACGAGTTCTGAAACTGTAGCCACTGCCACAAGAAGGTGCCCGCGTGGACTCCCCCCAGCATCCAGGTGTCTCAGAATGACTTCTGTTCTTTCATGACAAGATAGGGCATGCATCTCTCATTTTGTAATTTCCCATGTCATCATGCCAGCAAAAAGCCTGAAAATCTAAACTCTAAAGGAAACGTGAAGGCACACAGAAGTTGAACCAGTGTTAGTGCTAAAGGATCTCTCTGGCTCCTTGTAAATACGTGTGGTATATAGGTGGAGCTGAAAAAAAAAAAAAAGTAAAATATAGAAAATGCAAGCTATGTACGATGGGATTTTTTTAAGTCTGTTAGGATTCCAGGAAAAATGTAGTTTCACAGTTAGATTTCTATTTTTGTAAGGAAAATGAAGGAAACGTCTTATTTGTTTCTTCTTAGGACAGAAATGATTGCAAGCAAGATATAGGAGAAACTGAAAACTTGTTTTCCTTAGTATGCCAAGTCTAGGCAGGAAAGGAGAAAAAAATAGAAAGAGAGAGAGGAGGGAAGGAAAGAAAGAAAGAAAGAAAGAAAGAAAGAAAGAAAGAAAGAAAGAAAGAAAGAAAGAAAGAGAGAGAGAAAGAAAAGGAAGGAAGGAAGGAAGGAAGGAAAGAAGGAAGGGGGGAAGGAAGGAAGGGGGGAAGGAAGGAAGGGGGGAAGGAAGGAAGGGGAGGAAGAAAGAGGCTGATTTCTCTGTCAGTTACAGGACACCAATATCCAGGACCCACAATACTTCTTGGGGCCCACAGAAAGATTTTAATTTCTTTAAAAGAAGAAAAAGGTGAATATAATTATCATGAGCATATAATATTGAATCCTGCCTGGATGATATTCATCTTTACATCAATGCAGTCATAAAATCGAATATTTAGATTATCTTTTTACGGAGGACAGCACCTGTGAAGGTGAACATGCACAAGGCCTAGGATGGAGGAGAGGGGTGGTGGGGAGGGCATGGAGAGGAGGAAGGGGGGGGGGAGGAGGAGGAGGGACAAAGAAATGGAGACAGAGGTATAAAGATACAATTGTGAGCCTTGTGGGTGGTGATAGCAGTTGATAAAGATTCTTCCAGAGGTAGCTTCTCCCTGCATTATCTAGCTAGACATCCTGGCTTGTGACTTCAGTGCAATTACTACAAGTTGTAGTTTAACATTCTTGCGATCATTAATGAGCTAGAAAAAGATTTACAAAGGCAATAAGTTACTTTGTATTGCCCCATGTTCCCTCCTCTGTCTCTGCTATAGCACATGTGTGGCTTTAGATTACTTAAATCCTTTCAAGTCCTGGTTATCATTATTAAACTTTAGGAAGACTGAAGACAAAGACCAAATCTTCACCCTCAAGGGATGGGCTTCCTTACTCGAACAGTGTAACTGCTGGGTCTCATTCTTGGGAGCCGAGGAACCCAGGAAAGCCTGATATTCCTGGGCATCCTGCATCCTTTCAAACTTTGGTTTTCATTTTCAGGATCCTGTATCCAGCTGACTGGGTGCCATTCTGGCTTCCACACATCATGGGGGACTCAAGGAGCTGCATTTCCACCACATAGTTTTTTTGAAGCTGACAGTCTCTGGGGTCCCTAAGGCCCTGCCCCGAGATAAGAGCAAACAGCTCTGTCAATGATGAACTAACCTTCTATGGATGAATCTGGTAAAGCAAAATTTACAACAAAGTTCTGAGTTTGCCTAAGAAAATAGCACAGTAACATGAAATCCAACTCAACTATTTAGTGGGTGACTATTGAAGCAAGTCAATCAAGTTCTCTGTTTAAAAATGTGACAGGCGGGATCCCTGGGTGGCGCGGCGGTTTGGCGCCTGCCTTTGGCCCAGGGCGCGATCCTGGAGACCCGGGATCGAATCCCACATCGGGCTCCCGGTGCATGGAGCCTGCTTCTCCCTCTGCCTGTGTCTCTGCCTCTCTCTCTCTCTCTGTGACTATCATGAATAAATAAATAAAATTTAAAAAAAAAAATAAAAAAAAATAAAAATGTGACAGGCAATATCTTCTTTGCAAGGTTGTTGTCAGGATTAAAATTAAATCGTGTATCTGAAATACTTAGCACATGCTTGACAAGTATAGGTGTTAATCAAAAGATGGCTTTTAGGGGCACCTGGATGGCTCAGCAGGAAGAGCATATGACTTTTGATTGCAGGGTTGTGAGTTCAAGCCCCATGTTGGGTGTAGATAATACTTAAAATTTTTTTATTTTAAAAAATGGCTTTTGTCAACACTAATGTTACTTAACTTTCAGTTCTTCTCCCAGTACTAAGGAGATGATACCTATTATACAAAATTTAAAGTATCAAAAAGTTGCTAGATTTAAGCCCACCCATCAACAGTAGCCCAAGCTTATCCACCAACACTACCTCATTACAAAATGTATTATCAAATGCATGTTATTTACAATGGCAACTAAATAATAAATACAAAAAAATCTAACAAAAATATACATAACTCCATGATTAAAAAAATAGAAAATGTTATCTTAAGTCATAAAAGAAAATCTCAGTATATGAAGATATAGATCATGGTCATGATGAGTATATTATAAACTGGCATTTTTTCCAAATTAACCTATACTTAAATTCAAAGTAATTGCAGTCAAAACCATAACAAGGAACTTGAGAAGATAACACCAAAATTTCATACGGGAAATGAAAGAGAAAAGAAGAGTCAAGACATTTTGAATAAATAGAACAAAATAAGAGACTTATCAGGCATAAAGTTTTATTATAAATCCATAGCAATTGTGGCAGCTTTATACAGAGAGAAAAATAAACCAAAAGAAAGCTCCAAAACAGAGCCAAGCATTTATAGAAACTTGACATAGAATATAATGGGCACAGAAATCGGTTGGGGGGACTGGGTACATAAGAGTCCTCAGGGCACCTGAGTGGTCCGGTCAGTTAAATGTCTTTTGATTTCAGCTCAGGTCATGGTCTCAGGATCTTGAGATTGAGCCCCAGGTGGTATCTACGCTCAGCAGGGAGTCTCCTTGAGATTCTCTCTCTCCCTCTCCCTCCGCCCCTCCCTGCACGTGCATGCTTGCTCTCACTGGCTCTCTCTCTCTTTCTCTAAAATAAATAAGCAAATATTTTTTTTTAAAGTGCATGTATCAAAATTAATTAATCTCCAAAACATACTCTGAAATGAAAAAAGGAAGTTGCAGTAGGTTATTGGTTACATAAAACCTAAAATATAACACTGTTACATTGTTTATGGGCATTTATATATTTAGTAAAAGTTTAAAACCATGAGGTAGAAGGATAGCCATGGAAATCAGGATAATTAGTTATTTCTGGCAAGAGAGGGATGAAATGGAGTAGGCACGGTGGATTTTAACTGTGTCTGTAAGAATACATAATTTAGGGAAAAAATTAAAAGTGAATATGGCCAAATAAAATGTTGAGATATCTCAAAGTTGAGTGATGACTCCACTGGCTAAGTTACATCAGTCTCTGTATGTATATTTGAAATATTTCATAAGATGGTAAATATGTGATTTTCAAGCATATGACCAATGTTTATTACAATTGTAATTAAAGGAATAAAATCCAATTATTCACAAATACATCAAGGGGGAGACATACTGTTAGAAAAATCAAGGTCCGGGAAAGGAAAAATTTCCCAAGGAGGGAACCACTAAATTAAAACGTAGTTTTTCTTCTTAATTGACTGATGCCTTCTGGGATTTTCTCCTACTACATTGCAAGCTATCTGCACCAAGTATAGTGGACTGGGGAAACCCAGACTCACAAATATTACCTCTTCCCCAAGGATCTAGTTCCTTGCACCCAGGGGGCGGTGCCTGTGAAGAGCTATCACAGAACCTCTGGGACTTTTCACCCATCCTTGCTACCAATAAACACAAAACAAAACCACTGGGACTTGGGTAATCCTAAAGAAGACAGCCCTCACTGTGCCATAAAGCAGTGTGATTTACACTTGCTAAAGGTGATTTGGCTCTGAACTTCCACGAGGCCAAAACAAGGAAGAAACAAGATCAGTCTCAAGCTTTGTAATATCCAAAAAGCAAAATCAAAAAGGTTTTCAGAGGAAGCACAACAATTTCAGGAGACTGAGGTCTGAAAGATAATTTTCCCTCATTATCATAAAAATTAAAAATGAGAACTAAACCCATTTACCCACCCACACAGTGAACACTGAAAAAGGAAACTGCATTGTCATGACATCATTATTCCGTTCCTTTCATTAGTGTCTTCGCTATTCAAAGAGACACGTGCCGTGCAATGATTCTTCATTGTACAAATTTCCCCAAAGACCCACAGGGGAAAGAAAGCATCAATAGACAGGTGGTGACCGAAGGGTCTCTGAATCCTGTGTACCCCCCAAGCCTAAACTGTTGTGTGTGATCCGTCAAGTCCCCACATTTAAGGGACTACCGTAAACCAAACTTCCAATTCTCAATAAATTCTGATCTTGTCTCCTCTTCTCTGAGGTACTGCCGAAGCTCTGTCAGGGTGGTGTTCTCCCTTACGGTGGCAAGCAATAAACTCAGTTTTGCTTATCAACAAGTTGTATGGAGATATCCAGGGCGCTGGCAACAGACAATCATTTAAATTAAAGACAAAAAAAAACAAAACAAAACATCTGCCAGAGACTGAATACCCGTCTTCCTTTTCTAGGACCACTAGAAAGTCTTGCGAACCCCAAGGAGCCCAT
Organism: Canis lupus dingo; assembly: GCF_003254725.2. Classification (NCBI taxonomy): domain Eukaryota; kingdom Metazoa; phylum Chordata; class Mammalia; order Carnivora; family Canidae; genus Canis; species Canis lupus. Next base: position 72,025,961 of record NC_064247.1, read on the forward strand.
CACCTTGGCATGCAGACCTCCAAGGTTCATTACTTCTGCCTGCCTGCCAGCCCTGCAGCTTGCAGCTCTTGCTCAGTTGGGTTCCTGCGAGCTCACTGGAGGCCTACAGAATGGTCTGGGCATGTTTGTGACTCTGTGTTTTCTGGGCGTTCTTGCTGGCAATAATCAGGGTAATTATAGACTGTTCCCTCATTTTCCCAACTCTTGGGAGCTCTTTAGCACCGGAGAAAGATAAATTCAGAAAGACTTCCACCCAGGCTTCCCCTGGTGGGAAGCTGGAGAAGGCTTCCAGCATGGTTTCTTGGCATGTCTCTCAGAGGAGGAGGAAGAGGTGGAGAAGAGGAGTAGGAAGGAGAGGAGGGAGACAAATGGGAAGAGATGGATTGCCCTGTCGGAGAAGCATAGGAAGTGCTACTTTTAAGTAAATCTGGACATTTGTTTTATTTATTTTTATTTTTTTTAAAGATTTTATTTATTTATTCATGAGAGACAGCAAGAGAGACAGACAGGCAGAGGGAGGAGAAGCAGGCTCCATGCAAGGAGCCCAATGCAGGACTCGATCCTGGGAATCCAGGATTAAGCCCTGAGCCAAAGGCAAATGCTCAACTGCTGAGCCATCCAGGCATCCCTGGACATTTTTTTTTATTTTTTATTTTTTATGATTGCAGTATCTCTGATCTGTTCTGTACTGTTGCTCTGACCCTGGCCATACCTTGGGATTACTTGACAGGAATTGGGGTGGGAGTGAGGAGTGGGGAAAGCAGAGCATTAAAAATACAGATGCCAAAGCCTTACCCCAAGAGTTCCTGATTTCATTGGTCTGGATTTTATTCTACCATTACATTGGTAGGCACTCACTGGTTATTAATATTTTAGATTCTTCAGGTGACTCTAATGTGTAGCTATGACAAACCTCATTACTTTATTGTGTGGTTGTGCTTTGAGATCTATAAAACCTTTTTCCATGTATATTCAACTATATTTATCTGCTTCTATTACACTTCATAGGACTGAAACATTTTTCAGTAGAAAACACATTTGGAACTTGGGATTTTTCTGTCACAGATTCTTTTCCTTCAAGTGGAAAGAGGACACAGTATGGGTGCTGACATCCAATACTAAGAAATGAGTGTCTTTTTCAGCTTCAAATTATATTAATATCCACCATCGGCAGTCAGTGAATTCTAAAAATTTTGCATTTATTATTTCACTTAATCATTGAAACATCTCTAAATTCTTGGTACTGCTATTACTCCCCTTTTGCAGATAAGAAAACTGAGGCTCAGACAGAAACAGTGACATGCCCAATGTCATACAGGTAGTAACCATCAGAATCTGGGTTTGAATCAGATCTGAGGGCCTTAATGCCTGAGTTCTACAACCAGTATGCTCTTCTGTCTCTATTAGAAAAGATATGATCCATACTCCCACCAAATTCTTGGTTCTAGAATCCTAGAATTCCTCTAGTTCTCCATGAAGGGCAGAGTCTGAGATATTTTTCCTGTCTCTGAAATGAGTTCCACAAAACAGCTATTCTGCACTGTATTCCATAGGTCTGTGGGGCTTGATTAGCCAATATCCCTTTTTGACCCACTTCCCTTTCTACCACTTCACCCAAAGTAGAGAAGATGGCCATTGTGCTCCAAGCTCCTGGAGGCCCCACGAAGGAGGCAGCATGGGGCCACAGAGTCCGGGGACCATTTGGCAGTCTGGGCCACGTGGTCGTGGGCCAAGCCTTGCACAGGCCATGTGCAGAGTGATTTGCAATCAGTCGCGAGTGATTACACATTGTTTCTCATCGATAGGCAGGAGGGAGCCCTGACGGGATAATGAGATGCAGCTGATGGAAAATCACAGCTGACTGTCAACAACTAGTGGGGTTTTGCCCAGCCCTCCAGTGCTACAATCAAATCCTCCCCACTGCAAAGGCCAGGAGCAAATCTGAAGAATTTTAATACTGAGCCACCTCACAGTGCCAAAGGAAATTGACTGGAGGGCCTATCAGTTAAGTATTGGATAACTGGGATAGGACACAGGGACTGCCCCCTGGACAAGCCCCAAACTCTCCCAGACTGGGGCTCCAAATAACCTTCCCAAAAGGAGTGTGCAGGTCCCAGACAAGCAGCCGGGGACAAGCACTGGAAACCGGGCCAACAGAGCATAGGGTCCCTTTATTTTCTCAGGCTCTCAAGAAAACCAGTTTCTTTGATTCTGCGCATTACCTGTGCAGGGCTAGGGAGTGAGGCTGAGTGTTTTCCTCACTGTGCTCAATGAGAATCTGTTTAAACTATCTTTCCATGGATCAGTTCACTAAGGGCCAACTTGAGCCCTGTTTACCCTTCTGTTGTCAAGGAAAAACAGCTGTTTACTTAAATTGAGGTCTCCTTCTTCCATGACGGTCATTACCACCTCCCTAGTAAGAGATAATGGGCTTGAATTTCCCAACTAGATGGGAGCTGCTCAAGTCTGGACTCTCCTGGTAAAGGCCGTCTGTAACCCAGAGTGGCCTTCCTGACGAAGGTACTACCCGACTTAATCTTCATGCTTAATTACCCTTCCCAATGGATGTGCAATGAGGTCCCTAATAAATGAACTTGTTAAGCGCGCAGCTGTGGTTCCAGATCTTTAACCCAGTTTCCTCACATAGCGTTTCCATCTACCGCCTTTAGACTGCATTGCCCCTGAACAACTTGTTGGAATCATTTATAATAAACCAGATAGAACTTGTCCAATCAATGTGTGACCAGTGAGTACCCAAAAGAAAAATAAAGTGCAAACAGTTGCGATGGGTCAAAACTCTAGTTAAACAGTTTTTTTTTTTTAATTTGTTTTGCTAACAACTTATACTATTAGAGTTTAAACTTTTTATTTTGGGAAAATGGTAGGTTCACAGGCAGTCGCAAGAAATAATGCAGACATCTCATGTAGACTCTATTCCACTTCCCCCAGTAATAACGTCTTGCAAAATTGTAGTAGAGCATCACAGCCAGGATGTTGATGTGGATACCGTCCACTCATTCTCAGACATCCCTGGTTTTATGCTTCAGTTCTAATGCAGTGTTATCACGAGGGTGGGTGTCTGTACAGCACCACACTCATGACACAGAGCAGTTCCATCAGTACAAAGATCCCTCCTACTGCCCTTTTAAAACCTCCCTTCTCCTTGTCCATAGCCTCTGGCAACAACTAATCTGTCCTCCATTTCCATAATTTCTTCACTTCGAGAGTGCTATATAAATGGAATCCTACAGTATGTGACCTTTCAAAGTTGGCTTCTTTTACTCAGTGTAAAATTATCTGGATTCATCCAAGTTGTTGCGTGAATCAATACTTCATTCCTTTTTATTGCCAAGCAGTATTGCATGGTATCCACAGTTTGACTGTTCACCTGCTGAGGCACATTTGGGTTGCTTCCAGTTTGGGGCTATTATGAATAAAGCTGCTCTGAATACTCACGGACAGGTTTTTGTATGAGCATACATTTTCAGTTTTCCAGGATAAATGTCCTAGAGTGATTATAACGAATAGATCACATGACCATTGCAAATGCAGCAGTATAAGGAATTGCAAGCTGTTTTCCATAGTGGCTGTACTGTTGTTTTACATTCCCACCAGCAACGTATGAGTGATCCATTTCTCTGCCTCCTCGTTGCCATTTGATGGTGTCACCACTTTTTACTTAAGCCATTCTGATAGGTGTGTGGTAATATCTCATTGTGGTTTTAAGTTGCACTTAGCTAATGGTTAATGATATGGAACATCTTTCCATGTGTTTCTTGGCCATCTCTATGTCCTCATCAGTATTTATGCCTATTCATGAGTTGTGTCTGTATTTTGTTGGATTGCTTGCTTTTAGGCTTTTGTTTTTTGTTTGTTAATTATTGAGTTTTGAATTCTTTGTATATTCTAGATACTAATCCTTTGTCAGACACATGGCAAGTCTTTTCTCTCAATCTATAGCTTGCTTTTTTATCCTAATGGGATCTTTCACAGAACAAAAGGTTTTAATTTTGGTGAAGTCTAACTGATTAAGTTTACCTTTTGCAGATATTTTGGTATCAAGTCTGGAGATCCCTGTGACTAGACCTAGATCCTAAAGATTTTTCTCATCATTTTTCTAGAAGTTTTATAGTTTATGTTTTCCATTTGCAACCACGAGCCATTTTAAATTTATTTTTGTCTAAGGTATGATGAAGTTTAGTCTGAAATTTCTATTTTTTTTCTCAAGGATGTCCAATTGCTCCAGCATCATTTGTTGAAAATGCTCTTCTTCCCCCCACTGAATTACTTTTGCACCTTTGACGAAAGTTGGGCATATTTGTGTGGGTAGATAGTTCCTAAAGTTGAAGTATGATAGCAAGTTTCAGAACAATAGGTATAGTATGATCCCATTTTTATTTAAAAATATAAATGTGTATATTTCCACATATCCATACATACACAGTCAGGATGATGTAACTATTTATTATGATTATTTATTATTACTTATTGTGATTACCTCTGGAGGTTGTGATTGGAATATTTTCACCTTATATACTTATGACAATAGCTAGTTTGTTGAACATTTACTATGTGATAGGTGCTATTCAGCATTTTACAATTAACTAAGGTGATGATATAATGATCCTGATTGCTGAGTTATTACTGGCTCTCACATAGCCAGGTACTATACTTCAAAGCTGTAGATAGATAGATAGGTAGGTAGATAGATAGATAGATAGATAGATAGATAGATAGTCTTATCTCTTACTTAGTTATCACATTAGTTAATATCTATTGTTTGTATATCTTGGTAAGGTAATAGAAACTGGAAGAAGCTATGTGCCCAAGGCCACAGAACAAGGAAGGTACAGAGATGTAAACTCAGGTATTTTGACACTACAATAAGTTCTCTGACCCCCTGCATTATACTGCTTGTTATTTGAATTATTTGACAAAAAAAGTCCTTGCAATTGCAGAAGGGAAAATATGGCTTAAAATAGTGGAATCTCTAGGGTGCCTAAGTGATTCAGTTGGTTAAGTATCTGACTCTTGATTTCCTCTCAGGTCGTGATCTCAGGGTCCTGAGATCAAGCCCTGTGTCAGGCTCTGGGCTGGGCATGAAGCCTGCTTAGGATTCTTCCCCTCTTTCTGTCCCTCCCCCCAGCTCACGCATCTCTCAAAAAGAAAAAATAAAATAATACAATCTAATTTGCAAAAGAACAGACGTGCCCCCTCTTTGATCAGTTTAGCTGCAATATCAATTTGCCAATTGTCTTGAGTCCATGGGATATGTATGATCTGTGAGACTATTCTCTTTAGAATTATTTTACCCTAAACAAACTTTAACAGCTTCTAGGATATTCTAATACATTATAGTTTCCCCCAAAAAAATCATTTTTGAAAGAATGTATTTCTTTCTTAAGAGTTATGCTTGGCTGGTTTAAGATGGCTCCTGAGAATTAAGTGGTCTCTACAATGTCTCCTCTATGTTCCAAATAAACAAGACAAAGCCAGAAAGCTCTGTGACAGGACATGACCCAAACATTCAAGTCTTTATGGCCTAAAGTCACCTCGCCAGAATGCACTCGAAGGCAAACAGAGAGCATTCTTTAAATATTTCTGGCTAAAACCAAAAAAAGTGCACGACTTTATTTCATTCCTTTTATTAAGTAACAAGCCCCTAGGAAGGAAATAGTAAATAAGTGTTAAAATGTACATTAATTAAAATATATGTGTATCCATGGGAGTAAAAACTCTCAATCACCCCACATCCTGCAAATGAAGATATGTGAGGGTTTGGTGTAAGAATTCCTGAGTGCTTTTAGCCCCTCAATCTCTTTATTACACTTTTCTCACTCACTGACACCTCCCCACATCCTCAAATGTCTATGAAAAACAAAACTTATAAGTTAAAAGAATATTTAAAAATAAAAAGTTTTCTAAAGTATAATTCCTTTTGAAGTGCTGTCACTTCTTGGAGATCTATTTCTTCCATTACCTCATATTCTTTCTGTTCCGATGTCCACTGCCTTAGTTTGGGCTCATGTCACCCATTTTCATCTGTATTCTTAAAGCAACTTTCTGATTTCTAATGTCAATCTTTCTTCTCCAGTCCTACACATGCTGCCAGATTAACTGTAAGAAAACACAGGTCTAGGTGCGTGATTCCCTGACTCAAAGATCTTCAATGGCTCCCTACTCCCTGCTGTTACAAATACAAACTCCACAATTTGGAATTCAAGGGTATTCACAAATTTAAATCAACCAGCTTTCCTTGTCTTTCCCCACCACTGGCCCTGACTCACTGTCATGTGCTCCTATCTGGAGGGAGGACCATTCCCAAGACTGGTTTCCCATCTGTGTGCTTTTTCTAAGGCTGAGCCTTTAGCCAGGGTTATGCTAGTGAGACATGCTGCCTCACTCCCTCCTGCAAAGCCATCAGAGCCCCTCCCCCATAAAACTTTCCCTTCGTTTTCTCCAAATTGGGCAAGACCTTGAACATGATCTAATGGAAATCCAGCAACATTCAAGCAGTGTTTAACAATCAGCTCTCAGGGTGGGGAGAGAGAGAAAGTGTCCATATCTATACATATACACATTTATTATAAATGGTGCTTTTATAAGGAGGAATATAAAGCATAGCATTTACAAATAATAATGAAATATTCAATACTCATTTTTTAAATAAATTCCATATAGCCCATCAATTCTCACAAAATGCTTTTGTTGATCTTTTTGTTACACGTTTATATCTGAACCTCACTTGTGGTTGAGATAAACAGTGAAGATAGTTCCCACATGAATGTTTGTTGATATTTGTGTTTACCTTAATGGCTGAGATGAAAGCAAAATGAAGCATCTATTCAGTAGTGATCTGTGTGACTTCTTTGCTGACTTGGCTAATAACTCTCAAATACTGGGAGAAGTTTTCTTCAAATTTTTGTACCATTTACCATAGTTGCAGACATGGCACGATGTTGAGGTTCATCTGCATTATTAACATTGTTCCCAGTACATTCTTAACTCTGGAGACTCAAAATAACATGTTAAGCCTTGATTTGCTGCCTATTTCCATGGTATCAATATTCCCATCATGGCTGAGTTCAAGCTACCAACCAGATGTCTGTGGACATGGAGTTTGGGAAGAGATATAGTCATGTGAATCATGACATAATAGTTCTACCATACAGGTGTTAATAAATGAAAGAACAGTTAAATGTCAAAGAATTAGAAACATTCAAATAATCTTTCGACAAAGGAGCAAAGCAATTCGGCAGGGGAAAGCAGCACATCTATATGGAACAAAAAAATGAATCTTGACTCCTACCTCACACCATATACAAAACTCAATTTAAGATGGTTCATAGACCCAGACTTAAAAGAAAAGCTAAAACCAACCTTCTATAATGAAACTAGGAGAAGATTTCCATACCATTTAGGTGAGGAAAAGTTTCTTAGAACACAAAATGTACTGTAACCATGAAAGAAAAAATTAATAAAAATTGACTTCATAGGGCAGCCCAGGTGGCTCAGCGGTTTAGCCTTTAGCCCAGGGCATGATCTTGGAGACCCAGGATCGAGTCCCATGTCAGGCTCCCTGCATGGAGCCTGCTTCTCTCTCTGCCTGTGTCTCTGCCTCTCTCTCTCTCTCTCTCTGTCTCTCATGAATAAATAAATAAAATCTTTAAAATTTTTTTGGGAAAAATGGACTTCATAAATATTAAGCACATGTCCTTAAAAGACACCTTTATAAAGTGAATAGGTGAGTCACAGACTTGGAGAAAATCATCACAGTACTTATGTATGATTAAGATTTATATTCAAGATATAGAAATATATACGACACCTCTAAAACTCAATATTTAAAAGATGAATGACACTGTTTAAAATAAAATGGGCAAAAGACCCAAATAGGAACTTAAGAAAGAAAAATACAAAATAGCCAATGATCACAGGAAAAAATGTTCAACATTAGTCATCAGGAAAATACACATTAAAACCATGAGATAATATTATACACCCACCAGGATGGCTAAAAAAAGATATTGACAACACCAGATGTTGATGTGGAACTGGAATGCAAAATGGCAAAATCACTTTGAGAATCAGTCCGGTGATAACATAAATGTCAATGCCTCCTACCCCATGACCCAGCAATACCACTCCTAGATGTTTACTCAAAGGAAATGAAAGCATTTATGCACAGGAAAACCTGTACAGGAATATTTATAAAAACTTCACTAATAATATAATAACTACATAAGAGTCCAGATGTCCATCAAATGAAATGGATTAACAATTTGTGATACACCCATATGATGGAATACTAGAGAGCAATAAAAAAGTAGCAAATCACGAATACATACCACAACATGAGTGAGCTTCCAAAACTATTGTGAACAGAAAGAAGCCAGATACAAGAGTAAGTACTACTGTATGATAATACTCAACTGAAGTATTGAAACAGGCAAAACTAATCTCTGGTGAAAATAAAATGTCTTAAAGCTTTTTCTTCTTACCACCAATAATTCTTGTTAGTGTAAAATCTTTAAATGAGTGTGCACATGCAGACACACACACACACACACACCACAACCTTCCCTTCTGACAGATGATACCAAACCTGACTTAGTCTTCTCCTTCACTGAGATTCAGAAATTGGATTTTTTTCCCTTGCTGTGCTCAAGGATGCAAACTGTAAATCAATACCCACGTCTTAAAGGTGACATTTCAACAACTGTACATCCAGGAGCCTTCCAGGATCTCAGGATCATTTTGTTCCTGTCAAATGTCTAGCTTTTTAAATAATTTATGAGCATCCAACTCCACATCTTGCGATATAGGATGAACTGCTTTTATTTTGTTTGTATGTCTTCATCCAAATAGCCAGTATTCTAACTAAATGTTTTTGAACACCTACTACGTGCTGCACATTGTACTGTTCTATATGAATGTAGTGGAAAGGACAGTCACAGTTTGATCCTGGAATTTACATGGGAGGAAGAGAAGATAGACATCAATTTATGAATTAATTGTTAAATTTTAATTATAATTATTGCCTAAAAAAAGTTGTGGCAAAGTGCAGACTTCTTATGAACATATATAAAAGAAGTCCTGATCTTGTTTTGATGGAACAAGTGAGAATAAATATCAAGGAGAGCTTCCTGGAGCAAGAGGGTTTTGAGCTGGGCTTTGAATGGAGAGCAAGAATATACTTGGAGGGGGCTAAATTTCAGGTGGCAAAAGCATTGTGTCAATGGTCCTGATACGCAAAGGAGCATGCTGTGTTTAAGATATGGATAAAAGCTTATCCTTGCAGAACTCAGAGATACAAAGTGAATCTGGTAAAATTGGCAATGTCAGAAATAAGCAGGGCTCTATTAAGAATTTTCACTTTATCAATTAATAAAATCAGTGGGAAGCTATAAAGAGATGTGTACTCTGGATGGATATGACCATCCGTCATATGGCCTGGGGAGCATGAGTACAAGCTGTGGGGAGACCGGCTTGAGGCCAGCACACACACATAATAAATGAGTGCCCCGCTTAACCTCCAATGAAAGGCATGCTCGAGGTTCTGCAAACTATAGTGATAACTAAGCCCTACTTTGAACAGTTAGCAAATATACCAGAACTGCTTTTCAGATGAAGGACAGACATGTGAGAGGTTTAGGTGGAGGATGTGAGGAAAGATCAAAGAAGAAACCCTCGGAGGCAAACACTCAAAATACAGTAAGTGCTAGGCATTTATTTGTGTATTTTGATTCAGAGACAGCAACTGAGAGCTCATTCCGCCTCAGAACAGTACCAAGTGCCTATACCTATCACAGTTAATGCTTGCCTCTAGGTACAAGGCATGCAGGATTATTAAATATTTTCTTACAAGAACAGACCTGGAGGTTTAGAGAAGTAGAGTTGGCTACTCGAGGTTATACTGTATGTAAGAGGCAGAACTTGAACCCAGGACTCTCTGACCCAAAGCTGACTCTTCACCACCTCCTTCACCTCTTGCTCATCCCCATTCTATTTGGGAACAAGGTCAGGCTTTCTTCTAGGCTTTGGCATAAATACATAGAACATTAGCTCTAAAGGGGTCTTTGAAATCTGATAAATCAAATCCTCTTACTTCACTGGGAATAAACATAAGACAGATACGCTGGGTTCACCTATGATTCCCCAGCAAATACTGGACAAGTGGGTACAGAACCCCTAGTCTTGCAGTAGCCCACGCTGCTCGTGCGGCTCGTCCAGAGACGATTTGGGACTTCACAAAGTCTCTTCACAGATTTGGGACTTCGCAACAGTCAAGTTTTATCGAGTCCGTGGGCCGGCTCGGTGGAGAGGGCAGTTCTTAAATACTGGTCTGTGAACAGAATAATCGTCAAAATGAGTCTGAGGAAGGAGGAACTAAATCTAGTTAATTATTTTGTCTAGCCCCTGCCTTCTCCAATGGGAGGAAGGCATGTTACTTAACATGTATTAAATGTTGAACATTTTAGAACTTGCAGCTGTGCTTGTTGCTTAATTATTCACAGATTGCTTAGGGCCAAACGCTGTCTGCTGGGGCAAGAATGATTCTTTGGTTACCTACAACTCCAGTGCTGATAGGACAACTTATTTCACAAGCAGCAAAGCCATAGCCTTCATTAGGTATACAACAGTGGACTAGTTATGATTTCCAAAAGGGAAAATTGCATTATTTATACTTCAGATTATACCTTGGTACCTAAAACGAAGCACAAAGTACCTAGAAGGCATTTGATGACCTAGTCTTTTGTAATGAAATGCAATTAAAAGGTAATCATTCCAGATTCTGGAAGTAACAAATCTCTCAGCAACTATTGTTGGCAGAGAAGCAACCACACCGATCCCATCTGGGAACAGTCTCTTCTGGGTAGGAGCGACCCAGATTTGGCAGCAGCCAGCCTTAAGACCCAAGGGAGACTCTTCATGTTACCAAGAGAAGACTTAGGGGCCGTCTCTGTGGTAAGCAAGAGTATTCTGGAAGCTCAGGGTCTATCAGAATGCCAACGCATGATTATTTTAACAGAACCCCTCGTCCTCAGAGATGCAGTCAATCATCTTTGAGTACACCTGTAAAGAAATTTTTATGTCCTGTGCTATAATTGAATTGATCTTATATATATTTTTAAGGTACAGAACATTATCTTCTACAACTCAAAAGGAAATCTCCGCAGGTCGTTTCCCCCACATCACTGCCAGAAACCTCCCCCTTTTGATGAGGAGTAGATATTATTTAACTTCTGGCCCCCAAAAATGTCTTCTCAACCTATAGAGAGACAGGAGGCTTTCTTCTCTACTGCTATGACTTTTCCCTGACTATATTCTCTACCATGGAAAAACTCACTCAGAGTTGTAGCTAGGAAACAAAATCCCAGAGGTATTAAAAAAAAAAAAAAAAAGATGGGGTAATGCAATGTGTGGAATTTGGATTAAGCTCTAAAAGGTTTTTAATTCCGTCTCCACTGGTTACTATTTGTGTGACCTTAGCAAGTTCAATTACTTCTCCAAACCTCAGTTTCTTCATGGATATAACATTTTTTTCAGGTTATCATGATGATAAAAAGATACTCCAATACAGTTAAGTATCTCGTACAATGCTTGGCAACAAATTGAATCCACAATTATCCTCTCTTAAAAAAAAATGTGAGACCAAGCCCAGATATCGTTTTATAAATCCAGAACAACTCCCCTTATTTCAAATAAGATACTGTGCAATCTTAAAGGGGAAGATGGATAGAAGATTGAGAAAAGTTCTGAACAAAAAGAAGAGACAACCACCAATAACAGGATTTGCCATAATCGTTTCTGAAGATCTTTCCTGAGTAACGCGGGGCTCTTGCACAATGGCCAACAGTGAGTTTGACAAACAGAATGATTGTTTTGGTCTGTGGTAGGTCAGAGAACAACAGTAGACCAGAAGGCCATGGAAGGGATTTAAACCGGTAAATCTTTCAACCTTTTCTGACAAGTTAAGTGTAGTCAGCCTTGATGGAAGCTGCCGGTGGAGACTTCTGGGTTTCTAAGGACCCCCACACGAGTTGACACCCTGGATGTTAATAGGCATCGCTGTGTTTGTTTTGGATGTGGTAACAAGTGTGAATAGAAGGAGCCCTTCCCTGGATTCTTACACATAATCACTTCTTGGATTTCACTAAATTGAAAAATGAGGTTTCTTACTGAGACTGCAAGACTACAGAATGAGGTCATAGCCCCTTTTCGGTAGCTGCTTTGGGCCAGAGACCAAAGTCAGACCTTCAGCGGAGATCTAACATATTCAGAAGAAAATAAATACATACATACGTATGTACATACATAGTGCATTATCTATACTATGCATTTATTAGAGTGAGTGAGACTTCTGGGCTTAGTTTCTTCCTCTCCTTTCTATGCACACCCTCAAAATGCCTGCCACTAACCATGCTTGTTTTTGGTGACGAACCCAGATGGGATCTCAGGGAGGCTGGCATTTCTGTTAGCCGATGATGAGAAGGAAAATATTATATGTGATTTGGTCTGTCCACTGCCATCCCATGATGTCAAGATGAAGAAATGCCATCCAGAAAATCAAGGGAAAAAACAGCGTCGAGAGGAAATCTGAAGAGGGAGTCCTGCTGATTGTAATAATGGTGATGATAGTTAGAATGACAAGAGTTGAACTATTTACAGAGCCCACGTGAAGCCCTGTGGTGACAGCTTGGCATATGTTCTCTCCGGTTATTCTCATCATAATCCAATTGTTTTTGCCATTTTCCACAGGAGAACAATGAGGAGGCAGAGGATCAGGGCCCACAGCTAGAGAATGATGGTGGAGGGATTTGAACTCGTCTCGGTAAAATCCATCACCCGCTTCATGAGCTGAGGTTAAGGATAAACTGTGTAAGCTAACTAGCCATGGCCATTCACTCATTCAAGGATTATTTTCTGCCTGTTGACCTGTGGCCAACACTGGGAAAGGTGAGGAGGTAAAGTTGCTTTCAGCTCAATGGTACCCCATCAAGAGGTCAGGGAGGAAGGTCAGCATGAACAAATCTCTGTGCCCTCTGTGGTCGTTGAAACGAGAGCTTTGGTTCCAGGGTGCCCTAGATTCTTTCTTGGCTTGAGTGGAAACACATCACAGTGAGAAGAATTGGGTGAGTAAAACCATAGAGGCAAGGAGTAATGAGGGTGGCCAACAGCTGTGCAGTGAGGGATGCTAGGAGGTAGCATGGAGCGGGTAGGAAAACTGAAGGGGTGGGCCAGGTTCGATCAGGGAGGATATTGTGACCTTAGCTACGGAAGTTAGTCTGTGTCCTCCGTACATATCAGAGGGTTGAGTCATAGTGTTGCAGAGTAGGATTCAAGTTCTAAAACTATCTCTCTGACCCCAAAGCATAAGTTAGTCTGGAGAGGAAGGGCAAGACTGGAGACAGGAAGGCTATTTAGGGAAGTACTGGAATCGTCTAGCCAAGAGAGGATGAAGGCTTGAGCTGCAACCATCATAACTGAGATTGAGTGAATTCATTATCTGTGAGGTATCTGTGAGGCCAGTCAGCAGACCTTGCTAATTGAGGATGGATTCAATGTGGAGGGTGAAGGAGAGGAAGCTATCTCAGGTGACTCTAACCGCATGATTTTTGGGCCATGGGCTAGTCCTGAGACCATCCTGTTAAGAAGCAGTCATTGAAAAGGAATGCATTGTTCTTCTCTGAAAGCACCTTGATTTCCTGACCACTCCCAAAGTCCTACCTCCTCATGACCCCCATACACATCCAGAACTTCATGGACTGAAATAGAGACTTCTCTCTTAACACTTGGGATTGGTCCACGAGAGATGATCAGACTATTCAAAGTCTAGCTCCCCGTCCAGCTCTACAGCCAAACCAGGACCTCCATCCTCAGAGGAATCGGGGCTGGATAGCCACAGAATCTGTCTCCTACAGAGACACATTGCTGTTCCCAGCTTCCAGGTATCATGATGTAGCGATAGTTGAATCATATCTTCCTAGTATGGGAGGTTGCAATGAACACTTCCTTTTTATTTAGTTTTTATTTTTTTTACATTTTATTTATTTATTTATTCACGAGAGACACAGAGAGACAGAGACATAGGCAGAGAGAGAAGCAGGCTCCCTGCAGGGAGCCCGATGTGGGACTCGATCCCAGGACTCCAGGATCACGCCCTGGGCTGAAGGCAGATGCTAAACCGCTGAGCCACCCAGGTGTCCCTGAACACTTCCTTTTTAATTAGCTATTTTGTTCTGTGTGTGTTGCGATCCTGTCTTGCCATTCATAACAACACGTACAGATTTCACTTTGGGCTTGTTTGCCCTTCCTTATCCCTAACAGACTAACTAGTTGCCTCCTCATTAGCCTAGAGAGAAGCCTTCTTTAACATGGGATTTGGGGGAGACTTGGGAGATTTTATGGTTCAAGTCCTTTCTCTCTGTAGGCTCTGAGGACCCTTAGCATTTCAGTCCACAGAGTCCTTTCCGTTTGTTCCCAGGAATAAGAACTGCCTTGGGATCATTTCTGACACGGGTGGCCAGAAGTCTGATTGAACATCCTCACACCCATCCTCTAACCCAGTGGCAGCTCAAATAATTTTGCTGGACTCTGTATGTGATCTCTCATTCTTTGCTTTTCTACTCCTCCTAAGAAGCAAGTCCAAACTTTACAAAAGAAGAGCCACTGTGTGATGTCCAGCAGCAGAAAATAGACCATTATCATGAGCTGTGGGAGCAAAACCTAATGGACTGTTCTCACCGAGAATGACTATAGCCTGCAGCTACAGAATCAAGAGAATCAACACACCGACAGAGCACATACACCACGGGTCAGAAAAAAAACTTGGGCAAATTGGTAGTGTGTCTGCACAGCTCAGTGGTGCAAAGGTAGGAGAGCTTACAAACTTCACCAGACCTCCAGCGATCTATGTGCCATCCCCCAGTGAATGACTTCCACTTCACCCCCTGAGGATTCCAAGCTGTCCTTCTGCCCCAGACGTATGCACACACTGCCCTCTCTGGGGGCTAACCCTTCCCATCCTACTCATTGAAGCTTAGGAGCACTTCCTTGAGACCTCCAAATTGGATTAGGTGCTCCTGCCTGAGTTCCCAACGCATGGCTCTGTGTTAGCACATTTTGCCCTGTTTCACAATGATCATTTTACCCTTCTGTATGCATAAACTGTATGCTTAGGGATCACAACTTTCACCTCTGTGTCCTTAGCAGTTTTGACAGTATACACACTCAATAAATGTTGGATGTTGTAATGAAGGCATGGGAGGATGGCTCTGCCCACCGCCTCCTCACCCCCATGCCCACTTCTCGATCAGCATGAAACCAGAAAGGGAATATGAACTTCTCTCTGATAGGCCTCATTCTATGGGATTTTTCTAGTGGGGTGACTCTAGCCAGATCAGAGAAATAAACCATAACCAACCTTATCCAACACTTGCTCAGTCATAATGGGCTCACCGCTGTGTTTCAAGAACCACCACTGTTTTAGGGCCTAGGAGAACACCAACCTCCCAGAGGGGATGAAGCTCAAGTTTGGATATCGGTAAGATATCCCTTGAGGAAGGCCCAAGCATCCCTCCCTCAGATGCTGGACACACTTTCCAGGTCAAGACCTTGGAGAGAAAATCCAGCCCCCACCTCCTCCTCTTAATGCTCTGCACTCAGCAACAGTGATGCCCCTATCCATTGTAGGCAGCTCCAGCACATCTCACAGACACCAGCTTGTCGGTGTGATCCTTAAACTCACTGGGCTGGCTTCCTAATCCCCACAAATCACTCCAAGTGTGCCCATGTCTCAAGGATGTTCACTACATGCCAAGTTAGGAAGTTAGGGAGGCACAACCAGGTTTTAGCCTCCCTGCCCACTTCTTCCCTGGTACTTCTAGTATTGCTTTACATTGTAGATTTTCAAAAACGTATCTCTCCTTTCCTGATTGAAATTATTTTTCCCTAGACAGGCCCCTCAAAACACTTGCCTCTTCCATCACAATACAACCACCCAGGTATAACATTTTTGGTATTAGTTTCTGTCTCTCCTGTAATGCCCTTGAGGGCACAAATCCAGTCCTACTTTTCTTTACTGTTCTAATAGGAGTCCAGGACCAGGGGCTTACACATATTTGGCAACTGATACATATTTATGAAAAGAAATGGAATGGAAAGAGTCATCGAATGAGGCATGCCTTGGCCTACCAGCCAGCTACAAAAGACTGTGGACATTTTACAATGACTTTTGTGGTATCTTTGATTCTTCAATGTGGTCCCAATAATAATTTGCTTCTGGCTCAGTAGTAAAAGGAAGCAAAAAAATAAAAAGGTATGTAAAAACCATTGCAAGCCATGATATACTCCCTAGAAAGGCTGAGAAGGTCAACATCAAGTGATGGAGAGAATGTGAGGCAAACCAGAACTCTCCTACATGGTTGGTGGGAGTATAAAAAGGTAAAAAACCACTTTGGAAAATTGTTTAACAGTTTCTTACAAAGTTAAACACACACCCTCCTAATGACACAGCAATTCTACTCTTAGATATTTATCCAAGAGAAATGAAAACAAAAATCTCCAAAAAAGCCTCATGTATGAACGTTCATAGCAGCTTTACTCATAACAGCCAAACACTAGAAAAAGACCAAATGTCCACCAACTGGAACATGGATTAGCAAATGTAATATATTTGTATAATAGAATATTACTCAGCCAAAAAAGAAGAAAAGAAGGGCTAAAAAACATACATACAACAATGTGGGAGAATCTCAAAAATAATGTGCTGAGTGAAGGAAGTCAGACACAAAAGTACATACTGTACCATTCCATTTATGTGAAATTCTAGAATATGCAAAACTAACATACAGTGATAGAAATCAGATCAGCGGTTGCCTCTGGGGTAGAGAATTGACTGGAAAGTAGCACAAGGGAACTTTTTTGTGGGGATGGAAACATACTGTGTCCTGGTTGGGGGCAGTGAGGTTACACAAGTATACGTGTTTGTCAAAACCGAGTCAACAGTACAGTGGAGAGCGTTGCGCTATATGTAAATTATACCTCAGTTTAAGAAAATCATTTTGGGTGTTTTCTCAGATCTCAAACAAAGAAAAGTTTAGATTTGGGGGCAGAAAGACAGAGGTGATTCATGTGCTCCCAACTCACTGTGTGGATGGAGAAACTGGGTCCCCAGAAGGAGACGTGACCTGTCCAAAGTCACACAGACTTGGTGGCTGAGGCAGGATTAGAACTCAAGGCTCTTAATATGCAAGAGAATTGGGAGCATCCTTGAGTGACCAAAGCCAAGGGGAATGCTGAGAAGTACTTCCACCAGGAACTCCACTTGCTTTAATATCATCAGTTAATTGACCACAGGACCTTGGTCAGTTTCATGCGTCCTTCTGCACACCTGCACCCGCCCTATGCCTCTCTGCAACGCCTTCTGATGGTACTCCTCCAGGAGCGAGGTTTTCCCAAGCGTCAACCCCTAGAG
This sequence comes from Canis lupus dingo, assembly GCF_003254725.2. Classification (NCBI taxonomy): domain Eukaryota; kingdom Metazoa; phylum Chordata; class Mammalia; order Carnivora; family Canidae; genus Canis; species Canis lupus. Next base: position 72,043,440 of record NC_064247.1, read on the forward strand.
CCCAGTGCAGTGCTAGGCTAGTTAGAAGGAACTAGAACTACATTATCTACAGATACAGGGTCTCTGGTTTTCGGGTCATCTTTGGACTACTGGAGAGTCTTTAAAAGAGATTCAGCAGCTGAGAGGACAGGTAGAGGAAACCCTAGTAGCCAGAAACCAGGAGAAGTATCCCAGGACCAGCAAGGAGAAACTCAAGCTGCCTTGGAGACTGGGGAGAGGTCACTGAATCAGGCAAAAACTGAAGGGAGGAGAATTATCCGACGTCATCTATACAAACCAGGCCAGCTGACTTGCTCCATCCTAAACTGTCTCTCTCGGTATGCCTGGGTGGCTCAGTTGGTTGAGCATCTGACTCCTGATTTCAACTCAGGCTATGACCTCAGGGCCCTGGGATGGAGCCCCTTGCTCAGTGAGGAGTCTATTTCTCTTTCTCCCTCTGCCCTTTCTCTGCTCATGCTCTCTCTATCTCTCTCTCTCTCTCTCTCTAAAATAAATAAATCTTTTTTAAAGATTTTATTTATTTATTTATGAGAGACACACAGAGAGGCAGAGACATAGGCAAAGGGAGAAACAGGCTCCCTGCAGGGAGCCTGATGTGGGACTCAATCCCAGGACCCCAAGATCACTCCCTGAGCCAAAGGCTCAACTGCTGAGCCACCCGGGGGTCCCTAAGTAAATATTTAAAAACAAACTAACAGTCTCTTTCACTTATCAGACTGAGCGTCATCCTGGTGACCTCCATTGCCACTGCTGACTCTTTTTCCCTTTCCTTTAACCGGTTGTCACTTAGATCCTCAGAACAGTGGTGGAAAGGGTCAATCAAGTGGCATGAGGTTTCCACCCCTGGCCCCTCTAAAGAAGGCAGGACAAGAAGCCTATTAAACCATAGGCTTTCTGAGATGAAACCTAACTTCTTCATCATAAAAATAACAGAATGAGCTCTTTCTCTTCCGGTCTAAGGCACTTCAGGAGCCACAGGGCTTTGGTGTAGACATGACCAAGTCCAAGAACCACACCATGCACAACCAGTCACGAAAATGGTACAGAAATGGCCTCAAGAAACCCAGGTCACAAAGATACGAATCTCTTAAGGGGTAGACCCCAAGTTCCTGAGGAACATGTGCTGTGTCAAGAAGCGCATAAAGAAGGGCCCAAAGAAGGAGCAGGCCATCAATGCCAAGGCTATGAGGGCACTTGCCAAGTCTGTCAAGACCCTCATCAAGCTCAAGGAGGTGAAGCCCAAGATTCCCAAGGGAAGCAGCCTCGAGCTCCATCTACTTGCCTCATCCTTCACCCCAAGCTCAAGAAATGTGTTCGTGCCTTATTGCCAAGGGTCTCAGGCTCTGCCGGCCAAAGGCCAAGGTCAAGGCTCAAACCAAGGTCCAGGATGCAGATCCTGCTCCTGCTGCAGCTCAGGCTCCCAAAGGTGCCCAGTCCCCCACACAGGCTCCAGTGCAGAGGCTTCTGTCTGCCAGTGTGAGGACAGAGGGCTAGTGTGACCCCTGGGCTTCTATCTGCATGGGGCTGGTGTCCTCCTATGCTCTTTGTACAAAGAAAACTGTGGCAGAATCTGTCAAAAAATGATAATAATAATAATAATAATAATAATAATAATAATAATAAATAAGAGGATGGAATGCTCCCCGTAGGATCTGCACACATCGTATATCAACTTCGATGGAATGCATTTGGTTGCTGGCTGATTTTGTTCCTCAGCTGCTTTGTTCAGCCAGCAAAGCCCTCTGCAGGGCATCCACCCCATCTCCTTCCCTGAGGACCTCTGTACTTCCACTTCTATCAAAAGAGAACATGATGGGAAGGCCAGCCATGAGTTCCCAGTTGAAAGTTCTCTCTTGGAGAGAGGAAAGGCAACATGCACAATTTTTTGGATTCTCCAAGGTGCCATGCCTTATTCCACTGCCAGGCACTTCATAGAGGCTTAAAAAAAAATATTGATTGGGTAAAGAATGAGTGAACATTTGTTTTCTGGAATCCATGGTATTTCAACTCAGTGTATTCTGGGGGAAGGCATGGACTTGAGCTTTGGAGCTCAGCCAATCTATATTTAAGGGCATAAATTGCCATGCTATGCATGGGCATAGCACATAACTTATCTGAGCATCAGTTTGCTCATTTCTTATATGGGGAAAATAATAATACTTAACTTATTTTTTAAAAAGATTTTATTTATTTATGAGAGACACCGAGAGAGAGGCAGAGACACAGGCAGAAGGAGAAGCAGGCTCTCTGCAAGAAGCCTGATGTGGGGCTCGATCCCACAGGTGGGGATCACACCCTGAGCCAAAGGCAGAAGCTCAACCACTGAGCCTCCCAGGCGTCCCAATAATACTTAACTTAAAAGCAGATGCTTTTAGCCTTGAGTCCACAAACCCTTAAGGAGCCCTTAAAACTGAATATAATTTTTGGGAGGCCCCTGGTTGACATAATTGGTTGAGTGTTGGACTCTTGGTTTCGGCTTGGGTCATGATCTCAGGGTCTTGGGATCATGCCCTGCATGGGGCTCAGCTTGGGACTCTCTCTCCCTCTGCACCCTCCCCCAAATCTCTCTCTATCTATCTAAAGTAGAGAAATAAATCTTTTTAAAAAAACTAAATATAATATATTTTTGCAAAGGATAGAGTCTTCATATATTTCCTCAGATTCTTTAAGTAGGTCAGTGACTTCTTAAAAAAAAGAAAAGAAACCACTGTGGCCTTAAACTTTTTTTGTAAAGATGGAGATAACTATTTATAAAGTGCCTGAGAATGTAAGAATCCCTCTTAGCTGTACAATATCTGACTTGGTGGAGTGAGCCTTCCGAGCTTTGTACCAGGATGTCCCAATCCTTATGTGTCTGCAACCCTCCAGATATGTCCTTTCAGCAGCCAACTAAGTCATCTTAGGCAAATCCTTTCCTTTGTCTAGCCTCAGTTTCTTGTCTGTAACACGAAAAATGTTGGACTTGGTTTCCACCCAAATCTTGCAGATATTGACACCGTGACTCTGTGCAGATGAACACCAAGGTGATTAGCCATATGCTTCATTTTCCAGAGGGCTAAGGAGTGTGGCCTCAGCTTTTTACCTCCAAGAATGTCTCAGCTAGTGAATGGAAGTCAGTTTCAGTACAAAGACAAGTAGGAGTCTTGGACCAGAGTGGGAAGGCATTCTCATGACTGGCCAACGAGCCAAGTAGACTGGGGCCTTCAGGTTCCTCCACTGGAAAATGGTGATGGGGTCAAGGTATCAAGGTTTTGGAGAAAGAAATTAGTTCAGAGGGGCAGAGTTCACATGGGGGTCACGACTTCAGTTCTTGCTTCCAGTCACTGAATCAGCTACAAAAGGAAACTGAGATAAACAGTCATGTTTAGAGGACAAACCGCTGATTCGCATAAATTTAGGCAGGCAGAAAAGAACTCTATTGGTTCTCTTCCTCTTTAGCTTGCTTCCAGGGGCTCTTAAAGATCTCTTCTGAGATCTGCACACCTCCCGTAGACCCCTAAATTAGGGTAGACCTTCCAGCTGACCCTCTAAATAGCTTCAGGGAGAAAAGATGGGAGTCTGGAGAACCCCTTTCCCAACCCTTGATGGCTATATTGAAGCCTGATGTAAGCATCCAAAGGAAATGCCCAGAAAACCAAGTCTCTCTTGGCTAGCTCTTCCATGGGATCATTACTATGCCAGGGAGAGTTTCTTATGAAAAGAGGCCATGGACAACCCCAAGGAGAGAGGTCTCTGTTTGGGTGGCTTCAGCCAAATACTCTGGTTTCTACGTTAATCCACAGGAAATTGCACTATTCCCCAATTGGGGGCTCAACTCTGTCCATGCAGCTCATTCCAAACAATGTGGCTCACTTCTATCATGCTTGGACTGAATCCTGGCTCTTCCGCTTACCAGCTCGGGATGCTGGTCAAGCCACAATCTTACAGAGCCTCAACTTCCCCATCTTTAAAATGGAAGAATAATAGTACCAATCTTAAAGGATCAAATAAGTTTATGTGAAAAATATATTAGTATGATGCCTGCTGGCCTCCACTTTATATTTGGCTATTACATTAATTATCTCTCACTGCAAAAAAAAAAAAAAATCACCCCTAAACATTCTGACTCCAAACAACAGCATTTATAACCTCACAGTTTCTCAGGAATTCAACATGGCTTCACTGGGTCCTCCAGTTCAAGACCTCTCAGAAGGGTATAATCAAGATGTTGGCTGGGGCTGTAGCCATCCCAGCACACAGCTAGAGCAGGAGCCACTTCCAAGCTCACTTATATGGCTGTTGGCAGGACTAGGTTCCTTGTGGGTTGTTGGCCAGAAGCCACCCTCAGTCCTTGCCATGTGGACGTCTCTGTAGGGCAGCTCATACATGGTAGCTGGTTTCATTAGATCAAGCAAATGAAAGAGCAAGAGAGAGAGAGACAGTTGGAAATGATGGTCTCATAATCTCATAAGTGTAATCTCATAAGTGACAGCCAAACATTTTTGTTATATTCTGTTCATTAAAATCTAAGCCCAGCCCATACTTGAGGGAGAGAGAATTAGACAAAAGTGTGAATGCTAAGAGGCAGGGATCACGGGGGGAAACTGTAGAAGGCTGGGTTAGAGTGGGTTGCAATCCTTTTTTTCTTCCAAGGTATTTTTATTTTTATTAGTTTTTTAAGTTTTTTATTTTAATCCCAGTATAGTTGACATACAGTGTTATGTCAGTTACAGGTGTACAATACATAGTGATTCAACACTTCCATATATCACCTGGTATCATCACGACAAGGGTACTCCTTAATCCCCATCACCTCTTCCACCCATCCTCTCCCACCCTCCCCTTGGTAACCATCAGTTTGTTCTCTAAAGATAAGAGTCTATTTTTTAGTTTGTGTCTCTCTCTTTCCCCCCATTGCTTATTTGTTTTGTTTCTTAAATTCCACATTTGAATGAGATCATATGGGTTGCAATTTTTAAGTAGGATGGGCAAGGAGAGGCTGAGAAGGTGACATCTGGGACAACAGGTAAAGGAAGCCTGCAAGGAACTGCATTTAGGCAGAGGGAACAGAGAGCTCCAGGACCCTTGCTCAGAAGGTACTTGCACAAGAAGCAATTCCTCCCTCATCCCCGCACTGATGTGGGCGTGACTAGAATGATGGGGCATAAGCCTTAGGGTGCCAGCCCAGCTGCCCTCTAATCCCTGACCCACTGGTGTATTTGAATTAAATAGGGTTAGGCTTCCCTAACCCCCTGCCTAAGTGTACGTAGCTCTAACCACCTGTACGATAACATAATATATTCTTGTGGCAGCCAGATGCCGCTCCAAAGATATCCATGTCCTAAATCCAAAACTTGTGAATATATTATCTTACACAGCAGAAGAGACTTTACAGATTTAACTGTTCTGGATTATCCATGTTGATCCAGTATAATCACAGGGTCTTTATAGAGGGAGGCAAGAAGGTCAGAGTCAAAGATGTAACAAAGGAGGCAGAGGTCAGAGTGACACAAAGCAACAAGCAAAGGATTGCAGGCAGCTTCTAGAAGCTGGAGGAGCAAAGGGACAGATTTCCCCTGAGGGTCTCCAGAATACAGCCCTGCCGAAAACTTCACTTTACCCCCATGACCTATTTCAAACTTCCAGAACTTCTGGAACTTTCCACCTGCAGATCTTCAAGATAACAATGTGTCTTGTTTAAAGCTGTTAAGTTTGTGGCAAGTCATTACAGTGGCAAAAGGAAATTAATACAGGTGCAAAATTATCTTACTTACTAAAGGCAGACATAGTGCTTGCATAGCACAGGACCCAGTTCTAGCCTTTTACAAATAACAATTCATTATTTAATCTCCATAGCAATTCCTCAGAGTAGGTGCTATCAGTATCTTTGGTTTAGAGATGAGGTAATCCAAGGACAGTTTTGAGTAATCTGCCTACGGTCACACAGCTCTGCATGGCATGGTCAGGATTTTAATCCAGGTCACCTAGCTTTAGAGGCAACACATTCCTGCTGATTGAATTTCTTACATTGGCCTTTGTGACCTCAACACAACCCTTGCCTTTCTTGAGCTTGGCTGATCATCTCTGTCCTTGGGTGCTCTTCCTTCAGGTAGACCCTCATCCCTCATCATAGGTCCACGCTGGTGGACCCATGGATGGTGCTCAGATAGGAAATCAGAAACCACTAAATCAGTATTGAAATGAATATTTGGTTTCCATTTCTATGGGGAATACAGAAACATAATAATAGAAATAAATAATAGAAACATAATTCGCATATCATAAAATTCACCCTTTAAAATATATAATTCGTGGTTTTTAGTATATTCACAAGGTTGAGAAGCTATAACCACTAACTAATTTCAGAAAATTTTCATCATCCCCCAAAAGAAATTCCATACTTGAGAACAGTTAACTCCTCATTTCCTTACCCTCAGGCCCTGGAACCACTAATATACTTCCTTTCTCTATGAATTTGCCCATTCTGGACATTTTATATAACTGGAGTCAGACAAAATGTGACTTTTTGTGTCTGGCTGGCTTCCTTCACTTAGCATATTTTCAAGGCTCCTCCATGTTGTAACATGTATCAGAACCTCGGTCTTTTCTATGGATGGATAATGATGCTCCACTGCATGGATACGACACAAATGTGCTTGCCTAGGCACCGGGCGATGGACATCTCAGTTGTTTCCACCTTTTGGGAATTATGAATAATGCTGCTGTGGACATTCACGTAATCAATTTTACCATGCCTAACTCGAAGGGACGTCCATGTGGAGCCCAGTAGCGTCCAGAACTCTACGGGCAGAGCCTTGATGCCGTTCTTGTGGTCCACCAGGATCCTGCAGTGAGCCTTCCCTGAGAACATCACCTCAGGATCCAGGGACCAGTGGGCCCACCTGGAGGGGTTACAATGTTCTCTGTCCTGAGGGGAACAGGAGAAGACCTGGGAGCACAGTGTTCCCACCCTGTTTCTCTCCTACGTGCCATGCAAACTTGCACATGCCCTCTCCCTCTCTGAGCCTATTTCCTCATCTGTAAAAGGAAGGGCTTCACGAAATGGGGAGTTTAAACTCAAAGAGGGAATAATTCCATGGCACCGAGTCCCAAGCTAATGTGCTATTATGGCTGATTATTTGTTTGTTTTTATGCTAGACACACTGAAATGCATTATGGTACACTGGTTTATATTATGCAGTTTATATGGGTTGCATACCCTGAATAGAATACTCATATCTTTTAAATGTAGTACGATACGTAACACACTTATGACACTTTTTGTTTTCGACATTCCTTTCAAAGAGAATTATACAATGCCTCTCAGGGTAGTTTGGGGAGAAGGAAACATATTTCTATCCAAAAGCTCCAGTAACCAAAGGTCGTAGGTACATGGCTTTGTCAATAACAAAGAAAGGCAACTGAAAACTCTTAAAATAATAATAGGAAGAAGGGGCTTGCATCACCAGGAGCTCTTCCAAGTTCATGCCTAGACCAATCCTGACTTCTTGCAGCCTCTGAGGAGGAGTGTATCCCCCACCTTCACATGAAGCTAAGAGTCCCAGGCTGTGCCCATACCACCCTGCCCTGCTTGTTCAAGTGCACCCCAAAGGGCATGTCACCCAGCAGCATTGCCGGGGACAGCAACATAATAACATCCATTTCAGTAACACATGGAGTAAATGCTGTTTTCATTCCAAATGCTGTTTTCACCGGCAGGAATCAGTGAGGCAATGGCCTTTTCCTGCCCCGATGCAAGTTAAAAATATTGCCTGCTTCTTTGCTAACTCCCGTCTTAGCCCTGCACATTTAAAAATACACCCGTCAGTGGCTCTGCATTTGAAAATGTATTTTGCATCTGATAATTATGATGCATTTAAAAGGGCAAAATTAGAAAGCACAAAATTAGGCTGGCAGGCTTAATTAGCCCATTCTTTTTTTTAATGGGTGGAATTTGGGCAACTGTCTGCTGGAGGGGTACAAAGACCCCTAATGGGGTTGGTGGAAATTCACCGGCTCCTCTGTCAACCCAGTCACTCAGTGCGCCGGATGGGGATTAGCTGTTCACCGAGAAATGTGAGACCCACAAAGCAGGGAGATTACACCCTCTTGTCCTCAAGAAAACGACATGAGTGTGATTACAAAGTAATCTATCAACAGATAATAGAGGCCGCGCACATGGCTTCCCAGCGGCCTGATGTAATCGCAGTGGCGACATGGGGTTTATATGTAAAGGGATGAACTCGGCAGCGCGGCGCACTCGCCAGGATAATTACCGCCCGTCTCTGCACCTGAAGATCCGTTTCCCCCGAGCCCTGGTCTTGCTAGAAAGAAGAAACCGCTGGATGCCTTCCTCTGTACCTGTAGCCGGCCACCGCTGCAAGTCCCTGAGCTATGCACGGAGCCTGCCCCGAGCTGGCCAGCCGGGTGTGGAAGCTTCTGAGGCCCTTCCAAGCGCAGCCCGCTGCATCCCCTGCACCTGGAGTCCCCATCCCCGACAGAGCAACCCTGAGGGCTGCCCTGAGCTCTCTCTGCACCCCGACGGGTGGATCCGTCCCCAGCCTGCAAGAGGGAGTTCGCTGCCTTTCAAGTCCCTGTGGTCTTGACACAAGCCACGACAGGCCACGGGAAGCCGAGTAGAGGCGAAGTGATCCCAGGTATGAGTCATCCTGATGAATCAGACCTGTCCCTGCTTTTTTTTTTTTTTTTCCAAGCCGTGGTTTTCTTCATAACAGAGACTGTGTTGTTCTTGCTGTAGCCAGGTCTGGAAGCCCTCTGTACACTTAGAGAGGAAGCGCTACTGTCCTGGGCCCATTAGACAGAACCCAGGATGGGCCGCCCCCACTCAGGCCACATGGAATTTTCTGAAACAATCCTTGGGGCAGCTGCACAGCCGTGGAAAGAGCCCGAGATACGAATTTAAAACCAGACTCTTAAGACCTGGGTGGTCCCGGGCAAGACAGTTCACCTCCCCGAAGTGAAAGGACAAACTTGGAGAATTGCTACAAAAATTCATTCCTTGAAGAGGGAGGTTCTCAATCAGGGGCCACCGTGCACCCCAGGAGACATGTGGCAGTGTTTGGGGACGGATTCAATTGTCACAACGACTGCCATCTTTACCACCCTCTGTGTGACATCTTGGTGCTCCAGAAAAAGTCTTTTGAATCACTAACAATGGGTCAAAATTCAGGCATTCATCTTCAATGTTTTGAAATCTTTGTAAAGAAAACATGTATGACCCCAAATTACATACACAGAGAGATGGGGAACAGAGCAGGGAGACCGTGCTCCTGCTCTAGTCACACTGTCAAGGTTAAATACATATTCTTTAACTTGGTTCACACATCTTCATGACAATTTTTGGCCATTTCTGCCCAAAAAGCCAAAGCAGAGGAGAAAAAGAGAGAGGGAGGGTGGAAGAGAGAGAGGAAGAAAGACTAGGTCACTAGAAAAGGTATAAACTATTTCAGTGTCTAAAGTCTGGTAATGAGAGTCTCCCTGGCTCTGAAGAGAATGGCTTCACCCAGAGTCTAGTCAAATGAAATGACAAAAAAAAAAAAAAAAAAAATTCGTACCTTCAACCAGGTTTCCCGAAAGAAAGATTCAGGAGCTGCACACAAACACGCGACCTGGCAGGCCCTCCCAAGGAGGAAAAAACTCAGGAAGGCCTCAGTCACAATCTCCCGGGGCCTCTCACCTCCTTGCAGAGACACCTTCCCCTACAGCGAGCCCTCACCCCTTGTGTTTGCAAGACAGAGAGTAACAGAGGAAGGACAAGTGGTGTTCTGATTGCGAGGGAGAAAGGAGAAATCCAGCAGGACCCCACCATGGGATAAAGACAGTCCAAGCAATGCTGAAAGATTTCCACATGCCAGGTTTTTGGGTGCTTGATTTACCATTCAAGTGAGCACAGCTGTGAGGAGGGGACGCGGCTCCCAGCCAAGAAGGGGAGAGAAGGGGAGAGCGCGAACAAGAAGGAAGAGGATTGTTTGCAGACTAGACTATTAAATTGACTTGGAAATAGTTCCCCTCATTCCTCCCTGCATAAAATAGTTGTCTATTTCAGATGGATTACCACAAACTCCCTGCTAGAGCCCGTAAGTGCTGTTTATACAGTGAGCTAATTGCAGTAATAGAGCCCCCCAGTCATTGCTCAGCTCTGGTCCAGTTTTCCCTCATGAGCTTCCTTAGCAGATCCCTATTTGTGGACATTTCTCTCAGCCCCCAACAATGAGCATAGTGGGAAATATGTAATTATTCACTTTATTGCTATTGATGCCGCTGATGCCGATGGCCACGGGTACCTCGGGATGCTGTCCAAGTGAAGCCGCTCTGTCTGGAGTCAGAACGACCTTCTCCTGGGACAAGGCCTGAGGCTCACCATCATCAGAGCCTTGCTTGCAGAGCTTCTAGGAGCTTTGATTTGGGGTCAAGTTCACATGGTCAGAGGAACCGTTGGGTCTCACTTTTATCCTAAAATTAGCAGCAGGATTAACAGCCTATGCTGTCCCTTTAAGTAGCTGTCCATAGCTTAGCGAAATGCATGAGAGGCAAGGCCAGCCAGACACTCACTGTGCATGCTCTGTGGCCACCAACCTCGTTACAGTTGCCACTTGCTCATTGGTGCTTCTCATTTAACATCCTTCACCTTTATTATGCCTTCAGCTCCAGCAGCTTCCATCCAGATCCCATTGTGATGCAAGAACAAGTTTCTCCTGTCCTCAGACCTTGGCTCCTATATCCATTTCTTGTGGCTGCCATAACACTTTGCCTCGAACAACCCTAAAACAACGCACATTCATTCTCTTACAGTTCTGGAGGCCAGAAGTCCAACATGGGTCTCGCTGGGTTGCAGTCAAGGTGTGGGCAGGGATGTATTCCTCCAGAAGGAGGTTCCAGAGGAGGATCTGTTTCCTTGTCTTTTCCAGCTTCTAGAAGTTGTCCACATGCTTTGGCTCCTGGCCTCTTCCTCCATCTTCAAAGTCAGCAGTGGTGAATCCTGTCCATCCCTCAATCACATCACCCTGACTGCTGCTTCTTTTGCTTTCCCTTGCACTTTTAAAAGTGACTTTGCTGACCCCACCCTTATAATCCAGGGTAATCTCCCTATCTTAAAATCAGCTGTTTGGCAACCTTAATTCCATGCGCAACCCGAATTCCTTTTTGCCATGGAACCTCACACATTCACAGGGTCTGGGCGGTAGGATGTGGGCATCTTTGGGGGCATCTGCCTACTTCAGTTCCTCTTCTGATGATCTGTATCTCATCCTTTCCACTTGGCAGTTGCACAGCTAATCTTTCAGGGGACATCCTTCTGAGATAACCTTGGATCCTGGGACGCTCGTGGTCAAAGATAGACTACATCTTTACACGCACACAGCTATGCACGGACACACACCATCCATCCCAGCCTCCTGAGGTGGACCAGAACTAGAATTCAAGTGTTAGAAGGCAATTTGGGGTTGTATTCTAAGATCTTAGAACAGCAACTGTTCTATTGCAAGCACTCAATAAATATTTCTGGAATTAATCAATCAATCAGAAGAATAAGTTTCACAAGAGGAATGGAGTAACAATATAATACCTGGGCTCTGGAGTCAGATACAGGATTGATTTCTTGCATAGCTACTTAAGAATTCTATGAGTCTCTCGGGGAGCCTCAGTGACCTCACCTCTAGAGGGAGGATAAAGTCTCCTGCTTCACAGGTCTGCTGTGTGGATGAGAATGTGCCTAGCAGAAGGCCTGGGGTGCCCTAATGCTCAGGGAGCAGAAGCCATGTGGTCTCCCTCACCCTAGTGGTTACCATGTTGGACAAGAAAACAGTAGGCAAACAAGTGCCTCAAACGTTAGAGGTGCTTAGGGAGAAATGTGTTTGCATTCATCGTTGGGAGACAAAGTAGGAAATGGTCAGCCTCAACATCAAGGAGGCTTCACAGATGTGTTAACACTTGAACTGAATCTGAAACAATGAGTAAGTGTCAGAAAGATGGGAGAAAGGGTGGGGCGTTCCAGGAGAGGGACCAGAAGGAGCAGAGGCCCTAGGGCATGGAGCTGGAAGCAGGTTTATAGGATTGGAGCAAAGGGAGTTAGGGGGGCACCAGGCATGGCAGGCAATGCTCCTGGAATGGAGGAGGGATGGGTGGGCTATGGGAGGTAGACCCTATGTGCTCATGAAGGGGCTTTGCTGTCTAAAGATGGCTATTAACAGGCTGGATCTGCCAAAATGGTTAGGACAGACACACTGTCTCCAATTCTATGCTTGTTGTCCCTTGCCCATTCACACAACTGACACACACACATACAGTGGTTTTTGCCAAAATTACATATACATGGGATACGCACGCCCATCGGATGCACACACAATTTACTTACTAGAATGACACATGCATTTTGGGCCTATACCTTACATACACACACATCATAGTCCACGAACTTATGCACACAGAGGGCTTGTACTCAGATGCATCACTGGCCATGTGGCCAAATGTGCACCCACACCCAGGGAAGTACATGGAAGCATGCTAACACACATGTGCACATCGGCCTTGCACACATAGTCACACATGTGGCCAAGCAGCATGCACCCAGAGCACTGAGCACAAGCACATCCTACTGTCCATGTGCCCACGCAGAAACCACCACACGTAGCTCCCCACAGGCTCCCTCTAACACACACCGATGCTGAACATCCACTCACACCATTTAATCAAACACACGCATACACACGCACATGCTTTGACCACGCACATGCACAGACCCCTCATTTCTTTCTGGAATGTGTCTGAGTTCCAAGGCGGGCAATCGTCTGACTTGAGAGAGCCTGTGATTATTCTCCCAACCACAGCAGGCAGAGCGGCTAAGAGACCTGCTTTGGATTTCATGGCTTATTTCTACCTCTCTCCCCATGGGTGAAGACAGCGGGGAAAGTGAGCGCTTTAGTGTCCCCTGAGTACCCAGCTTCCGTCTCCCTACCAGCCCTTCCCCACTCAAGTCTCCGTAGCCTGCGACAGCTGGATGTCATCCAAAAGCATTGCTGGGTCTTTTGCAAGAGTTCCCCATGTACGACTCACTGCCCAGCCTCCTTTCCAAACCGAGCTGGCAAGGGGCCAGGCCACCCTCGGGGAGGGGGCAGAGCCAAGTGCTTGGTGGCTCCCAGCACCATGGGGCCCTCATCAGCTGCTCTCCCCGGGGCCCTGTTTGGGTGATGAGCCCAGCCAGCACTCGAGCTTTGCAGAGAGGAGTCCCGCACAACATCTGCTTGGCCTATCTGGGGCTAGTCAAGCACAGCTTCCTCTTCTGCCTGCACTCATCTAGGAATTGGGTTCCAATGAGCTGGAACCTTGTGTTTCGCCTGAAGTTTTGACAAGTTGTTGTTTCCAGGCAGCAGCCAGGATGGAGCTGTGACCTCCATCTGGGTTAATGAGTGGAAGGCTTACCGCGCACCTACCACACTGTCCCAGTTCACTTGCCCTGCTCCAAGGAGCTAATAAACAGGGTCACGCCTCATATTGGGTGCATGGCCTCCTCCTCAGAGACCATTTCATGCCCTCAATCGGAGCGAGCCTCAGCAGATGGAGCCTGAACCCCTCCTCTTTGTTAGAGAAGGAAAGAAATGTGAGCATCGGTGCAGGCTAGCCCAGGGACACTGACAATGCGACTCAGATGTTATCCACGGCCCCCACTCCTAGCAGATTTAGTTAAAATTAGTCCAAACCCTAATTCCACAGATTTTCAAAAACCCAGAGATGTCCCCACAATTACTGCGAATTCCCCCAACAGTTATCTCCTCAGATTTCTGCCAGCTTCTGAGCTCTTGTGGCTTCAGATTCCACTCTCATCAAACTGAACAAGAAGCCCATATTTTAAAGGGATTTCTGAAATAAATCCACTCATCTGGAACAATCTGAGTGCAGGGGCTTTACGGAAAGTTTGGTGAGATCACAGGAAGGGATGCATCACAGGGGCATATGGCATGCCTTCAGGCACCCCCCAGTATAGCTCCCACACTACTCCACATGCCCTTCCTTCCCTCTCTGGAGTGACACACAAGTCTGTCCCCGTCTCCCTCAGCCTGCTCACACTCAGGCCCAGGAAGATCGGTCCCATCACCTATCCCCAGACCTTTGAGAATATTCTTCTCCCATAAGAGTGGGCATTGGCTCATAAGAAATTTTCAATACAGCAGTGAAGAAAATAATAAATAAATATAAATATATACATATATTTATATAAATTTATATATTCCCCGTGACATTACAGGATAAAGGTGTGTATTTGGCAGAGAAATCCCTCCAACAAAGGTGAATAAATGTCATAAAAGTAGCCCCCAAAGTGAGAAAACTTCCAGTATGGGGGAGATGCATGATTGCTACCCAGCTGAATGAAGAGAGATTATGGGAATTAGGTGTCCAGCCTGACTCCTGTTCAGCTCAGCAATGGTGAGACCACTGACACTCAGGAGTAGGCGCCCCTTATTCGGGGCTCAGGAAATGTCTCTCCAGCCAGGGTCTGCGTCTTTGTTTCAGGCTGACAACAAAAGTCTGACCTTCAAACATCCGCCCCTCCCCCAAGTCATTGTGGTTTCTCCAGGCCAAGAGGGGGAAGAAGGGGCAGGAGCAGGTTACAGGCCTCCTCCAAAGAGCTGACTAGTGGCCATTCATCCGCAGGAGGGCTTCCTTTCAACAAAGTCTGTTTGTTTCCCCCAAGAGCCCCGGGGACTCTATGCCAAGACAGAATGACTCACTGGCTCCCAGGCCTTGCTTCCCTCAGGGAGACAGTCAGCCAGGGCTCTCCTCCCAGCAGAGCAGGAGAGCAGCCTCCATCTGGCTCCACGTTGATGTGGGCTCTACAGAGTAGGCTTGGTGAGAACCCAGGGAGGGTTCCAGGTGAGGCCCTCAGGCCTCAGTGCCAATGCGGGATTCCCCGTCCCTGCTTGGCGGCTTCCTTCGAGGGTTCAGCTATCGCCACTTTAAACATGAGTCTGTGAGCCCACTCCGCTGGAGATTTCTGGAAGTAATGGCCAACCCTGGATGCAAAAGCATGAATCCTCACGCTGGATGGTTTAAAAAACAGCCTTTTTAATATTTGAGAAGCTTCCAGAAAAGCTTTGTCGATGACAGAAATTTCTTTCTTTACATGGGTCAAGATCAATTAGAGACACGAGTAAGATATTTTCACTGATGGAAAAATGGATAGAACCCAACCAGTTGGGCCAATTGTGCTTCAGAGTCGTCGTCTATGACATGAGGACTCCACTGTACTTTCCACGATCGCTGTGTGGTCACAGCCAGAACAAGGGGCTACTCCAGGCCCCATCGTGCATAGTCAGTACACTCAGACATCACCTGACCTCCACCCCCGTGTCTCCATCACAAGGCTCCAGGAAGTGTTGGCATCTTTCTACCCATTTTGAGAAAACTAAGGCTTACAGAGATTAAGCTGCCGAAGCTCACACAGCTAATAAATATCATATTACTCAACACATGCATAGGGCAATAAGATAGCAAAAGGAGAGTGCTCAGGCAACCTAGAGGCCCGGAAATGTTTTAGTGCTTTGTGAGCACCTTAGAAGCCCATGTATTAAGTAGCAATGGGCTTGTTCATTATAAAACGGGTTTGTCTATCAACTAAAAACATTTCCATATGTCTTCAACCAGATTAGCCCCCAGGCAAGTTGTTTCCTAAAGCAGAGAGTTATCAACCTCCAGGGAACCTTGGACAGCTTTTCTCCTCTTTCTTCCCAGCAAGGAAGATGTCACTTCTTCATTTGACAAGTCTTTACGCAGCACTTCCCTTGAGGCCTTTCATTCTGTTGGGGCTGGACATACTATTGGTGACTGAAAGGGACACAGGACTCACGGTCCAGGGCTGGTTTACCAACCTCAGCACAGTTGACCTTTGGAGCTACATCATTCTTTGGGGGCCTGCCGTGTGCATTCTAGGATGTTCAACAGCATCCCTGGCCTCAACCCACTGGATACTAGTAGCACCCCACCCCACTCCATTGTGACAACCAACAATGTGTCCAGACATTGTCCCTGTGAGCAAAGCCATGCACATAGAGAATCAGTTCTCCCGAAGAGGAGTCATTCATCAAACACTACCAGCTCTCAGCGTAGGAGGCTCTAATGACCAGCCCTGAACATAATTTTCTTGGTAGAGGTGACATCTATGTAAAAATGCCGCAGACCTTGGTGGGGCAAGGCAGGAAAAGCCCATTGGTGGGTGAAGGAGATGGGCTTTGGAAATATATTTCAGAGGCAGAGGAAACAGCATGACCCTAGGCATGGAGGGAAATGTGATCCCAATTTGAGGCCTGTGGAGTTCAACATTCATATCAGAGCCCTGCTTACAGACAAAAGGCAATGTCATTCAAAGTGCAGTTGACACGATGCAGGGAGGAATGATAGAATCTATACTCCAGAAGATCTAGACAAGTTGGATCCATGGGCCAATATTATGATACATCACCAGGAACAAATGCACACTCCTTCATCATGGTTCAAAAAAATCCAACCATTAAAACAGAAAAAAAGACAGAAGATTTTAGAAGGTGTTGAGTACAAACCAGTGCATCTCACATTCATCCATGCATGAGAATCTCCTGGGAGGCTTGTTAAAACACAACTTTCTGGGCCCCAACCCCAGAGTTTGTGATTCAGGATTGGATCCTGGGTGGAGCCAGAGAATTTACATTTCAAATTAGTTCTCAGGTGATGCTAATGCTAATGGTCTGGGGATTAACCTTTGAGAACCACTGGTAGAAGCCTCCTTTCCAAAGATGTTAATAACACTGGGGTCAAATTAATAGAAATATGCTGTCTAGTATGAGGAGGTGAGACCGTCAGTGCTCCAACTGCAGCTGGAATGCCAAGAAGAATGCTGAGCACCGTATTTTCAGGGATCTTTGGGAAACTGGAAGGTATCCAGAGAAAAGTGAGAAGACTAGATTACGAAAAGTGATTGAAGGACCTGGGGTGTTTGGCCTAGGAAAGAGGAGTTATGGGAAGAATCCAGGAGCTGCTTCAGATATTGCGGGGCTGTACCATAAAGAATGGATTTGATTCATTTCTTATTCCCCACAGTCACCCACATTAGTTCAAAATAAGGAAAACCAGGGTGGGAGTTTCTGGCACACCGCTTTGGGTTCAACGTAAAGTGGAATCTTATAGCAATTACAGCTCTAGTACAGCACGATCCAGTAGAAATATAATATGAGCCATATATATAATTTAAAATTGTCTGCAGCCATAACATAAAAAGTAAGAAGTAAAGAAACAGGTGAAGTTAATTTTAATAATACTTTTTATTTAACCTCGTATTTCCAAAATATTTTTACTTGGACATGTAATCGATGTAAAAACTTTTAATGAGATAGTTTACATTCTTTTATTTGTACTGTGTTCTAAATCCGAAGTGCACTTTGCATGTACTAGCTTGCTTCTGTTTTTTTCAAACGAGCCAGAGGTGAAGTGCTTCTTCACCACCTGGGACTCGTGGCTCCCACACTGGACAGCTCAGCCCTCGTGAGCCATGAATCCGTCACAGTGAAGTGAACAATTCCTAATTTTAATCAGTGTCTCTGCCCTGTGACTGTGATTTGGATTCATATATATTTGCATCATATATATACATAAAGATTTTATTTCTTTATTCGTGAAAGACTCAGAGAGAGACACAGAGACATAGGCAGAGGGAGAAGCAGGCTCCCTATGGGGAGCATGATGCAGGACTGGATACCAGGACCCCGTATCACAACCTGAGCCAAAGGCAGATGCTCAACCACCGAGCCACCCAGGTGCCCCCACCCATATATTTTTATTTTAAATTAAAATAACTCATTCTAAGTTTTTCTATATAATTTGAGAATTTCATAGCATGCTTTAAGTTGTCTGGAGGCAACCTGGGGAGCCATAAAGATGGCATTGAGACTCTTGTTTATAAGTGACAGGAGACTCAATAGATTGAGAACATACCAAAGCAACTTATTGGCTTACATTTTGAAAAGTTCAATGGTGATTCTGGCTTCTTCTGGCATAGCTGGACCCAGATACATCAATAGTATCACCAGGAACTAATTCCTACTACTCCCTCAATTCACTTATTCCTGTTGCCTTCATCCTTTGCCTGGATACTCTTGAGATAGAAATATGGCCACTGGAAACTCCAGTCTTAAATCATCCTTATAGTAAACATTCCTTACAGAATAAGCTTCTTTTTTTTTTTTTTCAAATAGTTCTAAATAGTCCTGGATGTGAAACTTGCTTGGCTTGGCTTGGTAGTGTATTGTTCATCTCAGAATCCGGCCCATCACCCAGTTACCCTATTCACCCACCCCTCTCCCCTACAGCAATACTCAGTTTGTTTCCTAGAGTTAAGAATCTCTTATGGCTTGTCTCCCTCTCTGATTTCATCTTATTTTATTTTTCCCCTCCCTTCCCCTATGATCCTCTGTTTTGTTTCTTAAATTCCACGTATGAGTGGAATTATATGATAATCATCTTTGTACAATTGACTTATTTTGCTTAGCATAATGCCCTGTAGTTCCATCCACATTGTTGCAGATGGTAAGATTTCTTTTTTATGGCTAAATAATATTCCATGGTATATCTATATCTATATCTATTTCTATATCTATACACACACCACATCTTCTTTATCCATTCATCTGTCAGTGGACATCTGGACTCCTACCATAGTTTGGCTATTGTGGACATGGCTGCTATAGACACTGGGGTGCAGATGCCCCTTCAGGTCACTATGTTTGTATACTTTGGGTAAATACCTAGTAGTGCAATTGCTGGGTTGTAGGGTAGTTCTATTTCTAACTTTTTGAGGAACCTCCATACTGTTTGTCAGGGTGTCAGCCCTGGCATCTCTTAACCATGTATCTAGAATGTTCTTACACATGTTCAGGTCTCAGTTTCATCATCTATAAAAAAATTAAAATCCTATCTTGCTGGGTTGCTTTTAAAAATACAGGAACTAACGTATTTAAGTTCCTTGGTGCACAGGCACTCAATATGGTAATGCGGTAATTACTATTACCCTGTTTTATGGTTATTTGCTTAAAAGTCACTACTAGACTCTTCCCATTAGATTCTTATCTCCTGGAAGGCAGGAAGTGTGTCTTAGTAAACTTTATATCTCAATCTTCCCTGTAGACATACACGTTTGTTGAAAAAAAGAACATAAATAAATGAATGAACACATACAGATGAAGCCAGAAAAATTAATCCACAGCCAATCTCTAGGGGACTGTGACCCTAGAACAATAATTTTATACCATACAAAACTCCTTCATTTTCAGCTGAATGACTAGACCCTATCAGACTGAATCACTTGAAATGTTTCTAAAGAAACAGTGCCCTTGGTCAGTGTGAGCAATCACATATAATTCAAATTGATAAAGAGCTAAGAGTCTTGAGTTAATTTTCAGTGTCTTTCAAATATCACCGTATGATTAATTGTATTCGGTATCCTCCTCATATACCTCCTTCCAACCACAGCAACCAATCAGAGACTTAAATTCAAAACAGTAGAGTTTCTAAATTGAAAATTCCTGCTTACAAATCAAGCTATAAGTATCCCAGGCTCTGAAATCTCAAAGTTGGATCTATGAATGAACCCCCCCCACCATTAACCATGCCCCATTTTGGACCTGCCTATGTATTTTTCAACTTGAAAAAAAGACACACACTCATCCCATTAAAGTCTACCATATAGCATCATTCTGGGTACCTTTAAACCTAACATTTCAAGTCAGGAAGTGAGGAAAGGCAGTGGGCACGAAAATCATCTCTAGCCCAACTGACTCAGAAGCAGTTGGGTTGGGTAAACTCCCTTATAAAAGAGTCATCCCTTATTTGGATTTGAAAACCCCTTCAGTCCATGCTGTTAATCTCGTCCTAACCATATTTTGTAAATATAAAGCCTGGTTCAATGGTCCCACCGAGACCACATTTCCCAATAATGAGGGAAATGGTATTTACAGGAAGGTCTGAAACTTTCCCTCAGTAGCCTGCATTTTTGTAAGTCCCGTATGAAACCTCCATGTGGGCATGACTAATGGATCCACCTAATTAAATTTTTACAGCATTCCAGGGCTGGAGTGTCAAATGTTTGCTTCGAGCTTGTCTCCTTGTAACACTGTCAAATAAGTCTCCCATCCCCCTCCCACACACACCTTTTTTAGGGGCTGTAGTCTGCATTCCAATGTCATATGAAATCAGAATTTGGTTGATGGGGATGAAGAAATGGATTGCCAAATAGCTTTTGCAAACCAGCCTACCTTCACCCATTTAGAGAGGTTAAGGGGGAGGGGAACCCTTCTTCCAGCCAAGGTAAAATTCTGTATGGGAAGCAGAAAAGGTCACTTCCAATGGATAAGAAAACATTATTATTGTTTATAGATCCTTACTCAAAAGAGTAGAGTGTGCATTTAGCAAGATAGAATTTTAACTTTGAAAATATACTTAAAGTCAGTAGGTTCTATGCACTTCAAGAAAAAGAATGTTTTCTTGGTCTTTGCTGTGATAGACCTCTGGCCTGTCTTCTTACTGGCAATTAAGGGTTTATCACAAAAACAGGTAGATGATTGACAATGTGTGTGGAACTGCTCTATAAAAAGAGGATAGAATCTGACTGTGCTATTGAATGAATATCAGACTCAAAATAGGACACTGCCGGTTCAAGGCAGTGAGCTCCCTCAGCAATATCACGGAGCATGTTAGAAGAACCTTCTTGGGAATAGATGCTCAGGATGGACACATCAGTTAAATCCTGCAAGCTTTCCAAGCCAGAGTGTCTCCAGGAGTGGTCCATGTCACATGCATCTGAACCATCCAAGACCTTGTTAAACTGCAGATTCTCAGACCCCCAACCCAAAACTTCTGTGTCAGAATCTGGAAGTGGTAACAGGGAATCTACATGCTAAGGAGTGCCAGACAAGTCCTACCAGCCTAAACTTAGAGATCCTTGCTTTGGGGCTGTTGGGAAGTTCAGTTCAGAACTGCACATAAAGATGGTGCTGGAGGTTCCAGGTGACAAGCAAGACAGAGTAGCCAAGGCTAGATGAAGGCCCTTCCCAGGGAACTAGGTCACCAGTGCCAGGAAACTGTTATTTTCATCCAGCCAGAAGATCCCTGTGGACGCATGGAGGCTCACTTCACCCCCAAAAAGAGCCTGAGATGATTCTTCAAGAATCAATCAGAGTGGAGACTGTCATCTGCTGTCTTCCACTATGCCCTCTCTGGTCAGCCCACACTCTGCAAGTGCTCAGAAATACACATGCACAAATACTCCACATACTTCATTTCCACATACGCATATAGACAGACCCACTCTTGCAAACAAACATTTGCGTCCATATGATTTGTGCATATACTGCTGCACACACACCTGAGCATGTATGGAAGGCTCCCCGCACTGTATCCGCAGTTTCATTTTGCATGGTTTCAGTGACCATTGGTCAACTGCAGTCAGAAAGCAAATGATCAGGGCACCTGGGTGGCTTAGTCGATTAAGCATCTGCCTTTGGCTCAGATCATGATTCCAGGGTCCTGGGATCAAGCTGAGCATCGGGATCCCTGCTCAGTGGGGAGCCTACTTCTCCCTCTCCCCCCTGTTCATTCTCTCTCTCTCTCTCTCTCAAATAAATAAAATCTTCTTTAAAAAAAGAAAGCAGATGATCTATCTTCTTTCTTACATATCATCCAAAGATCAATGGTAGCCTAACCGTACGTCATAATGCCTATGTCATTCACCTACATCCCATCATGTAGGCATTTTATCATCTCATGTCATCACAAGAAGGGTAACTACAGCACAATAAGGTATTTTGAGAGAGAAGAACCGCATTCCTGTAACTTCTATCACAATATACTTCTATGGTTGTTCTATATTACTATTACCTATTGTTGTTAATCTCTTACTGTGCCGAATTTAAAATTTAAATTTTATCATAGGTATCTGTGTAGAGTTAAAAAAACAGTCTATATAGGGTTCAGTACTATCTGTGGTTTCAAGCATCCGCTGGGGGTCTCGGACATAACCTTATGGAGAAGGTACTGCTCTACGTATACTTCTCCATGTCTGCTTGCCCACATGTTCTAACTCGGAGGTGCTATACCTTGGCTCTTGAGACAAACGAACCTCCCTTCAAAATGCTTTTCTTTCTAATTCATCTTAGGAAAATCACTAACCCCAAGTTATTCTGGAAACCGTTTTCCTCCAAGATCTCCATCCTAATGTGGGAATGAACTAAGTCCACAACCAATGGTTGACCCGAGTCAGAGTACGATGAGATTCTCAGAAGTTTGTGATGCAACCAAGCAGGGTTTCTTGGCAGCTGTTTCCCCTGGGCTCTGATCCCGGGAGAAGCTCAGCACTATCCTGGACAAAGAAGCAGTGTGGTAGACTCAGTAGGACTTAGGAATCAGGTGATCCCGCAATATGTGTCTTTGGCTGGTATTGGCTATATGAGCTCAGGTAGGTTATTTGCCATTACATTACTGAGCCTCAAGTTCTCTTTGAATGACACCATGTATGAAAGCACCTAGGCCGGGGTGCTAGGACACTCAGGAGTAGGAGATGATTGATCTGTGATTGGCCTGGCGGAGGGCACACGCTCCATAAGCTTTAGATTCAAAAAGTTATTTGTTTGAATCCTAGCTCCTCCACCTACTGGTTGGGATGTTCTGTGCAAGTTTCTTAACTTCTCTGAATATCAAGTTTCTCATCAGAATAAAAATAACGCCTCCACCAAACTCACAAAGCTGTTGGAAGAACTGTGTTAGTGTATCACAAGAACACAGTACACCTAGGAAGGATTTCTTTTTCCTTCTCTGAAAGGAAGAGCCCATAGGAAGGAAGGATGAAGGCAGCTATTTCTTCCTTTGGGGGATGCCCTAGACAGGAGACTGCTAGGGAAGGATTTTTTTCCTGAAAACACAGGCCACCCAGTGATCTTTCAAGAACAAGTGTCACCTGGGCTGAAGGAAATCTCCCTTTGCTTATGGTCTGTCTTTGGATTGAACTCTCCCAAAAAGGGAAGGGATTTTTCTATTTGAGCTGGGGACAGTTCTTTCTGAAGGGTTTTACTCTCTTAGGCAGGGAACGGACAGCCTTTTAAATCTGGCGAAATGACTTCAATAGGTCATTAGATCAAATAAGGTCCATTACTTCTTAGCTGTGTATCCTTGGGCAAGGAGAGTCATCTCTCTGAATCTCTACTTCTTTGTTTTAAAAACTGGGAGAGTAATGCCTGCCCTATCGGGTTTTCATGGGACTGGATGCCTAATGTCATTTTGAGTGCAAGTTAACCATCCTGGTGATGGAGAAAAGGAGGGCTCCGTAGAGGTGTCTGCTTGTCTGCAGCCTTCTCAGTGCTGGGCGGAGAGCCAACACTAGCTCAGGAGGTGGCCCCAAGCTCAACTCTGGGCTCGTCTTAGGTGGAAGATGTATTAGCTGATTAGAATGGTTGTGAAATGAGAGCCTCAAAAAAATGATTGATTCTTCAAAAAAGTGAAATGCGGAATTACCACATGAGCCAGCAATTCCATTTCTATGTGTATCTCCAAAAGCACTGAAAACAGGTCTTCAAATAAATACTTGTACGTGGATATTCATAAAGCACTATCTACCACACCCCGAAAGTAAAAAAACAACCCAGTTTTCATCCACGGATGACTGGCTAAAAAAAGTAAACATGGTACATCCATACAATGGAATAGTATTCAGCCATAAAAGGAAATGAATTTCTGCTGCGTGCTACAGTGTGGATGCACCTCAAAAACTTGCTACTAAGTGAAAGAGGCCAGACATAAAAGGTCACATGCTACATGATTCCACTGAGATGGAATATCCAGAATGGGTCAGCTCATAAAGTACAGGAAGCAGGTTAGTGACTGCCAGCAGCTGAGAAGCAGGGGAAATGAGGAGCTCCTGCTTGGTGGGAATGGGGTTTCTTTCGGGTGATGACAATGTTCTGGAACTAGACAGAGGTGATGGTTGCACAACACCGTGAATGTATCAAATGCCACTGAACTGTACACTTTAAAATGAATACTTTTAGATGATGTCGATTTTACCTCAACTTAAGAAAAACCCTCCCAAGTCCTCGTGTGGGTGTCTCAATGCCAGGGTGAAGAAAGTAGGAGGGAAGGAGGCAGTGATTATGGAAGCACTGATTAAAAATGTGCACTTTGAGGGCAGGGCAGTCCCCTAAATCTCTTTAATTAAGACAAAGAGGACAAGAGCTATGAGGCAGCAGCAGTTCAGCAGATGAATAGCAACAGAGCAAGGTGCCAGCCAATGGCTTTTCGGGAAGGGTCAGCCACCCGGATTTGTTTTAAAGTCGAGTTAACACGTGAAGTGTGCAAACACCACTGTTGGTTCTTTTGTCCCCACTCTCTCCAACTCTCTCCACCAGCTATCTCAGCTTGGCATGCGTCCTATTTTCCAAACAGCAGCTGTGCACAGTTGAATAGTAAATCAAACACCCTAAAAAAACCGTTGTTTTAAAACAATGTCTCAGATTTCCCATATATTTCATTTCTATTTTCCTTCCCCAAAACCCTTGCCTCAGACAGCAGTGGTTGTAAGCTCATTCAGGTAGTGAGCCTCTATCCTGTTCACAGGGGATTGATGAGTGAATTCCCGCCGAGAAGGGGTGGTGGGGGCAGGATTTACAGGCAGAGTAATTTTAGGCAGATCCTGTAGGTTTTTAGGAAGCAGGTTGTTAAATGTTCTTGGACAGGAAAGGATTGGGTGGCTGAGGTTTTCTGGGGACACATAGCATCAGGGTGAGCCCCAAGTACCAAGGGTGTTGGCATCCCCAGAGTCCCAGCCCCTGGGCTTGGCAAGCCATTCTACAGCGACTCTTTGCTGGCAGCCCCCAGCAAAGGCTGTGCCGGTTCCAAACTCGCTTCTGGGAAGCAGTTTTCCTGGGGAAAGAGACCAACGGTCGTAGCAAGGAAACTTCCCAAAAGGTCAATATAGGGCTTCCTGGCAAATCCCACACCCATACACAAACAATTACATACTCACAATCTCCAGTCCTATGGGTGTATCAGCTCTGCCTCCAACTTTCCTTGAGTCAGGGTCTCTCAACCTCGACACTACTGATATTCGGGTCTGCGTGTTCTTCGATGAGTGGAGTGGTTGACGCTCACAAAGGTTAGATGGCTCCCCAGAATCCCATCCCATTAAGTCACAGAGCTTATCAGGTATTCACTCAGCAAACCTTTTATATCATCTGTTGTGTATTGAGCATTAATCTAGGCATGCTGGCCAACAAATGTTTATTGAACGTCCACACGATGTTGCATCTTATGGATGCAAGAGAGAGCAAGTGTGAAGGAGACAGAAAAAAGAACATTCAGGGGCTCCTGGGTGGCTCAGTTGGTTGAGCATCTGCCTTTGACTCAGACGGTGATCCCAGAGTCCTGGGATTGAGCCTTGCGTTGGGCTCCTTGCTCAGTGGGGAGCTGGCTTATCCTTCAGCCTGCTGCTCCCACTGCTTGTGCTCTATCTCTGTCAAATAAATAAATAAATAATTTTTTTTTTTTTAAGTAAAGAAACATGCAAAGCAGTTTCCTGTCTCCACTGGCATTTGGGCCTTAATCATGCTCTGGTGGAGGCTGCCCAATACATTGTAGGAACAATTTAGCAACATCGTTGGCCTCAGCTAGATTCTAAGAGCACCCCCCAGTCATGACCACTAAAAATGCCTCCAGACATTGCCAAACGTCCCCTGAGCGACAAAATTACCTCTGTTGAGAACCACCGGCATAGAGGGAATTAAAGAAAACAATCTTCAAATGAGATGATGTGGCCTAAGTAGTAGAACCCTGTCTGTCCAGAAAAAGCGAATATATGCCAGAGATGACCTCCCTTGGGAAGGAATATCCAGGGATGAGAGATGCCCCTGGGATGTGACAAAGTCAACCTTGCCAAGAGGGAAGGCAGTATTTTAATCCATAATTGGGCTAGCAGATTTATCTGAAATTACCTTATATAATCACTCATTATTGACAGTGTTCCCACTGGACGGTAAGTCTATGATACCAGGGACCTTGTCTCTCCAGGTGACTGGTGGTCCCAGAAGCTAAAATGTGGTGCCAGCTGCAAAATCTGGGACCATTAAATGAAAGAAGGAATAAATCCAGACAACCTCCTTCTTACAAGAACACTGTGACCTTCCTTCCTCTCTTCTTTACCCTCTTACTTCTCCCTTTGTCTTTTTGACCTCTTCTCTCCTCCCACTGGTACCCAAACATACACACTGTCAAGCACAAAAGCAAATACACTAATGCTCCCACAAACAGACACACATACTCACTAACACACCAGCAGGAAATGAGAAGTAAACACCAAAAACACGTCTTTGACTCAGTGTTCTGAGAAAATAAACCAAACCCAACAACAGATTGCTGGGATCCAGACTGTACCGGAAATATCAATCAGCCTTTGAGCCACTTGGCATTTGTTGATTTGTCACAACTCGAAGGCTTGAAGCCCTCACCACAAGGTCACCAGAATTTCTGTGTTTAGGCCAAGAAACTATGCGATCCTTTGCTTTCAGGGTAATACATTTTACCGTCACACTTGTAGTGAAAAATAACATTAAAAGACCACCCCCACCACCCCCACTACACACACACACACACACACACACACACACACACTCTGTGGTTATGGAGTCCAAATAAAGTGGTTCCAGTCTCTTGGCAGAGATTATTACAGGCTGGCAAAGGAGGCAGAGAAGCAGTTCAGAAAACATAATCTTTTATTTACACAGATAAATATAATACTTGCTATATAAATTTGAGGGCATTTTGTTAAACACTTTATATGCTGTACTACACCCAGAAGACCGTAACTGCCTTTAGATTGAGGACAGTGATTGAGAAATAGCAAACCAGGCAAATAAATAAATTGCATGTATTTATTTTTAACTGCTTTTCTAGACATGCCACAAGGCTTCTCTCAGGCAACACACACTTGGCAACCTAAAATAAAAAGTGACCTTTTGATCGGAAAGAATTGAACTGCTATTCATCTTCCTCTTGGGCTGCAGCTGAACACCTGTCCATCTGCCATTCTTGGTGAAGCAGAGGAAGTTCAGATTCGATGGCCTCTGTGCGAAATCCAAGCATCCACCTCTTTTGCCAAACTCTGTACAGAGGAGCTATTATAAATTAAAAGTCTGAGAAGGAAACTAGCCAGTCTTGTAAGTACATAGATTCGAACCCAAAACCATATTGAGTTGAAGCAGGGACCAGAACTTCCATAGAACCCACATGCACATGCTGTATTGCATAGGGCATGGAGTATGAGAAATAAGCAGAATTTAGAATGCTTCTCAAATGCCAGCTGATCTGTGACTGGAAGCATTACGATGTCCTCTGGATAGTGTCTGAAAAGCCCTTCCTGATCTCCCCACAGATTCCTTTGTTTTCTTTATTTTTTTAAAAGACTGCTAACTCTGGGAAACGAACTAGGGGTGGTAGAAGGGGAGGAGGGCGGGGGGTGGGAGTGAATGGGTGACGGGCACTGGGTGTTATTCTGTATGTTAGTAAATTGAACACCAATAAAAATAAATAAAAATAAATAAATAAAATAAAAAAATAAAAGATTTTATTTATTTATTCATGAGAGACACAGAGAGAGAGGCAGAGACATAGGCAAAGGGAGAAGCAGGCTTGGGAGCCCGACGTGGGACTCGATCCCAGGACTCCGGGATCATGCCCTGGGTTAAAGGCAGATGCTCAACCACCGAGCCACCCAGGCATCCCTCTTTGCTTTCTTTGTTATCCCCAAATAATATTTGTTTAGCATTTTGTATGGGTGAGGCTGTTCTAAACACTCTCCATGACTCTAATGCTACCCAAAGTCCTATGAAATGCTGTTGTTAATCCATGTCTGACAGATAAATAATTAAGACCTACGGAGTTTAGGTAAATCTCTAATGTTAACACAGGCAGTCAGTGGTGACAATGGGACTTTAATCCAGGTCAGCCTTCATCAAAGCCAACACTGTCTAAACTCCAGCTGCACGTGGAGCCTCCACACATCTCATGCCTCAATGTCCACACAGCCAGTCCCAAGCCTCCATGGCTTCTGTCATCACCTCTATGATAGCCATCAAGAGGATTCAAATTTCCATGCCAGCTCCAACCTATGTGCCATGGCTGCCTGAATTATGGTCCATCAGCAGCTAGGCTCAAAAGGGAAAGAGTCCCATGATTGATCAGTGATTCCTGCTCTGGGTGCAGAAGTGGTGTTTCATGGCATGTAGGACCAATGTGCCACCCTCCGTCTTTATGCTCAGGACTGTCCACTTTCTATCATTAACAAGCACTTTGTCTTCTGAACTCTGGGGCCAGATTTTCAACCACCTACTCAACCACTCTGTTGGGGTAGCCCGTGGGCATCTCACACTCCTCAAAGCTGGCCTCTTTTCTCATGGTCACTAATCTGGTTTAAAAAAAAAAAATTACCCACTCAGGCTCCAAGCTGGAGGCCTGACAGCTGAGCTTAGCTCTTCTCTCTCCTTCATTCAGGACTCCATTCATCACACATCTTTTCCATTCTACTTCTTTTTTTTTTTTTTTTTTTTTTTTTTTTTTTTTTTTTTTTTTTTTTTTTCCATTCTACTTCTTAAACATTTTGAGAATCTGCTGCTCCTGTCCAATTCCCACTCCGTTGAAACTACTGCAATAATCCACTGACTAGTGCTCCTGCCTCCAGACTTGCCCATCCACTGCCACATGTTCTTTCTAAAGCACGAATCTGGATATATATTTTCCTTGCCCAAACACCTTTAAGGCTCCCCTAAGGCCAAACTCTTCATCTGCTATGGAGAACCCTATTACCATGAGGCCTCATTTAACCATTCAGGTATCACCATGCCCCTCCACTAGCCACCCCACCCTTACATGTGACTCAGCAGCATAACCCCCTTGCTCTATTATCTCATCACTATTCACACCTATGTGCCTTTGCACACACTGTGTCTCCCACTAATATGTCCCCTATAATTTAGTGATCCTTTATAGAGACATCCATGCCCTTGATCGGCATGAGTCAACAGTCACGGATTACGGGCTCGGCTCTAAATGAAGGACCCAGTGGAGCTGTAACAAGTCCATCTGCAGAGAGGCTGGGTATCACCCTCAGCCTGTCCTTTCAGGAGTCCTCTTCAAAGCAGCAGCAGCTAGAATGAGATTTACAATTAATACATCCATAAACAAAGGTATCCTACAGACAGCGTTCCCACGGAAGCTGGATGGGAGAACGATGACCCTCAGTTACCCCCTGGCAATGTCAGTTGCACATCTGGCACCTCAGCTGGTAGATTTCTTGAATGTCCATGGGTCAAATGGAGTGAAGCAGAGAATAGACAACTCAGCCACATTAGCCAGGTAGGCTTGGTCCAATTTTTTTTAACCTCTCGAAGCCTCTGTGTCTCCAGCCACAGAACTGGAATAATAGCAGTGCCATATTCTTTGGTTCCTCAGACCTTCTTATCAATGGGTAGAGGATGGATGGATGGATGGGCAGATGAACGGTGGATGGGTAGATGAATGGTGGATGGGTGGATGGATGTGCCTATTGATAAATGAGTGGATTAATAGAAAGTTAAGTTATTTAATTAGCTTCACTTTATTGCATAATTAATTAATTAATTAAGAAAACTGTTCTTTCATCACTGCCACCATCCATTCACATAAATAAAGTGACCCAAACGCGAATGGTCCCTCAGGAAAAATTCAAATGAGAGGAACTTTGCAGCCCTAGAGATAGCATAGAGGCTCCCTCTGGGCACTGTGTTCGGCACACACTCTTCCCAGGGAGAAAAGGGAAGGGCAAAGGAGGAGAAAGAACATAGCTTAAAGCTGGTCCTCCTGTTGGGTGTTTGGCAATACTGTCACTTCACAGAAGCCTCGCCCCTCACCCCTAATCTCCCTGGGAGCAGTTTGCAGCTCTTGCAGAGGCGGTGAAGACAAAATCTTGAGCTCTGCATTTCACTTCATCAGCCATCCCCAGAAGCACTTGTGTGTGAAGGGCTGGTGGAGAGATGCACAGGAGTGACCCCTGAATGCCTCTTCTGTAACCTGTTAGAGGTCACCCCCCACCCGCCTTGGATCTCACACTTGTGGCTTAAAGGCCTAGCCTGCCCTCAACGCCCAGAGTCTCCCCGCCCGGGTGCTCTATGGACCCCAAGACTTCTTGGGCCCCTCCCAGGCTCCACGGTATCAGCTGAGTAATCTCCCCAAGCATCGACACACAGCTGCAAGAGATGAAAACTGTATGTTGATAGATGAAACTTTGGGTAAGATTACATGGTTTTGAATATCTTGATGACATATTTGTCTGAAAAGTCTTTCAGAGGATGGCCTAATATAAATGCGCGGAAATGTTTCTAATGACTAGCATTTGTCTACAGACTTCGTTGGAGAAATTAGCATTCATGTGTCTCGGGATGTCATTTGCATTTGTATGCGGGGACCAACTTTTGAATAATCATTTCTTCCAGCTCAGAAGAGTTAACTATTTACTCTGAACGCAGGCTGGTTTCCTTCTCAGGCTATCTGGCTGGGTCTGCAGTGTCCAGAAAGAGGTAATGATGTTCTAGGCATATATTTCACTGCCACCATACTCTGGAAACTTCTAAGTAGTCCTCACAATACCATTTGCCTAGCAGATCTTTACTGGGCTCCAGCTGCGCTCTGGCCACACCCACCTAGCTGTTGGAATCCACCTCCTGTCCTAAAGAACCTCAGCTCTATGAACCCCAGGCCCACCAGGGTGAAGTCTGAGACCTATGTGGTTGCAAGCATACTGGGAATTCACCCCAGGATATCAGAGAGTCCATTGCAAACCCATGGAAAGCAGCTAGTGTGTGCAGGCAGCATGGGTCCCCTTCCCTTACACGGTTTCTTAACGGTCCTTTGGCTGAAGCCCAGTGCATTTTCCTGGCCCGATTTTCCATTAAAAAGAATGAGAAGGAAAGGTCTGGATAAAGCCAAGGAGAGCTAAATTCTAACAGGGGCACTTATCTGCTCTGTGATGTCCAGGAAGAAAATTAACCTCTGTTGGCGTCAGTTTTGTCATCCATAATTCGGAGAAGTAATTCCACCAATTACCCAGAGTTAAGAAGACAGGAGTCGATCATGCATGTAAAATCCCAGGACTTGGCACATAGTAGACACTCAACAAATGTTACTCTCCTGCCCTGACTCCCCGGCATTCCCTTAGCATGCCGTCAGCAACCGCACTTAGGCTCCTGATGACAACTTTTGCAAATGGAAAAATGTGATGTCCCGGCTTCGGGGTGAGATCCATTTGAGAGACTTTCGTGGCAGGCACTTTTATTTGGGGATAGCTAGACAGCTATGGGATTCATTCCCTGTGTGAGCTCTGGGTCTCCTGTAAATTCTCCCATACGTTTTCTCTGAGGCCTTGCCCTGTGTCAGAAGCAAACCCCAGACGGTGCTTTTGCCTGCCTGGCTGGCTCTGGAGGCAGAAGGCTCAAGGTCAGGTGAGGCCCACAGTGTGGCTCTGCTCTGGGACCCAGTGCCCTGCAAGGAGTAGGCAGTTCCCTTAATGCCTGGTCAATGCATTGGTGTTTGAGCTTGGGAAAACTGACAGCACCATGCTGCCTCCTCCTAGGACGTGGGGCAGGAACACCAGAGGTCTATCTTCCAAGACATAAGCATCTTCAATAGGTAGATGAGACCAACAAAAACTGTCGTGGCATTTGTGGGGCCTTCACTCCAGGCCAGACTTTGTGCTGAGTGCTATGTGGTGCTGACTCCGACACTCAACCGGCCCACAGCCGTCAGCTATCGCCTCCCATCCCGGCTGGGACTTGGATGTGGCACCGGAAGAAATGGCTTGGACTCCCCCTCCCCCGCCCCAGGACTGTCAATCAAAGACATCAACATCCAGCACTGCCATTTGCTAGTCCTTTCACTCAGTCTGCCTCTTCTATTTGGTTGTGAAGTATGAGGAGCTCATTACAGGCATCTCCCTCCCTCAGAAATACCCGCCAAGCCTCAGATTTGGGGGTAGGTCTTCGTTCCCAAATATGGCTGGATTCAGCCTTTTAGAAGCTCCGAGCACCGGAAGATGAAAGATGATGAGAACTCTACATGCAATTAAAAATGGAAACCAAAGTAGACTGGAAGAGAATCAGTGAAGTTGAAGAAAGTTCACCTTTTCCCGCTATAATGACTTCAATTGGTGTTCTAAGTGGTGGTCCACAGAAATATTTGGGGGGTAGAGAGAGGGAACCAGCTGCTTTGCTGACACCTTGAGCCCTTATCATACCACTTGTAACACAGCATGGGGCGGGTCCTGGGGCATCCTGTTCCTCTGTCCATCCCAGGCGATGTCACTCCCACTGTGATTCCAGGTTTGCTGGTCTGTCTATCCACCTGCCTTGAAGCCTCCCAGAGGGCAGTGACTGGCATTAAGTGTGGGTTTGACACAAAGGAAGTGCTCAGTGAATGTCTGCAGAATGAATGAGCTAATTCCCATAGAATGTCATCTCTCAATTTGCTGGCGTGTCCCAATCTGAAAATGACTTCTCGTAAACTGGGCTCTCTATCTCACTGTCTCTTTATCTCTGTCCTTTGGTGTCTGTCTTTCCCTGACCTCTTTGTTTCTCTGTCAATCTCTCTGTCCCTGTCTCTCTGTCTTTCTTTTTTAGGACAGTGTTGACAAGGAGGGAGGGAGGATTGAAACCTGATTTGTTAAAATAACCTGACTTGTTTCCATCTTTCTATTGGGCCCCATGTGAACACCCCAGGAAGCTCCCTGCCGCCATGGTAATATCTTAAATGATGCTATCTGGTGGCCCACATCTCATGCCAGAGACAACGCCTGCTCCCAGAGAATCCCAGGCCATGTCCCACCCTCTTTCTGTCTGTGAAAGCAAGTTGGGAGAGGCAAGGCTATGTTCCTTGAAGCCTGGGTGTTGTGTTTTATGTTTGCTTTCTTTCTATCTTTTTTTTTTTTTTTTTTTTTTTTTAACACTACACCTTGAGAACATTTTTACGTGCCTCTTGCCAAATCTGAAACTTGGTGCTGGGATTGTTAGTGATCTTCTGAAAAAGCGGAGCCTCAAGTGGCACCAGAATATGCCAGACCACTCCCAGCGACACATTTCCCAAGCCACCAGAAACGACACCTTATCCTCAGGGTAGGAGCGGCTCCAGAGAATGGCACAGAATCTTCTAGTATCACTTCATTCTTATCTTGAAAGAACCAAATTAACCTATGGATATGGCCACTGGAGCCTCGGTTTTGACTGAGCTGATTGGTCGACTGAGCAAATACATCATTAAATGGATGTACACATTATATATTCACCTATAATTGATACATATAAATGCTTTCCCTTCCCTTTTTGTCACCAGCCATTTGTTTTGGGTATCTACTGATTGTCTGCAAACCAGGTGGTTTCTTATTGCACTAACATTTGAAATTTGGACTAAAGACAGTGTATAGATACCACCCCCCACCCCAGTTCATTCCACTCCTATCCCTTAAGGAAATTTATGTTCTTGAAATTTAGATCATATAATTTATTGATGAAAAGGATACAGTGATAAAACTGGTACTGAATGTTTATCACCAAAGTGTCACTCTCTGCAGGATATTTAAGAGGAAACACAACTGAGGGTCTCTCTTTCCTTCTTTTCTCTTTCTTTCTTTCTTTCTTTCTTTCTTTCTTTCTTTCTTCTTTCTTTCTTTCTTTCTTTCTTTCTTTCTTTCTTTCTTTCTTTCTTTCCTTCTCTTTCTTTCTTCTTGCAGGCTCCATGCTCAGTGTAGAGCTCAAATCAGGACTCACAACCCTGATATCAAGACCTGAGCCAAGATCAAGAGCTGGACACTCAACCAACTGAGCCACACAGGCGCCCATAACTGAGGGTATTTCTAATCCTCCGTTGTGAAGTTTAGAGGCCCTGTGTATAAAGGCAGAGCTCACTGTGGCAAAGGGGCTTTATCCTATGTGTGAGCCTCATCTTCAAGTGTTCCACGGAAACTTCTAGAACGTTCCCTGGTGGAGATCATTTTAACAGCATAAAGGACTAGAGAGAGGTGTGTTAGCAGCCCCTTTTCCTTAGTTCAGTTTTGTGCTGGGTGTCTTTTTGTTGTCCCCCCCGCCCCCCTTATTCATTCTCCACCTTTCTCGACTCAGCTTGGTGCTTGGAAGGCAGATCTACACAGATGCATGAATGGACTCCCCAGGCCCCCTGGCTTCCACTGGGGTTGGGTGTCTGAGTATTGCTGAGGCAGAGGAAAGGGAGGGAGATGACCGTCTCCTGCCTCCCTCTCTGTGATCACTGTGAGCTAGTCATGTCCCTTGACTAAGCATTTTACCTAGATTCAGTTTGCACTATCCACACAACCAGCTCACTCTCTCATCTCACTTTCTCTCTGAGTTTGGATCCACTCCCTTTTGTTATGCCTTCCAGCAGCCGGAGGTGGTATTTTCCCCAGGGGAGTAGCCCCAGGAAATTTTACTTTCCCGTTAGGACGTCCTGAGCCCTGTGCTCTCTAAACATTGTCTTTATTAAAACTCCATTTGCTAGGTCCACTCCTTCCTGCTGAGATCCAAGTGACATGGATGGGATTGTGGACCAAACAGAATCGCTGTAAGGTGCTTCTCCTGGGGTGCCCTGAGGTTTAAGCAGACTAGAGCCTTCTTTGTCACTTTTTACTTCACCCTTGGACCCAGTCAGGGCTCCTACAGAAGAACGTGAGTGACCTTTACCCTTTTCCTAGGAGAGACTAAGATGGGGAGATAAGCACCTGCTGGGGCCTTGCTTTCCTCTCCCAGGCCACTCAGCCACTCTAGACCCCTGCATCAGAGCCACACTGTGCAAAAAGGCAGAGCACTAGACCAAGAGTCCAGCATTGGACCAAAGCTCTTTTCTTACCCTGTGACTTTGAATCATAAACATGCTTCCTCCTTGGGGTCATCACTCAAATCAAGATGAAAAGCTGAGTCTAGTTCCTCATCAGACCTTTGAAATATTAGAAAGATACATGAAGGCAATTTAAAATTCGCCTTGCAGGGGTGCCTAGGTGGCTCAGGCAGTTAGGCATCTGACTCTTGATTTCAGCTCAGGTCATGATCTCAGGGTTGTGAGATCAAGCCCCACATTGGGCTCCACGCTAGGTGTGGAGCCTGCTTAAGATTCTCCCTTCTGCTCCTCTCCACCAACTCATGCTCGCTCGCTTGCTCTCTCTCAAAAAAAAAAAAAAAATTTTTTTTTCACTTGCAATAAGCCAACGCATGTGCTCTTGTTTGGTTGGTGTAATTATAGCTTCCCCAGCTACACTAGGAGACATTTGGGTCTGAAATTAAGGCTTGTGCATAGTTTTTTATTTCTCTGTAGGACCTACCCCAGTGCCAGGCACCTGAGAGCTTATGAAACCATGGCTGACCTGCAGCTACTATTATCCTTGTTGTTTTTGAAGGAAAACAAAAGCCAGTCTTCTAGAGGCAGTCTTCTAAGAGGCAGGCAAGAAGTGCCCACTCACATTTAAACTGAAACTTAGTGGCAGAGTTACTGAACCAAATCGTGGAATTATATAACAACTGTGCAAAGGCAAGTCATATTTAAGTGGACAGTCCTAAAATAAGTGAATCTAAGGGAAAAGGGTCAAATACTGGAAGTTGACTGTTTTAACTTCTTTGTCCTTATCTGTCTCTACTGTAGAGGTTGGTAAAGCTAAAAAACAAATCACTTTCCTAGATCCTCTTGCAGTTAGGAATGGTCATGTGACTCAGTTTTCACCAAGAAGACATAAATATTTCAATGGTACTATTAATTTTTCTCCCCCCGCCCAGCCCCCTGCCATTTTGAAATGCAGACATGATGGCTGGAACTTTAGCAGCTACCCTGGGAAGATGAGGTACCAGAAACAAGGGAAATCTGACAATTGCAGAGATGCTGACCTTGATATCATTAAGCCTCTAAACTAATTTAAGCAAACAACTTCCTCCAGAACTCTGTGTGGGAGTGGGGGAGTAGGAGTGGGGAATGTTAACCCTTATTTATTTAAGACACTGTTAATCGGTTATTCCGTTGCTTACAGTGAAAGACATTCCTATCTGACATAGTGAATAATGTCAATAAAATAACCTACTCTTCTCTAACACCTCATTGGCTTTGTAAAGTTGAAATCTGTGTCCTGTAAGACTTTTTTTAAAGTGAAAAACCTCCATTAGGATTAATCTGAACCAGATTCACCCCAGCCCTGCCTAATACCTATAACCCCTCCTGGCTTCTTCTCAGCCACTCATGGGGCTCTTCAAGACCAGGTGTCATTTATATTGGCATTGATATTCTCAGATATCAACACACATTTTTTCACATCACTGGCATTCAATTAAACATTGAGGCCTAAAGAAAGAAAATAGGCTTTGGAAGGTCCAAGGAGAACATTACCAGTAACTACCATTTACTGAGAAGACTACCATATGCAAAGCACTTTCTAATCACTATATAAGACACATCGTATCTCTATCAAGCAAGCATTTTTATCTGCATTTTAGCAATGAAAACCCCGAAGCTCAGAGAGTTTTCATAATTTGGCCAATATCCTGAGGCTTATGAATGACAGGAAGAAAATGTGAACCCATCTCCCAGCTACACTATGCTTGTCTTTCCTGTGAGAAGAATCCAGATTATTAGAGACCACCCATAGCACTTGTTTTTCTCGTTTTAGCATCTGAAGGTGCCAGCCAACCAGCCAGGCGCCCACATGCATGTAAACAGACTGCATGAAACCTTCAAAGTGCATCACGCTCCATCCTAGGAGGGTTCAGAGGTGATGGTTTGGGGCCATTGAGAAAGTCACCCGTTTGCACTCTCTCATTTGCATGCTGGATGTCTATTGAAAGTTGCTATGGTGATCCGTTTGACCAGAAGTTTCCGCTGAATCATCCCAACACATATATAAAAACATAAATGTGGTCAGGGGACCCATAGCTCGGCAGCCGGGAGAGATGTCTCCATTTTTCACTTGTGACTCACTCGTGGTCATGCGTAGGCCCAGCTGTAAACCTCTGTGGGCAGGTGTCACTCCCTGGAGAGGCTTTGCACAGCAAGACACATTGAAATTGCCTCTGGGGACCCTGAGCACTAAAGAAGGAAACATGGAAACCATCTCCTGGCTGGGGCCAGAGCTGCCGGGCTTTTTTGTCAGTGTGTCTGTTCACAGACCCCTAAAAGCAGAGGCTGTGACAGGCTCCTGAGAGCTGAACCCCAGAAGCGCAAAGGGGTTTCAGAGGCACTATTCAGAGGCAGCATTTGGAGGTGGGTAAGGGAAGCCACCAAGTGTGAGCTCCAGGTGGCTGCCTGGGGCAGGGATGTGCTTTAGGACCTGCCCTGGAGGCCTGGGGACAGGACAAGGTGCTGACAGTGGGGACAGGCTAGGGTTCAGATCTTTCTGTCTTCCCTGCAGTTCCTTGGCAGATTTTCTCTAAGCATAGAAATGTAGATAGGAATGCCTCATGTGGCTTCAAAGAAAGAATACACATGATGGGGCCTCACACAGTGTCGAGCATATAGTAACTTCTGGGTGCGTTTTCTGTTCGTTCACTGGGGTTCACCAAAGACATGCAACTAAATGAGACTGTTGTTCTCTGAATCAGGAATGGGAGCTTATGGACAAGTAGTTAATTTTTTAAGAGTTGATTGATAAAGATTTAAACATAGCTCTCAAAAAAAGGCCTTTATTTTTTTCCTTTGAAGTACATGGTATTTATTTGACCTTCATCTGATACATATATGTGCAACTAGCTGGACATGCCTATGGGTATAGATACGCAAATGTAGATACATAAACGGTTGCCTGATTAGTTCCCTTTTGCCCCTCAGAGACATTTGAGGGATGCCACTGGAAGGGTGGCAGTGTTGTTCGTGTGGCAGAGTGGTCAAGGGGAAAACCAGGGCAGGCTGTTAGAGTGTTGTTCGGGAGAGATACTGTCCTTTGAATTGATGTCTATTTTTAAAAACTGTATGACACATTATATTAGCAAGAGTGTCCAACAACAGATACAACTTTTCTAGAAAATACTTTTCATAGGGCGCCTGGGTTGAGTGGCTGACTCTTAGTTTTGGCTCAGGTCATAATCTCAGAGTTATGAGACCCAGCCCCAGTCAGACCACACTGTGTGCCGAGCCTGCCTTAGACTCTTTCCTTCTCCCTCTCCCTCTGCCCCTTCCCCATCCCTCCCTGCTAATGTGCTCTCTATCTCTCTCTCTCTGTCTCTCTCTCTCTTTCCCTCTCAAATAAATAAAATCTTTAAAAAACTTGTCATATCAGAACCCTAAAATATTTATACCTTTTAGTCTATATATGAGTCAGTGTTTACCAGAGAAATAGAATAGGATATTATATTTACAATATATATATATATATCTTATATATTCCCTCTCTCTATAGCAGATATATGATGCATATATATGTATAGTGATAATACTGATATGTATATCAGTATATATAATATATACACATATATCAGTATATATAATATATACATATACATCAATATATATATGTTTGTACATATATATTATATATCTAAGAGAAGATTCACTGTAAGGAATTGGCCATATGATTATGGAGGCTGGGAAGTCCTCCATCTGATCACTGTAAGCTGCAGATGCAGGAAAACGTGTGACATGATTCAGTCTAAGTCGAAAGGCCTAAGAACCCAGGCTGCTGATTGTGTAAATCCCAGTCTGAGGGCAGAAGATGAGATGGGATGTCCCAACTCACATAGTGAGACAGAAAAAAGGAGGGGATGAATTCCTTCTTCCTCTGCCTTTTGTTCTGTTCAGACCCTACATGGGTTGGATGATGTCCACCCACCATCTGCTACTGTACTAAACCCATAGATTCAAATGCTAATCTCATCTGGAAGCATTCTCAGGAAACACCCAGAAATAATGTTCAACCCAGGCAGTCTATAGCCTGTTTAAATTGACACATAAAATTAACCACTACAGCCTACAGATCCCAATTTGTTATGTTTA
The DNA here is from genome assembly GCF_003254725.2 of Canis lupus dingo. NCBI lineage: Eukaryota > Metazoa > Chordata > Mammalia > Carnivora > Canidae > Canis > Canis lupus. Next base: position 72,082,488 of record NC_064247.1, read on the forward strand.
TCTTAGGTAAGTTATTAGATATTCAGCAATTATGTATAAGGACAGAGAGTATGGACATTGCTGAAAAATTGGAAAGAGTTTTAATGTCCCAAATAAGCAAAATAATCAAGTTTTTTATAATCATATGATTAAATGTCATGTGGCCGACAAAGCTATGCTCAGTGACCTAGGAAAGTATGGACGGCAGATCATGAACTGAAAAGTTAGATGTAAAATGTAGATTCATCTGATCTCACTTCTGTTAAAAATATTCTTTAGTTATACATTTGTGTATCTGTGTATGCATTTTCATATATTTATTATAAAAAATAACTTTGAGGAAAACATTACTGACAACCACTGTTTCTTCTTTGATTTCACTTTCTTCTTTCTCCTTGTTTGTATTCTCCAGAATTTCTACTGTCATAAGCAATAAATGTGATTTACAAAAATGTGAAAGAAGTCAAACTTTTGAATCCTGGTCATTTTTCTTTAACCTAATCTTTCTTTAAAAATGTAGTGGGGGCAGCCTGGGTGGCTCAGCGGTTTAGTGCCACCTTTGGCCCAGGGCATGATCCTGGAGACCTGGTATTGAGTCCTGCATCATCGGGCTCCCTGCATGGAGCCTGCTTCTCCCTCTGCCTGTGTCTCTGCCTCTCTCTCTCTCTCTCTCTCTCTCTCTCCATCTCTCATGAATAAATAAATAAAATCTTTAAAAAAGTGTAGTGGGATCTGCTTCCAAAAGGTGAGAGTCTGGTAAGCAGTGGTGCTGTGAGTGTCAGGGAAAAGTGCCTTGGTGTGTGGCCTCTGACCCCAAGGACAGAGGGCTGAGGGAGGCAGCCAGGTGGGCTGGAGGAGATGTGTGAATGCAATGAATGACAGCTGCTGGAGGACAGCGTGAAGGGATGTCACTCTCCTGAATATATGAGTGGGGTGTGACACTTTATGATGCCTCCTGTCACTTTGGCCCTTTGGGTGTGCAACTCTGACCATGAAGCTCCCAACATCCTGATGTTATATCTTCTCTATTTTCTCTCCTATGACGGTACCTCCATTTGCATGCTCCTCCCCACTTCTCTGTGACTCCATGCCTCTGTGGTCCAGCTGACTCATCTTGCTTAGAGCCCAACGGGCTGCTCATTCACACTAGGGATCTCTGTGGGACAGCCAATGTGCCCTCCTGATTCCAACATTTTAGGGCCCTCATCCACAATGCTGGAAGGTTAGAGAGAGTGATCAGAGTTAAACCTGCCATGGAGATTTTGAAGGCCCACTAGACAGAGACCAGGTGGCCAGATAAAAAGACAGCAGAATTGTAGTCAAAAGACCTTGGTTTGAATCTCTCTCCACCCACCTGGCAAGCTGTGTGAGCTTGAGTAGATGTCTTACCTTCTCTGTATTTCAGTTCTTTGACCTATAGCCAAAAGAATAATATGCAACCTACTGGCTTATCATGAGAATAAAATAAGTCTCTTGGAACTACAATAGTCTTCATTTGCTGCATAACAAACACCACAGATTTAGCAGCTTGAAACAATGCCCACCTATTGTATCACAATCCTGTAGGTCAGAAGTCCAAATGGGCTCAGCTGGGCTCTATGTGGCAGGGTTTACACAAGGCCAAAATCAAGGTACCAACTAGGCTGAGCTCCTCACTGGAGACCTTGGGGAAGAATGTACTTCCAACTCATTCAGATTATTGGAGGAATTAATTTCTCTGGAACTATAATATCGAGGACCTCATTTTCTTGCTGGCTGTCTGGTAGGGGCCACTCAGTTCCTAGAGATCACCCACATTCCTTGTCACACGCTCTCCTACATCTTCAAGCCACCAATAGTTGGTTAAATCCTTCTTGTGCTTTGAATCGAACTTTCCTTTCTGCTCCCAGCTGAAGAAAAGAAGAGTCCTCTGCTTTCAAAGGAGTCATGGAGGTTTGAGAAGGTGGTGCATGTAAATCAGGGATAACAGTGATTCATTCAGTAGATCAAGATCAACTGTTGGGACAAACATAGTGCACAATATATAAAAGGCTCTAAAAAGACTTTGGTGGAATAAATGAGGGAGTGAACAAGAGCATGAATGGGTGAGCAAAGGGGAGAAATCAGCAATGAAATTAAGGGTTCCTGCTTTGGAGGGGATAAGGAATCATGGAAGAGAAGCTCCTACAGCGAGGGGACATTCTGATCTGAATTCCATCAATCCACACAAAGTGAGGATTCAGTTAATACAGCTACTAAGTGAGGCTTCATTCTGCAATGTGAGAGCACCTGGAGTGTGTTGTCTGAGCCTGGCTTCTCTGCTCAGAACACATCCAGCTCTGAGGCTCCAGGAAATCTTACTGGCAATTAGGACCAAAGGAGCAAAACTCTGTCTCTAAGCATTTTTCCCCTTAAACTTCAGATTGTTCTTGGGATCTTCATGTTTCTTCAACACAGGTTCTGTGCTTGGGAGCCCAGTTCCCTTCCCACCAGAGAGAGGGCCAAGGAGGTGGACACCCTGTGGGTTCTGGCCAGAGAGAATTTTGTGGTAATGTCCTTAATGGCTCGAATGTCTGTAATCTTAGTAGTCATTTGGGCATCATCCAATCATTATTAGCAGCTGTAATACCTACAAAACAACCCAGAGACCAGAAAGAAACAGAGCAAAGATGAAACCTGCTATCTGATGGATGGAGGCATCCGTGGTACACTTACAAGCACCCCTGGCTGCCAGACTTCTCCAAAGGGCTTTTATAACTTTCTGAAAATGCTTTACCATTGGGCTTTAATTAAACATTTCATATGCATCATGCAAATTTATTGATTCCACCAGGGCGAAAAAGATGAATATTGTATTTGGATGCCTCCAGATAAGATGACTAGTATTTTCATGGGGTTTACCTAGGAGGGCTTGGGTCGCATCCTGCCAAGTCTGAACAGCACTGCAGGAGCAGGGGAGCACCCTGGATTGGAAAGTCAATGGCTCAGAGCAACTGTGTTCATTTCTGCTTCTCAGACTGAGTCCTAAGGCTGAAGATCTAGGAAGTACAAGCAGTTGAGATTAACGTGAAGCACTAACAAATGAAACCCCTCTTGTCAGAGGGTCTCCTTCTCTGATCGTCCATCTTCCCTTCCCATTACCATGACTACTCTGAAGTTCTGATCTTTGGGAAGGATCAGCCAAGCAGCCCAGAAAAATACCTTGAGGAGATGGCTTCTTATGTGGCAAGGTCATACCACCTGCCTGACCCAGAGTGGTTGGGGATCCCATTCAATTTGTATGGACTAAATTTTTGGAATAATAGAGACTCTAGTAAAGCAAATGTTTTAATTAACTGCAGATCTATCACAGACTCTATTGGATTCCAATTTTATTGTTAAAATGTCTTCTAAATTCATAGTCTCACTTTTTGCCTTATTAACCCCTATTCAGTGAAGAAGACAGTAGCTATAGGGCAGTGGTTCTCAAATGGGCCATTTTGCTCTCCCCACCAAGGGACTATAATCATGTCTAGAGATAATTTTGGTTGCCACAACTGAGGAAGTTGGGGTTGCTACTGGCATTCAGTTGATGGAGGCCAGGGATGCATAAACAACCCTCAGCTCACAGGGTAGCCTCTACCAGAAAGAAGTATCAACTCCACATGTCAATGGTGGTGAGGCAGAGAAACCCTGATACAGAGATAGAAGAAGCTCTGCCCTACAGGCTAATATATTAGGAGATCCTCTAGAAGGAGGGATTGAAAACAAAGTCTTTGATATGAGAATCTGGTGGGGACCATGCCACCAGCTGTGTGGCTTTGAGCAATATATTGAAAATACTGAATTCATTTGGCCAGCTTCATGAAGAGTGATGTGTTCTAATTAAAGCAGAGGACACAAAATAAATGGAAGGTGCAAAGACTCAATCAGGAAAGAGCCATTGTCCAGGGAGAAAAAAAACCCTTCTGGATGTTCTAGACCTTAAGGGGCTATGCTTTTATTCTAGGTATAATGAACTCTTCAAGTAGTGAGTAACATGATCCCTTACTAGACAACATCTTGTCCTTCTTATTCACTATGCAGGCTCTAAGGGTGCCCATTGGATGTGAGACTTTGCTCCCTGCTGCTGTGGTTGGGGAGACCTGACCAGAGGGAGGGGAAAACACTAAGGAGCAAGGAGAAAACCGGGGGCCATTGTGTGCTCCTGGGAAAAGAAGATAGAAAAAAATAGCCTGCCAATTTCTCAAGCAATTAAACACTGCAGGATCAGATAATCCAGCGATTCCATTCTTAGGTGTATATGCCCAAGAGACATGGAAACATATGTCTGTTCATAGCATTCATAAGGAACAAAGGTGGAAACAACCCAGATGTCCATCAGTGGGTGAATGGAGAAACCAAGTGTGGTGCATTCACACGATAGACTATAGCACAGCCATGAAAAGGAATGAAATACTGACACAGGCTACACTGTGGATGAACTTTGAAGACATGATGCCAAGTGAAGGAAGCCAGACACAAAGGACCACGTTTTGTATAATTTCATTTGTATGAATGTCCAGAACTGGCAAATCTGTACAGAGAGAGAGGAGACTGATGGTTGTCGGGCTTGAGGAGAAGGGGAGGCAGAGAATGAGTGGCGATGGGTCTGGGTGTTTTGAGAAGGTGATACAAATGCTCTAGATTAGACAGTGGTGATACTTGCACAGCCCTGTGAAGATATTTTAAGAAAACTGTCCACTTCCCATGGTTGAATTTGGTATCTCCTGAAAACTGAGGATTTCTCCTCAATAAAGCTGTTTTTTAAAAAGCGGTGAATGCACACGGAGGGATGGTGGGGCTAGAGGCCCATGTGATCCCCAGACCTAGAGACTGACTGCATGTGGGAGAGAGAAAGAGAAAGATTTCTCAGTTGCTGTTGCTGCCCTTGACCTTCCTGGTGCCACATTCAATAATCACGGGATCTTTTCTCAAAATCTACCTCTTTCTTCTCATTGAAGTGTCAGTGGGGCAAAATTCTTTGAGGAAGGTAGAGCTGACTTTTTTAGAGAAATTAAAAAAAAAAACACTTTTTTTTTCTTTGGACAACCTTTTCACTCTTCATTGCCAGAAGACTTTGACCTTGGACCCCCTGGATGCTGGGGGTGTAGGCTCTGGCCAAGAGAACATTGAAAATGCAGCAGGTTTTGCATGGAGAGGATGTGGTATGTTTTAATGCAGTCCCCAGCCAGTCAATGTACAGAGAGAGAATCATGGTGCTTCCTTTACTTAGAAACTTATCTTAGCGTTTTTGCACACATATAAGTATGATTTCTGGTAAAGTCAAAAGCAAAAAGAATGTTCTTTTTGTGCTGATGAGAAAAGAAGATAGAAAAAAAAAAAAGACCCAGGGACACATAATTCATTAACATTAGATACCGAGCTTTCGTGTCATTTAGTGGCAAGGGTGCATCTGAAGCTGGTTTTAACTATACTGACAAATAATAAACATGCTTCAAGACCTCACAGGCCCGTTCAAGGCCAAAGTAGAAGCCAAGTGTCCTCATTGGGTCCTGAGACACGGAAATTCCCTCCAGCCTGAGGGGCCACCCAAGAAACCCACTCCTCCTCACAGCAACATCTAATTTCCGTGGTCACTGACTTTTCCTTCCTCCATCCCTCTATTCATGCGGCAGGGCATTTGCTACCATAGGCATTTGGAGATGTGAAAACGAGATCCATCCCTGCCCTCCAAAAGCTCATGAGCCAATGGAAAAGATAGAGTCAATGACAAACTGTGAAAGTGGCCCAAGTACAGGGGACATCAGTTCCTTAGGAGAAGGGGGTGCATCGTGGAGCCACGAGTGGCCTTTTCATGGGGCATCCGAGAAGCCAGGCGCTGGGAGCGTCACAAAGGCAACGAGTGACCTGGATAGGTCTCCTTTTCTTCTCTTCAGACACCATCTAAAGGCTGCACCAGAGGCCGAGGCCCTGGGGTCCTTGTCCCAGGATTTCACAAGCCTTGGGTCGGATGGCAAGTCCGATCTTCCCAGAGCCAAGTGGTTGGGATGGTTCCGCGCCCTCCCTCAGCCCCCTGGGCCGACCCTGGCTTCCCATCGGGGGACAGCGCCCAGTCCTCCCGGGCCCCGGGGGAGGGTGCTCACCGCACACATTCGCATTGCAGGGGGCTCCGGGCCCTGCACCCCCGCACCCCCGCCCTCACCTGCGGCCTCCCTTCGCAGGTGCTCTGCCCTGGCCCGACCCAGCGGACCACAGTGGGTCTGTGATTTCAGCCGGGTAGGGTGCAGCAAGGCTGAGCTGGGCTGGGTCCCCCCACATCCCCGGGGCCCCTCCCGACCTCCTGGTTGCTGGCTTCCAGACCCGGTGGAGTTGCCAAGCCACCGCATCCAAGAAAACCAGCTTGGCACAGAAGGCGGACCAAGCCCAACCCAGGAACCTGGCGACAGGCTAACCAGGGGAAGTTGCGTCGTCTTCGGAGTGACCCTTCCCGTTACCCCCAGACTTCCACCCAGTTAGAACCTGGCTCATCAGCTTTGCGCTGCACAGCAGCTGGGGGAAAAGGTCACTTTGGTGCATGATCTTCTTTCTGTCTCTTTCTGAGCCACAGGACTTCCTCCAAGGAACAAGCCTTAACCTCGGTTCTCAGAAGCAAGACAAGCCAAGTCACACATTTCTATGAATCCTCTCAGCAAGCTGATGATGAAGAATAATAGCGGTAGCTGTGTCTCTCGGCTGAGTGCAGATTCCACACTGGTCACAGATCTTGGCAGTCATGGAGCCCCCCAGAGACTTGGGGAGCCCAGTTGGGGTCCAAGGAAACCACATTTGAGCCAGGATAAGGACAAGAGGAGACATCCCCTAAGAGAGAGAGCATAAGCAGAAGTCAGGGGAGCTGAGATCCTGCCATCGTGGCTTGGGCGACACTCTTCTTCACCCTCTTAAATTTCAGAGCCCTGGTACAAAAGAGCCCATTAGCTATAATAATAAAATACGTGTTGGTGGATGATTTCACCGAATCTAAATGTTTCTGTAACAGAGATGATACTCCAGCAGGTATATTGACACCCAGGGTGGAACGTAGAAGAAAATCAAGTGTCGCTTTTGGCTGCCAGGTACCAAGAACTGTGCCGGCCACTGCCACATGCTCTGCGATGGATATAGCTTGGAATAATATGGATACAGGCATAGAATTGTAGAATGTCCAGGACGGCAGGAGAAACAGAAGCCTAGAGAGCCAGAAGAGCCCCCTCAAGCCCCATGAACATCCTGTTCTGAACCGTTTGCTAAGATAAGGTGTTAAGTACCTACCCCTTGCAACAGTCAGAAAAACCCTATCTCTGAACATGCTGTCAGCAATTATTCGTTAAGTGATGTAAGGGTATATGGCTACAAGAACTTCATACCGGTGAACTTGAAAGCATAGCGCAGCACCCTGACCCCGTCTGTCGCTTCCTCACACTCGCTGTGGCATCTCTGCTTTCTGTTCCTATAAGACACCAGCCAACATGAGCCCGGTTGGAAGCCCCCACTGTATTTTTCCTTGTATCTCTCTTCCTGCACTTTCATTGCTTCAGAAATATCTTTTCTCTCCCCCACTTCTTATTATAAAATATAAAAATTTGGGCAAAATCTACATAGACCAGAGTTTTGCAATCAGGGTACTTGCCATGAGAACATAGCACTGTATGTGAAGGCATTAGATGGCCAGCCAGTTAGATTTTTATTTCTAGTAGCTGGAGGAGACCAGCACAGTGTGGAATGATGGGAGCATTCATTATACGGCACATTCCACTGTTCCCGGGAAAGCATATTGGTCCCCAAACCGGGTTCCTCTAGACACACCTTTAAACCTTCCAGAGGATATCCAATTCCATTCAGATTGGGTGGTTCTCACAGGACAACAGGGAGACCAGTAAGAATGAGCCTAATGACATGGGGTTCTATCTGTGAGGCGTTCCATCACCATTAGTGAAAGCCTGGTGACAATGACAATAGGAATTTTATTCTCCCTCAGCTGAAATTGAATAATCACAGTTCATTCCATATGTAGTAGATTCCCCTAGAGATCCGAATAGATACCAGTGAGGAAAAAAATAATCCTCCATGAGATTTTCACTTCTGGGTAACAAAACCACAAAATATATTAAGTGCTTGTATTGTAGTGGTGGTGGGGGGGCATATCCACAACAAGAGTTTACCTTTCTGTTCAGCTACTCAAGTTTGTCCCTCACTTAAAGCAGTAGGAAAATAGCATAGATTGTTTTTTGTCACCAGTAAGCTGTTCCACACATATTCTAAGAGGTTGGTGTTCTTGTGATGTCTAATTGACAAAGATATGTTTGTGCCCGGAAGGTATTGCAAAGAAGTTCAAAAAGCTACTTTTGTCTCAAATATCCTTTCACATGTCCCCTGGACTACTAAAAATGATGGACTCTGTATACAAAGATGATGGATGGATGGATGGATGGATGGATGGATGGATGGATACACAGATGGATGGATGGGCATATAGGATGACACATGGATGAGTAACTGGATTTTTTTTATTATTATTTTATCCACCCAACTAGCACAAAGCCTGACATACAATAAGTTCTCAGTAAGTGCAGACCTGACACTTAGTGATCTCAGTAATGAATCAACTGGTCACTGCCCTTTAAGACTCAGGCTTTGAGGGAACTCAAAGTCATTGACCTACTTTGATATTTGTTTATTCATCAGTGTCTAGATACTTGGGGTAAATTGAGGACCTCTACTACGCCAGGACATTCTCTGAAAATTCTACCCTTAGTAGGGTAACACCCAAGAGTGGAGCTGGAGGCCAATGAAAGAAAACTCTCCTTCTTCCAGTCTACCATGAGATAGTCTAAAGCAAAGAAATGCGAAGATTTTTGATGAGTACCCCCAGTTCCTTGCCCAAGTTAGTCTTCCCATCAGGCCTGACTGGTCCCCATGGCCTAGATCACCACCAGCTACGTATGGGAACCCATTCAGACATGGCCTCCTAGAAGAAAAACTGGTGACGGTGATGAGTCTATAATTTTCAGATGCATTAACTTCAGAGGCCCCATATTCATAGAAAGATGGTGCAAAAGGAACCAAATTAAGACTCCTCTAAAAAGTCTGGTGTTCATGCTTCATTTTGCAGCATGCATCCTTTTTCTATCCCCTGTATTTCCTGTGAAGTGGTAGTCGTACTAGCTGTTATTGTTATTCTGCCCTCATCATCATCATCATTCCATTACTAGCAAATCATGCTAATGTTGTTGGAAGAGTAGAAATGTGAGCAATAGAGTGCCAGATTTTAGAAATCTAACTCTTCCATCATATAACTTTCAACCAGCTTTTTTTTTCCCTGTGACATAGAAAATAGACAGCAATCTCTTATTAGTGCTCAAGTTTGGGAAGTGATTCCAGCACAAAGAAAATGCACGGATTTGTGCAATAGCCAAGAAGGACTGGCATTGCAGCTGCATTTATCTCTGGGAGTTTCTGGAAACAGAACTTTCTGACAGTAAATTACAATACAGTTGGTGGGTGTTATATTGATGACTAGACTCTTAGTCACCTCAAGGAACTGAAATCAAATGACACCAGGTTGGTGCAGGGAGGCAGGATATTAATAATTCTGATTGTAGATATGAATGCAATTTCAGGGGCATTTTTTTAAAGATTTTATTTATTTATTCATAGAGACAGAGAGAGAGAGAGAGAGGCAGAGACACAGGCAGAGGGAGAAGCAGGCTCCATGCAGGGAGCCCGACGTGGGATCTCCAGGGGTCTCCAGGATCACACCCCTGGCTGCAGGCGGCGCTAAACCGCTGGGCCACTGGGGCTGCCCATCAGGGGCATTTTTATAATTGCTTTTATGTTTTGGTTAAATGCTTCACATAATCCTGGGCTCCAAGGTGGGAGTTAAGAGTGAAGTGAGGAAACCCATGGTTATTTATTTGCCTCAATATCTATGCTTCCAGAAGGTCAGGCAAGGGGATCTGCTTCATCATTAAATAAAACTCAAAATCTTCACTTTGAAGCCTACCTTGTGCACTTTAACACTCAAAAGCAAAACCCTGCAAACAGACCAGTGCTTATTTGTGTGTAGCAAATGCCAATTTAAAGATAGTTCTGGAAATTTCAAAAATGTCAAAGGCATTATTTTAAAAGGGTGGGGGGAATAAAACGCCAAACAAAGCTCTGTATCATTTACATTTGCCACTTAACTCCTTTTCCACCTCTCTTAAGACAGAATTCCTTGGATCTTTCTTCTTAAAGGGCCCCCTAAGTCTTAGGGAACACGTGTTCAACCTGATGTCTTTAAACACTCACCACCATTGGGAGCCAGAGAGCCATAGGTCTAGAAATTTTAACTTGCCTGATCCTTCCTTGAGTTTCTTCTTTTTAATCACTTGTCCTTCTTCTGTGACCAAGAAAAACCTAGGAATGTAGTAACAATGTTGCCATGGCAAAAACAGTGTTCTTAGATCAAAGGATTCACACTGTACACAGGAAATAATTCATTTGGTCACCTGGTCAACACTCATCCAACACCTCCAAGGTTCCATACTGGTGATGGATAGTCTCAGGATGGACGCAATAATGGACTGTTTAGCAGCACCTACCATGATATGACATGAAGTGGTATGATATGATATGATGATATGCAATATTATTCCATATTATATAATACCATACTATATGATACTACACTATACTATATTTCAACAGAGTATCTTTCTTTGTGTAGTTTTTTTTCTTGTCTGTCTCCCTCTCACGAGAGATAATAAAGGGAAAGGATCAGGAGTGTGAACTTTGCAGGCATGCCTAGGTGTGTGAATCCTTGTACACTCACCTTGGAAAAGCTCCCTTAACTTGCTTCTCAGTCAAACGGAAGTAAGAGCGGCACATATCTTAGAGGCTGTTGTGATGATGCAGTGAGTTAAAACTGAGTAGTAAGTATGTGTTGGCTATTAGTAATGTCATTATTTGATGGCAGGCTCCATGGTATTGCCATGGGGGACAGCTCCTCCATCACATTCAGAAAGGCTCAGAGAATTCCCTAGCTCCCTGCCCACCCCATGTCTGAGTCTGAGTCAACCACCATATTTCATCCTTTGCTACAGGCATTGGTTCAGGAGTGGGTGGATAACCAAATGGCCCAGACCAATGGGATCCAAACCTTGACTTTGTTATCTCCTACTGGGGGCTGACAGGGACCCCCATTGGACCTGCCCTGGAGGGATTTAGAGTCGGACCTGCTACAATCATCATGCTTTCATGGGGAGTCCTGGTCTGGAGTCTATATAGTAGGATGCCGGGACAACAGGTAGATGAAAGCTGGTTCCAGTGACATCACATGACTCTGGCCTCCAGCCAGGCCTGCACCCAGTGCTTTACCTACACCTGTTGGTCATGCAAGCCAGTTAGTTTCCTTTCCATTGAAGCCAATTTAGGTCAAAGCTTCTTCACCTACAACTCCAACTGGCACTCCTAATTGGCACTCCACCATACACCGAGACTCAAAGAGTACATAAAGAACCTCCCAGAGATTACACAGTAAGTAGCAGAACCCCACCTTGAACTCTACTATGTCTGACTACTACACCATGCTACCCTCCAAAGCCACAAAATGTTCTAGAAGAGAGGTCAAGCTATAACCTTGGAGGTCTGGTTGTAGGAAGGACACTTCTGGAGGCAGTGGCATTATATTCTCGATGAGTCTCTATCAAATGATCATTAGATGCCAGTCACTACACTCAGAACATCATGTGCAACCTTGCACATAGAGCTGTGCCTTGAAGAATGAGCAAGATTTGGGCATGTGGAAATGGGGGAGGGCTGGCATTCTTCTTGGAAGATTACAAAATAGTGTCCGTGTGCCTGGAGCTCTGGGGAGGCAGCTGTGACTCAAGGCTGGGCCAGGGCTGTCTTCGGCAGCAGCAGGCAGTACTAGAACACCAACGACACACCTTGCTTACACCTGGGTACTTAATCCCACCCTTCCATTCATCCACAATTTCGTGCCAGTGAGAGTTACTGATTTTCACTTCAGTCCTAGGGTCTGTGAATGTCAGCCATGCTTTCCACCCAGTTCCATCTTGGGAAGACACAGGCTAATTAGTGAGCAAGATAAGCATCCTGGTAATTGAGGGATGGGCTGATTGGGTTCCTGAGCAGCGAGTGTCATGTTGCAACACAGCACCCAGCCACCCTGCCCCCCTCAAAGTCCTGTTTTCTGGGACACTTGGCAGGACATTCTGTGTGCATTAGAACTTTTTTAAAATGTGGGGAGGAATCTGAGTGTTCATTAGTCACTTTCATTTGAAAAACATTTATTGAGCACCTCCTGTGCGTAGGAAAAGGAGATAGAGAGATGAGCGTGCTATCCCAGTTTCAAGGCTTTCCCGGGGTCAGCAGGGAAGCTCACGTGGCACCATAAGGCTCTAGGGCACTGTGTGGGGACTGGACACTAGCCTGCCCCAGAGGCTAGCGGGCGCAAAGGCACAGCAAGACTTTTAAGAGAAACTCAAAATGTGACAAAGAGTCAAAACTAGTCAAGACATGGGACAGAGGGCAGGGAAGATGGGGACTGATGGAGATTCAGGTGAACAAAGTTGTGTAAAGACTCGGCAGAGGGGGGAAAGGAAGAGGAGCCACACACAGGCCAGGGGAGACTACAGCTTTATGGCAAGAGCATAAGAGACAGAAGGGGGGAACCAGTTCCTGAGTCGCTGGCATGACTAGGCCCATAAATGGAAATAGTGTGTGCAGAATGTCAGCGCAGGCCTCGGTGCTTCAGACAGAGAGTTCTTTGGGCCCTTGACGTGTGCCAAGCACTCGGTGTACAAGCTCATCATGATCACAAAACTATCCCTACCTTTGACCCAAGAGGAGAATGAGGCCCAACAGGTCAACCGACTTGCTCAAGTCTCACACCTGGGATGGAGCAGGATTCACACCTGTGTTGGCCTGTGCCAAAGCATAGCATCTCCTGGGTATGTCTCCTTCCACAGCAATGCTCAGAAATCCATGCTCTACTCCCTCGCTGCTCTGCTACCAAAGGCTTTAAACATTATTAACCTAAAACCACAGCATCCCCTGGCCTGGAGATGTAGGAGGGTTTGGCCCTGCCATTCTGACCCTGCCATGCTGGCTGGGGTCATGTCAACCCCAAAGATAATCTGACTTTGTCATTATGACCCATCAGTGCTCTGCAACAATCGAGCATGTCAGCTTTTGTCTGTATGTATGGGTGTCTCATGTTTACTGACCCTATATTCAACCTCAAAGGGCTGAGAATATTCCATCCATGCAATCCAGAATTTTTGTTAACCTCTTCACACAGCCCCGTCCATTTGCAGCCTGAAGAATGAGTTGGAGGAAGACGGTGAAGCACTTGGCTGAGGTCAGAGGGTGAATCAGCAGGCTGTCTCCAGGCTGACCCTCCCTTCCCCCACCCCAACCTGCCAGTACCCACATCACTCGACTCATCCTGATTAGTAGCTCTTCCTAGCGCCTGAAGCCCCCAGTCAGGGCCACTGGCCTGAAGAGTCCCTGCTATTACTCTAGAGTCCTGATGATCCTGGGCTGGGTCTACTGAAACAGCCAGGACTAAGCTCTCAGAAAGGATGGAGACCCCAGACAACAGGCCATAAATAACTCATGGGCCCCTCTTGCTCTCCTACCCTGGTTTGAGGATGAGATGGGAGTCAGGAAGGACAGATTCTGCAAAAGCCTGCACATTTGGGTCCTTTTAAGAGAGACCACAGGGAACTGGTTGCAGCTTAAAAGTGGACACTAGAAATTCTGAACTCTCCTGTTCAAGAAAACGCCTTGAGGTCTCCCGGCTTCAAAACTGGCATCAGGACATGGCAGGAAAGTTGATGATCTAAAGAGAAAAAAAAAAAAAAAAGAAAAGAAAGAAAAAACAGGGAGGAAAGAACAGATCTCAAAAAAGCTCTCATACATACACAGAATTCTTCTGCTTAGTTTTTCTATGCTGCATCTATTTTTTATTAGTCTCTGAGGTCCCAACTTTTGGCAACTACTATCTATTTTGACAGGGCAGAGGTTTACCAAGACCAGGGTAGGTGACACATTAAACAATTATCTAAGTAAATCTGTCCTCTTTGACAGAGAGCTTTGCCTACACTATGACAAAAAAAAAAAAAAAGTTATTTTAGAATTGATTAAAAAGATGGGTGTGTAGGCATCCAGATGGAGTGATTTCATTTAAAATCACCCCAGATTACCAAACAGGCCAGTTAGAGGTTTTTATCAGCTTTATTGGAGTATAATTGCCAAAAAGAAATCATATAGATTTAAGGTGTACAATGCCATACTTTGGTATATTTTATATATTTGTGAAATGGTTACTGTGATTGTAATCATGGTTGCTTTCTGAGTGTGTGTGTGTGTGTGTTAAGAACACTTAAAATCTCCCCTCTTAGCAAATAATAGACAATACAGCATTGTTAACTATAGTCACTATATTATACGGTCGATCTCCAAAACTCATTTATTCCGCATATCTGAAACTTTGTACCTTTCGATCAACATCTCCCCATTTTCCCCCACCTCCAGTCCCTGGCAACCACCGTCCTAATCTCTGCTTCTATGAGTGAGACTTTTTTAGGTTTTACATATAAGTGAGGTCACACAGTGTTTGTCTTTCTGTGTCTGGCTTATTTCACTCACCATACTGCCCTCCAGGTTCATCCATGTTGTCACAAATGGCAGGATTTCCTTCTCTGTGAAGGCTGAATAATATTCCATTATATTAATATCTATACCTATATATTACATTTTCTTTAGCCATTTCCCTGTGGATGGACACTTAGGTTGGTTCCATATGCTGGCTAGTGGGAATAATGCTGCAGTGGATGTGGGAACACGGATACCTCTTCAAGATACTGATTTCATTTCCTTGGGATATTTACCCGGAAGTGGGGTTTTCAGGTACATTTCATAGGGTGATTCAATTTTTAATTTTTTGAAAAACCTCCATACTGTTTTTCATAATGACTGTACCAATTTCCATTTCCACCGGGAGGGCACAAGGGCGCCTTTGAGCCACATCTTCGCCAACCGTTGTTGTCTTTTGTCTTTGTAATACTAGCCATCCTGACAGGTGTGAGGTGACATCTCATTTTTGGTTTTGATTTGCAGTTTCCGGGTGGTTAGTAATGTCATAGGCCCTTTCACTTCACAGTGTCCACTAGGGGACTTGACTAATCTGTTAAGATCAGTTAGCATAATGATTGCGGTTGGGAAGGGTCGTCTCTACTGGGGTACCCTGGGGGCTTTGTCCTTTCCAGTGCCACTATCCACAGCACGGGGGCTAATAGGAAATGCAGAAGAGCAACCCCCATTGATGGAGCTCCTCTGTGGCCTCACATGGTGGAAGACACTTCTGCCTCTCACCCTGACGATATGCCATTTTGTGGTGGAGGGACCTGCTGCAGAGAGGTTAAGTCATATAAAAAGCACATCAATTTCATTTGCAGCTGGCACAAAGCTGGGAAGCAAATCAAAACTAGTCTATGGCACATTCCAGATCCAAAGAGATTTAGACAAGCGGGGAACAGGCTGACTCTAATGAGATGCAGCCCAGTGAGGATTGCTCTACGTTTCTGTGCTTGGGTTCAAAAAACGTAAGCACACAAATAGAGGCTGGGGGAAATGTGGGAAGAAAAGACCCTGGGGCCACACAGTGAGTCACCGGAGTTCTGTGTCTGCCAGAGAGGCTCCTGAAACTACGGCCTGCGTGAGGAGCAGAGACCAAGGGCCGTGCCTGCTCTGGGATGAGAAGCTCACACCTGGGGATCTGGGTTTGGTTCTAGGACCTGCGCCTGCAGAGGGGGGAGCAACCAGGTGGGCCCATCTGGAGTCAGCAGCCAGGAGGCAGGGGCACTTGAAAATCAAGCATACGTGGAAATGCTAAAGGCACTGACTGTGTTTACAGTGAAAAGCAAAAGGCGGGGAGAGAGTGGCAGATTGGTCGTCTTCTACTCCCTGGGGCCACCGAAGGATGTAAGGACTCATTATGCGTAGCCTTTGACTGTATGAAATCAGGACTCTCGTATAGAAGAAGGGAACATGGCTTCATACTACACAAGCAGACGAAAGCTTTCCTAACAATCTCAAGAACTGAGGAAAGATAGATGGACAGGGCGCAGGGTAAAAGTGAGAGGCAGTGAGCACCCTGTCACTAGAGGTGATCAAGTGCATGCTGTTGAGGCCACACTTGGACTTTTATGGGTGCTAGGCATTTTGGTTCCTGTAGACCCTTTCTTCCATTAAAAAAAAAAATCCTTATTTCGTGACTCTGTTGGTGTAATGACAGATACAATTCATGCTAGATTATATTAATTTCTTTTCCTCTGATTTTAAAATTAAAATGTTTTCCTAGGCCCCCTAATAGTCTCATGGGCCCCCTAGGCACAGTGTCTGCTATGCCTAGTAAATCAGTCCTGCATGCTGCTGACTCACGTGTCAGAATGTTGTAAAGCAGATTCTGATGATACATTGGCTGGAAGGAGGGTGTTAAGGTCAGATCTGTAAACTTCCCTCAGCCTTCCCCAGTCTGCGATTCTATGAAGTGAGTTCTGCCAAAGAATGGAGGAGTGCCCCAGCTGCTTGTAGACATTGTTGAGGTGACTGTGTTGCAGGCAACACGTGTTGAAGAACTGTATAGGAGCTACGATTCCATCCCATGAAAACACACTCTTAAACCCCAGTTATTAGAGGTGGTAAGACCTGAGGCCAGGATCCGGGGCTTGGGGTGAACCAGGAATTAGTGATTTCTCTTGTCTCGTAGCTTCCTGTTTCTGCCTTGTTCAAATGTTTATATCTAGCCAAAGCATGCATCATGGTTATAAAATGACTTAAAAAAAAAAAAAAACTAGCAAAAAGTCTGTAAATTTGAATTTAATTTTTAGTTGGTGGGGTAGCCCAACTCCATCTGATTGGGAATGCTATCATGATGGATGATGCTATGAGGGTGACATGGGGCATGTTTGGTGTTTCCAGTGAACAGAACAGCATGGGAGAGAGCTCAGCATAACCCATTATGCAATCAAGAAGTAAAATATAAAAACAGGGCCACAAGGGATCCCTTTTCTCGGGCCCCAGCCAAACAGATTCAGAAACACGCAAATTCAGAAATCATCAGCATCACCGTATTCTTGGTAATCCCGCAAGTATTTAAGTTTGGTCTCTGTTTTCCAGAGCTTTCTATTTCCTAGGTTGAGTGGCTGCTAAATGCCTCTGGAACAGGAACTTCGAGTCACCCCAAAACTTCCCAGAGCTAGCACCAGCAACAGCCTATCCCCTGAGTTATCATACATAAGACACAAGCCTGAATAAACACTGTCCCAAGATCAGGTGACTTTTTTCATTCCTGCTTTTTTTTTTTTTAATCAGGTCTCATTTCAGCACAATAAACATCTTTGAAGGATTGAACGTTTTCAAGACATATTCCCTCATTGGTAAAGCTGTGAGTAGGATCAAAAGGTATATAACAATGGAGGAGGGAACCATATGTAGCTCTTAATTGGGGGGTGGGGGGATCTAAGGAGATGATTATGTCCTGAAAAAGGAAAGAGAAAAAAAGAAAAAGAAGAAGCAGCAGCCATGGAAATCTGTTGATTTGGAATGGCAGGGTGGGGAAAGAGGCCTCTCGTCATTCTGTATCTCTGTCTACTGCCTAAAACCAAAAGAAGCCCGTTCATTCAAATGTTCACGTATGCGTGAAACTCTCTATCAAATGCCTCCCGTCTGCCAGGCCATCCTGGGTGTCTTTTTCGGGTTAAGAAAGGGAGCAAAATTTGGGAGATCTTCCCAGGAATTCTCACTTGAAAAAACATCTGGATTTGTCACATCTCTCGTGCAAAACAAACAGGGGTTTTAGTAAATGATGTGTATGTGAGGTAGAGCCCTAGGGAGACCAAAACAAACAAACAAAATAAACATAAACAAAACCTCCAACTGTCAATGCGATTTCGCTGGCTCCACGGTTCTTCACAAGGTGTGCAGGACAGAGTTGTGGGTGCTTTCGGGATCCACAGCCCGTATCCAGATCATCCAGTAAGCAAGGCAGCACGTGGGGAGCCCAGCACCCTCTCCGGCACTTCCCCCAATGCCCCACTGCAGGCACATGCCCCCCTCTCCTTGACACCCCTGGAAAGAGACCTAGGAATCTCACTTGTCTAGATTTTGCTTCCTGCTCATGATTACTCCCCTCCCTTGCAGTCTAGCTTCCCCGAAACCAAATGAGTTGTTCTGTAACTGCACCGGAAAATCAGAATTTATTGTACATATGTTTGTGTTCCACTTAATAAAAAAACCTATATTTTAAGATAAACTTTGTTAGTAATTCATGAGGTAAGTGACTATTTATGCTAATCAGGCAGAAATATATTCTCAAGCATAATGCATTACATAAATTTGAATGCAAAATGTTCAATTATGAAGTAAATACAGGTAATGCAAATAATAAATTACCTCTAATAAAAATTATAAAAGATGTGTCTTCAAAGAGAGAGCGGCTTTAACTTACAACTGTGAATTGCTTAAAGAGAAAAGAATTAATAAATGCTGAATTACTCTGATGATTATTTAGCACATAATTCACCTATTCATAACGACTCCTAGTAATCAGACTGTTGTTTCACATTCTCCAATATGAGGCAAGACTGTTTCCTCAGCAATTTTGCCCTTATCAGATTATCTCGTCTGATTCTATTAATTTTCTTCCATGAATCTGCTAACAGTGATTTGTGATTTACTTACCCTGCTAACTAAAGACTGCGAAAAGGATTTATCTAACACTAGACCTAAGAACACTATATGTCTTATCATTCAGTTACTCTGAGCAACTCTTTCCTCAAATCAATTTAGTTGCTTTCATAGTGAAATTTAGTGGACGCTGGTTAGTTCTGCACCATAAAATCGGCTCCTGGATAAACAAAGAGTTCAGACACTACACTTGATGCATCTTGTTCTTTTTAGATTATATATGTCTGATTCTAACATGATATACCTGAGTTGCTATAACTCACAATCAGGAAAAAATATATTATTTTTAGCTTTTGATCATTATAATTTGGACACGGACAAGTTTTTTTTTTTTTTTTCCTTTCTTCCTTTTTGCATGAAGTTCTTCTGTATGTACTGACATGAAACTACAATTGTGTTTTTGATGTTATGGTTTCACAATCTTTTACAGGATTCGACCCATACCCTCCCCCCTCCACATTCTTCTATAAATATTCACTGCTTTCAGAAACTTTAATACTACTGGTTTGAATTGGTCAATAATGACAAACGCATGGTTTCTAAATTACTCTATATTGTTCTACAGAGATTACTAGAGTATATATAGCAAGGGGATATTAAGCAGTAAGAAAACACAGTTCACATTGTATTTGGATTAGACTGGCTTGGAAGAAGTGAAACAAACAATGTTCGCAAAGAAGTCTAAAGAAATGTGGCCTTGCTGTAATTGTAGAGAATCAAAAATCTGAATAGTACTAATTAAAATGAGAGAGCTCAATTGTTACAAAAGAAACGCCGCTAACAGAGGACTGTAAATGTTTAGACACCCCTGTGAATCACTAAATAATAAAGGAAAAAGGACAAACATGAGAATTAAGTTATAAGAGCACTACTGCTACACATCTAAAAAATAATTCTAGTCTTCTCTCTTTTTTTTTTTTTTCAAGAGAAAATGGGAGACTGTAAAAGACTCTGCAGTAAGAGAAAGAAAAATACCATGGCTTGACAGCAGTGTACAAAAATAAACCATAAAAAAATGTGCAGATAATAATACATTTAGCTGCCCAAACATGGGCATTTAATTTCTAGAAATGATATGTAATTGCAACAATTAGGTGCATGGCCATGAATCTGTATCCCGTGGTCTTCATCATTAGCAAACTTTGTTTATAAATGTTGTTTATTTATAAATGTAGCAGTTGCAGTGTTCCTGGCCAAAAATACTTTCAAGAGAGGCAGGGATCCTATCTTACAGATTTTAACAAAAAATGTGATGCAAAAGGATTAAAAAAAAAAAAAAAAAACAACCCACAACACCCAATTATTACAAACAAAAAAATGAATTAATTCTTCGTAAATACACTTATATTCATATTTTACATGAAAAATATAAACTTCAGATTTCTGTGGCTAATGATAAAAAAGGAAGGGGGGGGGGCTGGAAAACAATCACTGAGGACAATGCTAAGTGACCTAATATGTTTATGTCATTTAAGCAGTGGATTTTCCTTTGAATACATAAACTATAATCTCTTCGCCTCATTACTAGGTAAAATACTGTTTGAAAGGAGGAAAGCAAAGGAATTCTGTTAGGTTGCATAAATATTGACATAATCTTCACTCTTTCTTCCTAACTGGCAATCGACATACTTCATTCCAACCCTACAAAGTGCTCCCATAAAACCAAAACTACCCTTATAAACAGCTTCTCTGCAGCAATAATGAAAAGGAGAAAGTGCCTTCCTGGAAAATGCCAATGGCACCGGCCTTTTAGGGTTATGGTGTGCCTACAAACCTTTTGGAGAGTCTCTCATTAGGGATTCTGGGTTTGCTGGAACTGAAGGCTGCCAGCATCAGAGAATTAACACGAGTCTAATCTGGTGGAAGAAGCGAATGAGTGACACCTAAGGTCTCATTATAAATAGTAAGGCATGCTGTGGGGTGGGTGAGAGCAGTTCTGAAGTGCAATGTTCAAGAAGCTGGCTTAATATATGACTAAGTGTCAGAAGTCAGGTTTTCTGAGAATTACTTTTCAGATAAACAACTTTATAGCACTGCACTTAATCATACTTACTAGAGACATCTCATTTATCACCGAATTACAAGTAACTTTAATTCTATTGATATTGCCATAAAGCCCGTTGAAAATCCATCCCGGCACTTTTAAAGAGTTTGGGGCCCTGTTACGCGTGGGATTCACTTGCAAAAGATCTCAGCAGAATCATACTCCGAAGGCTTCTGTGTCTCGTGGCCTCTTTGTCGAACCTCGGGGGGGAGGGGGGGCAGTGGGGGAAAGAGGATTCCCGCAGCCGCCAGCTCAGTCCTTAGCCCCTTTCCTACAAGGTCGGGTTCTCTCCCACCGCAAACTTTCCGTGCCTCAGTCCCCCTCCCACCTTGAGAAACCAGCTTCTTTTTTCACTTCAACAAAACTGGACACGGATCAATTTCAACTGACCTTTGCCGAAAGGTGGCGCTGTTGAGGTAAAAATCCAACAATAGTTTTCACTCGGATTCTTTTGCAGGCTTTTCAGATTTTTTTTTTTTTTTTTTTTTTTTTAGTGCGCCCTCCTAGCGTCTCCCCCTCCCATAAAGTAAAATAAATATGATTAACACCAAATGCATTTCATTAATTGGAGGAATCAACAGTCTCAATATCCAAGTAGGCGGGCTGGTCTTCCACACGTTGGGTCGGCTTGGCGCACGCTTGCTTTCCCCCAAATAAATCTCGGTTTCTCCGACTTGCCTATCGCTTTAAAATCTTAGAAACAGTTGTTGGTTCTTTCTTTTCTCTTTTCTGTTTCTTTCTTTCCTTTTTCTTTTCTTTTCTTTTCTTTTCTTTTCTTTTCTCTTTCTTTTCTTTTTTTTTTTTTTGCATAAGTTTTAAAAGAATCGGTCTAGAAAACTGAATAGTTATTAGCATCTGCAACGGCGGGGGGGGGGGGGGGGCGGAGAAGCAGACCCCCACCCCACCCCCACTGTGGATTTCCGGGCTGGTCCGAGAAACCGCGGCTTAAGACTTAACCCCTTCGAGGGGAGCCGGCGACGGATGGGGTGTTGCCCACCCCCGCCCCAACACATTCATCTCTGCACCGCCAAGTCTGAAATCATTAAGCGAAATGTGAAAGTGCAAAGGGCGCGCGGGACCCTGATAAACAAGGGTCCGATTTCATGAGGGGGTGAGCGAGAGTGTGCATGAGCGTGTGCGTGTGCGTGAGTGTGCGCGCGCGAGAGAAGTGGGGGGCGCGAGAAGAGAGGAAGGGAGAGTAACGTGAGCAGGACCGTGACCGTGCAGGCCGACCTCGGGCGGGAGTCGGCGGCGCCAGGGCCGAGCTCCCCGCTCCCGGCACCCCGAGTCCCCCCGCGCCCGCGCCCGCGCCCGCGCCCGCTCCCCCCGAGGGCACGCGACGCCAGCGGGCGGCCAGTCTCCGCGCGTCACGGCCCCCGAACAACTTATTTCCCCTCCTTCAAAGCGGGCGATGAAACGGGCTTCCTGGGCACCCCGCGCGGACCGCGACCCGGCCCGGGGCCCCCTGAGCGCCGCCCCGCCAGGCGGCTCCTGCGCCCAGCCGGGCCCCGCAGCTCCCCGCCCCGCAGCCCTGCGCCCCGGCGCGCGGGTCCCGGGGAGAGGGACAAAGAGTTTGCGCTCTTTGGGCTAAGTTTGAGCTCCCCGCACGGCTACGCTCCGGGAAGGCAGGTCCCCGTGGGCAGACTCCTGGGTGCCTAAGGCGGGGCGAGCAGGGAGAGCGGCCCCGCCAGTTCGCGGTCCAGGGGATGGGGGTGCCCGGGATGCGGAGCCGGGCGGGCCAAGCCCCGCAGAGCGAGCGGAGGCCAAGCCGGCGCCCCGAAGGCGGGCCTCCGTCGCGCTCCGAGGGGAGCACAGCGGCCTCCCGGGGCCCCCGGGTCCCCGCGGCCCCGCCGCGCGCCTCCCTCCCCTCCCGCCGCAAACTTTGCGCCGGGGCTGCGCTCCCTCCCCGGGAGGCTGCGGCGCGGGAAGGGTTAAGGCCGCTCGTCCCAGCTGACAGTCAGCTGATTGGGCCCTGATTGACAGCTCCGAAAAGTTTCCTTGTTTCTATCTATTATGCTAATCGCGGCCGCTCTCGCCGCCTCCCATTGGCCCCGAGTACCAGTCAATTTCCCATTTGGGCCTGACGTCACAAGTGCTATAAAACTCAGCAATTGCTTTAAACTCTTCTTGCTTGGATCAGAGGCTTTAAAATCTTTTTTCATCTTCGAGCTGTGGCTCGGGCCGCTCTTCGGCTCGGCCTCCCCCCCTCCTTTCGCTCTCTGCCTCGCCTTTTTCCCCGGGACTTCGCTATTTTGCTTTTTTAAAAAAAAAAAAAAAAAAAAAAAAAAAGGCAAGAAAGAACTAAACTCCCCCCTCCTTTTCCTCCAGCCGGGCTGCACCTCTGTCTTGCACTTTGCACGGAGAGAGCGCGCGAGGGGGAGAGAGAGAGAGAGAAAGACAGAGAGAGAGGAAAGGAAAAAAAAAATAAAAAGCAGGCAGAAGAGAAGGCGAGAAGCATGAAGTGTTAACTCCCCCGTGCCAAGGCCCGCGCCGCCGGACAGCCGCCCGCCGCGCCTCCAGCCCCGAGCGGCCGCCGCGCGCGCCCCGCCTGCAGCCCGGGCCGGCGAGGCGAGCCCTCCCTATGCACAGCGCGCAGCGGAGCGGCGAGCGGGGGACGCCGCGCACCCGGCCGGGCTCCTCCGGCTCCTCCGGCTTCGCCGCCGCCGCCGCCGCCGCCGCCGCCGCCGCAGCCCGCGGAGGACCTTCCCGAGCCTGAAGCCGCCGGCTCGGCACGCACGGAGGCGAGCAGGCGAGGAGGGGCCGGGGCGAGCGAGCGAGCGAGCGAGCACATTGGCGTGAGCGGGGGGGAGGGAGGGCGGGCGCGGGGGGCGCGGGCAGGGCGGGGGGTGTGTGCGCGCTCGGAGGTCTCGGGCCAGCCACCGCCGCGCGAGCTAGAAGCGCCCCAGCCCGGCAAGCTGGCTCACCCGCTGGCCACCCAGCACAGCCCGCTGGCCCCTCTCCTGCAGCCCATCTGGCGGAGCGGCGGCGGCGGCGGCGGCGGCGGCGGCGGCAGGAGAATGGCATCGGAACTGGCAATGAGCAACTCCGACCTGCCCACCAGTCCCCTGGCCATGGAATATGTTAATGACTTCGATCTGATGAAGTTTGAAGTGAAAAAGGAGCCGGTGGAGACCGACCGCATCATCAGCCAGTGCGGCCGTCTCATCGCCGGGGGCTCGCTGTCGTCCACCCCCATGAGCACGCCGTGCAGCTCGGTGCCCCCTTCCCCCAGCTTCTCGGCGCCCAGCCCGGGCTCGGGCAGCGAGCAGAAGGCGCACCTGGAAGACTACTACTGGATGACCGGCTACCCGCAGCAGCTGAACCCCGAGGCGCTGGGCTTCAGCCCCGAGGACGCGGTCGAGGCGCTCATCAGCAGCAGCCACCCGCTCCAGGGCGGCTTCGATGGCTACGCGCGCGGGGCGCAGCAGCTGGCGTCGGCGGCCGGGGCCGGGGCCGGGGCCGGGGCCGGGGCCGGCGCCGGGGCCTCGCTGGGCGGCGGCGGCGAGGAGATGGGCCCCGCCGCCGCCGTGGTGTCCGCCGTGATCGCCGCGGCCGCCGCGCAGAGCGGCGCGGGCCCGCACTACCACCACCACCACCACCACCACGCCGCCGGCCACCACCACCACCCGACGGCCGGCGCGCCCGGCTCCGCGGGCAGCGCGTCCTCCTCGGCCGGGGGCGCGGGCGGAGGCGGCGGCGGCGGCGGCGGCGGCGGCGGCCCGGCCGGCTCCGGGGGCGGCGGCGGCGGCGGCGGCGGCGGCGGCGGCGGCGGCGGGGGCGCGGCGGGGGCGGGGGGCGCCCTGCACCCGCACCACGCGGCCGGCGGCCTGCACTTCGACGACCGCTTCTCCGACGAGCAGCTGGTGACCATGTCGGTGCGCGAGCTGAACCGGCAGCTGCGCGGGGTGAGCAAGGAGGAGGTGATCCGGCTCAAGCAGAAGAGGCGGACCCTGAAAAACCGCGGCTATGCCCAGTCCTGCCGCTTCAAGAGGGTGCAGCAGAGACACGTCCTGGAGTCCGAGAAGAACCAGCTGCTGCAGCAGGTCGACCACCTCAAGCAGGAGATCTCCAGGCTGGTGCGCGAGAGGGACGCGTACAAGGAGAAGTACGAGAAGCTGGTGAGCAGCGGCTTCCGAGAAAACGGCTCCAGCAGCGACAACCCGTCCTCTCCCGAGTTTTTCATGTGAGTCTGACCCGCGGTCCCAGCTAGCCACCTTCCTGCGTGCTCCGCGGGGGTCCGACTCGGCTGTGGGCTTGCTAGTTCCAGAGCCGCGCTCGCCGCCACCTCGCCCCCCCGCCGAGGTCGCCCGCTGCCCCTGCACGCGCGCACGCACACGCACACACACACACACACACACACACACGCCCTGCTCCCACTTGGCGGTGGTGGTGGCTGTTTTTAAATGGGGAGGGAGTGGATGTCTGGCTCATGGATTGCCAACCTGAAATTCTCCATAACTTGCTAGCTTGTTTTCATGCACCCCCCTACACACACACACACACACACACACACACACACACACACACGCACACGACGTTCAGACATCTCAGCAGAGTTCTTCATGCTCACCTTTGAAACCTGCATCATTCACAGTGTTGTTTTCTCTCTCTCTCTCTCTCTCTCTCTCTCTTCTTCTTCTTCTTCTTCTTCAGTTCATGAGCTGGTGTTCATTTTCCGTGTGTGTTTTACTTTGTTTGGATTTTTTTTTTTAATTTTACTTTTTGGAGCTTGCTGTGTTGTCCTTTTTCCCAACCTCCATCCTCACACCCTTTCCACTCATCTCCTCAGAGAGAAAAGAAAAGAAAAGAAAAAAAAAAGCTAAGGGTTTTTTTTTCCCCCTCCTCCTGAGTTCTTCATGTGAGATTGAGCTTGCAAAGGAAAAAAAAAATGTGAAATGTTATAGACTTGCAGCGCGCTGAGTTCCACCGGGTTTTTTTTTTTTTTAGCATTGTTATGCTAAACTAGAGAAAAAAAAAATCCTCATGAACCTGCCACAATCAAGCCTGCATCAACCTTCTGGGTGTGACTTGTGAGTTTTGGCCTTATCATGCCAAATCTGAGAGTTTAGTCTGCCATTAAAAAACTCATTCTCATCTCATGCATTATTATGCTTGCTACTTTGTCTTAGCAACAATGAACTATAACTGTTTCAAAGACTTTATGGAAAAGAGACATTATATTAATAAAAAAAAAGCCTGCATGCTGGACATGTATGGTATAATTATTTTTTTTCTTTTTTTTTTTCCTTTTGGCTTGGAAATGGACGTTCGAAGACTTATGGCATGGCATTCATACTTTTGTTTTATTGCCTCATGACTTTTTTGAGTTCAGAACAAAAAAGTGCCACCCTAGAGCCTTCTTCCCATGAAAGTTTGCATCTGCTCCAAAACTGCTTTGAGTTACTCAGAACTTCAGCCTCCCATTGTAAATGCACTGAAGGCATTCCTTGTCAAAGATGCCAGAATGGGTTAAAAATTTAACATGGCAAACATTAAAAGAACTCTTAATGTTTTCTTTTTAATAAGAATGACACCCCATTTTGGGGACTAAAATTGTGCTGTTGCGGAAAGCAGTCTAAAACTTATTTTTTAAAAAAATGAAATCTGCCCCATTATTTTTGGTTTGTTTTATTTTTATTATTATTTTTTTTTTTTTGGCTTTTGGTCATTGTCAAATGTGGAATGCTATGGGTTTCTAGTATATAATTTAATTCTAGTTTTTATAATCTGTTAGCCCAGTTAAAATGTATGCTACAGATAAAGGAATGTTATAGATAAATTTGAAAGAGTTAGGTCTGTTTAGCTGTAGATTTTTTAAAAGATTGATGCACTAAATTGTTTACTGTTGTGATGTTAAGGGGGGTAGAGTTTGCAAGGGGACTGTTTAAAAAAAAGTAGCTTATACAGCATGTGCTTGCAACTTAAATATAAGTTGGGTATGTGTAGTCTTTGCTATACCACTGACTGTATTGAAAACCAAAGTATTAAAGGGGAAACACCCCTGTTTATATCTGTAGGGGTATTTTACATTCAAAATGTATGTTTTTTTTTCAAATTTAAAGTATTTGGGACTGAATTGCACTAAGATATAACCTGCAAGCATATAATACAAAAAAAAAATTTGCAAAACTGTTTAGAACGCTAATAAAATTTATGCAGTTATAAAAATGGCATTACTGCACAGTTTTAAGATGATGCAGATTTTTTTACAGTTGTATTGTGGTGCAGAACTGGATTTTCTGTAACTTAAAAAAAAAAAATCCACAGTTTTAAAGGCAATAATCAGTAAATGTTATTTTCAGGGACTGACATCCTGTCTTTAAAAAAAAAAAAAAATGAAAAGTAAATCTTACCACAATAAATATAAAAAAATCTTGTCAGTTACTTTTCTTTTACATATTTTGCTGTGCAAAATTGTTTTATATCTTGAGTTACTAACTAACCACGCGTGATGTTCCTATGTGCTTTTCTTTCATTTTCAATTCTGGTTATATCAAGAGAAAGAATAATCTACAATAATAAACTGCATTTTTTTTTTGATTCTGTGCTTAGTTTCTTAGTGTACAGTTTAACTGGACCCAAAATCACATTAGAAGTGTAAAATGCATCCTTTTCTCCAGAGGAAGGATTAATGGAAGCGTAGGGAGGCAATAATAATTCAGGGTGAAACATAGGCTGTTTTGTGAGGTGGGAGGCCAGTCCCTTTGAATAATTAGCTATATTTAATATAAACGTCAATCATGACCTCTCAGAATGCAGGCCCCCCTCCTCCAACCCCAAAGTTTTTGGTTTTCAAGTGAGTTGAGACATCATTGCCCTCTGGTGAAAACAAACAAACAAAAATCCCAACCAGAGAGTAGTAGGGCCTTCTCAGCACCGCCCTGAGCTTCTGGTCCAGCAGCAAGCCCATCTAGAGAGAAATGGGCCAGGCAAAGAAGGCATGACAGAGGTGGCTTGGGCACATATGCATTTAATGGTAAAGATAAACAATTCTTGCCTTTTGGCTAAAATTGATTATTTTTCCTTCTTCCCTTACGCACCATGATTTTCTTGTTAGCAAGGCCTGACCTGACTTAACATCAACACTTTGGACAAATCAAATTGTTTGTTTGTTTTTAACTTTGAAGGTCATTTGTCTTAAATAGGAAAAAAGAAAAACCCACCCCTTACTTACATAACCCCAAGTACATATCTGGATTTAAACTGTGTTATTAAATCGTATTTCACTGTGTGTGTGTGTGTGTGTGTGTGTGTGTGTGTTTAGCAGAGGGCTTCTCCGATTAAGACAAGCTGGCAATGATTTCAGATCACCTTAACTCCAGAAATATAAGCAAAAAGTAACGCCTTCATAGAATAAAAGCTGTGCTTTGATTGATCAGTATTTACCCCCAAATAGGCTGTGTATGGAGGAGGCTAACTTCAAAGATGACTTGGAAAGTCTCAAACTACCTTCACTAACAGCGTTGACCTATTTTAAAATGACATAAATTCATGCAACTAATGTTACAAATTCATGCAGTTTGCACTCCTAATCAACTTCCCCTAGAATGCTAAAAGAATGTTAGACAAAGCCAACACTGTTTTGAAAATATAGCCAAACACGATGACTTTTGTTTTATTTTGGTTTGGGTGTTTTTGTTTGTTTGTTTGTTTCTTTCTTTCTTTCTTTCTTTCTTTCTTTCTTTCTTTTTAAAGATAATATTGCAACTCTGAACGAGGGCCTTATTTTGAAGAAAACAGGTTGTGCTTGGCGCTGCTGAGTTCTGGCCAGTTGATCATCCTGTCTTCCTTCCCCTTTTTCACAGAACATGAAGACAGTGCATCCCCACTGTATTTTGACCTTCCTTTATGTGCCAGTTTGGATAGAACTCCTGACTCCACACTTAATTTCCTTAACAAAAGTCTTAATAGTAAACGTGCTTCCATTTGCTTAAAGTTAGCTGTTCTCTGCTTCTGAGGTTTTGGGGTTTTTTTCCCTCTGCTCCCAAGGAGGAGATACGCAGATTCCCCCTGAAGGGGCAGAAATGGAGATATCGTTTATTGCAAAAAAGCTCAGCCTCAGATGAAAGCTTATAATAGGCAAACACTCAAAATAAGAGTGCCATTCAGGATGGACTTGCTGAAGTCACCTGAGGAACAGGACTTGGGAGAAACACGGTTGTGCCACAATTAAGCATTTTGATGGGACTCTCTCTACAAGGCAGTTCACTATAATGAGTGGGCTTTGGCCCCAAACATTAGAAAGCAGAGAGGCTCTAGCAAAAATGGGATTTGGGTGGCTGGCTTTAAGAGAAGGTTAACTCCTTCGTGAAAGGCAGCTTTAGATACAACCGTTACTAAAAACTTTCAAATGTAGTATGAGTGGCAAACACAAATACGTGTGGTTGTTTGTTGTTGTTGTTGTTGTTTAACAAAGAAAACCTAAATTCTGCCTAAGTGTCCCTAGTAGAAATAAGTCTCTAAATTAAAAATAAATAAATAAATAAGTAAATAAATCAATAAACGGTGTAAGGAAATCTAGCTTTCCCCTTCCACTGCATCTGAGTCTTTGTCTAAATAGTGTTAAAATTCCTTTCATTCCAATTACAGAACTAAGCCCACTCGCAAGTTGGAGCCATCAGTGGGAAACGCCACATTTTGGAAGCCCCAGCCATGTGTCCTTACCAGTGTATTCACGAAATGAAATTTATGTGGGAAGCGTACATTAAAAATTTATTCTTATTATTATTGTTTGCAGCCTCGGAGAACACCCTGCCCCTGACTTCCTCCGCTCAGTCTTTTTTTTTTTTTTTTTTTTTTTTTTTTTTAAGAAAAATGATCGTGGTAGAGATGAAGGGTAGTAAACGTGTAACCTCCGTGCTGTTAACTGCGCCTCTGGTCTGAGGGTCTTAGGTGCCAGCCTGGAGGAAGGTGCACCGGTGCTTCTGGCTTTACCGTGTGCAAAACTAAATAGGTGCCATTGTTTCCAACCTGCGATATTAGTTTGAAAAACTCACTGAAATTGGGAGGAGATCTGTATGTGCATTTATAAGAAGAGAAGTTCCCCAGAAGGTAACCGCATCTTTGAAGCATATGTAGACAGGCACACTCTAAATAGTACTTTTTCACACTTCATTGTTTCTCTGGCAGATAATTTTACTGAGAAGAAAAATATACTTGCCTCCCCCTCCCCAAGCAGATGCCATGGGCAGAAGCTTTAGCCGGGCCCCAGCACCCTGGCTTTCTGGTGGGCCCTGGATAGTAGTATATTTATCAGTGATGTCAAACCGTGTTCATTTATCAGACATAGCTGTAGATGAATGCAGCATGTGGCAAAACACAAAGTTAGTTAAACCACACCCTCCATGGGCTGCTTTTTCCACTTCTCTGCTCCTAGGCCATTCACAAAACCACCTCCCCTGTGTTCCCCTACTTTTTGCACATTTTCTTTTGTAAAAAAAAACACACGCAAAAAAAAAAAACGTGTGACAATTTTTCACCCTGTATCTGACACAGTAATAATAGATCGACATCCAAATAGGCAGAGATTCTAGTTTCTGATCTCGGTGAGGAAATGATGTCTAGATACCGTGTTTATCCGCCTCGATGCCATAACCATCTGGGCCCCTTTCCACACGGGCTGCTCCAAATAACCCTATTTATTATGGGATGCCAGATTCTAGCGTCCTGATCTTTTCCCCTTTATCCCTTTACCCCAGCAGTTTTTATTTAGCAATGTCCCTTCTAGATACCTCCTCTCATATAGGACCTCCCCTATGCCAAACCACCAGCTTTCCTGCTCAACACAATAAACAGAGGGCAAACATGAGCCAGGGCCGCCTCCGTAGCTGTGTCCCCAGCATTTCCCTGCCCAAATAACAAGTTGCTTCTGACACCAAGGGTGCCAGAGCATATAGTATAGTTGGGAGGATTTTGTTGATGTTGCTGTTGCTTTGTTTAGGACAACTTACTTCCGTATTCACACACTCTTGGCTTTAGAAAATGTACTCCTCCGGTATTCTAGGCCAATCGATATTTTTAAAAGTCTGCTTGCCACACAGGTATCTTCTACTTTTTTTTTTTTTTTTTTTTTTTTTTTTGCCCGTCAGTAGTTAAAGCCTAACTGAGGTAGGTTGGAGGCCCAAATACATGAGTGACAAACTTCAGCCATCTGACTTCTGTGCCAGGAAAGCACGCAGCCAGGCTCCTGGCCCAATTTTTCATGTAAACATGCATAAGAGGGAAGGGAGGCCGGATTCCTCCTCTCTAGATGGCTGATTTGCAAGGCTCCCCACCGCAATTTACTTTCATTTGATTTTTTTTTTTAAAATAATGTTGCCCCTTTCTATGAAGAAATGTCTTAGTTTTCTTGGAGAAGATTTATCTACGGTGAGAGGCTATCATTTCCACCACTTCTGATTATTCCTCAGGACGCTGAATGAATAATTGGGAGTTGGTGTCTCTTCCTTGTTGTTTGGAAGAAAATAAGAGAAACCTGAAGTTTGGTCTCACTCTTGGCTCATCCTAAATCGGAAGGATGCCCCAAGTCCAAGGCAGGGCATCCAGTTCCAGTGGCCATCTGTGTGGAAGGGGGTCCAGGGTCCTCTGAAACAGGATTGGTTTGTTTGTTTTTTTGCATTTGTTTTGAAACAGAGCAGGAGCCTTAACCCACCTTCTGATAACACTGCTTTTCTCACTTTGATATAAATCTTCAAACCCTAGACATCAAACAGCCCAGAAAAGGGGGATTCTCTCCAAGCCTTGCTCCGCCCTGGCTCCTGAACAAACCCAGCTCTGTCTAGCACTTTCTCTCCAGCGGGGGTAGGGGACTGGGTGAGAGAATTTCAGTCCCTCAGGCTGTCTCATGATTGTCGGGGCATAAAGAAGTACAGTCCTGCAACAATGCGGGAACATCTTTACCCTTTAGAGAGGGACAAAACAAAAAACAAAGCAAATCAAATTGCTCTGCACGAAGGCGTAGCAAAACCCCAGGCTCCTGTTCTCTGCACCCTCTGTGGGCGGTGAGAAATGAGGGGAGCAAGGGAGAACGGTGGGGAGGACTTTGAAGGCAAGAGTCCCAGGAATAATCCCAGTTGCCAGTCTGAATTTCACTTGCTCACTGGCTCCAGTCAGGGCCATCGTACGCGTGTGCCAGGTGCAAACAAGGTTCGGCTTTCCTGAGGGTTCCCATAGGCTCACATGTGTTTCCTTTTTGAAAACAATTTTGGAGCTTAAACCCAAACTGAGAAATCTGGGAAGATTGTTAGTGCCTTAACATTGGGGGTGTTTATAAATATATCAATCTGAGATTTGACAGCGGTGACTTTGTGGATCAGTCAGACGTGTTATGCCAATATTTATATGGTCCCGCAATAGGTTTTATGGCATGAGGACAGTTTTTATTGTTTAAATTTGAAAGCCCTTTGTGTGTGTGTGTGTGTGTGCGCGCGCGTGTGCGCGCGTGTCTTCCATAAGTTTGCCCGCTATAACAAGGCTGAGGTAGAAAGGACACATCAACAGCACACAGAAAATCAGATCTTCATATGAATTTGCATCAAAGTTGGACAGTTTTAAGAAACTCACAAAGCACATTTTCCACAGAGAGGCTATGATTGGAATGCACAGTTCCTTACTCGAATCGTAATCATCTACTGGGCACCTCTACCCTTGTTCAACAAAATTCATTTTCTTTTCCTTTCTTTTTGTGAAATAACATTTTTCCCCCTATAATTAGGACTTTGGATTGCAAAATCACATTCCTCTGTTCTCCACAGATTCTTGGATCTTTAGTTACGATTAGAAAGGGGCATTAATTCAAGAAGGGAGGATGAGGGAGGGGTGTTTGTAGACATTTGGGAAGAGGAGGGGAGGAGAGGAAATAGTTCTGTGTTCACCCCCCACACCCCTTAGCCCCCGCCCAGCCCAGGCCTCGGTGTGAGCTACACACAGGGGATTTGGATTCTGAGTTGATTCTAAATATTCTGATCACCAACCTTGAGCATTTCCAAGCTAAGATTCCAAAACATGGTTTTTCCTTGTGGTTGGTTCTCTCAGCTAGGGAATAGGAGAGGCCATGAAACCTTACAGAGCTGGGCAGAGAGGCTTGAAAACCGCTCTTCTGAGAGAATCCCCAAGGATGGTTGTGGAAGGGGATCCTGAGCTGAAAAACCTGGTCAGCGGTGCAGACTCCCTTTTGCAACGAGAATTTGCCCCAGTTCTGTGTGACTTCATCCACTTCTGGAAGCCTGTACAAGTGGGTTTCTGGCCTTCTTTGGGGCCTTCTCCAGAAGGAAAGCAGGCCTGAGGATCCCGGGATAGTAGGCGATCCCAAACTAGGCCAGAGGAGCAGAGAACAGGAAGGGGCTGGGGTGCAGGGCTGGGGGAGTACTGCTGCAGAAGCCAACCCTGGCTTAGGATCCCAATCCAGAGATCAAAGCTAGGTCAGTCCCAGGGCCCTGCCTCCCACCAGAAAGGATCTGCTTGCAGGGTGACTGACAGGCTCCCACACCCTGAGATCCCCAGGATTCCAAAATGCAATCCCCAGTGTTCTGAGCTGCGGGGCCTTTCACCACCTGACCCTTGCCCCATTGCTGTGCCCTCTCTGTAATAAGTACCACCCCTCTCTCCCATGCCTAGTCGCCCAGAGCCATCAGAGAGTCGGAGGTCACTGCCCTGGGGCCAGAAGGCAGTGCCTAAGCTGAGGCCTTGGACGCATTAAATCACTCCTGCCCCAGTTTAGGTGAGGACAAGGGCAGGGCTGGAGTGGAGGACCTGGGGGTGGGGGTGGCTCTGGAACATTTAGCACTGGCTGCAGGGTGTGGTGACAAGGGTCCTGAAGCCTGAACTGAAGGAGATGAAGGCCGGCAGGATGCTGAGGTTACCCATCTCTCCCTTCCCTGCTTCCCACCCACACACCCCCGTTCTGGCCCTGGCCCTGGATGCGCCCTCGCCCTGGGCACCGCTGCCCCTTGCCCGGAGCCAGGTGCGCTCGGCACGCAGGGGCCCCGCTGCCCGGCAGGTGCGGGAGGACCAGGCAGGCACGTGGGGGCGGGGTCCGGAGGCTGCTGGGGTCCTGGGGCGGTCCCTGCACATCCCCAAGCCAGGCCCCCGCGCCCCCTCCGAGCCGCCAAGGCGGGCGCCCCCGGCCCAGCAGGGGCAACGGATTTGTATTGGAATTTGGGTTGATTTTGCAAGAGGACCCGCCTGGCCAGAGCGGAGCCCCCGGGCGGGGAGAAGGCGCAGCCCCGCTGTGCTCCGGCGGGCGCGGAGAGGGAGGGAGCGGGGTTCAGCCCCACGGGGCTCCGCCTCTCACCTTGGGACCCCCAGCCCAGCCCAGCCGCAGCCCCAGGAGCCTTAAGTAAGATCATCTGCTCCTCCAGAGCATTTGGGTTTTACTCTATTAAGTTTCCGGCCTATTTTTCAGACCTATCCTTTTTTTTTTTTTTTTTCCTGCTCTGGTTAGAGAAAAGAGGAAAAAAGAGAAAGAAGGAAATCCAGATAGCATATTTTACAGTCTTCGCTGAAATCTCGATATGGTTGGGGTTTTCCATGGTACAGTTTGATGCTCGTTGTAAAGGAAAGCCAGTCACACAGACTTTATTAGGATTTCGACAACAGCTCCAAGCATGAGGGTCTTGCTTACCTTCTCAGATTTAACACAGTTCTAGTCCAATTTTGGGCCCTTGGGAACAGTTTTTTACGAGAAAAGATTTTTAAAACTACTAGTTGCAGAAAGAAGCTGTTCCACGTAGGGCCTTTTTCTTATTGGGACACTCCGTTTTGTAGATCCTCGAGTATGGGGGCAAGTAACATAGCATTTTCTGAACTAGGTTTCTTTTTCCTTTTTCCTTCTCTTCGGGATGGATTCATTAATGTGCAGATAAATATGTTGAAACTTAAACAATGATCTCAGCCTCTGAGCCACTTCTGCACTGTCAGATTACACTAAAATCCTTTTTTGATAGAATAGGGGAAAACCTGTGGTAATCACTCTAGGATTAAATCTGTTAAAAGATGGTATTAAGCCTTTCCATTTACAGGCAATGAATGCAACTCATTCTTTCATCTGCCATTTATCTATCTATGTATCAATCTATCTATTTATCTGTGATCTGTCTCGCTACCTACGTACTCATGGAGCCCTTTAAAGTAGCCCATTGTAGAGGGAGAAGCTATTAAAAGATCAATCTGCAGTGTCCACATTATGAAATAAAAAGGCCTCAAGGCGGAATTAATCTATCTACTCCATATTTTGGTAGGCATGAGCAAATCCAGTCTGAAGTGTCTGTCTTAGAGTGTCTGCCCATGACCCCTTTGCCCACTTGGTGCAATGAGGGGCAGAGCAGAGCAGAGACACACGCTGACCATCTCCCCGTAGCATGGTTTCAGGGTACACTGTCCATGTTAATTCCCTGCACTGTAAAAGGTGCACCCAGACCTTTTAAAATCTTCCTTGGAATATCACTGCATGTTCTTATGCTATTTTAAAAATACTATTTAATCATTAGGTAAATATCTCTAACTCTTAGAGGCTCTATGCTGGTAGACATCTGGCTTGGACTACTCTATGATAGTCTAGCTCAAAAACCTCTGCTCCTCGTGAAACCCCTTTGCCCCCTACCCCACCCCACTTCCCCAATGACTAGCCTGGGTGAAGCTGATGAGAACAGAGAAACCGCACTGGCTTTTGGACTCTATTCAGGTGTGCAAACAGAATGTCTCTCCCCCGCCCGTTTGAAAGTAAATGCCTTGATAACAGTATGGGTTGCCCGGATGGCCAAAGAGTAGAGGTCATCTTGAGGAAAATGACACCAATGATCTAAAAAGGACATCTACTTTATGAGATTACAGGCGAGATGCCAAATATCACATTTAATGAGGCCTGATTCTTTTTCTCCAAAAATAACAGAGACTATCAATGAGACGGTCAGGAAGGCAAAGGGGCATTTTGCAAAGCCTATGTTCAATTATTGCCTTGTAATATTTTTCTAAAATTGAAAAATGCCTCACAAGTATATGATCTCATGTAAATACTCTTTGCAGAAGCTTAACATATGTTTGCACTGCCCCAAAGGAATTACAGAAATATCTTTCCACAATCTCTTAAGCTTTTAAACTATTCACTTGCATTTCTAAAAGAATCTGTTGTTCCTAAAGATTAAAAAAAAAAAAAGTAGAAGAACCTTATGTGGGAAGGGTTTTTGTTTATTTGTTTTTTAGAGATCAGCCATCTGAACTTCAAATGGGCAACAATTGACATTACTGAGAGCACTTCCAGGTTTAAAACTTAAGTGTGCTTCTTGTTTCTTTTTTTTCCTTTTTCTTTTTTTTGACAGAGAAATAATATATTTAGCAAATATTAATGGATACTATTACATGAAGAAAAGTAGTCTGTACTAGAAGGTTTTCAAGGCATTTCTAACAAGAGGTGTGAATGAAGGCACATAATGTATTTGGGGCAGCTCTGACAAATACAAGAGTACAAATCTGTTTATCCAAGTGTTTTAACGCAGTTATACCATCCAGATAGAAGGCAGTTGAAATAAGTGGCAGAGTTACGCTCGATGAAAACTTAAGAAAGATTCTCTGTGCAGTTCCAGCTGCCTACAGATTTCAGCATGTGTTTGTGTGTAGAGGATTTGTTCATATCAATTATAAAGTAATCCAAATAAAAAGTGTGGGGGATTAAAGAGAAATAAGTGAATATCCATCTCAGGGAAAAAAAAATAGATTGACTTACTAGTTTATCGCAGTTATTGTACACAGATTTGCTGTAACCATGTTGAATTTTTAAAATTAGATTTTAAATATATTTTGACAGTCTGAACTTGTATGGTGTGACTAACTATAGGGAGAAATGACAGGTCTGCTTTGTTATTAAACTGCTGTCTGGAAAATATTGGACTCCGTACAGTAAATGATAATTATTTTGCCACTTACATTAGTACAGCTAATAGCAATAAGGGTTTTTTGAACCATAGAAAGCTAACTACTTTGAATTACTGTGCTTTGTTATTCACTGGGAAGCAAAAAAAAAAGACATTTTTTTTTTCTTTTAAAGCAACCTCATTTTCATATCATGGTTCTAAGCATTCCCTGCTACTAATTTAAACAGGGAGGAAGTTAATAAATAAAAGGATGGTATCTAAATGTTTCTATTTGTTAAGAGAACATTTGCAATTAAGGAATTAAGGTCAGCGGTACCAGCAGAATAGACCAGAGCAAGGAAGGAGGAGGAGGAGGGAGACGATGGAAGAGAATGTGCCCCAGTAAAGATCCAGGGGCAGCTGGACCAGTTGGGTTCTGAGGGATGGGCAGTCTCTGAGCATTTGAGAGATGCCCATCAGAGACCATTCAGATCCTCCCCGCTGTGACCCCGGAATAACTCAGTTCTCTGAACTGAGGGCAACTTCAAAGCCGAGCCAGGCTGCCAGGCCAGTGAATATCTCCATCTCAGCCTCCCAGGGGTGCGAGCCATAGTCAGAGGGGGTGACCCTACACTCCATACCATTCTCTTCCATGTGAACCCCCTCCTCTGGCAGGTCTGAGGCCAGGATACCAAAGCAAGTGGAGCAAATCCCTCTTCTTTGGGCCTAATTCTGCCTTTTTCATAGATAGCTAGGCTGCCTTTAACATACTGTCCTTGAAACCTTCTTCATGGTTATTAATTACCCTTTGTTTATTTTAATATATTTACTAAATCAGGTACCCAAGGGAATCCTCTACATCAGTGATGTGAAAAACCCTGTTGCCTGAAGTCAAAGAGGTACATCTCGATTTCTGATTTGCATGTGCTTGTTTCGATGAGTTTTCCATGAGGGGGATAGCAAGCAAGCAAGGAATGCTGATAATTCCTTAGGTGTG
The DNA here is from genome assembly GCF_003254725.2 of Canis lupus dingo. Classification (NCBI taxonomy): domain Eukaryota; kingdom Metazoa; phylum Chordata; class Mammalia; order Carnivora; family Canidae; genus Canis; species Canis lupus. Next base: position 72,120,109 of record NC_064247.1, read on the forward strand.
AAAAGCTCCTGCTTTAGTATTTTAGTATCTGGGTTTCACATGGAACACAGGTGGTGATCCTGGGTGCTGAAGGGTGATGCAGTGTACGTGGGACCAGCATGCATGTGTTTTTGTATTTATCTCATTACGCAGGTGTGGTGTACCGAGTAATTACTCTCATCAGAGGAAACCCCACATCTTTAGCCTTAACCAGCATGACTCTCTTGACACTCACAGAGCTAGTCCTTCTGCTTGAATGTCAGACGGTTTGGGTGAACCTGTGCAACTAGCGTCCATGGTCCTTGGGCAGCTTTACCTGGGCCTTGTAAACAGTCCAAATTTTCAGCCTCTTATAATTTACTCCACACTCACATCTGGAACATTTGGTGTCATTTTAAAGCACAGTGTGCCCCCCTCCACCTCTGCGTCCAAATGTGACTTTGGAGCTACTCCCCACTTCAATTGTAGATAGAAGGAGAGGGCAGGAGACGGGTGGGAGGCAGATATCTGATTTTCATCTCCTAAAAAATATGAAATTAAGATATTTAAATGGGTGTTCAATTGTAAGTATCCCAGGGTGAATTTAAGAATGAAACCTCTTCGTTTAGAAAGCCAGTCCAACGCTTGTATACCAATAGTTATTTAGTGTCATCGTTTTATGTATTCTCATTACCTCTTATTGGCTGTTGGGATGAAGTTTGATTTTTTTTTTCATTAAAAAATTGCTTGCTGGGAAATCTGCATGAAATACGGTGTTTGATTTCTAGAGGAGGGGGGCAAAAGTCATACTGTCAAATTGCTACTCTTTGCAAAGGAGAAACTTTAAGGATTCGGTGAATCTGAGGAAGTTGGAAACCAGAATCCCGTTTTCTCCTGTTATTAAAAAATAGTATCTGATTGCTTACTTTTACACACTGCTTGAATAACTGGATTCTGAATATTTAACTATGATTTCTTTCCTAGCCTCGTACAAAATTAACATTTTCCCGAATCGTCTCGTACATAGACTTTAACTCGATGCGTACCTTCGGGATTAATTTGAGAGTCCACGTGTGTGCATGCAAAACCAATACTTTATTCCTCCGGTTTTTATTCTTCTCTTTTGTCTCTATCTTTATCATTACAATTGGAAAACCTTCTATTAAATATGATGATCTAGGCCCACCGGCAGGTTTTGTTACATTGAAACCATCCATTTTGAGCAAAGAGTTAATGAACTTTTAAGGTGAGGTTCACGCTGGTCCTGACCCTCCTGGTAATTTTTCATATAAGGTTACTGGTGGGAGAGAAATCAAATTTCATCCGTGAACTTGATTGACAGGTGAGAGCAAGGAAGAGAAAGGCATCTGGTCAGATGGGAGATCTGGGAGGAGGAGTATAATTCCTCTGAGTTACTCCGAGATATTAGATATTATAAGCGGATATATGAAAAGTTCAATACCTGATACCCCTGGGAGAGTTACTTAGTGTATATTCAGAAAGTCACTTTGGCTAAGGGATTTTAGTAGTGAAAGCCCCAAATGGAGAACTGCCTGCTTCTCTCTTGCTAATTTCAACTACGTACAGCTTTGTGGCTTATTTCTGGCAATTTTCTAGCTACAGTATGAAAATCAAATCACAGACCTTTTGGGGAGCCATAGAATTACCTTTCGTTATTCTCAGAAACAAACTCTAGATTATATTAGGGTCCTTGGGCATCTTACAGAATGATCATCCTAAGCAGTATCACAAAAAGATTAAATCCTCCTTTCTGTAGCATCGCTTGATCCTGACTAACATCTCCCATCAGCGCATGTTACAGCTTAACATACGCAAATCTACCAAACGCATGATTGATCAATGTTGTGCCTTCTAAGGAAGGTCACCTAACGTGAACGCCCCTAGAGACAACCACACGTTGCTATTTGATGTATAATTTTCTGTGGTAGCGTCCCTGGGTGGTGTGATAGCTTCTTTGCCATGGAAACAAGTGATGATGTTGCTTGACCCTAATACCAAGGGTGGCTTTGGAATCCACCTTTGGGGCTGTCTTTCAGCTTGAATTAACACAACTGCTCCCACCCACCCCACCCCCACGTCGCACCAACTTTGAAAGTTGGCTTTCGAGACGCGCTCTTTCACCTTGTGTGATGAAACACTAGTTTGAAAGATGGTGATGGATCTTAGCCTGCTCATGTCTATGCTCTGCCCATTTCAGATGTTCCTGGCATTGGCTAAGACCCATCCGGATGCAACCAAGCCTTACAGAGCTGCCTCGGGGCAGGGCAGGTGGGATACATGCATAGGGGACAGGCTCGTTTGTAGCTTTCCTATCGCCAATGGGAGAAGCTGATGGAACTCGTATAAATAGTACTTTCTGGGTTCTAAGTACCCATCAGTATTTTTTTTTTTTTTGCCTCTAGTCTTACAATTAGCTGAGTGGACATGTTTCTCCTGACTGTACCTATGCCAATATGAATTCAAACAAATGTAAGGAAGACTTCATTGTTTTATGAACAGGGATAAAAACAAATACACAAAACACAGACAGTAGAAGCATTCAGAAATCTTGTTTTTATTTTATATAACTTGACCTCCCGTGTTGCCCATCATCATCCAGAGAAATAAAACGCAAGCGTGGTTTCCCGACGCCCTGTGTCAATGTGGGTGCCTTAACATGGCTCTTTAACTCAAACATAAAATTAAATATGTCATAACCGTGTTTCCCTTGCAGAGCCCATCAAAATATTGTAACAGAAATGGTGAATCAGGTGTTCTCATGCAAAGGACATGTGAAAACACAGACTGTAAGTTCCAGAATCTTGGTGCGTCTGCTTAGAGAGCCCAAGTGAAAAGAGTGGCTGGTCTTGACTTTGTCTTCATTATAGGCCCCTCGGGGCTTCTAAATGCTGTTTTTAAAGTACATCCTCCATCCCCCACGGCAGCAAGGAACAGTATGCTGTCCTGTATGCAGATTTGGAGCGGACCAATCCATCAAGTTCCATGAGTATGTCTTAAGCGAATTACACTGATGATATATTTGTTGGCCCTGGGAAAGAGGGGGAAATAATTTCATTTAAAGTGTTTATTACGCGGACTTACCTAATTGTTTGTTGTTGTTTGTTTATTTAGGTCATGCTCCCATATAACCACCACCCATACCCCCTTTCCATACAAGGCCTGCCTACTGTTTTTCTTTTGGCGGGTGCTGGCCCACTGCTGAGCTGATTTAATCAATTAATTATAGCCAAGCAGGTACGGGGTAACTAGCCTGATGATGCCATATGAAGTCATATTTTCTGTGAGCCCTGGGATATGATTGAAGGGGCAACTCAAAGAAAGAATATTATGCATTGGCCGGGGGCTGGGGGGAAGGAAGGAAGAGTTTTTGTAAAAGTACAGCGCTCGTTACTTAACGCGAAGTGATGCTCCCGTTAAAGAGCCTTCGTGCTAAAAGCACACGTTCAGTCACCTGCCAAAATGTCAGATTTACTGCTGTCGTTCACAGATGCCAATGCAGAGACACTCTTCACCTGCCCATTGCTGAGTCTTCCATCTCCCCATCCCAAAATCACTGTAAAGTTGTTGTTCAGTGTCTGCCTTTTGGGGTTTTCCTGGCACCTAATGAAATTATCAGCAATAAATGAGCTAAGCAGAAGGGTTGGTTTTATTTTGATTTTTTTCTCTTTTTTGGGTCTTTTTGCAATATTTGGAAAATGCTAGGGCAAGGGTCAGCCAGTGGGCAAAATTCAGCGTGCCTCTGTTTCCAGCGTCCACAGGAGATACTGCAAAGCCATTTGCACTGATATAATTTCAGGTGGAAACTACCACCAAGTAGGAGGGAGGGTGTTGGGCAGGGGAAGCTCAAACCGGCTGTGGGAATCCCAGGTATTCTCAGGGGAGATGACACAGCCACAGGAGCAGTGACCTCATATATAAGGCTCTGTAAGATATTAGCACCCAATTAACGATCTAGGGGCGCATCCTACAACATAAACCCTGCCAGCAGGAGGTGAGAATGACAGGAAAGAAAGAGATGCTGGTTGGGTTTTGTTTTCACCTTTTCCCTCAGCAAGCATTGTCTAATGACCTGTTGTTCACATGCAGCCAAAGATGATTTCTTTTGCTTATTCCGGTCTATGGAAAGGCCCAGTGAGTTCAGTTGCTAGCAGGTAGGCAAGTGGGATTGATACAAAATTTACCCAGAGGTCATACTTCCTTTAAATTGGGTTCCACAAAGTTTCTTGCCTTCCTCCCTGGCTCCTTCTGCAACCGAGCTGTGTCCTGGGTTTATAGGTATTTTAAAGGGATTCTGAACCCGGGGTGACTCCCCCTCTCCCCAACAACAAAGTTAATAAAAATGGAGACCTTTGTTACCCACGGCAGTTAATGACAGGGCTTGAATCCGCACTGCTTTCGTGTGCTTCCGGCGGGTTCATATTTTAGAATGAAGTTCATTCCTCATGCACATGAAATGGGGGTGGGGTGGGGTGAGGGTCTGTTAGAGGGTCTCTTCCTGGACTGCAAATATTAAATAGGAGCCAACAGAATTTCCTATTTACCTTTTCAAAATTTCTCTTCTTTATTTTCCTGCTCTCTCTAGTACTTTCATAACGGAGCTATTAGAACCTTTTCAGAAAATCTGAAGGTGCACCCGGCCATCTCACAGCGTTTGGAATCACGCGTGGCATTTTAGGGGGCCGCGGGAGTCTGTGGAAGGGCTTGTAGCACCTCCCTCCTCTCGGGGCGTCCCAGAGCCTTCAGAAATCCCTTCTCCCATGTCCATCCTTTGGACACAAGCTAAGAATCACTTTCTCATCCTTGGCTCCACTGGGTGGCAAGTACTTGCAGTTCCGTCCTGATGTCCAAAGACGGTTTTGTTGTTCTGTTACTGGGCTTTCCTAGACATTTTATTTTATTTTATTTTATTTTATTTATTTATTTTATTTATTTTATTTTATTTTATTTTTTTTATTATTTATTTTATTTTATTTTATTTTTCCTCTCTTTTTCCTCTGTAAAGCTGGGAAACTGCTTCTCCCCATTGCACAGAGGAGGAAGGTGCAAAGTGCACGGCCGGCCCAGGCCCTGGGGTGTGCGTCGCCGTCTGAGCCCGGGTGTCTGCACCGGGAAGGAGGGAGGGTTCCCCAGGAGGACGGGATCTCTGCTCAGCCCCCGGGCTGCTTTGGGGCCCAGGGCTGCCGGCTTCCAGCTGCCCTCCCCCTCAAGAGACCCACTCCGCATTGGAGGCCGTGGGCCTCTCCTCCGTGCGCGCTCTGTGTTCCAGGGATCTAGCGGGGGGCGAATCAGGGCGTGCAGGGCTGCTGCTCGCAGGGCCTCCCCCAGCCTAGGGATTGCTGGAAACACTGAGCAACCCCGTGGTATGTTCTAAACACAGTCTCCACGGGGAGGTTGGTGGGCCTGATTGTTCAGAAGTTGCCCCGGTGTGATCTGAACTTTGCTTACTTAGCGGCATCGAGACCCCAGTGTAAAGGCAAAAAGGTCATGACACGACAGGTGCCACAAACCCTCCCTACAGATCTGCGGGCAGATGGCTCTCCTGGCTCCCAAACTGAGCTGGTGGGATTCGAGTCCGAGCGTTTGGGCCTTGACTCCACAAGGAAAGTACAGGGTACACCTCGGTTCCTGACCCAGAGGCAGGAGATGTCACTTGTCCAGCCTGGAGCTCAGAGTTTTCATAGCAGCACGGTGAAAGTCGTCCTGTTCCGGAGAGGAAGAACAAAGTAAGGAAGGATTTGTTTTTGTTTTCTTTTCCTCCTATTTTATTTGAACCTGCCAATATTAGTAATGAGAAACTTTCTGTCCCTGTTGCTGGAACACTTTTATTTTTGTATGGCATTGGTGGGGATGGGGGGGCGGGGGCGGAGGGAGTGCAATTCCTGCAAGGTGTTTCTGTCTTGACTCAACATTTTACAGTGTCATTCAGATTCCCCATTCTCGGCACCATCATTTCCTTCCACAATAAAAAAGGGCACCTTCCCATGTTTGCCACGGTTAACGGGTCAAATTTTCACTGTAGGGAAGAGGAGATCTGAGTGTCTGATTTCATTGTAAATTCGTCAGGAGTTATTTGCCGAACTAGTGAGGATGCTGTTGTTCTGAAAATGCATTTTTTTAAAAAATTTTTACTGTTTCTTTAAAATTTAATTGGGACCAGGTCACTGTGTGGTTTTAACTCAAGGATTTCTTTCTTTCTTTCTTTTTTTTCTTTTTCTTTTTTTTTTTTTTCAATTGCAAGCTGCAGTAAAGTGATTTGTAATTTATAATCAAAGTTTGGTATCGTTAAACTAAACTGTAAAAACTGGCTTTGGGGTTTTGCTCATAAAATAAATATTTGAAAAAATATGGCAATGAGGCTTATACAGTAGAAGCAATGTCAGTACATATATATCTGCGTATGTGAATATATATATTTTTTTTTTCTGGAGACTCTTAATGCTAGCGCTGAAAGGGCATCTTACAAAACCGTGACTTTCAATAAAAGTCCAAGTGTGAGCATACTCTGATAAGAATGTAAGCACATTTCCTTTAATGAACTTCTAATGTATTTTTAAAACTCTATTCATAATTCGCATTAATTTATTTTTTCAGTTATTTTATTTTTGCACGGAAGAGTCCACGTATACATGCTAGACTTCTCTGTCTGTAAGCTATAGTGCTCCTTAGCTCGGAAGACTTTTTTTTCTTTCCTCCTAACAAGGAAGCTCATTTAGAAAGAAATGTTTATGTGAAGTGCTTGTCAGTTGGCATTTTTACTGGTTTGCTAACCCAAAGGTAAAATATAAAGCCATGTCTTTTCCTCGCTGGCTTGTTGTTACTAGAAGGGTCCCTCCCTTGTTAGCTTGATAAATAATTTTACTAGGGGGACTCTGCTGTATTTTTATGCTTGCTGTCTATTTTCTGCTTGCTGCAAATAAATTTCTGTACTCAGAGGGCACTAAAACTCCAAACACATGGTATTTTCCCATTTTGCTGCTGGTCGCCTGAAATATTTATTCCGTCTCGTGTTTTTAATTAATTTTTTAAAGGAAAAAATAATTTGTGGTGAATATCAAACAAAAATTTGTCGTATATTTCGCAGGACCGTTGGGTGTGAACAGGGAAGGATGGCTTTTTGAAAGGCTTCGTGTGTCAAACCTCGTCTCATATTTGTCAAATGGAAGACAAGAGTTATTTATTGGGGGAGTCCTGAAGTTTTCTCATTATAGATTTCCTTGTCTGTCTCTCCAACTTTAAATATTAAGCTGTTAATATGAGAAATGAATAGGGCTATAGAATCCTATTTAGAAACAAGGCACTCCACAGTAAAATCTTTACCTTTGAAAAATGATACATCACGTGAAGGTAGAGATGACATTGATCATAGGTATCAATATAAATATCGGCATCCATCTGAGTCCCAGACATTTAGATGCGGGATTCATTACTACCGAGGTGAACTTGGTGTGGATCACTGGGGATAAATGGGTGGCACGTACCTAAAGACACACACATACCCTAAAGCATTCCAGTAAAGTAAAATAAAATAAAAATTAGCATATTCTATAATTACAGACAGTGAACATAGCACGTACCAGGTGTACAATGAAATGTTTAACGGAAGAGTGACATGCACATTGGTAAAACAAGTGCTCATTTTAAGTGACTGCCAGATTATTACATGCATTGAAATATGATTTCTTTCAAAGCAGACATTCTGCTTGTTATGTGTGACTTGTTATTTGCTCATTAGGAGGTTTTTATTTTGTGAAATTGGAAAATATTTTTAGAAAGATACTAGAGACATAAACTTGAAGCCAGAATGCCAGCACATGTCACTGACATCCACAGTACTGGGGAGACTGAGTCAGAGGTTATCTGGAGTTCAGTTTCTGCAGAGATCACGAAAACGCAGAGGAAAATGTAGAAAAGGGGCCCATGTACAAGTTCTCAAATATGCAGAAAGGTCCAAAGGTCAAGATTTTGAACATTCATTTTCTTGGGTTTAACCAAGAAAGACTTAGTCAAAAGGTTTTTCACTATAGATACATCTTTTGGTTACCAAAATATGTATGTATCTTATCAAGTATGTAAAAGGATTTTATTTTCATATCCCCATTTCAGAAATTAGCTAGACTTCAAGATGATGCCTGGTTTTTCCCTTCACCTCTGCCGTTTATAGAATCAGACTTTTTTTTATACTTAAGGGAGAGTTGAGGCTCAGCATTTCCTCTGGTCACTTTAGGGCTATCCCAGCTTGTCAGGAGTTAGAGAAAACTTTCACAGGGTTGAAGACCATGATGCTCCATCCAGCCCTGCTCTTTGGAAGTCATCCAAAGCCTCACAAGCAGTGATGACCACAGCTGTCATTGTCTCCTGGGATCCAGGACCTACACCATCTTTGATCCTTACAACAACTAGAGGGGGAGATATTTTAATCCCCTTTATACAGATGAGGAAACTCGGGCCCAAAGCTATTAAAATATAATTTGAGCCTACACTGCAGTCTTGTGGATATCTATTTCTAGATAGATGACATGCTACCCCTACCTGAGTTGGCTTATTCCCTTTTTCCCAGTTAAAAAGCCCAGTGATTAACCTTACCACATGTAGTATGAGCTCAATAGTCCTCTCCTCTTTGGTCATCTTTTTCTGAGTTGGGTTGAGGGAAGCCTAGAAAAAAACATAATCTGATTAGTATCTAGAAGACTAGGACTGGTCCTTCTCATGATCTTGATCCCAAGGACCCCTCCAGCTCAAAAGTCAAATGAATCTGTGGTTTGATTTCAGTAGGTAACAGAGCAGCTTTCTCCTCAAAGATAAAGATTGTCATTTCAAGAGCATTTAAAAAATAATAGATGGTACGTTTCCTTAATACCCTGTAATGTGTAAAGTGTCAGGTGCGCAATTGACACTCAGGAAATTGCAGGATAGTGAAGATAAATCAGCATTAAATCACTCCATTGAAAGCCCCATTTAATAAAAAGTTGTCAGCAAAATCTGGAGTAACATGAGAAAGAATACACAGTTTCTGCATCTGTAAAATAGGATTGTAAAATAGGATTGTGCAAAGGATTAAATACAATGATGTATGTAAAGCACCTGGCACAGAGTAAACACCCCGCCATGCTTGGCCTTGATCAGTATTATATGGAATAAAACTTTGACCTTGACACTTTGCAAGCCTTGGTTTGTTTTAAAATAACTTTGCTATTATGATATCACACATCTTCCCCTCTGCTAAATGTTGTCAAATTGGAAAATGGAGAAAAACCTAGAACAGCAGTTTATAACTATGATCTACTCTCCTCTGAAAAAAAAAAATGCCATCACCCCTTAAAAATTTCTTAACAGCATTATTTACAATAGCCATGATATGAAAGCAACCTGTGTCCATTGATAGATAATGAATAAAGATGTGGCATATAAAAAAAATTTTTTAAGGTGTACTTGGGGAGTTCTGTGGTCACATAATTTAGGGAAATTATGAATTGGACAAAATCAAACATTTGATTTTGTTATCACCCATCTTAGAGCCTTTTTATGCTAATATTATTGTGACCCTCCAGGAGGAAGGAACAGCACAGAAAGCACACTGTATCCTCCAAGCTTATTTGAACATGGAACCTGTTCTCTAATCAACCGTCTTGTGGAACTAAAATCACATAGGACAGTTTTGAAAACTAGAAGTTGAAATACTAAATTTTATTTAGTACCCAAGGATCCCTTTACTGCTTTCCCCCTATGAAAGTCACGTTCAGAAACATACGTTTGTAATTCTGTGTATTTGTTTTATTAATCGGAGCCCCCTGTAACAGCCACAGGGCATCTGATTAGCAGGAGAAGAAGCATCATTCCGTTGATGTATATAAAGTCCAAAGCAAAGAAAACCTTATGGTGGGGGTTTACCCCATAGGTCTTTACAATAACAGGAGTGACTCATGGGTGCCATCACTGCCTTCATGGGCTCCCTATGGGTTTCAGGACCTGGGTTTGAGATCCTCTACTCTGATAAAAATAAGACTCAAGATCACTGTCAAATCTGGCCTGGCCGTTTGTGACTGGATGAGCCTTCCAAGGAAATCAGAGGTCCTGTAAGGAATATGTTAATGTCCTAGAATCTTGGCCAGGGATTCTTTGAACCTAAGAACTCTGCCTTCAAGTTTCTATTCTTTTCTTTTGTTTAATATTTTATTTATTTATTCATGAGAGACAGAGAGAGAGAGAGGCAGAGACATAGGCAGAGGGAGAAGCAGGTTCCATGCAGGGAGCCCGATGTGGGACTCAATCCTGGGACTCTAGGATCACTCCCTGGGCCAAAGGCAGACGCTCAACCGCTGAGCCACCCAGGCGTCCCGATCTTCTTTTCTTATAAGGATAATGATGTACATTAAGGGCACGTATATACAAACTAGAGGCTGGAGGGCAGTTGGGGATGGAAGTTCATTCTCTCTGACCCTGATCCCTCCTTGCTCTCTTCTTGTACACCTGCTTCATTCTTCCTACAGAAAGCAGGCAGGCCTTCTCTCCAGCGAACACTTCTGGGTTCCTCTGGAAACTTGGTTTTGAGCTCCCAGTGGGACGTGGCTCAGAAACTCTTACAACTCAGGTCTAGGAAGAGAGAGCTGATTGGCTCACCTTGGTCAGGTTTCTGTCTCTCATCCAGTCAGCAGTGGCTAGGGGAGGGTCCTCATCTTCAGCACCTTCCAAGGAAGATATCGGAGAATGGGTGCAGCAGGGCTGGGGAGATGGACACTTTGCAATGTGGGGGAGGAAAACTTGTACCCCAGACTCCTGCACACCGCTTTTGGAGATGTAGACGTGAGTAGAATTAGGCTATGAACAGGTCTCTGAACCTAGAGGCTAGGTTGTCAACCTTGGATGCGTCTGGGGAGCTTTTAAAACCATTGACACTCTCTGCCCCAGACCAGTGACTCCAGGACCTCTAGGGGTTCAGGCATCCATATTTAAGTAACAATTCCCAGGGTTTCTAATGCACAACCAGGATTTAGAACTCCTAACAGAAGACTTCAGAGACCCAGAATGTGAAGAAATAACTGGTGAACTTCCCATATTTTATTGTTCTGTCTCACAAACTCAGCGTTTTTCAGGTACCGTTTAAAATTAAAAGGGATGAACAATTGCTTTGTGCTTTGCCTGCTTCATCTGTTCTTCGTAGTCCTTTATTAACATCAAGTCTATGTAGGGAAGGCTTAAGGAAGTCAGATAAGGCATGTAGGAAAAGCAGATTGCTGGTGGGGTCCAGAAGCCTCCTTCTTACACCTGACTTAGCCACAAAGCAACCATATGACCTGGGCAGGCATATTGCCCTGATGCCCTGATTACCCTGTGGGGTCTCATTCTTCTCTTTTGGGAAGTGGGTTAAGTAATCAGTATCAGAGACCTTCTATGAGTCTACACAGTCAGCTAAGTGGCCAGGTCATCACAGATGCAGCACAGGAACCGAGCATTGATCCTGAGGATTCTGAACGAGCAGAATGGGTAATTTTAAATGTGTGATGGGGCATTTAAGAAAAAAAAAATCCACACATGAAAGAGACTAATGTATTTAGTTATCGAGTTACAAGGATAGATGTATTCCAAATTATTTGCACAAACTTTTACAAATACCAAGGCGACGTTATATTATTTGTTGTTGGTACCACCAGGCACTTATTTAGTGTGTGATTGGACTTACAGCGGGAACAGGACTGGAGAAAATGGTGCTGGCTGGGATTAACCAAGATGTTTGATCACATGCTGTCAGACCAATTGATCCTCCACTAAAGCGTAGCTTTAAACCGCACAAAAATGGCCTGCTCTGAAGGCACTCTTCACTCTACTTTGTAAGACAATTACCTTTTAAATTTCTCATCTCCTCTTGGATTCTAAACTCTGTGAGCATGGAGTCTGCACCTCATTTATTTTTGTGTCCAGCCCAGCCCTGCATCGGTGAGCAGCACACAGCATCTGTGCCTCGGATCCTTTCTTGAAAGTGGCAGAGTGCATTCAAATAAGCAAGCAAGCAAACAAAGGAGTAAGAGCCTCGTAAAAGTTTCCTAAGTGACAAAGATGCCATCTTTGCAATCTGTCAAGAATTAGAGGTTGTTCTCTTAATCCTCTCCCTACTTTTCGAAAGACCCGTATCCTGACATTTCCTTGACACTTTTGTGGGCTAAATTTCTTTTCCTGGACAGCTTGTTAAATATAGTCTGCACCAGCCAGACCTATTTCTTAATGTCCTTTTTTGGAGAGCTATTGGAAAATAAACCCCTTTTCTCTGGCTGGTTTGGCAACCGAGTTATTATGCTTTATTTTAGGATTTGACTCAATGAACACTTACTGTGCACTACCTGTGTTCTCGAATATGGATTCGGTGCTCGAGGATTCAGAAACAAAGAGGACACAGCTCAAGATTCATTATCGATGCAGACAGACAGTTAAAATAAATAAATAACTTGTCCTGTTTGATATATGCTTTTCAGAAGCTGTAGGGTTTGTGGGGTGAGCCGGAGGAGGGTTGTCATTTTGTGAACACCCATGCAGAAGCAAAAGGAAACTAGATTATGTTTTTAACTTGAGATGGGGAAGGCCTTCCTTAGCCTGACCTAAAACCCACATGCTCTCCAGCAAAGGGTTGATAAACGTGACTACATAGGCATTTAAAACTTGCACATAGCAAAGACATCATAAACAAAATCGAAAGTCAAGCAGCATAGAGTGGGAAAAATCAGAACCTACCAGATAGTCCAAGCCCTCATTTCCTTAGTATGAAGAGCTCTCTTCTAAATCCAGAAGAAAGAAGACCAACAACCGGGTAGGAAAGTGGGCAGAGAAGAATGGACAGCTTTAAGAAAAAGTAAAATACATATGGCCAATAACCTTCTGAAGCAATGTTCATCCCCAGTCCTAACCAAATCATAGCAACGAGACTATTGCATTTTGGCTGGAATGAGGGGGTGATGAGCAGCCTCACCTGCTGCTGTGAGCCTGTGAATTAGCCCGTGAGCTGGCTTTTATAATATCCTACAGCAGAGAATATTCAGAGGCAAAACACCAATCTCTACACACTTCCTGTTTGGGGATTTTAATTCACCAGAGAGGTGTGGGGTACAGCTGGCATAAACTGTGTTTGTGGGTGTGAGTCGGGGAGGAAGGATTGCCCGGGACAGGGCCCCATGGGTAAACTGGGGTGGGATGGCCCAGAAATTCTGGAAGGCCAGACCCACGAAGCGTGCAAACAGAAGTAGCAAACAAAGGGGGAATGAAGTGATGCGGGGGGGTGCCCGGACAGTTTGCACGTCGCTGTGCAGCGCTCCTCTTCGCCAGGGCGGACCGTCCAGGTAGACCCTTCCTCTTGATCAGTCTGCACGTGCTCCGTGCTCCCCACCGGATAAAAGACTCATCTGTGTTAATTGAATTAAGGCCGGTATTGTTCACTGAGCTGTGGCAGCAGTTCCTCTGTTTCTAGCCCTTTTCTGTATCATCTGCATTGTCACAGCCAAAAGTGGGGGGGGGGGAGCGAGGGAGGGGCATTTTTCAAAGAGCTACATGGGGATTTGGTCACGTGTATGCCATGAACATCAATCCCCGGCACAGGCCAGAAATGCCTGGCACATTCCTACACACACCTCTTTGAAAGACGTCCCCTCTGGTGTTGCTACCAGGCTCCCCTCCACTGATACAGGATTTGGGGGCTTTGAAGTCGGTTGTGGAAATTTCGCTGCCTTCTTTGACTCCAGCAAATTGCTCCAAAATGCTACAAATGTAAAAAAGACTAAGGGAGCTTTAGCAGCAGCTTAGAGGTGGAATCCCCTTAAGCCATTGACAGAAAAATGCGTTTCTTCTTTCAGTTTTTAATTTGTGAGTTCTGTGTTACAATACAGCAGTGCAGCTGCAGTCTTCGGAGTCAGGTTTGGGGCAGGGAGGAAGGGGGTAGGTCGCAGCTCTAGGTCTCGGGACTGGTTGGGACCTTGACTGGGGAGGGGGGAGGGCAAAGCCGCATGCGGAGAAACGTGCCCAGTGGACTCTGAAAGCGCTTGCAACGTGGATATCAGGCGCTTCCAAGGTGAATCTGGATTTGGCTGGGTGTTGGATGCCAAGCCCAGAGATCCTGCAGACTCATGCTGCATGAGTGCTGGGAGGGATGGAACAGGGAGATTCGAACCCACTGCTTGGGTCCAGGGCTGGTGATGTGCTCACAGCCTGGCCCTAGGCGTTCCCTGTTTGAGGGGTGGGGGAGGTAATCGGGCTTGAGTGCATTTTCCCAAAATCTCCCCAAAGTTGTTTTATTCCCATTGTATGTTTGTGCTATAGCAGGTGAGTCGGGACATGACGGCCCGAAGCTCCCCAGGCTTCAGTTACCACCTCCATAAATACAAGGATTTGGCAGGAATCACAGGTTTTCAAACTCGTTTTGTTTTGTTTCAACAGAGGAACCGTTCGTAAAATGAAGGTTTATATGGGATCACTGTGTAAAGAGAGAAAGGAGAAGCCAGGGAGGGTGGAGCTGGCTCTCCAGGTTGTTGGCTTTTGTCCCCACCCACCACCCCAGGAATCCAGGATCTCTCCAGTGTCTTTTCGCACTAGTTCTCTAAGGGAAATGCTAGCTCAGACAGTCCTGGTGTAGCAAAGGCCTCACTACAAACCCTGGACCTCACCACATCGATGGCAGGCCTTTCCCGCTTTGTGACTTTGGAGAAGTCACTTCCCTTCTACAGATGGGATGTCAGAACCAGCCTCATGGGATTCTTAATACCGGTTAGATGAATTAGCAGAGGCAGCATCAACTAAGTGCAGGGCCGGCTGGCTGCTCTCATTACTCAGGTGGCAACAGACATGACCATTCATAGCTGTGTCTTTTGGGGCTCAAAAAATATTGAAGATCTTTTTTTTTTCTTGGGATTCAAGGGAATCCCATAGTTTAGTTGGCAAAACTGACGGTTCCCTTCTTTATATCTCCCTCTTACCTGTTTCTCTGATTGTCACATATCACCGTAAAAGGCAGTTTTCCCTTGCATACCACACTAGACGGTGATCCAGGATCCTTACCTTCCAGACTTGTGCTCAGCATTTAACAAAGGGGCTGTCACAGAACAGATTCCCAGGAGACATTTGCTGGATCGCGAACCAGTGATGTGTTAGAGCCCACTCCTGTGGGCTAGCAAGAGCCAATTCTATGCATCTCTTCCCAATTCCATAGTTAGGCCCTGGGAGCATGAAATTGGCCCTGAATATTTGCAGCATGGACTGCAGATGCTATAAAATCAGAGCCCTTTTCCCTGTTCCTATCCACCAGAGATCTGGTTGTTAAACATTTAGCAGCACACGACCCTTTGAGCTGCCCAGATTTTTAAAAAATGGAAATTGAACAGAGCAGAAGCACACATATCAGAAGCATCATCACTAATATGGCTGCTTCGATGGTGAACACAAAAGAATCTGAGAAGGGAAGAGTGTTATAGGCTGGAGGCATCAAAGAAGGATCTTGGGAGACAGAGAGGTTATGGGTGTCTAGGAAGAAGTGATAGGATGTCCAGGCTCTGGGGACAGGATGAGAAAGGACACCACCAGATTAATAAGAGAAAAGTAGGACAATTATGGGAGGTGGTGGCAGGATGGAGGGATTAGACCAGGTGGATCTGGAAGGATGCTTAGGTATTGCCAAAGAGAAAAGATGAATTTCACTGCCGCCTGCAGCAGTGATTCCTATACCTTGCACGTACATCTGCTTTAATGCAAGGCATTCACCTGCCAAACATACTGACCTCCTTAACCTCTTGAGCTGGTGCACAGACCAACTAAATAGCTTCCAAAAAGTTTAGAAATATAGGTAAATCGATGGAAGAGGGATCCAAAAAAGGAACAGCATGAGGAGCTGGCCTCCATGTGAGGCTGTGGTTTGAGGCTGAGAGCAAAGGGAACTGGTACATGGGCCTCGCTGTTTCTGTCCAAGATTCAGGCTGATGGGTCGTGGGACCAACCTCAATGGTTTTTCATTTTAACACATTGGACATTGACCGCTGCCTCCCTGAGAACCTGGGTCAGCTCCCGCGAGGTCGGTGGTTCTCAACCTCAGCTACCCCTGAGAATCACCTGGACAGCTTTCAAAATCCCGGCTGCCTAAGCCCCAAACCCACCTCAAGGAAATCAGAATCCCAAGGAGGGGGGCAGTATTTTGTTGGAAGGTCCCGAGGTGACTGGCAGTGCACGGCCAAGGCTCAGCCACACACTGCTGTAAGGCCCTGGTTTTCAACCTCGGTGAGCATCAGCCGCCTCTCCCCACCCCACCCCCCAACCAAGGACTCCTTGCAACTCCAATTGCTAGCCCGCCCCCTGCCCATCCCTCAAATTTCTGATTCGGACAGTCTGAGCATGGCCCAGATTTATATTTCCGTAACCAGTTCTCCACATTTTAAAACCATTGCTGCAAGGTAACAGACGCAGCATTTGGAAAACGATCTAGTGGAGGAGTCGAGTGGACCAGGGTCCCCAGCCCAGCTCTGCAGTTCTCATCTGCGTGACCCCACTCATTTGTTGGAAGCATGGGTCTGGATCCGGGATGACATTGCTTCCCCTGGGACATGTAGCAACATCTGGAGACATTTTGGGGTGTCAGGTATCATGACTCGGAGACTGGGTGCTGCTGGCATCTAGTGGGAGGAGACCAGGGTTGATGATGAACACCCTATAGCGCATGGGCCAGATGGTGCTGGGATTGAAAATCCCTGGTTTAAAGCCTCTGAGCTTCTTTTGGCTTCATATACGAAGTGGGAATAGTCATACTTGGTTTTCTAGATTGTTGCTAAGAATAAATGACCTCCTATAGATAAAGCACTGTATGCAGGAAGTGCTCAGTAAACGGGAGTCCAGTCCACCCTCGAACAACAGGCGCTTCAACTGTGCTGGTCCACTACATATGGGGTCTTTTCAATAAATGTATGTACAGCACCTTCTCTTCCTTATGTTTTTAATAGCATTTTCCTTTCTCTAGCTCACTTGATTGTAAAAACACAGTATATAATACAAATATCATGCAAAATAGGTATGAATTGACTTATCAGTGAGGCTTCTGGTCAACAGTAGGCTAGTGGTAGGTAAGCTTTTGGGGTGTTGAAAGCTATGTGTAGGTTTTTGATGGCACAGAGGTTGGCACCCCAACCCCTGTGTTGTAGTTCTTACCCAGCTGAGCCACTCAGTGATGTAAACTTTGTTGAGGGACTTGACCTCCGTGGACCCGTCTTCTCATCTGTAAAATGGGCACAGTAAGAGGACCAAGCCCTGGAGGATCATTGCAAAGATTAAAGGAAATAATCTATGTAAAGTTCCGAGAAGCGCTCAACAAACATCTGTTATTACAGTTTCCCATAATATCTTTGCACAGACCTCGATTGTCTCCCTTGAAGAGTCTAAGATGCTGACTTACTGCTTCTCACTAAGCAGGCCTGTTGGAGAGGTGGAAAGTTGGCTGCTTTCTGTTTTTCAGGATGCAAGAGCTCAGAAACAGCAGCAGGGATAGGGCAACCCCTTAGCATTCCAGGCCAGACCCGAGACTCCCAAGCCGGATGGTACTTCCAAAAGCCGCCAGCTGCGTGTGGCGGCTCAGAAAACCTGATGTTTAATTTTTGCTTACGTGTTTTCAGCTTTAGTACAGGTCTGTTTTAATGAGCATTAGGTGATGTGAAATTTTTAGAAGACAAAACATCCCCGGGACCCATATCCCATAGGTTGATAGGCCGCAAGGCGCTAAGTGACCGGGGGTGGTGGCTCCCCACTTATCCCTCCCCACTTTCCAGATGGAGCAGAAATTTGAACCCAAGTGTCTCTGAGTCCAATGCCTGGTTTCTTCACCAGCCTGTGGCTCATGATGTGGGTTACAGCAGGAAGACCTCAGGGATGACCAGGGGCCATCCAGAGACACCGGGTCCAAGCAAACCTCCTGTAGAGGGGTTTCTGCTACCATCTGAACAGCAGCCTCAGAGGGAAATGCCCTTTCTCTAATCTGCACACAAAATGGATTTTAGCAACTGGATTTTATTGAGGAACAGACTCCCACCTCCCCCACCCCCAACATTCGAAAACATATTGTCTTCTTTACTGTAGTTCATTTTGCTTTCCGAGGTGATTAATGAATTAAAGATGCAGTGTATTTATTCTTTTGCCTGATTACCATTCTGTAATAAATCTAAGCTCTGGAGTCTGTCGATACAGGAAGGCCAAACTGCCTCTTCGGAAAATAAAGGTTTGTACATTAAGCTCAACTTCCAGCTCTCTGACACAGGAGAAAATTCACCTTTAGAGCCTTATAAAAATAAGAGGGAAGTTCAGAGAGACACTGGCTGGTCCCTAGAAGATTCCATTTCTGTGAGTGAAAAGGCATTTTGCACACATCTCCCCAAGCATGGGAAGTACCTGTTGACCTGTAGGTAAAATGTATTTATTGGCAATACTGAGTATCAAGCTATCCATGGAGGCGATGACAGGGACGGAGGGGACAGCCATGAAGACCTTGTCCTAGCACTGTGGGCTCCTAGCGTCAGTTTGAAGTGGTGCTCTCTGCAAGCTGCACTCATCTCTGGCCAAATGGCCACGAGAATGAGAGAGAGTGAGATTGCTGGTTCCCAGGGAGAGCTCCTGGTAGGCAAGGGACTGACTTGCCCGGGACACCGGGGGAGCAAGGCAGCCAAGAGCACTGCTGCTGGACTCAACATGTCCCGCTCTTGCACGCTAGCTGTGCGACTCTAGGGCTGTGAGAGGTGGGCTGGCCCCCCCAAACCGGTGTAGGGGGTGGGACGACGCTTTGCCTTCTGAAGCTCTCACTTCATATAACCCTCCTCCAGTTTGCCCTGTGCCAGGACGGGAAGCTCATAAACAAGAAACGAATAAACAAAATTAGGTTGGTGGCATCACTGGCAATTTCCTTTCCTTCTTTTTCTATTTTTTAAAAAGCAAAAGCAAAAGCAAGACAAATTAAAAAAAAAAATCTACTTAGCCTGTGGCTTAAATAGGTCCATTTCTCAGCTGCCACTGATTAGACTGAGTATATAACATGTAAAATGTGTTTATTTTACGTATGTATAATTCATACGAACTTGGTTATAAAATATCAGATTGAATGAGTCCATTTCAGACTCTATAAAATCCCCTACAAATACATTCAAGAGTCTGTCCAAGTACGTTTTTCTGGAAAGAGGGTCCCCACATTCATCAGTGCCTCAAAGGATCCGATAGCCAGAGGCAGGTTGGAAATGAAACCATGGGTCCCGAAGACCTTCTCTCTCCATGTGAGGTCGCCGGCCCAGCACTGTCAGGATGAGGCAGGCACAGGAACGTTCTCAGCGCCCTTAGGACCTCACCAGGGCTAAACAGACGCAGGCAAAGTAGACTAGGTCAGGGTTACCACTAACTAGTGGAGCACAGCACGCCCCTCTCAGGCCTCAATTCTCTCCTCTGGAAAATGGGGGCTTTCAGAGGGATAGGTGGCCAGGAGGCAGTGTGAGCTGGGGGCCAGGCCAGGATCACCCCTCTGCACACAGTTGGTTGGCCAGGGGCTTCCATAGCCTCCCCCCAGCAGCCCCATAGCAGAGCTTCACCTTTGTGGGCTGGACAGCAAGGAAAGGTAGACAGTGGGCGGTGTAGTGCGGGACCCCTGACCTGGACCCTCTTTCCTGACCTGCCCCCGCCCCCTCCACCCCTTCCCCCCAGACTCCCCAGTTCTTTGAGGATGCTGAGAAACTGAAGGCCCCTCTCAGCAGGGAAGTTATAAGGTAGATGAGTTTCAGGTGAGCCAACCCCCCCAGGCCTGGCCCAGAGGTCCACTAGGACACCGCTGATCTTGTTCAGCGGTGGGGGGCTGACTCCCCACTTTTCCTCCCCCAGATTCCTCCCTCCTCTTCTCTGCAACCAGAAAATGGACCGCGTAGGTAACAGATACAAGAGAGAAGTGTCCCAGCAAGGCAGGCGTGCTTTCCGGGGCCAAGAAATACTCTTCCCACCTTCTCTCCAACAAATCAAAAAATGCCAAGGTGCAGAGAGAAGGAGGCTGCCCCGGAGGACTTTGCATTTAATTACTCAGTGAAAGCGTCTTGGAGGGAAGTCCCCCGAGGCCTGAGGGGGTGGCAGTGGCAGTGGGGGAGGGAATCTGTTGAAAGCAGGGTTTGCTTCACTTGAGATGCATCCCACCTGGAAGGTTCTCTTCCTCTGCCTTTACTCTACCTGGAATTGGGAATTAGATAAAGAAGCTGCAAACCTAAACCATTAGTTTGGGGCTGCCTCTCCCAGCATCCCAAGTGCTTCTACTCTGGGGATTCTGGGTGACATTTTTGAAAGTGAAAAAGCGTATAAGGAACAAGGGGCTTCCTCCTTCCTGACCAGAATTACCAATAGGACAGCCCCTGAATGAGAATTGGGTATAGAATCAAATATGACGCCACCCCGAGACCATCCAAGCAGTCAGACTCCTTTTATGCATGTGTTTGTTCATATTTGCTAGCTACTCATTTATAAGACACCTAGAACAATTGCTGTCCAATACAAATCTAAACACGAGCCACATTTAACATTTTCCATTTTTCTAGAAGCCACATTTAAAAAATTAAGGGGAAACTGGTGAAATCAATTTTAATATTATTTAAAATCAATACATCAGGATATTACTATGCTAACATGTGATCAGTATAAAAGTGTATTCATAAGCTGTTTTACTATCATTTTCTTTTTGTATTAGGTCCCTGAAACTTATTGCACGTCTCACGATGGATGCTAAGTGGTCAATGGTTAATGTGAAACAGTCAGACTAAAACAAAAAAGATGTGCTTACCAGAAAAAAATATATATATTTTTACACTGCTTCAGTTTTCAAATTTAGTTAGAATCAAATGTAGTTAGAATCAAATGCAGCTAACAACTGTGTTTCTCAGCCACTCCAGCCACACTTAAGTGCTCAGGAGCTACGGGAAGTCAGAGGTTAGTTACATTATTGGAGGGTACAGTGAGCTCTAGAGTTGGGAAGTTAACCCAAGTGTCTGTTTGAAGAGCACCATGTACCAGGTTGAGTCTTAGCTCTGTCTGCTATCAGGCACCCATGTGCCTTGTGGACACTGCCTTCAGCCTGTGAGTTGGATCCATGAGAGGGTGGGTGTCCACCTGTGTAGTAGAAACACCCAGCACAGTGCCAGCACGTGACACGGACTTAATATTGGCTGCCTGGGAGGGGGAACAGAAGGTACCAATTAAGGACTTCCTGCCAGGTAGACCCATGTGAATTTAAAACAGGAAGCTGAAGGAGTTTTGGGGTTTTGGTTTTGGGGTTGGGAATAGGAGGAGGTTGAAGAAGGCAGGAGGGACTGTATTTTCTGGACTGGGGGTTGGGGGGCGGTGCGCTGGATCCAGAGGGGCAGGTGTGAAGTTCTCCTAGCCAGAGCCACTTCCTGGGTAGGAATATGTTTCCTCCTCCTCTTCTACTTGTTCTGCTAAGGAGTAAGTCCTAGGTTAGGGTTCTAGAGAGCCGCCTCCCGGCGAGTGTGGGGCCTTCACCAAAGCAGGGAGACCTAAAAACAAGGGTTGGAGACAGCATGAAACTCTCCCAGGCCTGGATATACATAATGTATTCCTGGGCTTAGAAATACACTATAGGGTCAGTTGGCATCCAGAGCATAGATGACAGAAGAATTTTCTATGTTCTGTTTAGACAGTAGACCTTTAAGCTTTTAAAACGGATTTCTTTCTTGAGGGCTAGGAACTGTGTCTCTGACTTCTAGGTGCTAGAACACGGTGAGAAATTCACTCACTCATTTGTTCACCTTTTAATTTATTCATCCACCCATCATTACCTATTATGAAACTATTGCTTGAGGCAGTGGGATACCGGAAGTATAGAGGTGAGCAAAAGGAACCTCGTCCCTGCCCACCTACAGCTGCACAATCAGTTGGCAAAGCCGGACTTGAATCAAAGATCCATTACAATTGCACTAAGTGCCATAAAGGCTGAGAACAGAGTCCTGTGGCCAGGACACCCAGTCCGGACGTTAGAAGATGAGATATTTATATTCAGTATTTAAGGATGAGAAGGATCATGTGTTGGAGAAGTTAGGGGAAGGTGGATGGAAAGGGGGAATGTATTGTTCCAAGTAGAGCAAGGAATGTGTTGGAAGGCTGGATGCGATGGAGCTGAAAGCTGCCTGCCTGGAGGCCAACGGCTCATGTCAAGACCACAGACAGTTATGTCCATTCTGGGCTCCTTTGTACCTAGCTTGGTGCCCAGAACCCCACAGATTCTCAACAAATATTTTCTGAATCAGTGAAGGCAAAGAGTCATCCTAAGGATTCCTAACTTTTGGGGGAAGCTCTTATCCAGTACCCAGACACACCATCTCTTTTCTCAGCCCATTGAGTTCCATTCTGAATTGTGAAGACAATTATTCTAACTTTCCTTGGCTTTGGAGAACGTTTTCTGTTCCTCTTTTTTTTTTTTTTTTAAAGGATTTTATTTATTTATTTGTGAGACACACGCAGAGAGAGAGAGAGAGAGAGAGAGAGAGGCAGAGACACAGGCAGAGGGAGAAGCAGGCTCCATGTAGAGAGCCCGATGCAGGACTCGATCCTGGGTCCCCAAGATCATGCCCTGAGCTGAAGGCAGACGCTTAACCATTGAGCCACCCAGGCGTCCCTCTGTTCCTCTTCTTAAAATACCTCTCCCACAATCTCTCATTTCTGGGGAAAAACTATTCAGGTTATTTTTCTTATTCTTAGCTACATAGCACATATTTTGTTTGTTTTGCAAAAAGTTTTCAGCCCTTCATTGCTTCTACGTAATCTTAAATGGCCATATGAGGAGGTCACATAGATTCCCCTCCTCTGCCCTCTCAAACCTTCCTGATTTCTCTAATTTAACCAGCTGGGTCCCCAACAAAGTATGTGACTTACAGAATTTCTTTAAAGATGAGTGTTAGTGACATAGACATAAGGAGAAACATGAAGCAAAAGTAAACAAAATGAACAGAACCCAAACAATAATATGGTAGGAGAAATTTCAAGAACTCGTGTTCTGCTTTGCCACATCTGCCCATCAATATCCAAACCATTAACTGATGCATGGAGAGGAAGGGGAGAAAAAAAAAAAAAGGAGTGAAATATAGCACCATCAGCATCTTTCATTTCTGTTGGCTCCTCCAATTTAAAAATGGAATCATGTTTAACATCTTAATTAGGGACAGGTTTTTTTTATGAACATCTAGTAATTTACTCTTGAAGTAAATTATAGTCAATTTATCTACAGTGACAAGTCAATAAAACAGTGCAAGGCTGAAGCTTTTCAATCACCTGATATTTGTTTCCTGTTTTTAAACTACTGAATGGCAGTCAGGGCAACAGGTAAGGAGTGTACAGCTCAGGGTTGGTGCTGTGGTTTTTGAAATCTGCCATTTGCTACCCCCCCCAACCTTTTTAAAATATTTTATTTATTCACTTGAGAGAGAGAGAAACAGCCGGGAGGGGCAGAGGGAGAGAGAGAAAGAATCTGAAGCTGACTTTGCCTTTGCATGGAGCACAGAGTGGAAGCAGGGCTTGATCCCACAACCACGAGATTATGACCTGAGCCAACACCAAGAGTTGGAAGCTCAACTGACTGAGCCACCCAGGCACCCCTGCAGGCTTCCCCTTTTGAAAGGCTGGGTCCAATTTTTGCCAGCTGCTGTGAGTTTGGAATTTGTAGAAAGATGTACATTGTTGAAGAGAAAGATGACTGGGGCCTTTTGGTTTTTGCCGTGGGGATGGTCAGGGTGATCCAAGTGGTAAACCCAACTACTGTCTGCCTTTAACAGTGGCTCATTCTAAAGAGAGTGTTAAGTGTGTGCACAAACCATCGGTAGCTAAAATCAGGGGGCCTCCCCGGGATTTCTTCTTGGTGGTGGAAGCTTGGTTAATAGCTAAGCCCACTCAAACCATGGCCGATGTCCTCAGGCGCGACACTTGTGTTTGATGAGTGGTACTGTGGTTTCAGAAATGGCAATTAGATCAAAGTAAACAGCCCCCAAACAAACACACAGAGACCAGGCGAGATTGCAGAGCCACACCCTGCATAGAGGTTTTTGTGGTGTTTTCTTTTGGTTCAGAAGAGAAGTGCATGTGTCCAGACAAGAAGAAACAAATTCTGTGAAGAATGGGCCTGGCTTCAGAGAAAGGAAGAGTGAAGGTTACCCTGGGATCATGTCTTAAAGTTAAAAAGCTTTCTAAGGGTAGACAGCCCCCATGAAGAACATGAGAACCAGGTTAAAAATCCTAGAACCAAGGGGAAGATTGTTGTTTTCCTTTATTTTCCCCAGGAAAGCCACTGGACTCGTGAATGGAACCCCAGCTAGATGGCAAGATTTAGGAGGACGGGGAATATCCCGTTCAGCTCAACGCTGTATCCTCAGGGCCGAGGATGGTACTCCAAATTTACTAAAATTGCCCCATTCTGTGCTTTTTAGAGGGCTCAACTCCCGCTGTGCTTTGCTGTCTTTGAACAATGGAGCTGATCCCAATAATTTGGATCCAGCATTCCCTTTTTTTCCTAAGTGAGAAGACGAGTGGTAATATAAAATCAGTTCCAAGAATACCTTTTATTTTATCCCAGAGGAGCAAAGAGCTAAACTATGGTGATTTGAAATGACAAATCCAATCAATGTGATTTGATAGAGGGAAGGACACTTGACTTTAAACTCTGGCATTTCCTCGAGTTGGGGGTGCTTGAACCAACCAGCCTGCCTGCCTGCCTTCCCCCGCTCCTTCTCTTTTTAGTTTATAGTTTCAACTGTACTCACTCTTTCAGTATGGTCTAGCTCAAGTGTAATGGACATGTTTCCCTTTCACACTTTGGTTTCCACCTTTTCTGACAACCATTGTGCTATTACACCTGAGGAAACTGGGTCAAAGAGAATCTGACATGCCCAAGGCCATATAACTAGTGAGCAGTGAGACCAGGGTACAAATTGGAGACTGCAGCCAGCACCCAGGACCAACACAATCTCAGTCCCATCATGCTCTGCAACTGGGGCTGACTTTACTAGTGGATGCTTCTTGCTCACAGGCAGGGATGTTTTCACTGCCCCTCTGCACTTGGGGGTCTGAAAAGTGCTGTGGCAAGATCATCAGCAAAGAAATTCCAGCTTCTCCTCCTCCACCCTCAAATCACTGATCTTGGCCATTATCTAATTTTCTCCTCTAAAAATGGAAACTTTGGGGAATTACCTTGGCTGAAAAGTCTTTCCTCGCTCGTCCCCAGTAGCCCATGCATTGATATAGCTGGCACTCACAATGGAATTGAATTAAAAGGCAAACAAAACAAAACAAAAAACAAAATCAAAACAAAACAAAACAAAACAAAAAAAACACCTGAACACAAACTCACTAGCTGAGGTCTGTGAATCGGAGCACTGGCGGAAGAGAGTATATGTGTAGAAAGATGGCAGAGAACCCGCAACGGAAAATCACCACCAGAGCTGACACTTATTGAGCATTTTCCTTGTGTTAAGGACTGTTCTAAGGTCTTCATATACATGAAGTCCTTACAACGACCCTATAAAATGGTTGTGATCAATTTTCTCCATTTTTCAAATAAGTAAATTGAGGCATAGAGAGATGATCTGACCCAGCCTAGATTGTATGGATAACCTGCCAAGGTGCCCATTCTGCTTGGGATGGAAGAGAGCAGAAAGAGGTTTCCAAAGTCTGCTCAAGTAACTACTCTCTGTGCTCAGTCCTCACATTGGTGGCTTAAGATCAGCCATGGTGAGAGCATTTACACCACAGAAAGCAGCAAACACTAGAAATCTGCCCTTCCGTAACCTCTGAGGGCTGGTTCTTAAACATTGACCAGCATGCCACTGTTCAGAGGTAAGAAGGCACCAGGTATCAAAGGATGGTGAATGTGTTCCAGAGACCTCAAACTGTAACTTATAGAGTATTGGCTCTTGTCTTAGCTTAGGTTCCTGAAAAAGCAGAGCCTGAGGCAAGCATTAAGCACTGATCTTTCACTGGGAAGTACAGTCCCAGGGCAGCATAGGTAAGGCTCCAGGGAAGTAAAAGAGTGGGGGTGTGGGTGTGTGGAAACAAAGTGGTGGACTGGTGGAGAAGAGAGGCCCTGAGGACCCAAGGGAGCATGTGAAATGTGTCTAGTATGGTAGCTGTCGGTTGTGGGAGTTTGTCCCAAGGACAGTTTTCTGGGACATCCTGAGGATTCTGAGTCTTCAGAAGTGGGGTTGGGCTCAGAGCTGCCCTTTCTAGGAAGCATCATGGGAGAACTTGATGCAAGGGGTCAGTGGGCCCACCAGAGGAGCGCTGGTGAACATGAAGGGGACCCCACTCTTTTGTAAGCATCCTCATCCACCTTTATTGTCTTCCTGTCCTTCCTCCTAACATATTCTTTTTTAGAGATTTTACTTATTTATTCATGAGAGATACACAGAGAGAGGCAGAGACACAGGCTGAAGGAGAAGCAGGCTCCATGCAGGGAGCTCGATGTGGGACTCGATCCCAGGATCCCGGGATCACACCCTGAGCCGAAGGCAGACGCTCAACCACTGAGCCACCCCAGCATCCCTGACATACTTCCTGAAATGCCACTCAGATGTCTAGCACTCTGATCCAGTTCTGACTGATCAGCTTTACTCGCCAGCCCTCAGGCCCCCTTGAGGCGGTCTCTCCTTCTGCCAGGGCACCTTGGGCACCACACCTCCTCATGAGAGACAATGGGAGTGTCTGAGAGGACAGGCTCCAGAGACCAGCAGGTGCAGCAGGTGTGGGAATACTTTACTTGGTCACTTTACCTCTTTCGTGTCCTCTGTCTCTTCATCTGCAACTTGGAGACCTGGGTCCCCACCTCGTGGGGTTGTTAAAAGCGCCACATTGGGGGGAATCCTTCTGGGATCCTCTGAGCGGCACAGCAACTGTCAGGCTGGTATCGAGCGGTGGTATCGAGAGTGCACAACAGATCTTTCCCCTTGGTGAGATGGCCATGGAACTGCAGCGTCTTCCTGTGCACCATGCTAGACACTCCTTCCAGAAGGCGGAGAAAAGAGCTCAGGGGCTTGCAGCCATCCAGGGCTTCCTTTGAAGCCCTAGAGTCCCTGGGAGCTGGGCCTACGCAGTCACGCTGGCCCGCAGCTTGTGGGAGAAGGCAGGCTGTGTAGCAGAGACAACATGCTGAGGAGTCTCTTTGACAAAGGTGCTTCCTACAGCACTGGCTGACTCCAAACTGCCTGCTGGAGCCTCCCCCAGGAGAGGCTTCTGGAACTGGGGTGGTGTGAGGCTCCACCAGCATCAGGATGGGCTCATACCAGCCTCTCCACTCACCGGTGTTCCCTCTGCGCCAGGGACGTAGAGGGACCAGGGTCTGTGGGAGGCTGTCCAGACACTGCAGAGCACCACTGGCTTCTCTTGCATCGTGGAGAGTTACTGAGGGCCAAGGCAGCCGCTAGAGATGGGTGCTGGAAGGAATGGGTGCTCCCCTCAAAGAGACCCCAGACCCGTTGCCAAGGCAGAAGTTCGGTATGACAGCTGTTAGTTTCTGATTACCTACTACGTGCCAAGCACTGTGTTTTCTCACTTCACTTAATCCTCCCAAATTAAGCCAGGTTGGGGATATTAATAGCTCACTTTACAGGTGCGGAAATTGAAGCTCAAAGGCCCTATGAATTAGAAATTCAGGCCTCACCTTGCCCACACCCCAAACACCTGTGCTCCTTCAACTTTGTGTTGTGGAAGTGTGGGGCCCTGTCACAATTTCCTGGCCCCGGCCCCCAAACCTAACCAATGTGGCAGAATGGAATCTGGTAGATCGGGGTCGTGGGGGTGGCGGTGGCGGTGGTGGTGGGGCCACAGTGCTGCTCTCTCATCTCAGCAGCCAGCATCTACCCAGCACCAGCCGTGCGCTTGTCGTGGAGCTGAGTGCTGAGCATGGTGAACACAACCTCCAGGGGAAGGGGGCCTCGCGGAAATCACAGTCCGAGGGCCTCAGCGCTGGGACCAGCTGCCTGGCAAGGCGGTCTGTGGTTCATGCAGCCAGTGGTTAGGGCTTGAGGTCCTGTTCCCAACAGGAAATAGGGACGAGAGGTCAAAATACCAGAGCATTGAGAAAGTATTCCAAAAAAAGGTAAGACCTGAAATAGTCCCCTGGGAGGATGGGGAATTCTCCAGGCAGCCAGAGGAGGAGAGGCATGGGATGAGGAGACAGCAGGTGCAGAGGCTCAGATTCATGAGGACCAGGATGGTGTTCAGCACGGCTGTGTGTCCCTTTGTCCTGATAGTGGGCCAAGCACAGAATGGCCATCTGGCCAGTAGGTCTCAGGGCTGGTAGGTCTCAGAGCAAGTAGGTCTCGGGTCTTTATGCCACACTAAGCAGTATGCATTTTATCCTACAAACATTTTGAGAATCTTTCTTAGGCTCCCACAGTATAATAGAGATGACAGCAAAGCAGGGTTGAACCACGTAGTAGAATTAGGTAGGACAAGGCCCGACCCTTAGGACGAGGGGTGGGCAGGATTTTTCTGCAGAAGGGCCAGAGAACAAAAATATTTCTGTCTCCATTACTCAGCTCTGCCACTGGAGTGAGAGAGTACCCATAGATATGGAAACGATTGGGTGGGGCATAAATAGATTTTATTTACAGACACGTAAAGTTGACCCTTGTGTAATTTTAATGTGCTGAAGAATATAGTCCTTTTGATTTTTTAAAACATCATCTAAAGCATGAAAACCAATCTCAGTTCCTGGGCTGTACGAAAACAGGCAGTGGGGATTTGGGCTGTGGATCATACAGGGTTTCCAGAGCCCTGCTCTGAGCCACCAGGTCGCCCCTGCCAGAGGGTCATTGACGCTCAGGACCACCACACCCCTTTCCAGCAGGGCAATGCGGTTTCCAGAACGGTTTCTTCTGTTTCAGAAGATCATGGACACAGCAAGGTCCCTATCCTCGTTACTTGGAATCATGAGAGGCCATTTGGGAACCTCAAGAAAAGAGGGAGGGCCTGACCCCTGCCTGAACGTGGTCTTGTGCTTCCCTAAGTTAACATCGGGTGTGCGTGTCTGCAACGGGAGCATTGCACGATTTGTGAGAGACTGTGGATGAGAGAATGGCCATACAGGTACCTGTTTCAAAACTGGAAATAGTCCACTGGATGCCTTCGCTGCCAGGCACCCTGAGGGAGAGGAAGAGAATCAACTCAGAGACCATGGCTGCGGCACATAGCCAGAGTACGGGGCGCGGGGGTGAGGGGGAGGTGGGGAGCCAGTCCTGGGTGGAGACCCAGCCCTTGTGAGGCTGTCTCCTCCTCTGGCAACCCCTCTGAACAGTGAGGGTGCAGCCTTGCATACAAGGGTCCTTCCGGGGAGCATCCCGCTTGAGGTCCTTGGCAGCACTCTGCAGCTCCCCAACGTGTGGGTTTTGCAAAGGGCCTTGCAGTTTCGGTCTGCTCTTTGGGGGTCGTGGTTGTCCTCTAGATGGGCCACGGCCCCTGCCATGGTGGAAACAGCCTCGGGGGCCCCATGGTTCTGAGAGAGACCTTCTGCCTGGAGAGGCTATTTCTTGAGCTGTCTCTGGCGCCATGGAGGCCTTGGTGGTTGACGCTGCCCCGGTGTTGACAGATTGCCCGAGTGGATGAACTCAGCTCATTGCAGGCTGTGCTCTGGAGACAGAACCATTTAGGAGGTTGCTTGCCTTCCAGCTGTTTTTAGGGGTCCTGGTGGATTTGTGGGATCATCACTCTATAAGCTGCTGTCATGGAAATGGCATTTCGGCCATAGATTCGGTATGTGGAGGTGATGGCCTTTAACCCTCTAAGGGTCAGCGAGAATCAGGGCTGCGAAGAGGAGGTGAGCATGTCTTGCCTCTCCTGCTGCGGTTTTTGCCATGTCACCTTTTCAGATGGTGCAAGATGACCTGCATTGGTGTCAGGCTTCAGACAGACAAAATGGAACCAAACGGGATCATTTTCAGGGGAGTGTGAACCCGAAGGGAGGTTTCCACACTGGGGAGGTGGCCAGTGTAATCGAAGGTGGCCTTCGCTGGCCATGCCAGGGGCCAGGCGGAGAATCAGTTGAGTTCAGAAACCGCTTAATAACTTGGAGCTCCAGCACACTCCCACGGACAGTATCTTGTGGCTTTCTTAGAGTATAGAGCACTGCCCGGAGGAGTGGCTCAGCCCCAGCTTGGGGCGGAGTCTGGCTCTGCTGATGCCAACTGACCTTGTCTCAGTTTACCGAGCTGTAGGGGGGCGGCTGTCTATAGCACCCGCCTCACAGAGGTGCTCTGGTCAACAGGCTGGTGCATGATCTTGCACATGCATGACCCCAGGCACATGCCGGCTGCTCCCTCAGTTGTCGGTGTTGTGAGCTGTCATCATCCTTTGAAATAGATCTCTGAGCATGGGGCTCAGCCCTCTGCAAACAGCAGCTCATTTAATCCTTAGAGCCACCCTCTAGAGTAGGTAATACAATTTTTCTTTTACAGAGGCAGAAACTAGGCTAAGATGGTTTGTTTGTGGGTGGAGGGATGGAAGGGGTGTTTCTCCTTCAACAATAATATCTGCTAATGTAGAAGATGAATCAAATCAGCCCAGATCCCACCATCCACGAGGTGCACACTGGTTGGTGACTAGTCAGTGAACATTTTCCTTATCCAAGGAAGTTGAAGGGTGTGGTGTGGGGCTCTGGGCTGCCAGGCTCTCAGCTCCAGACCTCCCTCCTCTGTCCGGGCAGCTTCACTTCTGGGGTGTGGGCCACCCTCCCTGGGGCACCGGGCATCCCAGGGTCCCGCTGCGCTGTCTTGCCATGAGTCCATGAGTCTGGTGGGCAGGGTACCAAGGTGCTGGCTCTTCTGGAAGTCTTTTAGAGAAGCGCCAAAGAGGAAAGAAGGAATAGAACACTGCGAGTCCATTAAAATAAAATGTTTCCCAGAATGATACAAGACTCTCCATCTTCAAGGCCATCCATGTAGCCACAGACTAATTAATGGTCACTGGAGATGTTGCGCTAGAAGCCTTTCTTGTGAAAATGTTTTATAATGTATCTATAAATCCAGATATTGAAGAGCAACCAGCCAATGTGGGCTCCCCCCCACCACTAACTGTTTTTACTTTGTTATATCTTAAGCTTCTTTTCTCTCTGAATCTGAGATATGAGTAATTCATAACACAATTGGACTTTATGGTTTGTTTATGCTGATTCCGATCACAGAATAAATGACTACCTAGAGTTAAAAAAAAAAAACTAATGAAAAAACAGGCATCAATCAAGAACATTTATGAATAAAGACCTTAAACATCCATACTTAGAAATATATATGATATTTAGAAATAGATCTGAAAAGACTTATGTAATGTGTTTTAATCAAATCCTGAAGAGAAATTGGCCAATAAATCAAATCTCGAAAAGAAATTGACCAATAAATCAAATTTAGAAAGAAAGTGACAGATAAATCAAGTCTAAAAAAGAAAACAACCACTATATCAAATCCATGATATGTTTATTAAAAGCAACGGATCTCAGCGTTTTGTGACTCGGTGTCTTTCCTGAGCCCATGTATTAAGAATGTATTTAGGAAACAAGATGCTTATACTTTTTACACTATTGTAAATGTGTGAGTGTGCATATACCACACACAAATACAATTTGCAAACCAAAATAGAGAGGGGGTCTGGACTGGGATAGAGGAGGAAGGAGAGAAAGAATCTATTATAGACAAATGCCTACTACCAGCCTCGCTTCCATGTGGTTTCCAGGATTTATGCTATATGGTACCTTATCTTATAAAGCATCCACATAACGCGGCCTTTAGCACATCAGCAGCCAAGCTCCTTGGGATCTAAAGCAGCTCTGATGAATCTTAAATACTTCTTCACAGTGAATTGAGTTATATCAATTCCATAAGGAGCTATATTTTGCATGTGTGCAGCAGTATATAGGACATGGTGTCTCATTTGCTTTAAAATTAATTTAATTTTAGGAATTTTCCACAAAGGTATTAAGGTATTTCTAAATATATTTTCAAGATCAAATTGTGCCGTGTGTGTGTGTGTGTGTGTGTGTGTGTGTGTGTATGCTTCTGAGTCTCCAGGTGTCTATCTTCCCTATCTTGTTGCCTTCACCCATAGTACTGTGTACCTTATTTCAGAAAGGAAGTTTCCAAAGAAAAAGAATAAAAGAAAAAACTTTAGACTGGTACTCACTTCCTTGCCCACATGTCTTCCATTTCCCAACAGAGATATGAGTTAAAATGTTCTGTATCCTTCCCTTCCCGTAGTGAGCTTACGGTTCTCATATCTTATGTCCCAAAACCTGAGCCTAGAAAATTATGTTTTCTGTATTTAGGTTCCTCCTTAGTTTCAGTTCATAAATATGTCATATCAGTCCTCCTCCTCACTGTGATTTCCAATGATAATATGAGTAGCGGGGATCTGTTGTCTGGTTAGGTTTTTTTTTTTTTTCCTGTTTTTTAATTGCATGAATTTGACATGTAAAACTGTGTAAATTTAAGGTGTATCAGGTGTTACTTATTGCAATGGTTGCCACTGTAACAATATTTCTCCCATTACATACTTACAACACAACAATTATTGCTTATATTCAACATACTGCATGTACTATGAGCCTTTTGTCTGTAGTCTACACCTGTGCACGTGAGGCAGGTATTCTTATTTTATTTTATTTTATTTTATTTTTTCAATTTATTTATTTGAGAGAGATAGCAGGAGCAGCGGGGGGCAGAGGGAGAAGGAGAGAGAATCCTAAGCAGACTCCACACTGAGGTGAAGCAGGACATGGGACTCGATCCCGTGACCCTGAGATCATGACCTGAGCCGAAACCAAAAGTCACACACTTAACCGACTGAGCCATCCAGGTGCCCCATGGAGCAGGTTTTCTTATTTCTGCCATTTTACAGAGGATGAAACTGAGGGAGAAAGAGAAAATAATACTCTGAGTCCCATAGCTGGTGGGACAGGATTCAAAGCCGTGCTCCCAACCAGCATCTTACCTCGTTTCCACCTTCAACAGTACTTACTCTGTCCCTAAACATACAGTCATGTCAGTATTAATTTAGAGCCAGCCCCCAATTCCCAGTCTTACTCTTGACCACGTGGTGTTGCTGCCTGAGGCCGGCAATAAGATGCAGAAGACAGGGCGGCTGGCCAACTTCTTCCAGTGCTTGTAAAAATTAGTTCATGTGCCTTCGTGTAAAGCAGGCTGCTTCTCTTAACACCAACGTGGTCTTACACAAAATTTTTTAGACATTTTCATAAAGGTAGACTCCCTTGCTGAGAACCTCAGACATGATCTCATCACTCCCCGCGTTGTTCCAACACGCCGAAACTTGTCGCCTCTTCTCCTTCCCAAGTCACAGCACTCCATACAGAGCCTGATAGAAATTAAAGTTTGTTGACTGGGAAGCTTATCTTATTCTCTAAGTGTCATTTCTGGATTAAATCTATAACATCCCACTCTGAAAAGAAAAAAAAATTCTCTGGTTGATTTGGATTTTCACCTGCGTTACCCAGTAATACCGTTTAGACAAGTCATCTCGGATTATCATATAATAAGATGGTCATAGGCCTGTGCTCAGAAAGGTAGGGCTTTTTTGGGTTTTTACCCAATGAGATCAAGTTTTAGGGCCTGTTCATCTCCTCAACTCTTTGATGATATTGGTGTATATATCTACACACACACACACACACACACACACACACACCAGTCTATATACTGACATTACTAGTAGATTTTGGAACATCCATTCTTTTCTACTGGAATCATTTTTTCCCCAGTGGTTTCTGAAAAATTAAAATTCTCCATCAGGGCTGGCTTCATTGATGTGTGATGCATGCAGTCAACCAGGGCTCCTGCTCAGAAGGGCCACACTTGGTTTAATGCTCTGCTGTCCTCTTCCTGAAATTGGTGATAATTTTTGAGCAAGAGGTCCCAAATTGTCATTTTGCAGTAGGCCTTATAAATTATGCAGCCGGTCCAGCTCTGCATTTTCCACCTTTAACCACGTTTATATCTTCTCCAATTTGAGTTGCTAGCATTGGAGATTCAAAATCGCCTCTGAACTTTCTGGTATACCTTGTCACATCTGTTCTATAGTCTTTTGTTCCACCCGGCTTACTTTCTTCCCCCTCCCAATATTTAAGGATGGCATTTAAAAACCATGGAGGGAAAGTCTCAAAAACCACCTATTTAATATTCTAGGAGTTAATAAGGAAACAAATAATAGAAGTGCATGCCAAATAGTCTCTTGGGAGGTGATGAAGGACACTGTCCTCCTCTGCAGGAGTCAGAGGTCCCTGGCCCAAGACTGTTTGTATGAACAGAACAGCCTTGGGCTCTTTACGGGGCTCATCTCAGCCACGCTCAGGCATGGATAATACTAAAGAGTATCAATCTCACCAATTTGATATAACCAGGATATTAACAGGGTAAATCTGTGATTTTATGCTTGCCATTTTTACGTAGTGATGATTTAACAATATTAATAAGTTTAGGGCAGCCCGGGTGGCTCAGCGGTTTAGTGCTGCCTTCAGCCCGGGGTGTGATCCTAGAGACCGAGGATCGAGTCCCACGTGGGGCTCCCTACATGGAGCCTGCTTCTCCCTCTGCCTGTGTCTCATGTGTGTCTCTCATGAATAAATAAATAAATAAGTCTTAAAAAATATTAATCAGTTTATACACATGAATGCCATTAATGTACAATTTTGATTAGTACAGTAAAATTAGTGTTAACTGTAAAACTAATTGTTTCCTTACAGGAAAAAATAATGATGGAATGTCATTTGGGAAAATAGCATTCAAAATCACCCAGAATTCTTTAAGTCTAAATCAGCACTGTCCAATAGAACTTTGTTTGATGATGAAAATATTGTGTATCTGTGCTGTCCATCATGGTAACCACCAGCCATGCGTAATGAAATGAGGCTAGTATGACAGATGAAATTAATTTTTAATTTTAGCTAATTTTGTTGATTCAAATGGAAATACCCATACATAGCCAGTTCTTACTGGACTCAACAGCACTGAAGAGTTATTACTCTTATTTTGTATATACCCTTCTATCCCATAGCCCAGCTCGCTTTATTCCATAGCTGGCCCATATCCTACTGTCTGTTCTGTGGCTTTATGAAGTTATCTTTATAAACTTGTAAACAAAAGTTTACAAACTTTTCCCCATATTTTAGTCCAAAATGCAATGATGTATGACTTCAAATGTTGCCACAAGAAATTGCTCAGCTACACACTTATCATTGAAACTTGGCCGCATCTGAGAGGTACCGCATTGTGACATCCCAGAAGACTATGCATTTCGACAGAGGAGCACTGTTTAGGGGTCCTGCTTTCCTTTCTTGCTCATAGGAAGTTACAAAAAGGTGGGAGACAAAAGTATGGTGAAGTGGGAGGGGCTGGCTTTCTTGAGGACACCCTGGCATTTGTTGCACATCCACCGTGTGTAAGATACAAACACTGTGCACACAGCATCTCACCAGGCCTTCGGCATAGGTACCATTCCCATCTTACACGTGGCGACAGCTGGAATGGAGAAGGCCACTTGACCAGGTGGGTGTCGCTTGCACGCTGCAGTGCTGGAGTTAGACCCTGTTCCTTCTGGCTCTGAAACCCATTCCGCTTCTGCTCCTACCATCTACTATTCACTGGGGAGTGGTACTGACTGACACAGGTGGTCCTGGCAGAGATCGTCTTTGTCTCTTATACTTTTATAAGCCTGGGAAGAAGCTGTCACTGTGCATGATGTTATCACCTGGATAACTTTGTCCAGTGAAATGCAAAATTCACAGAGACATGGATCTGCTTTAAAAAAACTTTTTTTTAATGTTACTGATTTTTATGGCTTACATGGTTGTGGGGGAGTGATGGGGACACAATGTGCACACACACACAGCTGGTATGTCGCCTGATAGGATAGTTTCCTTTCTTTTGTAGGAAAGGCTCTGCTAACTTATGAAACCAAGACCACACAGAATGTAAATTATGCAGAAACCAACTACCTCGAGACTCCTTCCTTGAAATCTATCTCGATCTGCTTGCTCTGGTCGCCAGGTCAGGGCAGTGAACTGCCTCGGGGTTGAGGTGTGAGTCCCAAAGGGGAAGGAAGCCAGTCCCTCCCAACCCAGGAAACTCAGCTGACCCTTCAGAGTGCAGGCCCCAGAAAGTCCAAGCTCCCAAGGCCATCCAGGCCCTGGCGCCTTATCCGGCCATCAGACCCAGCCTTGTGAGCCCCGCATGGGGTGTTCGGGTATAGGGGGTGGGGGCAAAGTTCCCCCTTTCTTCTGCTGTTCCCTGCTGTGACCCATGGGCCTTGGAGAGCTTTGAGGCTGGTGGGGGCAGCGTGATCTGGAACCCCGCCATGAGCCTCATCCCTGGAGCGGCTGACCCAAGTTGCTCGGGCGACACCGGCCTGGAAGCTGGCCTTGACTCTATCTAATCCAACAGGCTTACACGTCACGTGGCCCGGTCCAAAAATAACACACATCAGGGGGACCTTGGGGACACCAGGCCCAGCTAGTGAGAGGCCCCACAAGCCCAGGAGCCCGCTTTCCTGTTTGCGTTCCTGGCTATCGCCTCTCGGCGCTCGTCTGGCCTTTCTGTTTCCTCAGGGTACCGAGGTCCCAACCGCTGTCCCTACTCAGCTGCGTCCTGCAGAGGCTCTCCTCCAGGGACCCCGCGTCCCACGGTCCCGGCATCCACGTCACACAGAATTTGCGGCCAGAATTCTCATGAGTAGGCAGAGGAAATTGTCACCAAGTGACTGCAGGGCTTGGAGTCAGGAGCACTGGGATGAATGGCTCAGCTTCTGATTCCAGAACCTATCTAATGCCATCAGGATGGTGGCCAATGCCAGCATCACAGCTCCTTTTTAATCATATATTTAAATAAAAAGAAGAAGGAAAGAAGAAGAAGTCGACGATGACGACAACCCCAGAACCTAGGAGCTTAGGGACTACAGGAGCCCACGGAGTGCTTGTTCTGAATTCGGGCCCTGTCATTCACCTGGTGCATGAACTCAGGCCTATCCCTTCACCACTGGAAATCTCGTCCTTTTTTTTTTTTAAAGATTTTATTTATTTATTCATGAGAGATACAGAGAGAGACAGAGAGAGAGGCAGAGACACAGGCAGATGGAGAAGCAGGCTCCATGCAGGGAACCTGATGCGGGACTCGATCCCAGGTCTCCAGGATCACACCCTGGGCCGGAGGCAGGTGCTAAACCACTGAGCCACCCAGGGATCCCCTCTCATTCTCATTCTCAAGAGGAGAACAATCTGAGGGGCAGCATTTGGTGGCAGGGAGGATGGGCAGGGAGAGGAGTGAGGGTAAGGACGTACACAGAGTTCCCACCATGACCTGACAAGACCTCCAGCTGTCAGCATTGCTTTTTCACTCAACAAGGCTTGGGACCAGGGGGACAGATATTTTCTACCCCAGCAGGTGCATAGCCTGACATATTTCAGAGAACTTTTGGAGAGAAGATAGAATAATTCAAATCAGGATGATGCTCCTCACCCCCTCCATTCGGGAGCACGTGGTTGCTGTGAAGGCATGGGAGCTTCCTGGAGTAACAACAGGTAGTAATGCTGGTGCTAGTAGAAGTGATGGCAGCGGCAGTAATACTAGTAGTGGAAATGTAGTACTAAGAGTCACGTTAGTAGTTACTAGGAGTAGTGCTAAGAGTACTAGTACTAGTAATGATATTAATAGCTGTGGTGGTGGTAGCAGTAATAGTCAACCGTGATTATGCTCCATGGCAGACACTGCTGGTCTTTCATGGATCAACTCCTTCCCTTCTCCTGACGCCCCTAAGATGCCACTCTTCCCTCCAGGCAACAGAAGAGAAAAAGTCCTGAAGCCCATATTTAAATGCAGAGTTGCTTATTTCTAGCCTGGGTTGTGAAGAGTCCACCTCTATCATCCAGCTCGTTGGACCTTCCCTGGGTGGTGTTTCCACCTCGGTGGCACACACAGGGAAGCAGACACCCCGTAAGGTGAGCCCATGGTGGACAAGAGGCCTCTGGTGAAGATAAGCACGGCTTAGGACCCAGCAGGTCCTTTGTGGACGCCCTTGTACTCAGAGTGCCTGATTTCACTGTGAGGCCAAGCGGTTGGAGGACTGGTGTCAGGACTGTTTGGTTCTCACGACTTTGCTGGTGGCCCGTGAGGCCAGAGCTCAGCGTCTTCAAGGGGCATTGCAAGCTGAGCTGTAATGTAGATCTGTCTGCAGACAGTCTGTGTTCCATGCAGGGGGCCAGCCTTTCCCCAGGATCTCCATCATTTAACCTGGCTGATAATCCCCTTCATTCCCGAACAACCCCTAGTGTTCCCCCTGCGTGGTGGCAGCAGTGACTTCTCGGAGATCAATTTAACAGTGACTTGAGTCTCAAATCTTTTTTATTTTTATTTATTTATTTGTTTGTTTTTTAGTCTCAAATCTTACCTGTAGCTAGAACAGCCTCACAATCAGAGCATGTCTCAGCAGTGGGCTCCAGGGAAAACCAACATGGTCATGTTTGCTTAAACTTTTTTCACTACAGAAAGAATAGAATCTCATACTTAGAAAAAAAAAGTATAAAGGGAAAACCAAAAATCACTCATAATCCCATCAGAGAAAAATCACTGCTATTACCCTGGAGAGTATCGTTGCTGTCAATTTTCTATGCGTGCATATTTTGGAGTGTTTATATAATTGTGACCGTGTGGTATTTATAAAGGTATGTATGCATCCTTTATTTTTCCACTTAGTGCTAGACTGTGAGATTATCTTTATCCAAAAATTATTTTTAAAAGTCTGCCAAATAATCTTTTTGGATAAAATAATTTCGTCCCCAAACTATTATTTAATGTTTAAAACACCTCCATTTTTTTTATATTATAGAAAACACTGTACTGAACATCTTTATACATGAATCTTTGTTGGGATCTCTGATTATTTCTTTAGTATAAATGCTAACAAGTGAAAGCATTTGTTAAACTATGACTTTAAAATTTAATACATAGTATAAAATTACTTTCCAGAAGGACTGAGCCAGTTTATGCTTCCACAAACACAATGGGAGACAACCGGTTTCACTGTAACTGCTTTTTCAGATCACTTGATAGAACTTTATTTGATAGTAAACACAGTGGTATCTTATTGTTTTAATAAATTTATACCATATATAAGATACACTGTGTACTTACATATGGTATATAGTGTCTTATATTTATATCTTTGTTATAACCATTTTTACTCCTCCTTCTGTGAATTGTCTTTCCCTTCCCTCCCCACCGTTTTTCCCATTTGACATGATTATTGGTGTTTTCCTTGTTGATTTCTCATAGCTATTTATATATTGTGGCTTAATCCTTTTACATATTGGTGGCAAAAACATTTTCATGTTTATTTCTTGCATTTTAATTATACTTACATTTTTACATGTACAATATTTGTATTATATTCAAGCTAAATACATTCTTTCTTTGCTTTTATGGTTAGAAAAATGTTATTTCCCCGTTTATATCAGTTAACTCTTCACTCCAATTTTCTTCATTTTTATGATTTGCTATCTGACTTTTACATCTTTAATCTATCTAGAATTTATTTTGGTGTTTGGTAGGGGATGCTGACTTGATTTTTTTCACTAATAACAAATTTCATAACAGTATTTGTTAGAGGGGCTTCTTTTGGTGGTTTGGTGGTTTTGATGCAACTTTTGGCTTTAACTACACATGCACACAGAGAAATCTGTTTCAAGGGTTTAACTCCATTGATCTGTTTGTTGATTCTTATAATAGGACAGAACACTTCTATACTATTTATGTTAAATTTTAATGTTTGCTGGAGTGATCGTTCTTTGCATTCTTCTTTTTTGAAACTTGCCTTTGAAATTAAAAAAGAAAAGTAGCACCTTCTATTTCTTTTCTCTCAGCGCAAGATCTAGAGCAGAATTCACACTGAGCAGCCGGACAGATAAGGACTCAAAGTCTGACTTTTCAGATCCTCAACTGTAGGCCCACATTGTTTTGTCTCCCTGAGATTCAGCTTACTCATCTGTGAAATGGGGCGAGAGAGTTTCCATGTCAGATGGACACCTTACATACATACATCAATCCCAGAAATCAGAGCCTGAAGTTTAGAAAGTGCAGACAAAGGTGCCTGTTATTCTCAGATTCAGATTACCCTCTCTGACCTCATCTGGTGGGGTGAAAAAGATGCCAGCTGTCTCCCTGGCACCCAGAGCCCCTGGGTTTGAATTTTGCTGCTTTGACATTTCAAGGTGGTAGATCTCATGGCATCTGAAGAATTTCTAGGAGCCATCTGTTCTTAAGTCCTATGCGGCAAACAACCTGCTCCTAGTTGAAAAAGACTGATGGGGTTCACAGAGCTATGGAGGTAAATCCAAGTTGGAGCGACATCCTTCTATGATCAGGTTCGGTCAGGAACATAAGAATAATGAGTCTGGCTTTGGAGTTAGACTGGTGAGCTTGTAGACCAGCTCCAGCACTCACTGCTCTGTGACCTTGGGCCTGCTGCTTATCCTTTCCAAGTGCCAATGTCCTCAGCTGTAAAATGGGCATTGGGGGAGCACCTTCCTTCTAGAATTCTTGTGAGAAGTCAACATGACTTTGAATATAAAACACTCATCAGAATGCCTGGCACAGTAAATACTCTGACTATTTGAGGCTGATGTTATTATCAAATATCAGTGTATGTTTGCATGTACCTGTAAGCCAACCTCACAGGGAAAACCAAGCAATACCGAAGTTGAAACAGTATGTCTGAGTGTCTCTGGAAGCAGATTTGAGAGGGGATAGATTCACCAAATGACCTAGTTTATCATTCAGTATAATGTGCTGATGGGGAAAGTTGAGAGCATGGTCTTGAAAGGATCTTATGGTTGTGCAGACATGGTGAACCTCTGGGTGAGTGTGCGCGCACACACACACACTCACACACATCCACACACACACATGCATGGATGCATGCACGCTCGCCCTTGCAGTTGCCTGCTGTGTGTATTGAAGTCTGGAGTACCGCCAGGTCTCCCTACCAATGCCATCATAAGATATGTGACTTTTGTTGCTGTTGTTGTTGCTGACTGGAAGAAATTGGCAGTGAATTCCATGCTCTAAAATTTCACAGACACTGCCTGGGCCAAAGTTTTATAAAAAGTATATTGCCTACTCAAGGTGGTGATGGTAAGAGCTGCCCCACTTAGTCTTGAGCACAGCACTAACATTGTGATGTCTCATGGCTTAAAATGGGCTTCTCCTTATTTCTCTGTTCTTTTTTATTTTACCTATCTATTTGGTAAGTTTTTATTGAGCACCTATTCTGCACTTAGCATGTAGAACCAAGGGTGAATTGGATATGAGCCATGAGAGAGAGGCCTATGGCAGATAATGAACACAGAACCCTGTCTTTGCCTCCATTAATGTTCTTAAGGATCTCCATTAAGATCTCACGTAGAGCCATGAGGAAGAAGCAGTGCTTGATGCTGTCTCTAGTCCTACAAATATATTATATGTAAATGTGTGAGAAATATTATCAATATTCACTAATATTTCCAGCTCTTCTTCCCTTCCTGGACCTATGGGTATCTCCACACACCTCTTGATGATAGACATGGTCATGTAACTTGATGTGATCAATAAAATACGCAAAGTGACTAGTGTTGTTTCTGGAAGGAAGCATTCAAGAGTTGAGTGGGATCATCCAAATGCCTATCTAATGCTGTGGCAGACCAGGAAGCCATGCGTTGAGAAGTGTTGTGTCAGAAATGGCGGCACTATCAACAGCCAGAGTCTCCGAGTAACTGAGCGGTGTGTAGAGCCACCATGACACCTGCCCCTGCAGATCTGCATTAGCAATTCAGTGTGCATGAGAAATAAACCTCTGAGGGTAGAGCCAGGGAGGTTTGGGGATTGTTGTTAGCATCACAGAGCCTCTCCTTTCCTGGCTGATGTAAAACGAAACTTGCCCTAAGTGGGTCAAGGAAGACTTCACCCAAGAGGATCAAAATCCTTGAGCAGGATTTTGAAGCAAGAGTGCAAGCTCCTTGGAAGTAATTCATCTGACGCTCACAGCAAGCTCATGAGGCAAGTGATATTTTCATCATTGTTGTTGTCATCATCCCCAGTGAGGAAAAAGATGAAAATTGAGACCTGGGGAGATGAAGAGCTAACCCATGCGTCCACAGAAGAGCGTGGGCTCCAATGTTGGGCATTCCTTTCCAAGTCTCCTTCACTTCCCTCCACATCCTTGCCTTTTATAGACAATACCCTGAAAGGGTAACCATTAGTGACTAGTCCTTAATGCAGACACACTTGGCAGGATTCTGTAGAAGGTTTGGGGGTAAGGGATACTGTATGTGACTTAGCAGAACCTACAGACACATAGGCATTGAGTTAGTTTTGTGGCACAGCATTTTGGGGCAGCTCTCTGATACTTTTTCAGAAGTGATACAGTCTTTTATATTGAGGCACCCAGCTGGCCTGACTCTTTGCGTTCACAAGAGCTAAAATCACAGGGCCACATGGGGAGATGAAGGGAGATGCAGGAAGAAGGAGAACCGGAAGTGTGGCTGGCACCTAACTTTTTAATTTTTTTTTACTAAACGTAAAATGTAAAAATTTCACATTGTTACTCATTATAAAACCACATTTGGGTTCTGTTTTCATTGGAAGAAGTAAAACAAACTGATGCACAACTTCAGAGGTTACGAAGGAAATCTCATCATCCGTCCCCAAGCTGTG
The DNA here is from genome assembly GCF_003254725.2 of Canis lupus dingo. Taxonomy (NCBI): domain Eukaryota; kingdom Metazoa; phylum Chordata; class Mammalia; order Carnivora; family Canidae; genus Canis; species Canis lupus. The sequence continues at coordinate 72,162,834 of NC_064247.1, forward strand.
CTTCAGTGTAGCCAACTTTTGGGCCAGTCACCTGGGCTCTTTCCTCAGAGGATTATAATTTCAGGTATCCCTGAAGGGGAAGGGATCTCGCAAGATTACTTTCAGGGATGGTGATAGGTGAGTGGGAAGCAGGCATGGGATACCGTGGGAGTCCCTGTCCTCCTGTCTCCCTTCCTAGTGTGCTGTCATCCAGGGACTCTCACAAGGGCTGGTTAGGGCACTGTGCTTAGCAGTTATTGTTCCGATGGCAAGGCAGTGGGGAGAATGCTGTTCCCTAAGGGAGGGCCCCACCGGATAAGAAAATTCATTTCTCCACGTCCTCGTGAGTGGAGTTAATCACCCGGGAGGTCGAACAGAGGTCATTGGAGCTGCATGCCCGTGTGGAAATAGAGGTGACAGCAAGTGAGGAATGGATCACTTTTACTTCTTCCTCCAGCAGATCTTGTCCTTCCGTTTCTGGAATCCTCACCTCCGGACAAAAGATCAGGTTATGTGCATTTGAACTGATGTCCAACTGTTTCCCCATTTTTCTCCTCCCTCCCCCCCCACATACACATGCGCACACACACACACGTGCACACAGATATACACATACACACTTCAGAGAGGACAAGTAAAATTCAGGCCAAGATACCTGTGCTTGTGAATGACCACATTACCCTTATTACTGGGGTTCAGAGCAGCAAACTCTAAGAGAGGCATTTTCTAGAGTCTGTAAACTTACCGTTCATCTTTTATTTAGTCGTATGTGCAAGAGAGGAGAAGTAGGGTAACTGGAAACCCCTTCTGATTGGTCCTTCCCATGGAAAAGTGATGTTTAGAGACACAGAAACCACATGGGTCTTGGGTTGTCGCTCTACCCCCTTTTGAAAGTATAAGCTGCTGTTTTCTTGATAAAAATGATAGGCCTCGTGGAGTAAATAAATAATTTCTTGGCTATTGCTCTTGGTCCATGGCTGCAGTCTAACTTTTGTACAAAGAGGCCAGTGAAGAGAAGATAAATATAGAGAGAGAAGAAAGAAAGTAAGACACTAAGTTATCCCAAAGGGCATTCCTGTATTAGTCATCTTATAAAAATTATATGTACCACAGAATATCTATTTTTAGAGACCAGGAGGTTATGTGAAGCAGTTCAGATGTCGGCAAAGACCCAGAGGCCAGCTCCCAGCGATGATATTGGATATTTGGATATTTGTTTTCTTTATTTTAACTGTCCAGAGCTGGTACTGACCACATGGATATGTTGGCCACTTGGGGACGGCGAGACAAGATCCATGTGCTTCTTCAAAGACATCTGAGGCCCTGAGTGATTCCTTTGTGTTATTTTTGTCCATCTTCGGGGTCCAGGCGCCACACACAAACACACACACACACACACACACTCAGGAGCAGTTCATCCTGCACGTTCTCTACTACCATGCTCAACAGAGGCCACGTCAGGAGAGGATGTCCCCAGCCCTCATACAATTACAATTCGGCTTTTATCAAAAGCTTGAAAGACCATGAGGACAAGACCTCCCCATTTCTCCCAATGATCTGATTAGGGTACCTGTTTCGCACTTGTGACGCCTTGCCTGAGTTTACAGGCCAGATCATTTGCAGCTTCTTTGCAGAGTAGAGCACACTTGATTTGGCTACTGAGCAGTTGAAAATCTGTCAGATTTAGTGATTCTCATTGATATAAGTTTATATACTGCAGTTTATATACTGCACCCGAAATGCTCGACGTTCCTATTTGCAGCACATTGTTTTGCCTTTCTTTTCTTTATTCAGTAAAACTCTGATCCACGTAGCTTCTCAAGGCTCAGCTCTCTTCTTTGCCCAAAAGGGCGGTCTCACAGGGTGATGCCGCCCTAGGTCACACTGCAGAGTGCGGTGGTTAGGCTTCCGTGTGTCCACAACCCTCCTGCTTTCTCGCCATCCAGAATCGGGGACTGTTTCTACCCCACACTCCATCCAGGTAATGGGAGAAATGCGAGGCTGGAGAAGGAGACTAGGGTTACCCAAGGGGCTTCTCCGGGCTGCTGGGGTCAGCTTGCCAGATTTAGCAAAATAAAATCACAAGACACTCAGTCCAGTTGAATTTCAGATGGATGACGAACATATATTTTAATGTAAGTAGGTCCCACCCAAACAATACTAGGACCTGCTTATACTAATAACCTTGCATTGTTTATCAGGATTTCAGTTGAACGGGGCACCCTGTATTTTACCTGGCAGCTCCTTGCTGGGGGGCACCTTCCTAAGGGGCAATTGCATGGACTCCAGCCCATCCAAACCCCATTTCAGACCACATGGCACTTAGAAAATAGAATAGCACTCCACACCTCCTAGATCCCCCAGCACCAATTTTCCTATCCTTAAGAGGACCTAAAGATTCCCTGGCTTTGGAAATGACTTCCAGGATCCTAATTTTTAGGGGCATGGGAAGCAGCAGATGGGGTGTGTCAACCCAACTCCACTGCGTTCCTTTCATTCAACTTTTTTGCAGTTGAGGAGACCTGGCCACTCCCCACCAAATTCTCAGATCAAGGTATGATTTTAATAGCTCAATAGCAGTAGAATTAAAATGTAGCATGTTGGTACCACTTTTCATCTAAAGTGTTCAAAGTGTGTGCTTTGTACTTAGAGCTGACCCTCCAAACACTGAGTGAGGGAAGAATTTTAGGAAAATAGGTCTTAAGGAGCTGTGGCCTTATCCAAAGTCTCACAGCTGACTCTCAGTGGAACAAGTCTCGACATACCTCCCGGCTTCTCTTTCACCAGGCCTGTCCACACCTAAGTGCCATCTCCTCAACAGACAGCATTTGGCTGGTTCTTGTGTCCTTCTGGTCACAGGGAAATGGCTCAAGGTCATTGATTGCCCTTTCTTCCTTCCCTGGCACTTCACTGACTCCAAGACACTAATTATGCAAAGACGTGGCCGTAACTAACTTTGAAAGATGCTAAACCACCATTAATCATTAATTTCTTATGTTTATTATTTAATTTTACGGTAACAGTGGCACATTAGAGAACACTTACAAAATTCAGATAAACATAAAGATGGAAATTATAATCACTCAGTCATACTCTTAACTGGAAAAACCCCTATTAATATTTTGCTCTTTCTCTTTCTACCTGTTTTTTAAGGCATATGTGAATATACATGTCCATCCACGTTTGTGTGTCAGTGCCTAGAAACATACTTTGTAGAATAATAATGTCCTTTAAATACTTTATCCTGATTTTTCACTTCACATACTTCATATGTATTTTCCAAGGGCATTTCAGTGTTCTTTGAGAAAATGGGGTTTAAGTGTTTCCCAATATTCACATCTGTTTCTTTTAATGCACCCCAGGGAGCTCTGAATTTTGAATAGGCCCTTTAGGGTCCTGATGTGATGGTCTAGCCAAATGGAAAAGGCTCTGAATGGCTAGAGATGAGTGTCTACCCCTGGTCCATTTAAAGTGCTCCAGAGACCTCAGAAAACCAGCCACACATTTGTGTCACTTTCCCCGTATGAAAAGTGGGGATGTGCCCTGTGTCCTTCTCAAGCTAAATGAAATGTAGAGATAACCAGGGCCCCACTTGAGAACCCAAATATTGTTCTAGCTCTTTGAGAGACATATTCTCTCCTGACACTTGATGAGCATTCTATGTATCATCCCTTGTTTGAAATTAAGTCAAAATAACACTTACCGAGTGCTTAGTATCCATGTGGCCATCTATGCATTCAGCCAAGATTTATTAAATGTCAGCCACCTGCCAAGCACCATACTAGGTACTTAGACATATATGATTCCATTTAACACCTTGTGGGATATTATTATTGTTAGTGCTATTGTTAATGCTCTTTTTCTAAAAAAAAAAAAAAAAAAAAAAAAAAACACCGAAACTATTTTTCAATAATTACAGGTTCACACCAGATTGCTAAACAGTACAGAGTTTTGAATACCCTTCATCCAACTTTTTGCAATAGTGAATTTCCACTTTCTTCCCTCCCTCCTTTTGTCTGTCTCTTCTTTCTCCCTTCTTTCCTCCCATCTTTCTTTCCTTCCTTCCATACACAAGGAAACAGGCTCAGGACAGCTAAGTAGCTTTCCCAAATTAAAAATTACAGTAAAATACTGAAAGACAATATTCTATAAAGAGTGTTTTTAGGCATTGACACAAATATGAATGGATGTATGTAATTATGTATGTATTTGTATGTATTTATGTAAGCCTCAAAAAACAGGTACAAACCAAAGGACCACAATATCAATAAGGGTCTTTCTAGTTATCAAGAGTATGATTGATAATTTTCATCCATGTGCTTCCCTTTATGTCTCTGCTTTTGCCCCTGTGTTTCCACCCAGCTCGGGAAGGGTGGAGGGTAGGCTCTAGCTCGAATCTAACTGAACCCACAGAAAAACCTCCTTCCTATTCTTTGGCCCAGAAGAAGGTATAACTGATTCACAAGAGCCCAGATGGAGTTTCAAGTCTCTCATTCTGGAATCGGGAGTTCTAGTACATTCTTTCCCACTTCCCAACCTGCCTCTGGATGCCACTGACGTAGAGTTGAGTCCTAGGGTGTTTTTGTTCCTCAGTTGGAAGAAGAACTTGGGTTGACTTACTAAGAGTATAGGTAGGAACGAAAATAGAAACTCCTGATAGCTTCATTTCTTCTTGTTGGCACCAACCTCTGTTCAGTGGATTTGGAGGAGACCCTATAAATACATACATTCAGGGAAATCCTGCCCTGGGTCACATCAAATGTCTATATGGGACTGAAGGGAAGGCACATTGTTGCAGGCGACCAGCTCTGAGAAATCTCTGCATTTCTGAGAAGCCCTGAGTATTTAGTGATTATAGATGAAGAGGCCAGACACAGCCCAATTCATTTTCAGAATTTCGGATTTTTCTGTCAGAAATGTGTATAAGCATATGTATTCAATAATAGCATTCATAGTAGGAAGCTCTCCCTTGGCTTCCCCGTTTTCTCTTTGCTTCCTTCGAATTGATATCACAAAGCCTTGAGTCAAACTGTGTTTTATTAAGAGAATGGGTTATTTGAGATATGGTTGTGACATTAACCAGGGCCAAGCCCAGCTGAAGCTCTGCCAAGATCCTTCGTGCTGAATCTGGATTTCAGTACAGAGAGAGCCCTGCTTTGCTCAGTTTTGCTTGGCTTGGATGGTTTTGCTCTGTTCCTACCCAAGTGGCAGGGCTTTGGCCAAGAGCAGGATGATTTCCCAGCCACCACTGGGATAGTGTCTGTTGATAGTATGGGTAGTTCACAGAAGCTAGATGCATCCAACCGTGTGAGCTTGGCTTTCTTCTCCATGAACAGGATTCCAGAAAATCATCCCATTGCTCCTAGTAGTGTGATGGGAAGGAGCAAAGGGCTGCTGGCACTGTGGAATTGGTCATGGCCAAGGAACTCAAGGGAGCAGAGAAAAACTCTTGGAATATGAGACCCCTGACAATTTGAGCTGAATCCTCAAATTCACTTTTTGAAACTGCTGCCTTTTATTCTGTTGGTCTTGAACCAACATGTTGCTGGTGCCATCTTACTGAGAGATCTTTCTCAGGGGCTCCCCTAATCACCTGATAATGTTCTTTTCTTCAAACTTCTCTGAGAATTTTTACAGATGCTCCTCCAACAACTGCTAGAGCAGTGGTCTTAATGATGATGAGGTGAAATGCTGGGACCCTCATCTGGGTGGAAGCACCCTAGACCACTTGTCTCATGAGGTCACCAAATATTGGCATCAGAAAGGGTATTTGGTGAACCTTTGGTCTCCTTTCTCTTCCCTAGTGGAACTTGATCCTCTGGGCCTATAGGAAAGGGAATATTTTCAAGATCTTCCAGCATGAGATGCCATAAAGCTGAATGACTTCTTTTGTTTGAGGAGTTGATTCTTCTCTTCTTGAGGTTATTTAGATTCCACTTAAGCAAGGTAAGAAAGCCAGCTTAGAGCTATATTTGGAGACAATGAAGCAGATGAAACCCTATATCAGAGAAACCAGGCAGGCTCTGACATTTTGTGGGCAATTGTATTTTGGGGGGAGCTTTGAGGGACCAAGACCAAGCTGAATCTCTCTAGTACAGATCCAAAAATATGGTCTATCCCTGGAAACAGGCAAGTTCACTAAACCACAAATGACACACAGCCACTTCCAACTGAATGAAGCCAGGTTCTCCTACAGCACTTATGTGTTGGACTTGGCTTGTACTGCCTCACAAGGGCCTATTGTTAAATTTTTAAGTTTGTTACATTTTCAGAAGTTTACTGAGTCGGTTGTTATATTCAGCCATTATTAAGAATTAAATCATATAACTTAAAATCAAAGAAATTCTGTTTTAAAAAATGTACTAAGTACTCAGAAATCCTCACTTCCTAATTATCATACTGTGTTATACTATTATCTCTGCCCTTGTTATGATTTACATCTATCCTAGCAGGTAGTGGGAAATGGCTGCACATCCTTTCCCAACTCCACATCATGGCAGCTTGAAATTGACCATGATGGGAGTATTTACATCATAGAAATGAGCTGGTGCCACAAATGAAGCCATTTGTTTTTTTGTTGGTTGGTTGGTTGGTTGGTTGGTTGGTTGGTTTTTTTGGCTTGGGAGAGCCAGTTGTAAAGCATTTCCCAGCACAACAGTACTCTACATGACCTATCTTCCAGTATCTAAAACCAGGAGCTGGACCTCCAGTGTCAGGGAGGTCAGAACCTACAGTTACTATTCAATCTTTTTACATCTGAGACAATGGAGACAAGACAAGTCTTGGTCATGGGACCAAATGATGTCAACTCTCACATCATTTTATTTTATTTTTGCTAATGAATTAAGAGCCTTTCATGCTGTTTAGCTACTGTCATACAGAAGTTTGGCATTTTAAGGCAAGGAAGTTGATTTCCTCATATGCCTCCAAGAGTCTTCTTTCCAGGTTTCTAGGGACGTTGACTTTACAGAGCATGCATGTTTGGAGCAGTATCTTTTGTCTAGCTGTCTCACCTCCTTCTTGAAGAATCCTTATGCTCTCCATGAAACCTGCGGTGTTGCTAGAAATGACATCTAGTTCTGAATATCATGGTTTGGGGACAAAACTATAACGTAGTGTATAGGTATAATCATTGTATAAGAAGAAAAAAGACAAATCTTAGCAGGTTAAAAAAAAAACTAGGTATCCTTTTGGTTTATGTGACGGAAACACAAGTATATATCTCATCAGAAACCATCAGCAATGAAAAGCAACAGCCCAAACCGAATGATTTTTTCCAACTTGAAAGGGATTTGAAAAGTTTACCTTGATTTTTTTCCTCTTCTTTATCTCTTGGTATAATTTCATCAAGCTTTATCTTGCCTACCTTTCTAGATTGATCAAGTTGCTGTCAATATTTGGAAGAAAGAAAGAAAAAAACAGATCCAACATATTACATCTTTGCATGATCCTCCGAGACCACTCTGTCCCCCCAAAGTGAGTGGCCTGGACAGAGCCATGTTTTAATTCCTGTTGTCTTGCCAAGTCAGAATGGGATTCACTGTTCTCAAGGTCTCTGGACTATCACTTTACCCAAAACATCTACCCCGGGTATTGCGGGAGGCAGAGAAGCTCTGCATAGCTATTTATTTTAAGTGCCTGATTAAAATTTCATGAAAACAGGAAGTCAGGGGAAAAGAATAGATTGCAAGAGCGATGAAATCCGGGGCTTTGTAATTTTTAGCTCACAGGGAAAAAAAAAAGCGTTAAATCGTAAGGAAGGTATATTTTCAGAATCGTGCTGTGGCCACTAATGGCATATTTTGTCACTGGCTGGGGAGCTGGTGAACTAAGAATGGGTCCAATTTTTTAAATCTTATTACACAGTTTTGCTCTCATTTAGAAATTGTCACCTTAAAGTAACCTAATGCTGCTCTACTTAAAGCGAACCTCATGCAGTTAGCTCTGTGTGCATGTTGGCCACATTGTCTTCTACCTAAGCAGATATAAATGTTGTCCTGACACAGTTAAACAGCACAGAATCTGTCCACCCCATAAGATGATGTTGACTAAGAACTTAATCTTATCTAATTCCCATATCCAATGGGATAAAGAATTTTGGGGAAAGAAAGTAATGACATTTTTTTTTTCCTGGACAATAACTGAATGATTTCTATATTTGGTCTGTTTCTCTCAAGGAGTATCTGTCAGCACTTAGCTGTCTAGGAAATCAGCATTCAAAGGAAAAACAAAACAAAACATAATCAGACTAAAAGTTGTGATGTAACCAAGTAAAATTAAAGGGAAACAAATAACAAATACAATGCTCCTATTCTACTGCCGTTCCTGGAAATTCGAGAATCCTGGTTGAAGGTTGGATTGCCAACTTTAACCTCTGGGATCTCAAGCTGAGCTCTCATTTGGCTGACCAGACAGGAATAATTGCAACAGGCTAATGGCTAGATAAGTTTCATTTGCCGTCTAGAATAAATCCCCATCTGAAAAACCAGCCTCCAAGTCGGGTGGCAGAGGAAGGTGTAATCCTTATGAGAGATGGGTCAGCGTGGAGCGGGAAATCGAGCAAGAAGGTATTGCATGGCCCCCAGCTAATGCAGCAAATTAACTCCCCTGCAGAAGGGGTAAGTCTTTTGGATCTCCTGCCAGGCTTCCGGTTTCCCCATTGAAACTGACCTGAACAGGGATCAGAAGGTTTATCAAGTAGGAAAAGCATCTGGGGATGCTGATGGGCACAGTTGGATGCCAGGGCATCCCTTCAAAAGCTCCCCAAATCCCCTAGGGCCTGAGTAGGCTTGAGTATATCTGGGGGAATCCAAGCATCTCTGGGATAGGTGTGTGTATATTTATACTAGATGGCTTAAGGCCATTTCATGCGGATAATCACAGGATCATCACAACTGTATTATTCCAGGAGAGAGGAAAAAAAGAAATAAACCACAGTAAACTTTTCAAGTCCTCCAAGTTGAAAGCCCAGCCATTTAATTTAGGCTGTTACTGGCCTAGTAAATTCATTTCCACGGGATAGAGTTAGTCCATAGGCCTTGTTGGATGAAACACCTCATTCAGAGGCTTATCACTTGAAGAGGGTGTGACATCAGATGAATCATTTAACTGCACTGTGCCTCAGTTTCCCCTTATGTACAACAGAGTTTCTAATACTTATTGAGCTCACTGCTCCCCACCCCTGTTACCACTGTCTCAAGAATTGGCTTTGCTTACCTTCTTTGTTTACTCCTCTGTAAACTCTGTAAACCATGTTCTCTGTGCAGCTGGTATCTTATCACTCAGCAGCATGTCTGGTCACAGTGGGCTTTTGGGGGTAAATATCTGTAGAATGAATGAGTGCCTACAAACGTGCCAATAGAAATAAGCAGATTATGTCAGAGTTCTTCTAGGACCTTAAGAGATTCGGCATAATCTCATATCCTCTACTAGAGTTTGGTCTAGGGAAGAGGGGGACAAGTACTCAGAAAGGGAGTTTCTGAGTCCCCGCCTCCCCGCCCCCCAGAAGAGGTCATCCTGCCCACCATAGGGGAGCAGCTGCAGGAGGGTGTTCCCCCCTTAGCTATGGTGGGGAATTCTTGTTAGAATGACCGTGCCTGGAAGATCAACAGTTCATTGAATTGAATAGATACTAGTTTGGTTTTGCCACTTAGAAAGCCCTGTGCTCTAATTTCATGATAATATCTACTATCAAACATTATTGACCAATGGATCAGAAAAAGCACAAGAAGAAAACAATTAGATACCGGGAGAGAAATCTCTTGGGAGTGGCATTTTTTATGCTGGCTCCAATGCTATAATCATTCAGAAAACCCTCAAAATCCTGTTTCCATCATTCTGCCTTTCTCCTTCCGCTGGGTAAGACTTTGAGGCAGAAGAAATCATGTTTTCTCTTTGAAATTTCAAAATCTTAACCTGGTGCTCCCAGGGAGACATGCTCCTCTGAGCTCTTCAATTGCTTGGTATTTATGAAGCAACTTTCTCCAAGGAGCTCCAAGCATTTGGTGTCATAATCAAGTTCAGCCGTACAATATTTCGTGATATTAAATGACTTTTGCTCAAAGCCCCAATAAGCAAACCATTGTTGGGTTGATCCGAATGCAAGAAGACTCTTTGATTTAATCGCGGACACCGCTAGACTCCCAGAGCACTCTGCTGAGACCTTGCTGACAGTAATCACTCTACTTTGCCTTCAGATATGTGCACCATGCATGCATTTGATGCTCTGGCTTGACGGTAAACTCCCAAGGGGCAGGGCAAAGTCTAGACAGCTGTGACATGCCTGTCCTGTACCGGGCACAGGGATAGTGGTATCCATCTGTGGAACCACAGCATTTAGTTATGTATTTTTGGGTGGCTATTCCTTCCATCTGTTCATGAAGCTGTGGGTGAAAACAAACACAGCTCCTTTGGCAGCTCTGAAGAAGGAGAATGGGCTCTGTTTGCAGGCTTGTGACTCTTCCATGCAATGGAGTCATTGAGGGGCGGTCTTGCCTACACAGGAAGATTCATGCAAAATGAGAAATGTGACTTCTATCCTGGAGAAGCTGAGAGTGGGTTTGAAGAGATCAAATGACCCCAGGGCAGTGGAAGGTCCATGGTCTCAGGACTGAAACCACCTAGATTTCAATCAAGGTTCTACCTTTAAGTGGTTGTGTGTCCTTGAACAATCTTCAGTGTCTCTGAACCTCATATGCCCAGGAAACTATCTCTGGTCCTCTACGCATCTCAGATCCTCTGCAGCCTGACCTAGCACACATCTCTCTTTACACTGACTTAATTTCCCAGTGAGTATAATTTTCCAAGGTTGTTTCTTCCACTAGGAAGTGAGCTCTTTAGTGCTAGTGACATTTCATTTATCCCAGTATCATTCCTAGAAAATGAAGATGATGATACTATTACCTATCACATAATATTATAGGGGATCTGTTTATTAAATTGTGTGATGTGGTGCCTTTTTTAGATAAAAAGCATAAGAAAACTAACTACTGGCTCTTGCAATAATTTATTCAGTAACTGCCTGAAATATGCAGTCCTACTGAAATCTATGATCCTCATTTGATGATGAGGCAACTGAGTCTCAAAGACATGAGCATGTGGGAGGTTCTTGTAAGGAGAGACAGTGCTGACTGGTGCTCAGGCTGGGCTGGTGATGGTGGGTGTTTGCAGGCAGTGGGAAGATTGCTTTCTTTCCAAGACGCTAAGGAGAAGGAGGAGGCTCTTGTTGAGAGTGGTTGGGAAATAGTTCTGTTCGGAAGCCTTGAGTCCTAGAATTCCAGAGTCCACAACAGGAAAGACCTGGAGATCCTGTAGGAAGTGCGTCCCGAGGATTAATGGTGGGTCTGAATGCTGAGCGAGGAGTTTTCCCTTTTCCTCATCTGCATTTGGGAGATCTTTACTTTTCCTTTTTAAAGATCAATGTGCTATATATCTTTTTTCTGAAGGTACATCTATTAAGCCAATGGTGGTTGGGCTTACAGACAATTCCTTACCATGTAATTAACCCCCTCGGGGTCCCATTAAGATCCAATGATATTTTGTGATTTTGTGAACTACAAGTAAATAGGGACAGTGCCTACTGTGGGGATTGGGTTTAGAACTCCCAGTCTATGGAGCATAAGGCGTTCACTTGAGCTCTGTGTGCTTCTTGTCCCCCCGATGACGTCTAAGCATTCCCTGTGTGCGCTCACTTAGAGTTCACGATTTTATTGAATCCTATAGGAAAGGATGATATACTGGCTGGGAGAGAGTTCTCTGGAGCCAGGCTCTAGCATTACTAAGTGAATGATTTGGATAAGTTACTTAAACTCTCTGAGCCTTAGCTTCTTCATCTACAAGATGACAGCGGTGACAACACCTCTTTCCAGGGATTCTGTAAGGATGAAATAAGATAAGCAGGTGAAGTGCTTAGCTGGGCTCAAGGCTCATGGCTAATGCTCTTCAAATGCTAAGCACAGTTAATCAGGAGCAGTAACAATTTTTCGGTTGGTGCACTAGACGTGCTGCTGTTGTGCTCAGGTGCAGAAACCAGCTGGAGCTGGTGGGTGAGCATGGCCCAAGAATACCCAAGTGTTCCAGGTACCTATCAGGGATTCAGAATCTGTGGGTGCAAGACAGAGCTCCAGGGGCAGAGGGTCACGTGAGAGAAGGCCCTCTCTGTGCCCTGGGCCAGCTTCTGGGGGTGGCAAGGAGTTCAGTGTGGACTCGGTGGGGGTGACAAACACACATGGCCAGAACATAGGGGGTGGATACTGAAGTGTCTCTTAGGCCACCATGAGAATTCTAGTTTCTTTTCTCAGAAGACCTGAAGACCATTGAAGTACTTGAATCATGGGGGCGACTTGATCCAAGTCATTTTACAAGATTACTCTGACTGCCGGGTGGAGATGGAATTGGAAGGCATGAGTGGTCTCCAAGAGGGGGAGCCAGAACCGGGCAGAGGGGACAGATGGCCAAAGGGTGTTCCCATCCGTATCTGGTACCCACAGGAGCCCTGGCTCTTTGCAATACGTGTGCGATGCTTTCAGCTCAGAATACGAATATACACCCTTAGGGTATTTGTTTGATGCAGATTTGTCTCCACAGAGACCTCCAATATCACCTCCCACCCAGCTCAACCTGCACGGACAAGCCATCTGACTGGCAGGAGACAGTTGCATTGGGAGAGGCCCACTCTTGGGCTGGGGGCCGCCATGGCCAGGCTTGGAGGGCCAAGTCAAGATGGGTGAAGATCACAAGGACCTTGGGATCTCGTTCCTTTTTCCACTTGATGATGGGTCACAGGACACGGCTGCTTACCTGCATGGTGAACCCAAAGCATCCGAAGGAGTGTGGTGTCATGCAGGCACGTGAACGAGGACAACAGGAAATGCAAACTAGCACAGCTACAGCAGTGCAGACCACAGGCAGGAAACCTGGATAGATGAGGGCCATGCTGCCTGGCTTGACTTGCCCCCAGGTGACCCAACTTATAGGCCCTCCTGGTCCCCAAGGGCCAAGGGATAGTTAGTGATGATAAACGAGAAGGAACTGGGTTTCTCTGGCAGCCCAGAGGCAGGAAGAGAGAGGCAGCAACCAAAGCATGGTGCCCCGGAGATGGCAACTCTCCAGGGTGCCAGAGAAAGCAGCTGGCATACGTGGGCTTGAGGAGGACTCTTGGGAACAGCTCTCCTTAGAAACTTGGGGAGGAGACCCCCTATAACATCCAATTTAGGCCATGCAGGTCACAGACCCCAGCTGCTCTCTCTCATGGGCAGAGCTTCTGTCTTCAGACCTTGAGATATTTTGCACCACATCTCCTGGGGGTTCCTTGGATGTCCTTGAAGAAGTCACATTGCTGTTTCTAGGTTTCATGAGTTCTGGGTAACAGTTCCAGGTATGCTGATCTGTGCTGTGTGGCATTGGGCACGTCACTGAGCCTCTCTTATCCTCCGTAGTCTAAATATATGTGAAGAGAATGATCACAGTGGCCTTGCCACAGGGAAGTTATGAGGACCCACAAGGATAATAAGCATGAAGAATTTAGAAAGTAGAATATAACTATGTTATTAGTATTAATAGTGGTAGCAGCAATAAGTTAATATCAGTAGACCCTTGTTGAGCATCTACTATGTACTAGGTGCTGAGGTGGCCAGATGTGTGATACATAGGACTTCTACTTCTAGCTGCTTATAAACTTCACGTATATGATAAAATTAATAATACTAGCTAAGACTTCGAAAGGACTAGTGTACCAGGCACTGCTCTCAGTGTTTTATGTATTAAATAATTTAATCCTCCCAATAACCTTACTATGTAAGCTGCTGTTATCACCATTTCACAGATCAGGAAACTGAGGCATAGAGAGATCTAGTAACTTTCTCCAAGTCAGGTTATCTGGTTAAGAGTTGGTACCAGCATCGAATTCAGGCCAGTTAGTTGTAGAACCCATATTCCTAACCACTACTACACACGGTCTTTTGAGCCAGAAGCCCTGCTGGTGGTTTTCAGGACTCCGCGTGATAGCTATGCAAGACAGCTATGTCTGTGTGGGTTCAAAGCTTGGGTTATGAACCACTTCCCCATGCAGCCTTCGGAGCTCACCAGTGAGACGTCCAGAGAAGGATAACTAAACTAAACTTCTCGAAGTCATTGACATGATACACATAACCAGTAGGAGGCATCTTTCAGGCTCGCTTGAGCAGTGATGTGTGGACAAATTATTGAAGGGACCATCAAGTCAGAACCCAGAGACAGTCCTGGGGAAGGAGAGGGCTGATGTCAAGGCAGCTAGCTACTGCAAACATGTAGCGTATTGGGAAGGGGGCCAGGAGAGCATATCCACCCAAACACGCTCTCATCCGCCTGGCACCAGCCCCCCGCAGCGCCCCTCATTGACCACATCCAACCATCATCCAGCAGGCAGTGGGGTCCTCCCACTGCTGCCCTGGTTGATGTAGGCCACACATGACAGCCTCCTGGGGCCCAGAACTTGGTAGAAAAGAATGGAGATTGCTCTGCAGGAATAGACAGAGAATATCCAGAGGAATGATAAAACTCAGCTTCAAACCCAGAGTTTTCTCCCGCTGAAGCCTGAATTTTCAATCATTCTGCTGGAAGGACGTGGTGACGTGGCGGTGCTAGTACCATGCACGGACCTGCTTGGGAAAAATCAAAGCTCCAGGTAGCAGGCTGATCGGATCTTCGATACTCAGCTGACGAGAAATTCAGGAAGCCCTCCTTCGAAATCATGTGTACATGTTACATTGGCACCCATGCTGAGAAAAATTTTTATTATTTTTAAGCAAACCAAGCTGATCTTTACAAGGCTGGGATTCATGAGACCATACTGCAAACCACACCCTCACAAAAAGGGGGGAAATAAAAAGAAAGAAAGGAAAGAAAGTTGAATAGCAATCCATTTTTAAAAGAATTCCGTTACACATTTGAATGATAGGTAATGGGGAGTCTGACAAGTTGCGTGTTCGAGGTCCCTTCCTAGTGGCACCACCATGAATAGACAATGAGGACACATTTGCTTTTCTTCAACAAGCCGGAAGAGCTTATTTCCCTGTGCAATGAAAAGTCCTGTGAATTGGGCCAGAAAGCACAACTGTGATTTATCTAAAAACAACTGTTAAACATCTCAGAAATTAAACTTACTGAAATGTAGGGGAAGGAAGGTTAGAATAGACACTGGGAACAAATATCAGATGTCCCACTTCTGTGGTGAGGGGCGGGCAGGGGAAGGTGTTGTTTTTATTGATTCCATTCTTTCCTCCGATGAGGCTTCATTGTGCTCTCATTTGCCTGGGAGAGACGCAGTGCTGAACGAGCCTGGGGTTTTAGCATCCAGGACATTTTGCATGAGCCGCAGCCCACCCCATGGAGGGGCGAGCTGGTGCCATGTGGGGAAAGCCGTGTGAGTGGCTGGTACATGGGGAGTGAGTCCCATACACCCGGTTCTCAGCTAAGTTCTTTCCATGGTTTATTTCATTTGCTCCCCAAAGCAAGCTCATGAAGCAGGTGCTATCCTAGTCCCCATTTTATAAGGGAAGAAAATGAGGTACGAGGAAGTTCATGAACTTTCCCTGGATCCCACAACTGGTAAAGGTAGAACCGGGAATCCTATTCCAAGCTGCTTGATTTCAGAGTCACCGTACATCGTCCCTTTGCTCGATTGCAGATCGATTGCTGCATATTTGCCCTTCCCTGCAGAGTGACGCCCGGAAAGCTCAGTAAAATTGAGCTTCTACTATATTCCAGGAACGGCATAGGGAACTCATTCATATATTATCTCCCATCCTCCTGACAGCTCTGTGAGGTGACTGTCTTCTATTATTCTCATGCTCTGACTGGGGAACTTGATGCTCAGTGAGGTTTTGTGACATTTCTTTGGCCACACAACTCATCAGTTGAAGAACGAGGATTCAAAATCATGTTTCTACGACCCTAAAACCTGTGCTCCTTCTTCCACACGCTATATCTGAGCTGCTGCTGAGCTGAACAGTCAAAATCTCAGTGTGGTTATTTGGAGCAGGGGGCTGTTGCTAGAGCCATGGGGTCTGGTCCATCTTCTACCCTGGTGTGTGGTCTGCTGTGAGTGTGTGAGCCTGCACACGCATATGCACACATGCATGCAGTAGTTAGTGCAGTAAAGGTGTAGTAGTTAGCACCTTTGTGCTGGACATCAGCCCACCCCCAGCTGCATGAGGTCCGCAGCCCACCTCCCACCGCCACCCTAGACCGCAGGTACGTGTGCGTGTGAGGGTGGATAACTTGTCTGCAGAGCCCTCAGGATGCGCAGCCATGTGCTGGGATCCACGTGGCCCATCCCGGGAACAGACGACCATTCATCGCCATCAGTTGGAAGAAAGAAATCGATACCAGCAAACCCATATTTTTTTTCCTGCCACAAAACCTGACTCAGGCACATCTGTTTCTTTATGATGTTTTTACCATTATTTTCCTCACATTCAAATATGGATGATCTGGGAGCTGTTAAACAGTTGTTTTCATAAACGGCACACCCTTGCCTTCCCAGGGTCTTTGGAGACTTTCCCCAATACCAGGTAGAGAGAAGCTCCTTCTCAGGAGAGACGCAGCTTGGAAGGTGAGCAGGGAATCCAGAGGGGACACCCACTCCTCCCCAAAGAGGACCCCTTGAGATGGCCGCCGATTGAGAAGGCAGGCTGTCTTCCATCTCAAGAGCCCATGAGCACCTGCCCTCCATGGAATGCAGAGCCCATTGCCCTGCTGGCTTAGGAATGTAGCTCCAAACCCCAAAAGTCATGTGCAAGTGTGCAGAGCTGAAATGTTTCGTTTTCCTTCAGCCAGAGATGGGTACCATGAACTGGCTGGAAAACTGGCTCATAGGTGGAACCACTGAGGAAACGAAAGGGGCTCCACCTTGATGCAAGAAGAGGCCAGGAGGCTGGGGAGCCTGTTCTGGAGATGAGGGTGTGCCTGTTATTAGTGCCTCCAGCTTGGAGTCAAGGGTGGAAGAGAAAAGATCTGTCTTACCGTAAAGACAAATGTTTTTGTTCAAAGATCTATGGGCTCATGGAAGAGGTAGTGAGTTCAGGTAGTTGTTTGGGTTCAGATAGAGCTTGTTCAGGTACCACAGGTAGTGAGCCCTCTGTCATGAGAAATAATGCAAAAAAAATCTCTAATAGATATTGGAGAATAAATTCATGCACTGGGTGGCAGGTTAGAGAGATGACCTCTCAAGTCTCTTTCTCCCGTGAGATGTTGAGCTTAGAAATGATCAGTAGTCTTGCCAAGCATGGAGGTGTGACTACTGTTTTCACAGCAGCTGATCAAAGTGACTCCGGTTTACAAACACCGACCCAGGAGGTATTGAGAACTTGTGCACGTGAGCTCTGAAGCTGGTAGATTTGGGCTCCAATGTTGGCTCTGGCTTGAGCTGTGTGACCTTGTGCGAGTCTCAGTTGGAACACACCCGTCTCCTAGGGAGTTTTGCAGATTCAATGGCTCATGAAATGCCAAGTGCTTAGCGCTCGGTAAACGACAATGGCAGGTATACACACACAGCAGTAGGTGTCAGGACCCCTCGTTGTGAGCTCAGTAACGTGCTTGTTTTACAAGGCGACATACATTCGGTGTTTGTCCTAGGTCTAGAAGCAGCTGTGTCTCCCCTTACTTTTGGAATTAAAACGCGTTAAATGCAGCAATGCTTTTATAATCAATAAAGAGGGTAAAACTTCCCTGGGTACTCTGGCCTTCCTAAAATTAAGCCCTGGATCTATTACTATTTATATTCAGACTTTAGACTCTCCTACAACTTAACCCGGTCTAAGTGTCTTTCTCTGTCTCTGTCTCTGTGTCTCGTTCTCTCATACACACACAAATACCACAATTTTAAAGAATATATTCCCTCTGTTGTGTGAATGAAGTGAGGTGTTGGGAGTTATTTTCTTTCTCCCCCCCCCCTTTTTTTTTCTTTTTGTAAAGGGAACACCTTTTTGGGGTTGGCATGACATTAATAAAAATAATAAAGGAGAAAGTTTGGAGGGAAGAGGTAAATAAGGCAATCCATACATCATCTGGGAGAGACACAAGAGTAAGGCAGAGAAAAATCACCATCCCGTGTTGTGAACTGGGAGATTTTCATGAGTCAGCTCCTCTGCTGTTTCCTGGGCTCCCAGCTGCCACTGCTGTGGGGCTGGCTCTCTCCTCTCCACAGGGCTGGGCCTGGTTTGGAGATCTCTCATAATTAACTGTGCTGCTTCTCTGCAGTGGGTGCTAATGGAGGCATCTCTTAGGTGCAGCAAGTTGAAACTCCAGACAATCCCTCCCGGCACCAACCACACACACCTGTACACACACACAGAGTAGGGTGACAGTGGTGACCTTGCGGAGTGTACGTACATGCAGGCGAATACAGGGCCCGTCCAAAAAGGAAGTGCCGGGTCTCTTGGTCAAGAAATACTAAAAATTCAAGACAGCCAGAGCAGAGCATAAATGTGCAGAGAACTTGGAAGCGTGGGGTCTTGTGTGACTGCATGGGTCATACATGCATGAAACCATCCCCAGCTGTTGCCTTTTTAGATCACAAGCTGTGTCGGAGTGATGGTAAATAGAGTGGGGGGGTGAAGGGCTTTACTCAGTCCCCTTTGGTCAGCAGCTACCTCAGAGTGAGATGAAAATGCCACAGAACCCTCATTCTGGAACCCACCAGATCAGAGGAGGGAAGTTCAGCCGTGCCTTGTAGGCATACGAAAGGCTCTTCAGAAGAGGTGACCAGTGATAGTCAACAGACTTTCAAGAGATGCCCCATCACCAGGGACCAGTTAGAAAACCTTATTAAGTAAGATCTCAGAACTGTACAATTTACAGTTGGAGGATTGGCTAGGAAACATCTCTTCTAACAAGCCTTATTTTCCAAATGTGGACACTGAGTTCCAGAGAGAAGGGAAAGACACTTCTGGTAACACTTCATCTTGTTTTTTTTGGAACACTTCATCTTTATTGCACCTGTATGCATTTTACCTGCATTTAACTCCCAAACAGCACAGGAGGGAAGCAGAGCTGTTACACCCATTTCACAGGAGAAATTGAGGCTGATTAAAGGTCAGTGGCTTTCTGCAGATCACACAGCTGGCAAGTGGCAGAGCTGCCTTCTGAACCTGATTCTGGGGAGCAACGTTGTGAGTGCTTGGCCACATCCGAAGCAATCGAGGGGTGCGGTCCCCAGTTCCTATTCCCAGCTCAGTGTACCCAAACCTCCTTCCTTTTGGCTGCCTGTCTCCTGCTGGGGGTAGCCCGATACCCCCTCACCCTCCTGCCACTCCGCCAAAGTTGGAAGTGGGTCTTCACTGCCAAGTGAATTCTCACTGGTGGACACACAAGAGCCATTCGATAAAACAAGACTCATCAGAACCTAAGAAACAAGAGACAGTGGGGTGACCTCGAAACCAGAGCCTAAAAAAGCATATGTACCCGGAGAAGGCCAGGGCCACGTGCCCACCGTGCCAGCCCCCAGGCTCTTGCTGCAAAGGAATTACATGCTGAGGCCAAGGTACCAGGGGCCTTGGCCAATCTCCCCAGGTCTTTCCTGCCGTGTGCTGGCCTGGACCTGGCTGCGTCCAGCCAGAAATGGGAAGATGGGTGGGAACCCAGGAGAAGGCCTCATCCGAGCTGATCTCAGAGCCCCAGCAGGGCCTGGTGTCCCACCCAGCGAGGGCCAACACGCCTGCCAACATGCTTGCCAGCCAAGCTGTATAAACATTCGAGCTCTGCTGGCAGAGCTGGCGACCCAGAGGGGACAGACAAGAGGCTTCCCCTCCCGGGACTGGATGTGGCCGAGTGTGCCCTGCTTCCTGTGGACTTCCTTCCTCACTGTGTCCTCCTCCCTCCTGGTCCCTCAGAACCACAGGCCTGGAGGGCTTTCTTAGAGACCCATGTAGTTCTCGGCTTCATTTCCTCTTTGCAAGGACCCATCCTATTTTTATTCTGCTTCTGCTTACAACACCCGGGGTTTGCTGTCCTTCCACCGCACCTCAGAGACGGTTTCACCCAGGCAGCAGAAAAAGCCACATCACTTCAGTGATGCAGCCCACGTGTGCCCGGCTCGAAGCCTTAAAGGGAACATGGAAACTCATAAATGTAAGGTAAAGGCAGTGGCAAACCTGAATTTTAGTTTAGTTTGGAAACACACACTTTCCCCCATTCAGGGAGTGGGGCATGATGAAAGCCAAGTCTAATATTTTTATATAATAATAATTAGGTGCTTTACATATGTATTCATGATGGAAACACACAAACCTTGAGAAGTTGGTTAGGAATACTAAATGAAGTGGGGTATTTAGCAGCTGTTAGTGTGGTGATTTACGTGTTTATCAGCTGACTTATAGAGATTTCCAAGTATATTAAATAGAAAGGCAAGATGCAGAAAAGTTAGTAAAATATGCTTGTTTGTTTTTAAATAGACCACTAGGGATACATATAAAAAAGCATAGAAAGAGGAGAGAGAGAGAGGGAAATGGATGGATGGATGGATGGATGGATGGATGGATGGATGGATAGGATAGATGGGTAAGTGGATAGATGGATGGTGGATGGATGGATGTAAGTGGATAGATGGATGGATGGGTGGATGATGGGTGGATGGGTGGATGGTTGGATAGATAGAGATTTTTACATACTTTTTAAATTAGAGAAGTGTCAAGGCTACAAAAATGTTGAATACCAAGTACAAAGAGTTCCATGTCCAATTTCAGCACTTATTTGGCTCTCCTCCTTCCATTTGCTTCCCATCCCACTAAGAGTAAAAACCACACAACTTTCCATGGCTGAAAGGGCTACACCTTGGATTTCATGCTCCTTTGTCTTCTCCTCTCCCTCAGCTGCAGTCTTGTTGGTCACCTTGCTGTTGCTCAACCAGTAAGCACCCCCCCACCCACCATGGCTACCTCAGGCCCACACACCACAAGCACTGCCTCAGCTAAGCTCCAGCCTGCCCTTTCTTTGAAGGGACATGGTGAACTACACCCAGGAGCTTCCCCTCGGTCGTCTCCTACAGCTCTACTCTGTGGTCCATACTTCACTATCTTCCTTTGCTTCCACAGCCCCTTGATGGTATCAGGTCTCTCCCACATTCCCTCTGCTCTAGTGTGATTCCAGGGTTCCTGGCAGGAGACTGTCACCCCTTACGGCGTTGGGCTAGTTTTCTTTTCTCATCAGAAGTGTTAGGAGATACTGTCATGTGTGCAGACTCACAGGTTGGGCTGCTCTTGGTTTGCAGCAAGAGAAGAAAACATCATGGGCAAAGCAACCAAAGATGTGGACTTCTCTAAGGCTCAGCTTCCTTAGCATGAAAATGGGGCTCAAGAAAGTGTCCATTTCAAGGGAAGTCCTGAACATGAAGAGGAAAAGAAGGATGTGGGACAGTGTCTGGCTACAGAGTAACACTTCCTCAGTTTACCCCCTTTGACTGTCACCTGTGCAAGTCCCGGCTCTCTTTCCTTTTGCTTTTTTCCCCTTTGGAGACTTGAATTCCACTGCTGAGTCATAGACAACACCTTCTTTGTGGCCTAGGAAGAAATGGTGGCTCTTTCTACTTCGTCCTCCCTTCTCTTCCACGTCTCCCTCTCTTCCTCTTCTCTTTCCTTCTCTCCTTTCCCTTTCTCTCCCTTCTCCCTTCTTTCCCACCCTTCCATGGTCCTGTGTGTTGGGTGTGCCAATTTTGTCTGCTAGGCCTCATCTCTCCTCATCACAGGCTGATGAAAGCTCTGGTTCCCTTCTCAAGAAGTGCATTTACTCTCCAGTTCTCTGTGCCCAAGGGCAAATCTCAGGCCTCCCACCACTCTTGGGTGGGATCCTAGTCAGAAGGAATCAAGGCACAGACCCCAGGGTTCGCGTTTCATGGCCCTTGCAGACCACCTTGCAACACTTAACAGGCCCTGGTTGATGATGTGGCCCCATGGCCAGCACTGGCTCCCGGAGCCATGCACCGTTTCAGGTTTGTCTGCCTCCTCCATCCCAGGTCCCAGTGCCCTGGGAGTGGCTGTTTGTCCCAGCACTATGGTTTTGGACAGGAAGCAAGAGCTTCCGGACCAACTGGCCATCAGAAGACTCTTCCCCTAGGAACAACGGGTCCCTTTTTCAACAGTGGCCTTTTTATAAATTTTAATCTTCCTCCTTTGTCAAACTTCCCTCCTCTCCCGTGACTGAGGCACAAGGACAACCAGCCCCACAAGACAGATCAGACCCTTTAAATTGTCACTTGCCCAGTGGGAAAAAGCCCCCATTTACCTCATCTCTGCCTCTCTCAGTAAAGAAAAATATGGGAACAGGAAAATAACCCCATAATCTGAATTTCTAGATTATACTTAAATTGTGTTTTGGTGGTGGTGTTCAGAAAAAAAAAAAATATGTCAAGGCTGTAAGACAACATTTTGATTAGTGTTGACATTTTCTACCTGCTTTCCTCCTACTTGGGAATTTTAGTTTAAAAAAATGAGTCAAAAAAATGGCTTACCTTTTAGGTAAGATGAGTGTTTGAAAATGTAGATGAAGGAGGGCCTGACTGGCTCAGTCAGTAGAGCATGTGACTCTGGATCTTGTGGTTGTGAGTTTGAGGCCCATGTTGGGTATAGAGATTACTTTTAAAAAATCTTTAAAAAGAGGGACACCTGGGTGGCTCAGCAGTTGAGCATCTGCTTTCAGCTCAGGACGTGATCCCAGGTTCTGGGATCGAGTTCCGCTTTGGGCTCCCTGCGAGGAGCCCTTTTCTCCCTCTGCCTCTGTCTCTGCCTCTCTCTGTGTATCTCTCATGAATAAATAAATAAAATCTTAAAAAAAAATCTTAAAAAAAGACAAAGGAAGAAAATGTAGATGGAGTCAATGCCATCCTCACCTAACCTTTGGGCTCTGTTTTCTGGGGTGTACACATGGCATATACATCTACTACTGATTGTACCCCAGAAGGACAAATATGGCAACCATGAAACAGGTAGCTTCTGAGAAACATAGTAGTAACTCCACTCTTTGTGTGTGTGTGTGTGTGTGTGTGTGCACACACATGTGCGATATATGTGAATATGTGCCCACACATAGCCACAACCTTGAACCAGGGGGAGGGAGTATAGAAGAGAGAATGTCGTCCCTTCTAAACTCTGGCAAGAAAATATGCAGAACCCCTCCCCGTAATGTATGGCATTGCCCTGTCTAGGAACATGGTCTATGCTATATTCATCCATCATCCACCCATCCATCTGTCTATCCATCATCCACCTATCATCCATCCATCCATCTATCCATCACTTATCCCTCCCTTCACCCACCAACCAAGAATTATTGGGTAATCGCACTGCTCCAGACATGATGTTCTGTAAGTTACGTGGGGTTAGTATTTAACTCTCCCAATAACCCCATGAGGTAAATCTCTTATTTTCCCATAGGTAAGAAAGCCAAGACTCAAGGAAGTTAGTAACTTGTCTAAGTCATGAGCTGTAAGTGGTTGAACCATAATTCAGTCCTTTATTGTTTAACTCCAAAGCCTGCAGTCCTTCTGTAACATCATGCTTTTCTGTGGTGGGGGGAAGAGCACAAAGAGGGGGTATCAGGTGTTGTCAGATGGAAGGGTTAAGAGGGAAGGGAAGGAGGTGACTTATAACAGGCATATTAGTTTGGCCCTGCCTCCTTCTAGAAAGGGTTTCAAATGTCTTGGCTTAAGTATTTTTAAATTCAAGTTACAGCAAGGTAACCAAGTTGAAATGGCCCAAACAGAAGGTAAAATCAAAGTCATATCTTGATATCTAAATATAGGAAACTTGGTGTTAGATAGTATTTAGGATGTTATGGGTGGAAGAGTTTATCCTTTCATGAAAAATTTGGGGACTGGGAAAATTGGGGGAGATATTGACTGAACCCCTGCTATGTGCTGTGTATCTGTGTATTTTTAGTGGTATGTATCTTGGAGATAGAAACTATAGATTGAATTTTTCATTTATGTGTCAATACTTGGCTTAATTCCCAAAGTGGTTTATGGGATACATGAACAAAATAATGCTTAGGAGACAACCCAAAAATTAAAACACACACACACACACACAAGAGAATAATGGAAATAACACACTATAAAAGGAAGTCAAGACTAGAGAGTAACCATAGGCAGAAGTGCAAACCAGATAACTACACATGTGCACTGATTGGCCCACACATTTGGCTTTGAGCTTCCCAGTGAACAAAGTGAAAAGGGAAACAGAACCAGTCCTGTGGTTTTCCTTGTCCACGAATTAAAAACAATGCAGTTTCTCTAGAGGTAAAGATAAAGAGAAGTTCACATTCAAGTGGGTAGATTCAGAGAATCCAGCCATTATGATACCCACAGCATGACAAACAAAATGCAGTAATGGCCACTGATTCCAGTCCAGTATGGAAATGTGTCTCCTATGAAAGAGACGGGATATTCTCAGCTGGGGATCACAGTGGCTTAAGTCCCCAATCTTTGAGAATTTGATTTACTTTAATCTTGCAGAAAAAAAAAACTTTAAATTATCACATAAAAAAAAATCTCTTGGGATATGTAGGTTCTTTTTAATAAAACTTGCAACTCATCTAAACTCTAGGAGCTTTGTGGTTGTGCTGATATATCCGGGTATTTAATGAGGAATTTTAGCTGCTTAGCATAGCGTCTGGCACATTGTAGACAATCAATAAAAATTTGTCCAGTGAGTGAATAGAATATAAACAAGGTGGCTGTTGAGCAAAAAGAAATGGGATGAATTTAATAAAATACTAGAAATTATTATTACAGATACCATCCCATTGCTACATCAAGCTACCCCTGAGTTCCCAGGCACTGTAGGCTTTGGATTTGAATGCTCAGACATCTGTACAATGCTAGCACTAGAAAACACTAGCTTTTTGATTTCACATATTGTGACTCAATTCCTCTGATAAAAGCAGATAGCTTTTTAATCAACATTATTGAGGCACAATTATATATAATAAGATGTGCACAGTTTCAGTGAAAGGCTTGATGAATTTTGATAAGTGGATCACCCCATGTAACCACCACCTCAAAGAAGACAGACCATTTCTAAAACCCCAGAGAGTTCCCTTGAGTCCCTTGGTAATGAACTCCCCCACTCCTCTCCCCAGGCAACCACTGATTGTGTTGATGAGTTTCTAATCTGTTTTTCATGTTGTTCTTAAGGTTAAGATTTTGATGGAACAGAAAGTTTAAAAGTTGGAGGCTATTCATTAAGGCTTAACCCTCTTACTCTAGGGGTGGGGAAGCTGAGACCAGCAGGCTTGTGCTAGGCTAGTTGGCAGCCGAGTTGATGGACCCTCAGATCCCATGGGCCAGGGCTCCTTCCACTGCCCGCCCTGCTCCACAATTCCGGTGCTGACAATGAGGGGCCCCTGGGAGGGAAACGGGTAGGGAGAGTAAGTGACATACATTTCATTGAAGTTAAAAATTGCAGTGGTGGTGGAAATTATTCTGAATTATCTTCAGAATTATTAAGAAAATGATACCCTTAAATAAATGTTTGAAAGAAATGAGTTTTGTTGGGAATAATACCTCACAGCCACTTCTCAGAAGTCCAAAGAGAGAAGCAAATTAAGAGATGCCCTTCAAGCAGTTGGGGGGAAAGAAAAAACACAGAGTTCCTAATAAATATCTCACCAATCCAATTATAACATTCAAATCAAGGAGAAGAAAATGCGGTATCAAATATAATGAAAGCTTTCTTTCCCATCGAAAACACAGCCTGCTTCTCATTGTCCAGTGCTGAAGGGGATTTCAAAGTCAGCATTTATTGGAGAGGGGAAAAAAATGCCATGTAAATCAAAGTGAAATAATCAAATTTTTCTGGTGGAAATAAGTGCAGTTGTTTGATGTAATTTTGACATTCAGCATAATTTTAGCATCAACACTGAAGTTAGGGGATCGGGGTGTCTCCATGAGATTTGTACAGTGAGAATTTACCAATCAGGAAAATCTAACTTAGGCTTTGAATGCAATGAGGCATTCTGCATTTTGGGGTAAATATAAAGTGTTCTACTGGATTCACTACCAATAGAGAGGAGAAAAGACCTGCTTCCATGTATAGTGGGTCCACCTAGAACCTCAGAATGTAATGCTATTTAGAAATCAGCTTTTGTAGATGTAATTAGTTAAAATGAAGTTGTCCTGGATGAGGGTGGGCCCTAAAGCCAATGACTGGTGTCATTGACTGGTGTCATTGACGAGGGGTGGCTGGTGTCACTGGTGTCATTGACGAGGGGACACTTACCAGAGATTAGAGGAATATGGTGATGGGGGAGATACTGGCATCATGCAGATAGAAGCCAAGGGACAACAAGGATTACCAGGAGCCACCAGAAGCTGGAAGAGGCAAGAATCCTTCCCTAGAGCTCATAGAGGAGGTGTGGCGCTGCAGATGCCTTGGGTTGGTCTAATCCCAACAGGTAGACCCCACCTAGGATGCCTGGCCTCCAGAACAGTGAGAGGAGGCATTTCTGTTGTTTTAAGCCACACATCTTGAGGGGCATCCTTTATGGCAGCTCTAGAAGACCAGTGCACCCGTGCTGTGTAGCCTCCCTTCTGGTTCTAGAAACAAGAACCTGTTCACGATCATGGGGCCAGAATACCAAGGAATCTGGGAGGTGACTTTTCCTAACAGAGAAACTGGGTTCACAGTATTTTGAGTCAGCATTTGAGATTCTTCCAGACACCCTCTGAGAAGTTTTAGCTACTCTTTCCCTCCAGCGAATGAGAAACAGAAGCCTTAGTGAACCCTAAAGCTTCCAGCAGGAAACCAATCTGCATCCCTGCTGATGCCTGTTCTACTTTTATAGTGAAAAATCGTGGTGATGCTGACACAGTAGACCTCCACCAGGAGACGAGCCCAAATGGCTTCCCAGGGAGCTTGCTCTGAGCGCGGAAGAGGTGGAACGAAGGACCCTTGGGTCCCTTTTCTGCCTGGAACCACCCAGCATCTCAAGGAGACCAGCAGGGTTCATAATCGCTGACCTGGTGTGAAGACACAATGGCTTAGGGCAGAGTAGGAGGGGACATCGGGGGCAGGGGGAGCTCACATAACAAGCAACCACTGGGGTATGACACCGGGACTCTGCCCTTCTGTGGGTGGAGGTTGGTGGGACTCCCAGAAGCCTACTGTGCAGACAGAGCATGGTCTAACCCCAAGGGACCTGTGCCACCTAGCAGGCGACACTGCTCATGAATGTTAATGGGGCAGCAGATGGGATTATTGTTCACTGCTCTTTTGCCACTCACGTCTCTCAAATCGGATTGAGTTTCCACATGAGTTTCCCGTGGCAGCTGTAACAAATCACCCCAAACTGGGTGCTGTACACCAGCACTGGTTCAGAGTCTCCCAGTCCTGGAGGCCAGAAGTCTGACATATAGATGCTCCCTTTGGAGAATCTGCGCCTTGCCTCTTCCGACTTGTGGCTGCCCTTGGCATCCCTTGGCTTGCGGCCGTATTCCTGTTCTGTCTTCCCATTGCCTTTCCTCTCTGTCTTTAAACTCTCCCTGTCTCTCTCATATAAGGATATGTGAGACTGAAAAAAAAAAAAAAGATATCTGAGATTGCATGTAGGGCCAACCTGCATAATCCGGAATAAATTTTTTTCTCAAATTGTTCAGTTAATCACATCTTTTGCCATAGGTGATATTCACAGATTCTGGGCATTAAGACAGGGGCGTCATTTTGGGGGAGTCATTCAGCCCACGGTAGCCTCCATGCTGTGGGTTTTGCACTGCTTCTTACTGTAGTAGGTGGAGTTGTCTTTGAGAATCCATGCATCTCTCTTCTCCCTGCTTGCGCTCCTGCCACTTTGCCATGAGAACTGTATGTCCCAGATAGCGGCTGCTCCTTCATTCTGGGACCAGAATGAGACTCTGGAGGAACAGACCCATCTCATACAGCTTGGAGCAGAGCTGTTGTTGCCGAGTCACAAACTAGGATGCTAAGAATAAATGTTTGTTACTGTTTATCACAGAGACCTGGGGCTTCTTGTTATTGCATCAACAGCTGACTAATATGAAACAAGATTGCAGCTTGGTTACAAGTAAGCTTTTCTAATATTTCTGGGTCTTTGAGCATGATGGTCCCCTGAAATGTCCCCCTGAAAATCCATCTGGGGAGTGCTTCCTCCTCTTCACCGTAAAGGCTTGATAAACCTAGATGGAGGGTCTCAGAAATACATTCTCATAATGCCTTGCTTCTGCGCATCTATCTTGCCCACTAGCCTTTTCCTCCGTGTGAAGGATGGTACTAAACTATTTCTATATACCCAAGTGAATACATAAAAACACACATGAGTAAATGACTGGAGCATCCACACCTTCTAAGCCTGTAAGAATGAAAAGAAGTTTTGTACTGGGCTTGGGCACATGGTGGTACCATGCAGGAGTGCCTGAGTTTGAATCCCAGCACTTCCACTAACTAGGCATGTGAACGTGAGCTAACTCCTTAACCCCTCTGATCTGTCCCCATGTGCAAACCAGAGCGCTAATAGCCCCATTGGACTGACGTGAGTTGAAAATGAATAAGCATTTGGAACAGTGGCTGGCAGCAGGTCATCACTATCAAAGCCAGGACTTGGCAAACTATGGCCTGTGGCCCAAATCTGGCCTGTAGCCTGTACTACGGCCTGCAAGCTAAGATTGGCACTTGCATTTTTAAATTGTTGAAAATAAATGTCTTAAAAGGATAAAATTTCATGATACATGAAAATTATATGAAATTCAAATTTCAGCGCCCACAAATAAAGTTTTATTTAAACACAGCCAGATCCACTTGTTGACATAGTATCTATGTTTTTGTACTACAATGTCATGGTTGTGACAGGGACCACTATGGCCCACAAACCCTAAACTATTTACTACGTAGTTCCTTACAGGTAAAGTTTACTGGCTTTTGACCTAAGCTGTTCTAAGTTACATACTTAGCAAATGTGCCCCTGTACTAGGGCCAGGAGGCCAGAAGCACAACCCCTTTGCCTGATCACTCCTTAGCCGGCCAGTCTAATGGGGATTTCTGCAAAAATCACAGATTAAATCACAGTACTGTTGATTTCATCTGGAAGCCAGGAAAGTGGAAAATGGAAATTCACATCTTTTTTCATCTCCTCCCCCTTTGTTTCTGTCATCTGTGCATGTCCTGTGTGCATCTGAATGATGTCCCTTAGGTACTAAATGAGTAAATAGGAAAGAAATAGACAAAAAGATGGATGAGTAAAGAAGAATAGAATTCAGGGATTGCAAATTTACTGTAGTCTGAGCTTTCTCTGATTTTCTCTGTGAAGAATTTAGAAGCTTCCTGTTTTCTGCTTTGTTGTCTCCTCCAATTAATTAATTAATTAATTAATCAATCAATCCATTCAGTAATTCATAAGCACCTATTTATTAAGTATCCATTATATGCCAAGAATTGTGCCAGGTGTTAGGACTCAAACAGTGAACAGTATGAACCCATTGGCCTAGATCTGACCAAACTCCTGATCCATATGGGGCCCATGTGGGACGCTTGGGGTGAGTTAGATAAAGGCATTCCATCTCTCTGGGCAGAGTGTATGGCTTAGCACATGTAACAAGGACTGGATACCAGCCCAACCCACTTCCCAGGCCAGTGACCTTGTGCAGTGCACAACCGATACAAGTGTACATGGCACTGAGTCTCCTGGAAGGCACTGACAGCTAATAGGGACATAGGACATAGGATGGGTGGGTGAAGATTGAAGGGCATGCAAAGCAGCATCTGACATGGCCCTAGTTGAGCCATAAGAGGCATCTCAGAGGGGGTGACTTCTAAGAGGAGGCCAGTACCTAGAGCAGCAACAACAACCATACAATAAGCGTTTTCTTTCCCTGTTATTGTTTTTTTTAAATATGAGGATTCTGGGACATGGGGAGGTCAATTAATCCTTTACCTGTTCCTCAAACTTCCTTCATAAAGAAGAGAGAATTTATACTCTACCATTTAGGCCTTTGTAATGCAGTCACTGGCGTTGCATTTTGGCAGAGGCACTAAATGACTTGAGAGAGTTGGGAGATGGAGGGAAGATGTTTTTATTATTATTATTATTATTCAGAAGTTTTTATTTGATCATATAAATCGTTACACTCACTTAAGCTTCTGCCTCAACCAAGACCAAGAATTACATCTACCAATATTCTCAGGCCCACTGCTACCATATAGAACCTTAAATTGTAACTTGCAAGAAAAAGAAATAATCGTGGGGATTTATCATGATTGGACCATCAGATGCTAGCAAATCAAAGCTGCTTTGCTGTAGAGATGAATTTGCATGTGACGTAGGCTTGCATGCTGAACCGACTCTGGATATCACGGCCAGACCTGCTCCTCTTCTTTCCATTGGTGTGTTTATTTTCCTCTCATTTATTAAATATACCTGCATGTAAGGCATCTCTGGACTCCATCATCTGCATTTTGAAGAGGAGACCCTCCTTCTGTGAACCCCCTCCTTTGAAAACTAAAACCATGTGGAATTCTTTATCTCTATAGATGAAGGCAGATATACAAGGTATGTTATATAATACCACACAGCAAGAAACTGCTCTGTTAATAAAACTCAGGGAATTTCTAGTAGCAGCTGTGATAACAGAGCCCAGGGAGTGTCATGCAGGGAGCGTAATAAAGTACAGTAGAAGAATTCAGGTTGTGTCTTTCAAACTCACTCTGTATGACAGTTCTGAGCCTGCTGATTGCATTAGCCAATGCTAAAACCCCACCCTACCCAGAAATCGTAACCGCCTAGAAGCTTTACTTGCATCACATACTTGCTATTTTGTATGGAATCTTCCCAGATGAACTTTTCCCAAAATGCAGCCCAACTGTCTTTTAGAAGTCCCTACTCACTTTTCCTTATTCTACTTTTTCTACTAAGAATTATCAATATCTAACATAATACACATATTAGCTAGTTAGTGCTGCATAACAAATACTGCAATACTTCGTGGCTTAAAACAGCAATGTTATTGCCTTACAATTTTTGTGGATCAGAAACCTGAGTATGACTTACTTAGATCTTCTAGCTCATGGTGCCTTACAAGGGAGCAATCAAGATGTTGGCTAGGACTATGGTCGTCTCATGGCTCAACTGGGGAAGGATCCAGTGGGAATCATTGGGAACCGTTTTTCAGGCTATGCACATATCAAATCACACATTTTAGTTATTTATTTGTATATAATCTCTATCCCACTAATATAGACACTCAATGAGGGCAGAGGTTTTCCTGATTTGTTCCTCACTAGATCCATAGTATCCAGAATTGGTGGCTACTCAAATATCTGTTAATGAACCAATGTAGAGACTACTTTTGCTCCCCCAGAGAGGTCCTGTATGTGTCTTACTTCTTTATTCAATGTAAGTGGACTGGGCGAGTTTTGAGTGTCAAAGGTTGAGATAGTGTAAAAACTATTCAGGAGAAAGGACTCATTTCAACAATTGTGGTGGGTGGAATAATGCCGCTCCACTGATTTTCTCTGGAGCCTGTGAATATGTTCTCTCATGTAGCAAAATGGCAGCATGCAGTTGTTATTGAAATTATAGTCCTTGACATGAGGGGATTCTTTTGGATTATAGGGCAGGACCCAGCAGATAGAATGCATCCTTAAAAATGGAGAACTCTTCCTGGGAGTGCTCAGAGAGACAGAGCTTGTGACAAAAGTTCTCCAGGGTGGAAACTTGAGAGAGATTTAATGCCTTCTGGCAAATTCTGAGGAGTAGGGTGATATGTACAAGGACCAGAGGGAGGCTTGCAGGAGCCAGGAGCCACCCCTTTCACAGCCTACAAGGAAACAGGGACCTCAGTCCTACAACCATGTGGAACTTAGCTCTGCCATGCCCTGAATGGACAAGCCTGAGTCTACCCTAGAGCTCTCAGAAAGGAGCACAGCTTGCTAACACCGCATTGCTTGTTTGCTGGAATCCATACTCGACTTCTGACCTTGAGAACTGGAATATAACACATTTGTGTGATTTACATCCTCAAGTTTTGTCATCATTTGTTATGACACCAGTAGAAAAGAAAGACAGCTGTGTTCCAGGGCTCTAGGAGCTGGTGAGGATGACATGATAGAAGGCTTTGGAAGGGTGGAGGGGTTTAGCATTGCCTGTCACCACGGAAATAACCCAAAGACCATAAATCCTGGGCCTTTTGGAAGAGCTTGATTTTCAGAGAAATCCGGATAGAACCATGGATTGTGGATGTCAGGGAAGAACGTTCCATTTTTACTAATATTACCCATCCGCAGAGAGTTAGAGATGCAGGATGAGATCTTTGCTCCTGATAAGCTTTGAGTGGGGAGGAAAATCTTCCTTTGAAACTTGTTGTCTCTGGAGGTATTGAAGGGAATGTCCTTCTTCCCGGCCCACATGAAGAGGGCATTGCCATGAGAAATACATGTTAATACAAGGGGAGTTGGCTGTCATTTGCTTCTATTTTTTTTAAATTTCCTGAAGTGTTTGGAATACTTGTTGAAGTATCACTTACACACAGAAGAGGGCACAAATCAGTGCGTTTTCATGGAGTGCAAACACCCATGTGGGTTTCACTGCACGTTCGTGTGGCAGTGGTCCGTTTTACTGTCACTGCTGAATGACAATTGAATGGATAGACCACAATTTACTTAACCCTTTTCCTGTGGATAGGCTCTGCAGTTGTCCCGCTCTGGGGCTACTGTGAATGGCGCTGCTGTGAGGTTCTTGTACTATTGTACTTGTACTATTGTACTGGTCTCTTGGTGAGTGCATTTCTGTCGAGTATGTATTCATGATGGGGGAGCTGGGGTCTGAGATCAAAAGCACCTTTCTTTGTTCTATCAGGTACAGGGAATGCAGCAGGCCTAGGGCTAAATGAGATGAGTGACGGTGATAAAAATACAGCATCAGATCTTGTCTTTATTTAAAAATTTCATTTCTTGTTCATCAAGGATGTTTGAGTGTTGATTGTGATTTTTTTTTGTATTGATCGGAGGTTGATTTGGGATGCTCCCTTAAATTTTGCACCCAGCACGAACACCTCACTCGCCTCACCCTAGTTCCAACCCGGAGTGGGTCTAAGAAACCTAGTAAATGCTTCCTATCTACACTGTTCATGTCTGGTCCCAAAAGGTCCACTGAGGTTGTATTGGCTGGAGCTGTGCGTTAAACACCTGGCTCCTCGAAGCTCATGCCTTGCCCACGCTGTCTCCCAGGAGCATTTTATTGTATTTTAGAATAGGCTGCTTTTATCCACAAAGAACTTCGCAATGTGGTTTGAGCTTTGTTGGCCTGGGGGGAAAGATTTCAGGCTTGACATCTAGTTAATTAAGTAAGTTAATTAATTAATTGGACTGGGGTGACCAGGCTGGCCTCTCAGGTCCTCATTCTTGGTTCCAGACCATGTTAAAAAGAAAAGGAAGGATAAGGAAGGGTATTGTTTGTGAAGGGCGGAGGGCCTGTCCCCACAGCCAGATTGGGCCCAAATGCTGCTCACCACGATTCCCCTTCCTTCCACTTCTTTACTATCAAGAGATTCTCAACCACCCCCTTCTTATCTCTTTAGCCAGCTCGATCCCAAGGCTTACATGGGCAGGTATCGACCCCCTAGGATGAGACTTTCCAGGGCTCGGTTTATTGGGTTTAGGGAAAGCAAATCCTCTTAAGAAAAACCGTTCATCAGGCAGCCTAATTTACGTGTCTGGAGCAGAAGCAGTTTTATTCCGTTATGTGCTAGTTGTTGGGTGTTCGGGCACGGCAGCGACACGCGCAAACCAGGCTCATTTACAGTTGGGAGGCAGGAGAGACCTGGGGCAGGTGTTCGATCTCCCTGGGGGGACGTGCAGAATGACCGGACCGCCCCGGGACACAGTGGGACTCAGCCTGCCGAGCTGCTGCCCCGCCTGTTTTCTGTCCCCCGAAGAGGAATCTGCACTCAGAATGCAGGCCCCGCATCAGGAAAGATGTTTGTTGGCCTGTCTGTGCGTCTGACCAAGGGAGGGCCTGTCCTCACATCGGTCTGTGTCCTGCTGAATTTTCGAGGCTCGCCTCTCCAGCCACCTGTTCACTTTGGCGTTGGCCCTGCTTATGACCCCAGCTCGTCCCTCTTGTGTGCTCAGAGCTGCCCCCAAGGTACAAGGTGAGCTTTGCTAATCGCTAATCCCAGGCTGCTGGGCTTCCAGACAGCTCTAAGTCCACTGCTTGCCCTCCCGCCTCACCCCTGCCTCCATCTCTGTTCTCTGTTCTCTGTGATCCTGTGGGACGTGGCCCCTTTCGAGATTCTCATTACCATTGTCTCTGATTCTGAACATGATTTCTCCAACCCGTATCTGTTCTTCCTCTCGTTATCACAGTTTGGAGTCTGCATCTGCCGATAATGTGATCAAACATCCTCAGTAAACCAGGGCACCTGTTCCCACCCCCTCTACCCTCCTCAGAGAGCTCTGGGCACCCACCTACCACTGCCTGGGGGGACATGACAGCCCAGAAGAGGGACCCTGACAGTTAGAGATACCAGAATCGCACCACCTTCAGATCTTTATAGCCACTGTTTTGTTCTCATTGCAAAAGAAATATATCGCCGTGCATCGTAACCCATATAGGGTAGAAAGTGGAAGTACAACAGTTTGGCACGTGTTCCCAAATCTTATAATCTATTTATGTACTTATGTATGTGTACACGTATCTGTGTGCACGTATTTCTGTGTTCACTTAACCGTGCATCTGAGATATCTTTTTGTGTCAGTACATGGACACCTGTCACATCCTAAAGGCTGCAGCGAGTTGCACTGTATGAATGTACCAGAATTTACTTATCCAGTTAAACCAGGGAATCTTAAAACACAGCTCGTGCTTTCAGGCAGAGGACTTCCTCTGCAGCAGCTCCGCGGGATGCTAGCCCAGCCTACACACATCTTAGGTTTCCTTGGGTACAGAAAGTTTTGATGGATCCAAGTCTCTGGGGTGGTGTCTTTATTTCTGCCTCATTTGAATGGCTGGCTCTTCAGTCAAGAGTCAGGGAGATTTCCAGCCATACCCGTGTTCAAGATAATTTAAAGCCGGGCACCAGTTCAGGCAGGTAACCTGCAGAATTACTGCCACATAGACGTTAGGGCTCCCCAGCGGTTCCTCTTTGGCCTTTCTGCCTTCTCACTCAACATAATTTCATCCACTTCTTCAACTTTCAAATCTGCTTTGGTCTTGAAACGTAACCACCTGTCTCTCCTGCCACACACGGACCTAGACACCTGGGCTCATCGTGTTCAGAGGCACGTTGATCAGAAACAAAGTACAAGGTAACTAACAAGTGGCCCAGATGTATCTTCCCCTTGAGGCTGGTTCCTTCGGACTCTCCCTAACGACAATGACAACAGTAATAATAAAGCTCTAACAGCAGGCTACAGTATAAGGGGCACATCTGCGCTCCTGGCACCGTGTTCGATCTGTCCCCAGCATTGCCAGGGTCACACTCAGGGTAACCCCCCCATTTGTAGAGGCTCCAGAACTTGCCCCAGGTCACCCGGGAACTAAGTGACAAGACCAGGTCCAATTGTAAGCAGTGTGCCCAGAGCCTGCTGGCATGTGCATCTGAAGGGGCAGGTGGCCAGGGACCTGAGCTTTCTGGATGTCTAGTGCAAGAAGGCCTCTTCCAGGCTGGCCCCCTGAAGCCCTCATCAGAGCAGGCTTCACTTTCTCCACCAAAAGTGAACTGAGAGAGAAGGAAGGTCAGGGTCAGTGGGGGCTCCCAGCTGGCTAGCAAGTGGCAGAGCCAAGTCAGAGTGCAAGTCTCTCTCTGCTCGCTCTTCCAAATGGGAATGGGCAGGATGAGTGATTCATGGTGGCAGTGCCAGGTATGCCAACGTGCCACTCTGGGTCTCCAGGGACAGACTTTTCAAGGCCTGAGACTTCTACTTTTCAATTCTTGATGCAAATGCTTCTCCCACTGATTTGTAACCACATCCCTCTCAAATACATGGATTGACAGGCTGTCTAATTTCCTCGTGTCTTCTCGTTGTGAGCACAGGGTCTTATCCTCTGCATGGAAAGATTCTCATTTAAAATGCAGGCTGGAGAGGTTCATCCATATGCAAAGACAAAAGCAGAGCTATTTACCATCGGGAACGAGGGACTGAGCCTCTTGGAGCCAACAGACCTTCCCGGTGACCTGGGGGTGCTCCGAAGCCTTCCAGGGTTCTCTCCAGCGATTAAGTCTTCCGAATCTTAGCGATGTTAAGTCTGTGTAGACAGTGAGCATGTTTTCCTTCCCCTTTCCTTCACATGAACCTTTTGCATATTGGGTAATAAAATAGAATTTTTTCCCCAAAGGGTGCATTGAGAATTATTCATGTCTTCGGAGTGGATCCGAATAGACGAAAGGGCTCCTTCTCGTTCTTTGTCTTCATTTTACAATAACTTCAGAGAGTTGTCCCAAACAGGAAACATGCCTCTTTACAGGCATTTCAGTTCTTTTTCATTCATTTATTTATTTCTTTGAGGTGTACCATGCAGTAAAGTGTACCAATTCTTAAGTGCCTAACAGCTCGGTGAATGTTTGGCCGCACATACACTCCCATGCCTACCAC
This sequence comes from Canis lupus dingo, assembly GCF_003254725.2. Classification (NCBI taxonomy): domain Eukaryota; kingdom Metazoa; phylum Chordata; class Mammalia; order Carnivora; family Canidae; genus Canis; species Canis lupus. The sequence goes on from NC_064247.1 coordinate 72,199,379, forward strand.
CCGGATCAGGGGAGAGAACGCTCCCAGCACCCGAGAGGGGTCCCCCATGCCTCTTCCCAGCCAGTACCTTCTCCAAGTGACCACTGTTGTGACTTCTATAATCACAGGCTAATTTCGTCTGATTTGAACATCATGGGAGGGGAGTCCCACTGGACATTTGTTAGGACTGGTTCATCATCTCGGTGCTCTATAATCAAAGGGTCTCTGATCAAAAGGTCTTAATGAAAGCATATGAAACGATGTTTTGGGAGAGTTCAATAGATGTTCTTAGCAAAATGGAGAGGAACTTTAAGTGTTTTTATTCCTTCCTTCTTTCCTCCCCACCCCCCACACGAAATGAAAACCACTGAACTAATCTGCACCAAATCTGAGCAGCATACTTAGGGTGGACTACTTAAAATATGTTAACTGGTCTACTTGAAATCCACTTGGTAGGAGGTGGAGGGGCCTCTCAAAGACTTAGGCAGATGCCCCTAGAGCTACCATAGGCATTGATCTGTGATAGCACTTGTTTCCCGTACAGGCAGCTCTAGCTCACCCAGAGTGAGTAGCAGGAAGGATTTATTTATTTTAGGATATTTAATAATTTTTCTAAATGATGTTGTAGGCGATAGCTGGCAGCCAAATGAATTTGAGAAGTATTTCATGCTCTGTCTCCATCTTGGAGATTTATAATGCTTATCAGCAATTAGACATTACAGGTACTGATAAGTCCTGCTGTAATGATAGCTGTTTCATTTGATTGACTCAGCATTAACTAAATACCTGTGTCTCCTGAACCTTTTTATGATGGAGAATTCTTTTCTATCTCACAGAGATCATGTTTCCTATAACCTAAGTGCTGAAAGCCAGCAGAAAAGAAATTAGTCTTTGGGGGGGGAGAATTTTTTTAAGACTTATTTCTTTATTTTGGAGAGAGAGAGGGAGTGAGCACAGCAGGAGGGGCAGAGGGAGAGGGAGAAAGAATCTCAAGCAGACTCTGTACAACCCTGAGATCACGACCTGAGCCAAAATCGAGAGTCGGACACTCAGCGGACAGAACCACCCAGGCGCCCCGGAGTGGTGGAGTTTTATGATTATGTTTTTAGTTCCAATAAACATATGGCTCCCATCTGCATTTCCCAGATTGTCCTGAGATTTAAAAAAAAAAATTACTAAAATTATCAAAGTGAATGTGACATCACCTTCCAAACTTTTTCAAAATAGGAGTGAAAATATCCATTTTGGAAAAGTTTATTTTATTTGTTTTATGTAAACTTCCCTTTTCTTATTCTGCAGTGAAGTATTTTGAATCACAGGGGCACCAGCAATGCTTCTCTTTTCCAGAGAAGCACACTGCTGCCTCTAAAAATCAAGAGAGGTGAGCCCAAAATGGAAGCAGAGGCCCCGGAGCTGGCAAGGGAAGGTCACGGGTGAGCAGAGAAGCGATAGTTATCAGACAGTCATGCGAGACACTCTATAATCAGGGTTTATTATCTCTTTTGACCTTTTCTTTTCTCTCTGATGTGTGTTGGAGCAATCAATACATGCTTCCAAAATCCCTCCCCGTTCGCCACAGCGGTCCAGATCCCCTGTCTGCAGGAATCCCGTGGAGTTTCATCAGTTAAGGATCTATCCCATTATCAGATGGACATTTTCTTCATTTTCGGCCGAAGTCATTTCTGCTAATTTGCTAATTCATTCATCTGCTCGGTGCCAGCCGCCGGCCGGCCGCGGACCACTTTTGGCTTCCTTTGGTTTGGCCAGACTCAAAGTCTTGGTTGTTCTGAGCCCTTTACAGACAGGAGGGGTCCAGGACGGATCTCCTGCTGAAAGAAGACCCACTGCAAGGCTAATGATGCTTTTGAATCACCTGATCTAAAATTCTCACGAGAGATCCGGAAAGAGCCCTGTTGTGATAAAGTTCTGTTGTCTTGGAGGGTCAGCTTGTGCTTGTGGACCAAATTCAACCAAATCCAATATATTATCAGCACACGTCTTTTTCTTTTTCTTTTCTTTTCTTTTCTTTTCTTTTCTTTTTTCTTTTCTTTTCTTTTTTTTTTTTAGCACCTTTATCACGTGCTAGGTTCTGAGAGGGATTCTCAGAAGACAAGTCTTAGCCTTGGTTCTCAAGGAAGTGTGCAGCCTGTTTGGAGATTCAGGCCATCTATCTTAAAAAAAATAGGCATGAAATAAAAATACATGAGTGGTACAGATGGAGAAGGCTGTGCTTACTACGCTCCTATCACTCACTGCCTTAGCACTACAAATGTATTAACTCTCTTATTCCCTAATTCTATGAGGTGTGTATTATTATTATTCCTGTTTCAATGTGAGTAAACTATTTAAATGTGAGAAAACTACTTAAATGTGAGTAAACTGAGACACAGAGAGGTTAAGATACCTGCCCAGGCTCACACGGCTAATCACTGGCAGAGATGGGGTTAATGGGCTTTCCAGACAAGATCACTGTTCCTGAAAGAAAGTATCTTTAGTGGAGTGTGTTCTGTATGCCAGGGCTCATGCTAGACTCTTTCCTGTATCATTGGGTTTGATTTTCTAGAAGCTTTTAAGGCAAAGAAGTATAATGTCCATGTTTGTAGATACTAAATTTAAGGCCAGGAAGTTGAGTAGCTTTACCCAGAGTTATGGAGCTTGTAAGTGGCAGATCCAAGGTTCAAATCCAGGTCTGCTTGATTCTAAATTTTGTTCAGCAGCAGAATGCATGTTTCTTCTGTTAGTTCAAACCTTTCTCTAGCTAAGTAGCTTTTTATTAAAATACATTCTCTCTCTCTCTCTCTCTCTCTCTCTCTCTCTCTCTCTCTGTCTCTCTCTGTCACACACACACACACACACACACACACACACACACACACACACAGACACACACACCCCGAGCTACCGGTCCCAACTACCAACAGCTCAATTGGCTCTGGTTATAGTGTTGCTACAGAGTGGCCAGTGGCCCTTCTATCAGACCTTAGCCCCAAGCTGGAGTGACCAGAAGACCAGGGAGTGCTGTCACCACCTTTATGTGGACACCTGGCCCAGGCTGCTGCTGGGAATGAGCTCCGGGGACTTTCCTAGGGAGGCTGTCTCCTGTAGCCCTTCTTGCAGAGAAGATGAGGCCCCTTCATGCCCCAGCAGGGCAGGGACCAAGAGCCACAAAAGTGAACCTGGGTGACCCTTGGCGAGGACTCGGCCCAGGGAACGCCCAGTGGACGTGCCTGTGGCCAGAAGGGCTGAGTCACTTCTGAGGTCATCCGCAGATATCCTGCTTTGCTCTGCTCTGCTCTCAGCCACTGAGGGCCCGGGCCTCTGGAGTGCTCAGGCTCCAGTGTAGGAGGGGACAGGAGCTCCCAGAGTTACCCTCTCAGAGGAATTGTGAGCATCGCCCCCACCCTGAGCCTCGTCATCGGTTGCCTAATGAAGAAGGGAGTCCCTTGGTTGCCGGGGACCTGGAGTTTCACCCTGCTCCTGTAGCTTGCTTGTGCCCCTTCACCTTCTCTTGGCCTTACTGTCCCCAGGGTGGAGTAAGGGGCTGGACAGCAGGCCTCATAACGGCCTCCGGGTGACTGACTGAGACAGTAATGGGAACTACCCAGGGAAGTGTGCGGCACCCACCATCTCTTCCCTCGGCCTTTTCATCACGCCCACCCTGCCCCATCCAGCGAGCATCCTTGTCCATCCCTGGCCACTGGGGTTGGTCAAGATGGCCACTGTTCCATGAGGCCTGACTCACATCCTCACCTTCCCACCAGAGGCCAGTCAAGGGCATGGACGGCAAAGCCCATGGTGTCAGTGCTTCTCAGACAACAGAGCATCTCGAGGATGGAGACCTGACCCTCCCCAGGGCCTGTGTGTGGACCTGCCCACCCCCCCTCCCCGCTCCATCCCAGCTGTGTGGACCTTCCTCAAGCCAAATTAAAGCATAGCCTCCACCTTCTGGCAGATTCTGTGCATCTGCTCTTGCCTCTGCTAGAACAGAGAAAACGTCCTGCTTGTCACTGCCCCAGAGAAGCCCCATGGCCTGGTCACTCCCATCCTGAGCCAGTTCTCACGATCCTGTGCACCTGTTCTCCTCCATGCTCCGCATGAACTTAGTGTAGCCTTCCCACAGTGCTCCTGGAGAGCACGGATCACAGATTTGTACCTTCCTCCCCTTTCCCTCTGCTCCATTGTATCCCCTTTGCCTCCCACAGTGTTTTTTACACAGAGGTTCTGATGCACATTTATTGCTGGGAGGAAGGAAGAAGGAATGATGCATGGCCCCATGGGACCTGGGAGGCACCGTGCCCCTCCCCCGGTCCCTGGTGTCGGGCAGCCTTGCCTGGTGGGCCTGCTGGCAGCCTGGTGGTCACCGCCTGTGGCCACCACCCCATCCTAAGGAAGGGAAGGGCCTCCCTGTGAGGGTGCTCAGAGCTTTACTGCAGCGTGGAAGTGGGCACAGAAAGTCTAAGGCCGTGTGGGAAGGGCTGGTGGTGACCTGGGTGGTGCACTGGACACTCCCCATCAGATTGTGCTCCCTCTTATCGAGCAGGAAGCTGGCAAGCTGGGTTTTGATCAATTGATAGCATCACTTGGCATCCAGCAGCCAGATCAGGTTTTGTAAGAGACCAACTCGCTGATTTTCCAATCTCTCCCGCCTCACAGAGATCTCAGGTTGGAGGCGGAAAGCAGCTGCGAGGCTCCTCCCAGACGCTGGAGAGAGGCCAGAGCTTTGCATGCCCCACTTCCCCTGCAGAAGGAAATAAACCCCCAGATAGAGGGGGAAAAAGAGAAGAAGAAAAGTGCCAAGAATGTCCTGAGGGAAATGAAACTGTCATATGACTGTGGTCTCCCCTGATTGGGAGGAGGGGCTGGTAGCAACCAGGACAGGTCCAGCTTAGAGCTAAAGTGACTCAAGTCTCTTTGTTAAGAATATTGTCCGTTTGTCCAGCCCTCCGCAGTTATAAACGCTTTTCACATCCTCCTCTCTCTTCGTGGCTCTCCACAGACCTGATCCCTTGACCCAGTAGTTTCTGTTTTCCTTGTCCATCCACGGTCTTCCATCTCTCCCGCTTCCATGCTGACCATCACTCCTGTGTCAGAATAATTTCCCCAAAGCCCTAGAAGGTCACACCCTGTTCTAATGGCATCATCTGCCTGCGACTATCCCTCCTGCCCAGGTGGGTGCTTCTCAAGGTGCACCCATGCCAATGTTCACCATTCTCATACCAGGGCTGACATCAGGTTGAGGATGCAGAAGATACTCAGGACGTTTATGAATAAATGGATAGATAAGTGGAGGGATGGATGGGTGGGTAGGTCGGTGGATGGGTGGATGGGTGAATGGATGGAATTGTCAGGGGCAGGGAGAGGATTTTAAAAAAAGATCTGGGGGTATGTGTGAGATGAGGCAGTATTCACAGTGGTACCAGTGGGACCAAACGCAGTCGTCAAGAGCCAGATCCTCCCCGGCCTCTGTAGCTATGCCCAGGCCCCCTAGAAGTGTGCTCTTTCTTCTATGCTTACCTTTGAAGCTCTTCCCTGGTTTCTCCCTACAACTCTAGCACTTCATGTTAGCTTATCTTGCTAAAGATCCTGAGTCTCCCTAAGTCAGTTCTTGCTCTCAGGAATGTACCTTGCATTTGACATTACTCAACCTGCTTGTCGGTCAGGGTAGGTTGATAGCTATAAAAAAATAGTCAACTCAAAAAACACAATTTTTAAGCAGACAGGCTTCAATATTTTATGAGACAAATTCAATGAGGGCTCCTGGTTGGGCAGATCTCCTCCAAGTGGTGGCTCAGGGGCTCTAGAGTGTGACTCCGCTATTTTCCTAGATCCCTGTCTTCCTCTTTATTTGGCTGGCAGATGAAGAAAGAGAAGGAAAAGAATCAAGTAGAAAACTTAAGGAACCAGGCTGGAAATGACATCTTTTACCTTCCTCACATTCTATTGGCTGAATAAAGTCACATGACACTGCCTTAAGGGCCAAAGATGCTGGGAAGTGTCATCTGTTTTCCCAGAAGGAAAGGGAAACAGAGTTTGGTGAACACCTAGTGGCCTCTACTGAACCTGCCTTCCGTGTCCACTCTTGGATCAAACACAGCCTTTAGTTCATGGTACGCTGTCCTCACACCTCCAGCTCTGTCCACCGCCTCTGAGATGCCATCCCATATAGACCTCCTATCCCCCACCCCACCCCGATCCTCCTACACTCTTCCCATAATGAAACCTGACACTATCTGGGTACCAGGTACAAAATAGAGCCCATCATCAGGCTTTGGATACTTTTTCTTCTGTGTAATGGTGTCCACACCCTTGATCCATGGCCCAGAGGAGGAACCCTCTGTCCCTTCTTTTCTCCTTCCTCCTCTGCTTGTCCCAATCTGGGTCATACCAGTTTGTGCTTGGAATTGCCTTAAAAAAAAAAAAACTGAACCAATTAAAAATGTATTCTGTAAAAGAGTGAAAAAAAAAAAAAAAAAAGGCTTTCACCTTAGCTGAGAGTTCCACCTGCCCAGCTTTACCTGGAAAAGAATTGAAACCGACAACATGTTACTAATTGGGGAATTTGAGCAGTCCCTTCCGTGTGGCCAAGGTTTTCAACATACTCGCTCCAGCGTGTGGATATTCACAAGTTTGCCTGGAATCAGGGTTCTGAGAGGTGGCGTCTCAGACAGACCCAGCAATGCAGTCAAGGTGTATTTGGGGACAGGCTAAATACTCTATTAATATTATGCCCTGGAGCTTGACCCAAAGGAGGGAATCAGTGTGGGCTTCCATGGTGTCCTCCGATGGCAGGGATGCCCGTGTCCTCTCTCACTAGCGGCTGGTCTCCTAAGCACTTTGCACATCCGACACCTATGGGAAACAGTGTAGGACCACGAAGACCTGGTTTGGATCCCAGCCTCATCACTGAATAACCCTGTGATCTGAGCCTAGCGATAATTTCTCCGTCAGTTTTCTCATCTCTAGAATTGGGCCACCAATGCCAACAAATGACAGAACTCAATCACTGATACAAAGTCCCAGCACAGACGTTAACCTGGAGCAGCCTTTCTCCTTTCTTTCTTTTCCCGGGAAGGAAGTACCGCACCCTGCCTGGGGGACAGGGTAGAGTGAGCTTCCAGACGCTTAGTGCCGTGGTCTGTGCAATTGGCTTGTTTCCCTCTCAGATCCAGGCGAGCTGGCTTGGCATTATGGAGAGAGACCGAGGATTCCCTTTGTCAGCAGGGAGCTGATCCCTTGCAAGCGCAGCTAGTAAAGCCTGTAATGATGGCACCTCCCCGACAAATGCCATTCAAGTACAGAACCACAGAGCGGAACTGTAGTGCCAAGGCAGGTCTTAAAACCAGTGCTTATTCTGACATTTGAAATGAACCATCCTCTGGTTCCTGTAGTCTATCCAGCAAAAGAGTTATGGTTCTTGATTTCATGGAGCCCTTATGGAGACGGTACATTGGCACGTTGGGGTAGGGTGCACGTATGCTGCAGTGCTAGGATAGGACACCAAGAGTGCACCGGTAGACTGGGATGGAACATTGGTACGCTGGGATGGTGCCACACCTGGATGTGACATTAGTACCTGGGGATGGTACACATGTGGGCTGGAATGGTACACGGAGATGGTACATAGGCACGCCAGCAGGGCCCCCTGGGGTGGTGCAGAGGGATGGCACGTACTGGAATGGTACACTGGGAGGGGACCCAGGCATGCTGGGAAGTATACACAGGATGGTAGACGGGGAGGGTATGCAGAGATGGCACTCAGGTATGCTGGGGTGGCACACAGGGATGGTACACAGTTATGGTGACATCGTTTACCCCAAGGTTCTGCAAATAAAGAGACCCCACTGTTACCACGTCTAAGACTCATCACACGGCTTGTCACCATGACTGACAATGTTGGTTTTGCTCTTCTCTGCTGGGACCCCAAAGCTTTGCACAGAGCAGGCTTCGGAAATAAATGGTCTGATTTCAAGTTCCAGCCCCACCACTCTTGGCTGTGTGACCGCGGGCAGGTTCACAAGCCCCCTGGGCTCTGGCTCGTTTTCTCTCATTTACGCAATAGAGAAATAGTCTTCTTGGTGGGCATGTAAAGCACAGACCCAGAAGCACCCGTAGTATGTCCTCATTCAGGGTTGGCTGTGGTTGTTATGGACTCTTGTGAGGAGGGCTCTGGAGTCTTAGTGGGAAAAGTTTGTGATTGAACTTTACCACGCAGTAACTCCGTGGCCTTGGCAAGTTGTGCTCTAAGCTTTAGTATTCTCATCTATAAAAGAGGGTTAATACTGTCTAGCTTTGCGCATTTGCTTATTTTTTGAATAGGTCAGTTCACTCCAGTGAATTTCCGGCAGGTTGTAAAAGCTCACACAACAAATAAGATGTAAATAAATAGTTCAAGGTGAAGGGAAAATCAGGGTACGCTAAGAAAATAAATCCAGTCATGTGAATATTAAGGAATCAAATGCACATAAAGCAGCTGACCACGCTTGGCACCCAGGAGGAGTGCAATAAATGTTTGGTTTCCCTCCTTGCAGGAACGCAAGGTTTTCAAGGTAGTTTTCTCATGCTGGAGGAGAAGACGGGGCAAAAGACATTCTCTATGAAGAGAGCCAGGCTCGCAGCAGCTGGGCTCTTTTGTGCTGTGCAAACCTGACCAGGCTAGCCCTGACCTGCTCGGTGGCGGAACAGCCACTTGGAATTCTGTGTCCAGCAAGTCATGTCTGCAGGGAGGGGAGCCGGACTTTCATCTCTGTCCCTCCCCGAGCCCATGCTCCTGGGTCCGGTGGCCCTTGAAGTGACATCTTTCAGCTGCAACGTACAACAGAGCCCTCGTGGTCATTAAAATGATCCTGTGGCACCTTTTCTTCAAGAAGAGGAGTGTCGCTGACAGCTCTGGCCATTGCCAAGTTCAAATTAAAGTAATTACAGGAGTTCTGTCTCTCGATCCTTTCAACCGTTGCAGTGCTCTGGGGACTTCTGTTGGCCTTGTCAGAAATGCTTGATGTCCTTGAGGTGGGGATCATCACCTGTGACAGGTGTGGGTTGCACTTGACCTTTTGGAACAAGAAGCCCAGGAAAGACCTTCACGATGGCCGTAGACATGAATCTCTGTAGCGCGAATCTCTCCATGGCAGCTCTCCTAAAGCCTGCACACACGAGCACTTATCGGAAATCACATTTTAAAAAAAGATTCCAGTGATGGAGATGCCAAGGCACAGAGAGGATAGGCTTCCTTGCCTAAGGTTAGACAGGAAATCAGTGACAGGAGCCCTATGCCATGTGACTCCAAATCCACTCACTCACTGTCATCCTGTCAACCTCACCACAGTGGCATGTGTCCTCTCACCGAACACCTCGACTACCCACACCCTCCGGTCTTAGCCGATCCTAGGAGAGGATCCTCTGGGCCTTCTCATTTTGAAGATGAAGAAACCAATGGTCAGAGAGGACAAGTAAGTGTGGCAAGCACACAATGCAAGAGAGGAGTGAAATGGGATGCAAATTATGCCCCTGCTCTTAAGCACTGCTCTTTATGGTCTCAAGTGCCTCTGCCTACTTTATTTGTCTTCCTTTTATTATGGAAAATATCAAACATATGCAAAGTAAACAGAATAGCATTTTATCCATTTCCAAGGGTTATACAACAGATCTCCAAATTTAGCAACTTGACGGGACTCCCATCTATTACCTCCCAGGGTCTGTGGGGCAGGGGTCTGGGCACGACTTACCCGGGTCCCCTGATCAGGGGCTTACAAGGCTGCAGTCAAGGCATTCTCATCTGAAGCTGGAGGTCCTTTCCCAAGCCCATGGGGTTGTTGGCAGGATTTGTTTCTTTCCGGCCGTAGAGCTCATGATTCTCCTGCTTCGAGACCTTGGGTTTAGGGAAGGTCTACATGCTCTTCCCAACAGGCTCACCTGATTGGGTCTGGCCCACCCAGGATAGTCTCCCTCTTAATTAACTTGAAGTCAAACGGTTAGAGACCTTAATTACACCTGTACAATCCTTTTGCCTTTGCCACAAAGTATAAGAGAATCACGGGAATGACAGCCCGTAGCTTTTGTAGGCTTAGCTCCCCCTTGAGGGGCAGGGATTCTACAAAGGGGTGGGTCCATAAGTATGGACCATGTGCACTCGTCATGTGGCTTTAATAATGCTTAACACTCTGCGATCCTATTTTTTTAATCCCTCCCCACTTAATCGTTATTCATTTCTATAGTATTTTAGGTTACGCTCATCTACACTGAAACACACACGTCTCAGCTGTATAGTTTTGGCAAATGGATGCACCGCACATAACACACACCCTTACACCAACTGAGAATATCTTCATCTCATTAGAAAGCTCTTCCCCCTCAGACACATTTACGTGTAACTTTTTAATCTTAAAAAAGCTAATAGCTGCCAGAAATACCTAACATCACACCCAGCAGAGTGCAGGCAATCCATCAATGTTAGCTTCCTTCCCATTCTTGTAACTGCAAGTCCCAATTCTCTGTGAGGTGTCGCCAAGGTGAAGAGAAGGGACCCACCTGAGCTGCACGTGGCCATGGAGAAGAGACTTCTGGAAATGCTTTGGTCAGGATGCCCGGTGAAGCTATCTTGTGTGCTGCTTCATCTTGGGGGTGGGCAGTTAACCGTCATCAGCCCTGTTACCAGCACAGTGTCTAGGAAGATTGGTAAGGGCTTTGATCCCTGGAGGGGTGGTCCACACATTTCTAATTTCTAGGGTACGTGTTAGACCTTGGCTTTTAGACCAAGCCCCCATATAGCCACATGCTCTGAACACGTTCCAGGCTGAAGTGGGGAGCACTCTGGTAGTGAGGGGGCTCTTCTTACCTCAAGTAGGCAGGGTCTGGGCCATAGTTGTGCTCAAGGCTTTCCTCCTCCAAGAGAAAAAAAAAAAGTAGCAAGAGGCAGTGTGGTGTAGAATCTGGAGAAGAAAAAGTTATGGAATTGGACAGACAGACTGCAACTTCGTAATTTTGGGCCAATTTTAACATCCGAGCCTCTTTCTCCACGCGCCCCATCTCAGCCTCACTGAGCTTTTGTGGGGATTGAATAGAAACACAGTGGCACTCGGCAGAAAGCCCCCGGGAAGCCCCTGTCCCTTCCCCTTGACTGAGTTTAGTGACCTCCTTTTCTTGCTGCTCTGTCCGTCCAGCCAGCCGCTGTCTCAGTCATCTCTTACCATCTAATATATATGAGGGATGGAATCACAAGGGATGGAAATATACAGATTCATCAAACATAATCTGTGCCTTTGGCAGGGGACAGAGGCATTTTTATAAACACCAACAGTATAAGCCAGCTGGGGGTAATTTCCCCCAAAGAAGTAAATAACAAAATGCATGAAGGTTTCCAGTGGGGTTATTTTCTCCTGCACCATCTGGAAAGATCTGGATGAGGCAGTGGCCACTGGTCTCTAATTTAAAGACAACAAATGATTCTGGGTCCACTTCATACCTTCCTCTTCCGTTTCCACCTCTCTCCTGCCTCTTTCCTTCAAGGGGATACTCCATTTGACTCCCCTCTCCTGCTCCTTCTCGATCATTCTCTCTCTCCTTACAGACATGCAAATGCCCGCTCTCCCAGGTGTACTTCCTAGCAGATTCCTCCCCTCCCGACACTTCATAAGCCATAACCGCCCCCCCACCCCCGATCCCCTGGGTCTGTAGATGTTATGAGAAGAATTCCGTGAAGAGCAACATTGGTGATTTCTCATTTAATTTTTTCAAAGATTTGATTTTTTTTTAATTTAAAACTCAAAAATGCCATTAAAACCCTCACCCGGATCAGCTGTATCTTTAAGTGTAAAAATCCATTTTAGCCAGCAGAGCTGCGATACGGGTTAAGTACTTATTTTTATTGTCTGTCTGTGCATGGTTTTTAACTGCAGGTGGAGAATTGATCAATAATGTCATAAAGACACACTCACCCCATGCCCTTTCCCCAAGCCCGCGCTCAGGGGAGTGGCTGAGGTCTGCATGCCCTGAACCATCCGGGGTGTCCAGGGTATCCGCGTGCTTCCTCTCCTTTTGTTGGGCATTGTTGGGCAGGGGCTGAGAGCTCTCTTTAAAGTTCCGCTGGCTCTTTGCAAAGGGCATCCCGCTGCCACATGCACGAGCGTGAGAGCCAACCGATGGATGTGCTGGTGTGCTTCCTGTTAGTGTAGACGCGTGGGGCCTCCATCTCCCCAGCACTTACCCTGGCTGGTGTGGAGGAGTAAAGCTCCAGAGCAGTAATTGTCCTGTTGGATGTCTTGGCCCCCCCACCACCACCACTGGATTTGGCACCCTGGGACTGCTCCTGAGTAGATGGGAGTGAAGGAAGGCATGCCCGCCTTTATCAGCGGATGGGAGAGTCTCAAGAAAAGGAACAAAAAGGGTCCAGTTGCAATCCAGAAGAAAGTGCCTTTGAATCACTGTGAGCTGCTGGCCTAGGCTAGACCAGGGCTTTGAGCCCTGGGTGTGTCCAGAAGTCAATGGCAGGCCAGCCCGGGTGGCTCAGCGGTTTAGTGCCACCTCAGCCCAGGGCATGATCTTGGAGACCTGGGATCGAGTCCCACATCGGGCTTTCTGCATGGAGCTTGCTTCTCCCTCTGCCCCTCTCTCTCTCTCTCTCTCTAGTCTCTGTGTCTCTCATGAATAAATAAATAAAATACTAAAAAAAAAAAAAAAAAGTCAATGGCAGAGTATACCATCAAGCCTCTTGGGAAAAGGGTAGGGACAGGAGCTGTGTCCCAGGCTAAAGGGCTGTTGGTTTGGTGCTGTGGCACCAAGATCCACTTGTCATTCTCCCAGACCTTGTGGAAAACCGGGCTTCTCATCCAAGCATTAATTCACTCTTCTGTGCTTATCGGGAACCCGCAGTTTGCTTGGCACTGTATGAGCCAGTGAGTGCTGTGCTCAGAGCCACCAGGGCATGTAAAGAGCTTCAGGATAGTTATCCTCTGGCAACTGCCTGGGGAGGATACTGGAGAACTCCTATTCATCCTACAAAGCCCAGCTCTCATATGACCTCTTCCATGAAATATAGCTATTCCTCAGCAGGTTTTGGCCTCAGGGCCTCTGTACTTTCTTTCCTTCTGCCTGCAAGGTGTCACCCCTGGCTCCCTCCATGGCTCCATCCAGGTCTGTGCTGGAAAAGTTACTGCATCAGAAAAGCTTCCCTTGGCTAAATAAATAAATAGATAAATAAATTTAAATAAATAAATAAAAAATAGCATCCCTGACTCTTCAGCTCCTTACTCTGCTTTGTTTTTCTTCACATCCCTTATCACAACCTGCAGGGTATATGTGCTTCTTCACTCACTGCCTGTCCTGGCCCTCCAGAATATAAGCTCTGTAAGGACAGGAACGACGCTTTGTCCATGTTGGTCCTCCATATGGACGTGCCTGTTTATTGCTGACTGGCTGCAGTGACATGCCTCTAACACTTGTTTTCTTCCTGTGGCAGGTTTTTTTTTTTTTTTAACAGCTTTACTGAGATATAATTTATATACATGCCATCAAATTCACTTGTTTAGAGAGTAAAATTTAATAGGTTTTAGTACATTTATAAAGCTCTGCAAGCAGCACTCTAATTTGAGAACTCTTTCATCACCCCAAAAGGAAACTCCTCTGCCTCTTAGCAATCAACCTGCATTCCTTCCCTGCCTCCAAGCACCCCCGAAAACCGCTTATCAACTTTCTGTCTCTATAGATTTGCCTTTTCTGGACATTTTGTGTGAGTAGAATCATACACTACCCCTTCTTTGTGCCTGGTTTCATTCACTTAGCGCGTAGTGTTTGTGAGGTTCATCCACTATGTGGCCTGTTTTAGTATTTTGTTCCTTTTTATAGCTAAATAATGTTCTGTTGTGGCTAGAACACATTTTATTTATTTCTTCACCAGCTGGCACACACTTGGGTTATTTTCACTTTTTTGACTATCATGAATAATATTGCCATGAACATCCGCACGCACGTCTTTGTGTGGATGTGCGTTTTCAACACTTGAGGAGACTCCTCAGAGCAGAATTGCTGGGTGTCTAATGGCATTTGGTTGTGTTTCCATGTAATATAGTTCTTCTTTCCATCAGAAGTCTTTGAGCTGCATGAGTCTTTGGCTGGGAGGCTTCACTATCTAAGCATCCTGGTAAGACTTAAATCAGACACTTAGACATGGTAGCTCCTTATAAGTGACCTTAGAACAAAGGAAAGGAAAGATCTGCTGAGTTAGGGGGGAAGTGAGGGAGGGGGGTTGTGGGCTCTTTCCTTACCAGGAAGCTGTACTTCATCTTATGCATGAGGAAGAAAGTGTGTTCCCCCGGTGTTCCTCATATCATCTTTTAAAAGTGTTTTCCACTGGTAATAAACATGGATTGTGTCCATTATGGAAAACTTGATAATATAGAACAATAAAGAAGGAAATGGACCACCTGTCATGCTCCATTCCTGACATGGCCACTTGCCAGACATCCTAGGAGGTGCATGGGGTTATCTCTGAACCTCAGGTTTTTATATGTACAAAGTGGGGGAAAACAACAGATACCTTGGTGCCCCCCAGAAATCTGCAGTAACGTTAAGCACGATGACCTGGGTAAAAGTGTCTGAAAGTCTTTATGTATTAAATTTCAGCATTCTTAACCCTCTGCTCTTTACCTAGGACATTCTGACAATTTGGAGTTGAGAATTCTGCTGAACTCTTTGGGATGTCCTTGGATCTTTTAGGATTTGTGAGATAAGGAGGAAAGGAGAAAACGTTTTCAGATTGAGGGCAGAGAGGCTCTGCTGTAAACCATAGAAAGATACCCCTTCTATCTCATCACCCTATACTTCCTGTCTCCTTCTCCCTGAGCAGAATGACAGGGATCAGGAAGGCAGGACAGTAGCAAAGTCCAACCAATATGGGCACTTATCTAGCATTTTGTTTGATAAACATCTGCAGGAGTAACTGTGATCATTTTGTTGGAGATGATGTGACATGATGAAAATGACCATGATGGTAGCTTCCACTTACTGAACACCTACTATCTTCCAAGCATCAAGTAACAACTTTATGAACCTACCCATCCATCTAGCTTCTTCTTCTTCTCTCTCTCTCTCTCTCTCTCTCTCTCTCTCTCCATCCATCCCTCTCTACTCTCCATGGCAACCAGATGAGATAGATATCTTTCTTCTCATATTATAGATCATGTATTTTGCCCAGCAGGTAACAGACCTGGAAGAAATCTTGGTGTTTGTGACTCTAATATTTTGTCCTTGCCTCCTAGTAAACTAAATAATTTGAGTGCTTCTCAGTGTGTTGGGTTCTCAGAATACAAACGTGAATGAGAAACAATGGTGCCTAGTGGTAATGAGCACAAGTTCTGGAGTCAGATAGACCATTCATCCCTCCATCCATCCATGCATCCATGCATCCATCCATCCACTCAGAAACTACATAATGAGTTCCTTCTATGGCCAAGCACCATATTGGACAATGGAATCCTGGGTCCCCTTCCTATAGTATGCTAAATAATCAAATCTCTGTTTTCTCAGCAGAAAAATTGGGGAGAATAATAAAACTTACACCACCGGGTTGTTGTGAGAATTAAGTAAAATGTGTTTGATACTGCACCTGACAAGAGCAAATTAACAAATGCTGCCTGTTGTTGTCATCATAATAGTATTTGCATAGTGTAGGAAGACATGGACCCTGCTCTCTGGGAGGGAACTCACAGTGGGGATGGATGTTGCCCCTGTGGTCCTCTGGTTCCCTAGTCCCTGTGAAGGGGCACACCCTTGTTGTCATGCCCCCAGCAATAGTCCTGGTCCCTGGTCCCTTCTGGGGTCCCGCATCATGGCCTGCCCTGCACCCACTGACCAGCTTTGCCAGGAAAAGGCGGATGGGCGTCCCTGTTGGCAAGGATCCAACCAGGCCAACTGTTGGGGTTCAGAGGACAAAGGAAAGGGACATTTCAAGGAAGTTCCTACTTCCTCAGAACCAGTGTTCCTATCTCCCTCATTCACATGATCTATTGGGACATCCTTCACGTTCCGACTGTAAGCACGTCCCAGAAAAATGCCAGTGTTGGTCGGTCGTGTGATGAAATGTCTTTCTTTACAAATATAATGGCATTGCCTGTGAGATGGGGGATGGGGACAAGGAAGAAGCTGACTGTGTGTTTCTGAGCAGGGTTGAGATGGCGTGTTTATATTATTCATTTTTTTGAATCTAAGCTAACTTGTATCCATGTAACAGGAAGAACATGAGTACCTATTATGAGGGGATCATGGGTTTGAATGAAGCCCCATTGGTAAAAGTGTCTGCCTCTACCGTGGCCATTTTTGCATGCTGCAATGTATTTTGTATTGTTTATTAGACAGTTGTGTTATCTGCATTTACAGGGGAGGAAATTGAAGCTAAGAGAGGTAACCTTACTCCTCTAAGGCCACACAGCTGATGATAGGCAGGAGACCTAGTCTTCAAGCCCCGATCTCTTTAAATCCCCAGCGGTGCTCTATGTCCTGCGTGCTCTGTTCTTAACCAATCTCCATTTCTTGGGCATACGAGTCTGTGCACTTTTTCCGTAAAGGTACAGATGTTAAATATTTTCAGCTGGGTAGCAAACACTCAGTTGTGCCATTGTAACATGAAAGTAGCCATAGACAGTATGCCAACTGGTGATCATGGCTATGTTCTAATAAATCTTTATTTATAAAAACAAGTGGTGGGCCGGCTTGGGCCTGCAGAGCTATCGTTTTCTGACTTCTGCTTTAGAGCAAGGCCTGGGTGTCTGGGATACACCACGAATGGTTAAGGAATAAATAAATGCCTGCTAGCATGAGGACAGCCTGTGGCCTCTCCAGAACATCTGCTTGTCACCACGGCGTCACACTTCATATGGAAGATGGCTATTAAAAGGAAGTTCGAGCCTGCCATTGATTGAAGGCAATCAGAGAAAGCGGGAGGATTAAGTACAAGAGATCTCCATTAGAAGGGTCTCCTCCTTGTAGCCTCTCTGACTGACCCAGGACAAGAATAGCCCGCGTGATTTATAATGCTCCCTGGAGCAGTCACTTCTCTGGTTTCTTTTCTGCCCCCTGGATTATCTTGTCCTCAGCCACCCCTTTCCACTTCCCCAAAGAATTTGGACCTCCCTGGGCCCGGGGGCCTCCCAGGGTTCTCTGTCCCGTCCCCAGTGCCAACACCCCTGGCCTGCCCAGGGCGAGCTGGGGCTGGGCAAATTGAGGATACGTGTGCCTTGAGGCTGGAGCACCCTGGGGCTGCTCCAGCCCTGTTTCTGGGACAGCAGGTGCAGCCGGTCACTGACACCAAAATACATTCTCAAGGCGAGGGCAGACAGGCCAAACAAGAACAGGGCTTTGCCCTCCCTCCGAGGACTTGGCTTTCTCCAAAGGACACATTTGCTGTGAGGACACCCCGAGTGCTAATCCTCTCACCCAGGAGATGCAGGCATGGTCAGCACTTTAGCCGAGGGCTGGACTCAGGCAGGGGCATCCCCCCAGGCCTGGCGGGCTGGCCCAGAGCAGCAGTAAATCATGCAGAAGGCACTCCCTGGACGCCACGCCGCTGGGGACTCCGTGGGTGCCGTAAATCAGGAGCTCACCCCGTTTCACCTGTCCCTTCCATGCGACAGCACAGGGCTTCTGGCAGCCCGGGAAGGGACTATGGTGCTGGATAAAGTCGGCCAGGCTGGGCACCAGTGGCGGTTGTCTCTTTGTCAACTTATTACCTGAGATTTATGCGTGACGCAGCCAGGTCTGCTCGGTGACACATTCTAATTTAATTAAATTTCTGTTGGATTGATGTCTGATCAATCAATAATGTTAATGTTTTTGCAATTTGGAGATTAAAGTATGGTCAAGCCTCGCAACACCCCCACCCCCTCAGCATCATCTACTTACTTTAGAATATTCTTTTGGAAGAGGCCTGCCTGCTTGCGGCCCTTGCTCCCCTCGCTCGCTTCCTCCCTTCCATATTTAAACATTTATTAAGTGCCTAGGACGAGGAGCCTTAACAGGATGGAAATACGGATTGGAGCATGGTTTCCAAACCTGAGTGTGCAGTGGCATCCCCTGGAGGGGTTGTTAGGACTCAGATCCGGGGGTCCCACCTTGGAGTTTCTGATCTGGTAGGTATGGAATGGGGCCCGAGAATCTGCATTTAAAAGGCCCAGGTGATGGTGATGCTGCTGGGTCCAGGGACCACATTCTGAAAACCACGGGCTCAGAGGTTAAGAGTTCAAGCTCTGGAATCATCTGCATGCAGATCCCACTTACCAGCTACGTGGCTTCAGGCAAGTTCCTTGATTTATTAGTGAAGCCTCAGTTTTCAAACCCAGAAAATGGGACTAATAGCAGAACTTAATTCATAGGAGAATAAGGGAGATTCCGCAGTGCCTATATAACACCCAGCCCAGTGCCTGGGGCTGGGACAGTAAGCAGTGAATACTTGTCACCTCACTTGTCACCTCACTATAATGGGAACAAAGCGGCTGTGCTCCTGCCTGCCCAGAGCTCCCCATCTGGAGGGTTCTACGTATTTAGGGATGAGAGGCTCTGATAAGGGTATTTAACTTAATCTGGGAGGCAAGAGAGGGCTTCTGGAAGAAATGGATCAAAACTTAAAGAAAGGACCAAGACATGAGAGTCTGGGAGGCTGGCATACTTGGAGGCCATTGAATTGGGTTGGACCAGTATCACAAGCCCACTGGGAAGACAGTGGAGTATTTGTTTTTTGTTTTTTTGTTTTTTTAAGATTTTATTTATCTATTCATGAGAGATACAGAGAGAGGCAGAGACACAGGCAGAGGGAAAAGCTGGCTCCCTGAATGGAGCCGGATGTGGGACTCGATCCCGGGACCCCAAGATCATGCCCTGGGCTGAAGGCAGATGCTCAACCACTGACCACCCAGGCGCCCCAATGGTGGAGTATTTCAAACAGGGGAGGCAACAGAATCACATCCATATATTGAAATGCTCATTTCAGCTGCAGCTTAGAGAAAGGGCGCACGTGCAATGAGAACAGCTATAGCGTGGCATGGACTGAAGCCACCGGGCCTCGAGCTCTAAGACTCCGTTCCCCTCTGGAAATCGGACTCCCCAACGGTCCCCTTTCCCGTACTGGTGGACTTGAAATGGATTTGAAATACCCTGTCCCCATCTCATGAGACCCTAAGTCCCCGTGGCGTGAAAGGGGCCATGTTAGGTGGTCACCCAAGACTCCAAAGAACTGAAACACACACACGTCTTCTTAAGGATTTTGTAGTGAGTCATCACACACCCATTTGTCTGCAGAACAACCGCAAATGAGCACATGCATTCAAAATCTCTGTGTTGACAACCAGCTGTGAGGCCCGGACCAGAGCAAAGGCTGACCATTGCCTCCAGAGTCTCTAAGTTAGTATGGGAAGCCAGCTCTAATTCAGGATTTCATTTCTTTCTTTCTTTTTTAATGTTTTAAATTCCGAGGTGCTTGATTATTTTCCGTTGTTCTTTCCAACACAGAGCCCAAACCAGCCTTAAGTGAGGAAGCCGGACCAGAATTACTGCAAGTGGGTTGGCATTACCAGGCATCATTGAAACTTAAGAATCAGTCGCTTTTTATTCGTACAGATTTCGGAGCACATCACCTTGCATCCCTCAGTGAACTGTCCCAAAGCAAGTGGGAGATGCCAGCGCATATTGAGCATCGTATCCAGGAGAGGCATATGTCAAGCCCTTTACTGTACCACTGTACTTATTCTTCATAGCACCTATTGGAACCTTCTATGGCTCCCACTTTGTCGGGAAGGAAACTGAAGATCACAGATATTAAGTCAGTTGGCCAAGCCCCCATAGCTTGTGATAGTAGAAATGTAAACACTTATCAGTCTGGCTATAAAAACATGTTTTCTTTTTTTTAAGATTTTATTTATTTATTCATGAAAGACACAGAGAAAGAGGCAGAGACACAGGCAGAGGAAGAAGCAGACTCCTTGTGGGGAGCCCAATGTGGGACTCGATCCCAGGACCCAGAATCGTGACACAAGCCAAAGGCAGACGCTCAGTCACTGAGCTACCCAGGTGCCCCTAATACATGTTTTCAAGTATGTTTGGAAGACTTGATCTGCCAAAGTAAGTTCTTCATCCAGATAGTTAATGAAAATATTCAAGATGTTAGGCCTCAGAGAGTGATTGCTAAGGGCCTTCTCCCTGGTGGCTGTTGATCCATTAATCAGCATCTTTGGGAGTCAAATGGTTTCACGGCTACAAATTCACCTACAATTACTAGAAACTAGGCCACATTTCTCCTCACTTAGATCTTGTCCTGTACCTTTACGCCATTTCTACACAATTTCTTTGAACTCCCAGTCTGGTCGGCCTTTTCGGGCCTTCTTGATCTTACCCAGGCTGTGATGGCAACAAGGCGCCGTGCCTGCCTTTCTTGCAGTACTCACTATCTTTAGTATCCTGTTCTTGAATTTGCTGGAACCCAGGGTCAGGGACTCGTCTGCTTTGGGGAATGCACCTTAACCCTTTCAGAAAACCCCGACATCTCCTGTGGCCCATCGTGGCACTTGTTTCCGACTTTCATTTCTGACTGTATTCAATGATGCCATCTTCCAGGTACCCCGCAGAGCCAGATTGACTTAGCACAAATTTCCAAAATGTCAGCCTTGGGCTGAGCCTACTCTGAAGATGCAGGTGTTCTCTGGGTCCACGCGGACTTTGAAAAAGTTCTGCATTCCTTGTTAGCATTTAAAGATTTGGGCAATTCAAGTATAGAATCACTCCTGGTTTGGCTTCTCTGGAAGATTCCAAGGTGAAGTGGCCCCGTTCTGCATAGGTGTGGTCCTCAGCTCACTGCCTGCTGTATTTTCTCACTTGGGTCCTCCAGCTGCACCTGCACCCCTCATGCTTGTAATCTGCCCATCTGGTTCCGGAAGTCACCTGAGTCACTATCCCCAGTGGATGTGGCGAACCTGAGCTCCCATCCCAAACTAATGCTTAATTCATTCTCAACAATGTGTACTGTGTTCCTTTCCAGCTTTACAGACTGTTCCTTGGGGAAGAAGGTGGAAGCAAATAAGAGTGGAGAACTTCTGCTTTCTCGCTGTCATCTGTTCAAATTGCATCATCTGCTCCCAATCCCTTCCTTTTCCTTCTTGCTCCAAACATAGCTCGAAAAGCCCTTTTTATCGTCCTTTGCATTTTTTTGCAAGCCTCAGCTCTTTCTAGGGTTTTGTCTCCAGCACTCTTCTTACAGAAGCAGTGTCAGTTTGCATTTGTTTTAGGGCGGGATGGTGCGTCATAGAGGAGCACACCTGCAAAAACAACTAAATTAGAAATCTAACCACGTCTTCAGGTTCGCAGTGGGATCTACTACGTCAAGAAAAAAAAATGTTCACGTAGTTTAGAGAAAAATCTTAATAAACAAATGTTAAGAAATTTTCAAAAAAAAAAGAAAAAAAGAGAGAGAGCGAGAGAGCCCTAAAGGTTTCATGTATTAGTGTATCTGATGCCAACCTGGATGTCAGACGTGCCCACCTATCCTGGCTTATAGAAGGCTAAGGAAGGGTTTGACTTGACAAAGAGGATGTATGCCAAACTCAGTCCCGATCAGAGCCTTCTAGCACGCTCCGCTCGCTCCAGTTTCCATAATGTGTACGTAGGACCCAGTGAGTATATTTGGTGTGGCAGCTGGATGATGTTGATGTTATCTGCCACACAAGTTTGCCATAATTCGTATAAGACATGGAGTTTTCAAATCAAATTGTCATTGGGTGTTAATGATATCTACTCCTGCTGTCTTAAAACAGGGCTGGAAGGAAGCCTTTCAGGGTGTCAAGATAAGTTGGCATTTAACAAGAGCAGCAAGAGTGATCTTATTAAAATGTAAATCAGATCATATCATTACCTTGCTTAAAACCATCCAGTACCTTCCACCCGCCTGTAGATTAAAGCTCAACTCCTTTCCGCGGCCCATGGCCCTAAGGGAGGCAGCTCGGACTTCTTCTCTGTGCCCATCTCTGGCAACTTCTTCCTTGCTCTTCTCTTTCTAGCCACAAGGACCTTCTCTCTGGTCCTTAAACCAGACAAGCCTGTCCCCACTTCAGGGCTTCGCATTTGCCATTCCTTTGCCTCAGATAGTTTTCTCTCCCAACCTTAAGGGGCGGCACTGAAGATGCTAATCAAGTATAATACTCCTTCCCTGGAGTGGGTCTTCTCTGAGCACCGTGACTGAAGTAGCCCTACCCTCCATCACACTCTATGCCCTTACCCCGATTTATGCAGCTTCATAATGATGAAGCCATACCCTGAACTACAGGTTTCTGTATTATGTGCTCATTATCTATCTCCTCCATAAGAATGGAAACTTAATAGAGGCAAGTTACTGGTCTACTGTGTTCACCTCTCTATCCCTGGGCCCTAAAACAGTGCTTGGGATTTTGTGGTGCTCAATAAACATTTGTCATAGGTACAAAGGCAAGTAAGCATGGGTGACCGCAGGAGACAAATTGTTAGCATGTCCACAATGGACAAACTGTGCTTTGTGCTGAATGTGTATATGCACACAGGGGCGTGCAAATGTGTGTATGTGTACACATATGGACTGGGTTTGTTTGTTTGTTTGTTTTTAGTTTGGGGTCTTGTTTAAGTACTTAATACATTTGGAGTTGGTTTTTATGTATGGTGTAAGGTAAGAGTCCAGTTTTGTTTAGAAGCATGTGGACATCCAGTTTTGCTAGCTCCATTTACTGAAGAGACTGGCCTTTCTCCATGTGTGTTCATATGTTTGGTATCCTTGTCAAGGGTCCATCAATGCTACTGTGTGTCCTCGCACCCTTGACAAGAGGTGAATCTGCAGAGGAAATCAGGGCCACACCAGGTGGGTAATTGTTAGCTGGCTAAGATGTTTAGACTTTAAACTCAGAGCAGTAGTGTTGTGGGGGGGTGGTGTGTGCGGTTCTAAGGTCATAGTACAGTAGTTCATACCACAGGCTCTGGAGTCAGACTGCTGCCGGTACTTACATCATTTCTGCCACTTTGTGACTCGGAGCGAGTTACTCACCCCTTCAGGTTGGATCTCAGTTTCTCCACCTGAGTAGGGAAATAATAAACTTTCCTTCCTCATAGAGTTGTCAGAGAGAAATGAACTGTGTGCAGAGTATTTTCGCATTGTGCCTGACATAGAGTAAGGGATCAGTAAGTGTTAGCCACTGTTATTGTTATTATTGTTACCATTTTTCCAAAACTGAGATGATCCAGAGGGTTTGTGTAGGCAGGAGTTGCAGATAGAGCTGGCTGGCAGGGGAGTGACAGGGTGAGCACAGAAGCCCAGGTGCTATCTGGTCACGTAGAACGTAAAGCCTCAGGTAAGTAAGGGGTGACAGGTGCTGTCTCATGTAATTGGGCTTCAGCCCTAAGTCTTTGCATCTTTTATTAGACAGCTGGAAACACCTACCCCCCCCAAAAAAAAATCATATTAGGGCTGGGTTTGCTAAAAAGAACTCATAGGTCACCCAGTCCAAAGGGTAAGGGAAGATAGAACAGTGGACAAAGGAGGAAGGGACTTGCTTACTTAGAGACCCTCTCATGTTCCTGGACTATTTTCAGACTAATCACATGGACACAAGTGTTCTCTCTCCTTTCCCCAAATAGTAGTTATGGTAGAGACCATTATACACTAGACAAATCCTATGTAGTCCTCTTCCTCCTGAGTGGACTACATTTCCTAGCATCCTTTGCAGTCAAACGTGCCATATGACCATGTTCAGGCTAGTGGAAAAAACAAAAGGTGATAAAGACCCTTTCTGACGTGGCACATGAGAACCTCCTATGAATTCCTCCATGACCTTTCCCATCTGCTGGCTGATGTGACACGATTCCAAGGACCTGGATCGGCATGATGTCATGAGATAGAAGGAGCTTCGGTCCTTGTTTTGCCCAAGAGGGACAGCTGACCAGAAACACCCACTTTGAACTATCATGCAAGCAAGAAACACTGAATTTTGGGGGATGTTTGTTATAGCAACTTACCTACTCTAACTAAATATACCACCTCTAAGAAAGTATCGTCTGAGTGCTCTGTCACATATATTCTATAGCTATCTATACGCTGAGAGTGGATTAATGGCATTTAAAATAGATGAACAAGACACTCATCAATTCTAATTTTTATAAGGACTACTAAACTCATTAGTATTATGTCTACTTGATAAAAAAGGACCAGAAGTTCTTAAAGTTCACAGATACACATTAGAAACAGTATTTTTTGGCACCAAATTCCATACACTTTGTACTGTGTGGTTCTAAGTGTGTTAAGTAAAAGGAGTCTAAAGTGATCCAGATTATGGTGAATTTGGAATGCTGAAGGAAGAAAAAAAATGAAGAAAAAAGATGTTTTTATGTATTTAAAAAGAAGTTATCTGAACATTGGCACTAAATTAAAAAGATGGAAAATGTGGTTGAGGGAGGGGCACTCACAATAAAAATGAAAACTTTGAAATCCCTTGGGATAAAGTTAACAAGAAATATAAAAGAAAACTTATTACACGTTTTAAAAGTTTAAAAATAAGCCTTGGTGAAATATTTCCAGGCCCTGGATAGGGAGATTCAAAAGACATCAACACAATGCCAAATCCAACTGTACATTCAGGGGAATTTCAAGCAAGATCTTAAATGATAGTTTTAATGACAAGTTGAATCCAAAGATCACATGGAAGAAGTAGTATGTAGAAGAGCCAATAAGTTAAAAATAAAACTAAGTGATAGAGTAGACCAGTAATACTTACTCTTTCCCTATTGGAATAAGGATGTGTTCTCTAGAATATGGTAATGTTGCAGGAATGGGCAAATAGTGTAACATAACAGAGGGAAGAGTTCTGGCTTTGGACACATTATGTATGACAGTTTAGTATATTATGAAGATAGCACTTCAAATTAGGAAATAAAAAAATAGATTATTTAATGTATAACATTAGGACAATTGTCCTTTTTTCTATGTTTTCTCTATAGCTTTTGTAGGAAAAAATACAGGAGCTATTTTAAATCCTGGTGGAAGATTTTTGTAAGCATAATGCCTAATGCTAGGAAAAGTGAAGGTCTAGGTAAGGTCGGTCATCAAATACTGTAGAACTTGCAATTGCCAAAAACATACAAAGTTTAAAATATTAATGATAGACTAAAAAAATATTTGTTATGCTTGATCACCTAAGTGCTAATATCTGCCATATATAAAGATCTACTATTAGGCAATCATCAAAAGATAGAAATCCACGTTAAAATGGACAAAAAAGCACAACGAGCCCTTTTTGGAGGCTAACATAGAAGAAAGTACATTTTCAATGCACACACCCTTTCACCCAGCAGATACGCTTCCGTGGTTTTAAGGATACAACCCATCCAGCGCTGCAAGACACATGCATGGGGATGTGCTTTGCAATATTGTTTAAAAGAGTGAGAATACGCAAGGATTTATTGAAATGAAAAATAACAGGAAGTGTCTTTTCCTTGTCAAGATTAAAATACGTTTGAAGCCTAAATAGGAGAAGAAGATGGCATTGGTGCAGGACTAGACAATTGAACACAAGACAGCACAGAAATAGTGTGGGATCCATGATAAAACTCTCCCCGGGAATGGAAGCCCCACAAGAATAGTGCTGTTCTTGTTTTGTTTGCTGCCATGGCCCTACCAGTGAAGCAATGCCTGGCACATAGTAGGTGGGAAGCATTGGGAAAATATCTGCCAAAATGGTATTGGGATATTTTGCATTATTTTTTCGTCTAATCATATATGTACTCCATCATGGTTCACCCTTACACCACACAAAACTATATTTGAGCCCTAGATTTGCCTCTAATTGACTGATCTGAGTCTCCTATTCTAAACATTTGAAGGAAGAATAATACTGTATGGGGTCATGGAGAGAATTCAGTCCAAAGCTCATTAAATGCTAACTGCTATTTAAAATGCTCCACAGGGGATCCCTGGGTGGCTCAGCGGTTTAGCGCCTGCCTTTGGCCCAGAACCCAATCCTGGAGTCCTGGGATCGAGTCCCACGTCGGGCTCCCGGCATGGAGCTTGCTTCTCCCTCCTCCTGTGTCTCTGCCTCTCTCTCTCTCTCTCTCTCTGTCTATCATAAATAAATAAATACATCTTTAAAAAATAAAATGCTCCATAATTCACTTCTTCCCTATAAAGCTAAGAAAGGAAAAAGAACCAACATATATGTTTAAGTTAGGGGGGGAAAGAAAAAGACATCTTTTCCTGCATTTTCCTGCAGCGTGCTTAGCATCTCCGCAAAATCTCCAGACATTGAGACTTCCCCGGGGAGAAACATTTCTCGATGACTCTAACCCAAGACAATGCCAGAGCAAGGAGAGGCTAACCTCTCTTTGACCTTCAGCTAATGCACAAGGCCACACATAATTCTTCATGGTCCTTTTTAACCAAGACACTTAAAAAAAAAATATATATATATATATATGGCATAATGACAAATAACTTAGCAAGAAAAATATGCCTCATTTTTATTATTAATACCACTATTTTTGAAATAACAAATGCAATTCCTGATGAATTTTTGGAAGACACAGAAATGTACAGGGAAGAAAGTAGAACCTCACCTCTTCCACCACCTTGAGCAGGGCATGATTGGTACTTTGGCTTATGTAGCTAACTCAAAGCTGATCTCTGTCTTGTAAGCTGTTTCTCACCTTGTTGTAAGTTGTAAGTATCTTCCTATGTTGCCAAATAAGCTAAAACATATAAAAAAATATGCCCCCTCATGAAATAAAGAAGCTCACTTGTGTACCTCTGAGGAAAAAGTGGTTCCTGTCATTGGCAAAGCAGGCTTCTATTGGTAACACAGAGCAACAGAACTCACTGGAACACAGGCGTCCAGACAAACCCATGCATTCTCAGGACTTAGGTTCCCTGATCTGTCTATCTTAAGCTAATCGAGAGGGTTCAGGGAAAGAACTGAGATGTGAACCATGAGCTTTTTCCCTCTGCCATTTAGTCACATGCTAAAGACACTTACACACACCAAGTCGTATACACCGAAATCCCTATGATCGGCTCGGGATGATGGGATCATGGGTGATTTTTAGTTTCTTCTTTTTGATCATCCATATTTTAAAAACTTTTCTCTAATGAGCAGAGGAAAAATAAGAATAACGGTGGGTTTCTTTAAAACTTGGAAATGTATTGCAGTAAACATTCCAGGATAATGAAATAACACGGCTTCGATGGTAGGCCGGAGCCACCGTCGGTTCAGTGGGAGGTAGCTGTGGATCACGCTCGTCCTGATTTCCAGTTGCCGTGGCATTTCAGGCCCTGATGAAAGATACCGTGACCTCCTTGGGGTGCCTTGATCACTCTGGGGTGCCTGTCCCGTCACTACATATTAAGCTTAATCCTCATTTGAGGAGGACAGAATGTCGAGCACAAACTAACAGATTCTGTAATGTGTCGTGCCATCCTGAAGTCCCATTGTCCATGTCTCCTACTTCTGGGAGCTGTACATACAAATGTATACATACACATATATAATTTATTGGACGGCTGGCTCATCAAGTATATTGGTTTTCATAGCTTCCCTATTGTCAGCATATTTCAGATTGGATTTGCTGCTGACATGGTTGAATGAAAAAATACTGACATGTTTTAGTATTGCACTTGACATTTTTAGTATTATTATTAGTCGTTTCATTCCATGTAGTATCATTGTCCGAATGGCATCGTACTTAAAAAAATCCAAGTGCTTCTCATTTCTGAGGAGGAGCCTGGCTTTTGGGTGCTGTCCTTTATATGGTCCAAGAAGCTGGGAGGGAATCGTGTGAAACCAGGGTGCAAACCGCAGGTGACACCTGTTGCACAGAAGATTTCCACAGAGCTAATTTGGGAATTGATTCAGGGATACAACTTCTTTCGCACAGAATGGCCCCTTTCAACCTCATCCTAATCAGCAAAGTTTACTTGTGGTTCTAAGCAGGTTTTCTTTCCAACAGCAGTGTCCACCATATTTATGTCTCAGTTAAATCCTTTCAAGGTTACATTTCACCCAAATTTCTTTTTAAAAAATTTTTATTTATTTATTCATTAGAGACACACAGAGAGAGGCAGAGACACAGGCAGAGGGGGAAGCAGGCTCCATGCAGGGAGCCTGATGTGGGACTCAAACCCAGGACCCCGGGATTATGCCCTGAGCCAAAAGCAACTGCTCAACCACTGAGCCACCCAGGCGCCCTCACCCAAATTTCTTATAAGCCCATATAGAAGAATCACCTAGACAAATGTGTGTGTGTGTGTGTGTGTGTGTGCACGCGCACGCGCACATATGGAGATATTTATATATCTATATAAATATATAGATATATAAAGGCTTTGTAGGAAGAAATAAACAAAATATATTTATTCTTCTGTGCTGCAAAGGGCCAACATTCATTTGCATATAAATACAATCATTCTATATTCAAAGCTTAATTTTTAGCAAATGTCCCAGAAAGAAGAGGAGGCTCCAGGAATAGGCCATCTCACTGAGAGGTAGAGCCTGAGTTATTTCCTTGTGAAGAGCTGTTTCTGGATGCTGGCTGCCAGGGTGTGAAGAACGGGTAGGCATATTCTAAGCTCATGTTGCAGAAGGTCCTTGCTCAGCAGAGGGGACTTCTGTCATCTGTTACTTAGCTGAAGTTTGTGAAGAACAGCTTTCTCTAGTTGATTTGACTTGGTAACCAATCACCTACTCCCAAGCCCTGAGCACAGTTTAAAATTGAGAGTTCTGGAATCATCAGTGTTTATTCATCAATCCAATGGGGTCCTCCAGTAAGCATTTCTTGAATGTAAAGGGATTCTTCTGGAATGTATAAACCCCTCAGGCCCTAATTCCTTGGACCTGTTGAGAAGGAGACATGTTTACCTCTTGCTGGGTTGCTGTCAAAACAGAATGGGTGTATTTCTATCAATAAAACACTGCTCTGACAATTTGTCCTTGGAGATAAATGGCCTTTTCCATAGAGGCTTTAAATAGGGGCCATAATGGTAGTGAATGGAACTGAGTTGAATAATTAGATCGTTCTCCATAAATCCTATGGTGAGTCTTCACACAGGACGATTTCCAGGCTATATGTTAGCACACATCTTTATGTGGTGTGGACACAGCTGTGTGCCATGTAGGGATGATAGGTATGCAAACTGCAGATGATTGCAACATGGGGAGAATTTAACTCCCTGTTTTCCCTGTAGAATTGGCTCCTTTGCCTAAGGAATGCCCATATTAATTTATTTCTACTGCTAAACATAAGATACTTACATGGCTAACAGGAGCCACATTTACCTATTTGATTTGAATTCATTTTTAAATGTAAACCTATCACATGCGTCTTATTTGTGGTAGGTGGGAATAAAATAACCTCATTAAGATTTTTAAAAAAGGTGTTTCTGGTAAATTTGGAAGATATCTTCTTGAGATATGTCAGGTTGTACAGGAGAAGTCAGAGATATCTCATCCTTTCCATTTGTGCTTTTCTCAATCCCCAAATCTAATACAATGTAAAAGTCACTATGTGTGTCTACTGGTCTACTGGGTTTGGCACTCCCTCTGGGCAGGGGCCATTTTTTAGTTCATTTTCCATCTATACCGCGTTAATAGTTCACAGCACATAATTAAGCAAAGAGCGTAGTTTTTAAATTAAGAGCCATTTTTTTTTTTTTAACCCCAGGGAGAAGCTCCCTTGAGCCCTTAATGTGTGGTAGTAGCCTTTGTTCTGAAATTAGCTCAGGGCACACCATGGTTCCACCTTTGAAGGTACCTCTGACTGCTCTGATCATTAAAGAAATGTTGGAGACTTGGCTTTTAAGAGGGTAGTAGACACGAGAAGACACTAGTAGGCACATAACAGACACTATGAAGAATAGTGGAAATTCTGCTATGACGGAAGAATGGAAGCATTTTTTCCAGAGCTGTTTTTCATAGATGGGATCAATCTGAAGAAAGCCTGCCATGTTGGAATTGACCAAACTCAAGGAGAATGGAGAACTCATGGAGAAGTAAATGCTTGAAAGAAGTGTGTAGAGTTCTGGTCATTTCTGAAAGATTTTTAAGTTCGAGAATATTTTCCATTAGGAGAGAGGTGCTGAATAATTGTAAGTATGAAGGAATAAATCTTTGATGTTACTGAAACTTAATGAATACACTGGAGGTTCTTCCTTCACCTCCTCTAACATCAATTGTTCTATAGGCTACCAGATTGGGTTAGTTTGGGGTGCCATTTGTGACAAGTAATCAAGGCCAATATTGACTAAGCCATGAAGTGGGCACAGCCAATTTTCAATGTCTGGTGGCCTTTTTTACTACATCCTTCCTCTGACTCTACAGGAACCTCCTGCCTGATCGTTCTTTCTTTTGAGGTCCCACTGTCTCTGCATCTTCTCTGTTGGGATACCATCCTGTCTCAGGGAAAAACAGCACTGAGGGCTCACAGTCATGGGCTCTAGATGACATGAGCCTCCCCCTGGACTTACTGACTTGCCTTCTACAATTATATAATCCCTCAGAACCTCAATGTTTTCATCAGTAAAATGGGCACACATAATGGAAATCTCAGCGTTCTGAAAATTAAATGAGGCAATTCATACAACACTTTTTCTCGGTCTAGGAGTTGACATGTTGTACAGTCTCAATACATTTTGGCTATCCTAATTATGATAAATTATTATGACTTAACATTGTGATTGCTACTATTGATGGCAATCAAAGAAATTAACCTTCCACAGGAAGCTAGCTATATAACCCTTCCAGGGTAGATTCATTGTGTTCAGTCCATGTATATATTTCCTTAAGAAGTCTAGCCTTTAAGAAAAGAATTCTGTTTTATTCTCAGGGACTGCCAAAGCAGGTCTTCAAAAAATATGGGTTGCAATAATGAATGAGAAGAGCACTGATCTTCCCATTGGTGCTGTTCAACTCACCCTCAGGAGAGCTACCTAATTCACTTGCAAGTGACCCATCCACAGATCCTTCCTGCAAAAGGGTTGGGGTAAGGGATACAGCAAATCAGTTATTCCTCTCTCCTCATCTCCTTATAAACTAGCCTCTCCCAGTTTCTTTTCTAGCTATTCTGTTTTCTATTACATAGAATGCTTAGGTGATGTGCCAATAAGTAGTGTATGAATACTTAATGAAGGAGGAATGAATTATAAATGGCATGGAATTTATCTACATTGCTTCCTTGCTGATGGCCGAATGGTTCTTTATCTTCTATCAAGACACATAGGAGTCAGTAGGTGAGAAAGTATCCTGGTTGATAAATTTAAAAATTGTTACCGGATGCCATCTTAGGTTACATGGAACCCAATACCATGTGGCAGAGAGGAAAAGGCTTGACCAGGAAACAGGGTGAATGTGATGCTGGCAGGAGAGAGATTGAGGTGGTCCCTAAGGGCACAATTACTGCTGGAGGAAAGAACTCAGAATGGAGGCAGACAAAGGCTTGGGTAGGAGTTGTAGTTACTGCTTACTCACTGTGATTGAGTACCAGTCGGAAAGAGGCCTGACAGGGGGTCTCTAGCACTTTGATTTTTAAGGGGAGGCTATTGAATGACATTATCTAGAGAAGGGATTTCTGTATAGTTCTTCCATCCGAAAGCCATCTGTCAACAGCTAGCTTCATAAATTCAGCGAACTCTCATTAGGAAGAGTAACAGATACACCCCCACATCTCAAAGGCCTGTTGCAAAATGTATTGCTTGCTCACATAACAGGGACCTCTCCTGGGTGACTGTCCTCCAAGTGTTGATCAGGAGACCCGGGTTCTTTCTACCTTGTGGCTCTGTTGTCTTTGTTATGTCATTTCCAAGTATACCAAAAGGTTATCTTCATGTCAGCCACCCGGAGGGGCCCTGCCAGAAAAAGGTTTTATGGGGAAAAGTCTAGAGTGGAATTCTTCGACCCTTTGGATGGTTATTGAAAGGAAGTTGAGAAATGTAGTCTAGCTGGCCAGGTAGCAGAAGCAGACACAACCATCAGCTAGCAGTGTCTGTCGCAATTCTCAATTCTCAATTCTCAAAAAACAAACAACAACAACAAAAACATATGTTCTTAGAAAAGAAGACAGTAAATATTATTGGAGAAATGTCATTTTATAAAGTGTCTGCAGATTCTTTTTTTAAAAAAAGAAATCCCTTTTAGAGCATTGTGTTTGCATGCAAACAGTGGAAATTCCAGTTATAAATTGTCTTAATTTGTGGGAGGTTACTGGGTAATAGTTCATCAGTTTGGTTCATGTTCATATAGAGTTCCCTTTAAATTGCATATGTAATTAAGCCACAAATGTAATATGTGCATTATTATTGAAAGTTTAGAAAATATGGTAATGGATAAAGAAAAAAAGAATTAGAGCCTGTCATTATTTGATGTGCATTAACAGCTTGCTTTATATCCACCTGGTCCTTTTCTTCCACAAAAAGTTATCCACCATCTCAGGGACCAGCAAACTTTTTCTAGAAAAGACTAGAATGTAAATCTTTTAGGCTTTGAAGGCCATGCTGTATGTATTGCAATTCTACTATGGTGGCACAAAAGGCAGCATAGACCACATCCAAAAGAAGCTGAGAAACATAGTCTACTGCCAGTAGAAGAAGCATGTCCCTGTCATGTAAACAGATGGATGCGGCTGTGTTTCAATAAAACTTTATTTACAAAAGTGTGCCAAGTCCTGTGATATGTGACAGATATGGAGTTACAAATGGAGAACACTGAGAGGTCTGCACACGTATAATGCTTAGGAAATACTCATTTGCTCTACTTAACTTGAAATACATACAGTTGCATGACTTCTAAGCATTTCAAACTCAACAGATACAAGTTTTGATAGACATAGCAAAAGTCTAGGAGCATAGACCTTAAATATTGAAAGAAGTTTAAGCATGGGGGCTTGGGAAAGGGGATATTTTTACTTAACCTTTATTTACTTCTACATTGTCTGAATTTTTTTCAATGAGTATATTTTACTATTGTAATAAAAAAGACATTTTAAATGTGTGTATTTCCAACTTTTTGCTGACTCAGAAGAGAATGTTGCATTTTAATCCTGAACATGTGACTCATTTGCATTTTTCAATAACCAGCTGCCGTTATGTCTCAGGATTGTAGCCTGGACCACAAAAGAGTTTAGACATAGCCAGAAATGCTTCGAGGAAGGCAAGTCCTCCACTTCCTCTTTTGACGATTTAGCTGACAAGGCCACTGATAAAGGGGAAGAGGAGTGGTGTTTGAGGATCTTGCCCGGGTTCCTTTGCTCAGCCCTCTGCTGTCACCCCCATCACGTGCACTGCTCTCATTAGCTTCCTGGGGACAGGCGAGGTCCATACGCTGCATGCAGTGGGTGCTTAGAGGTGCGCCTCAACGTCAATACGTGACCTTCAGTCCCAGTGACCAGCACCGTCCCTGGCATGTATTACACACTCATTAAACACATTCATAGTAGATTTAATTGGATGGTTGTAGCAAAGTGAAGGTGGCAGATGGGCATCTTATTTCCAGGCAAGGTGACCTAGACTCGTTTAGGAGTTGTAGGGGTGCGGCTTTCCCTTCTAGAATTACAATATTTCAGGAGACTCCAAGACTGTTGCTGTTCTCCATGAGGTTACCTTGTGTTTGGTGGTGTGATTAACCTAAATTAACCCGAGACAGCATCCCGGGAACATTATCATGAAGAAAAGAGTTATCAGTGTCTATTGTCTGCTCTGGTGATAAACAGTTTTCCATCAGGCTCCCGTCTCATTTGTTGTGTACTGCTTGGTGCTTTTCCAAAACAGAGAAATGTAGAAACTTTAAATACCTCGGCATTTTTCTTCTGATTTCAGTTTTTATCAGCACTTGGTTCCTCTCTTAATTTCTCCACGGACCACAGTTCTGATTACCATCCATCTACCGAGATGTCAGTCAAATATCACACTCTCTTTGTAAAATAGGGGAAAAAAAATAGCTGGACAAAAATGATAGCTTACAAAACCACAGTTTAATACAACAGCTTTGTTTGGACTTCAGGACAATTGTAGAAATCATTAGATGATATCTTCTTTAGGGATTCAGCATGTTCTCCACCAGATTATTATCAGGCCAAGAAGAAAAAGAAAAAAAAAAAAGCCTCCTTATTATTTGAATCAGTTTACAGCAACTCATGAATTAGAAGCTCACACCCGAAGGAGTATTTTCAGCTTAATGGAAACAATTCATCTAACGCCTCCAATTCTTTACGAGAGTCTACATTGATAGATGGACATTTCTCCAATGCAGGTACATTTTATAGTAGCCTGTATCGTGCAAGTTAGCATCTGTTAAAAAGTAAAGCTAGTAAAAGACACATTCATTCTAATAAGGGAAGACTGCAAAGGACTTAAAAATCACAATTTTATAAATTGTGCTAAAATTAAGTTAATGAACTGCAAGTGGGCGTATTTGTTTTTAAACCACATTTTACTGGTCTGCTTTGGGTTTACCCCAATGAGATGACACGGTGATTTTAGGGAGAGAGCTGATGTTAATGAAAAGTTACACGCTCAGCATTGATTGCTTAATAATAAGGGAATACTGTGGAAACATAACATGTGTTTCCCCTAAGGTTTTCAGAGTTGTTTAAGAGAAGAGCAATTGTTTAATATATGGTTATGAATCCTGAACTACTCTGAAAACAGATGTCTGCCCACCTTAGAAGAAAAAGCCGAAATCTCAGAAAAAGTTGAAAGCTGTAAGTTTGCATGGCCTTTGTCAAAATTCTCGGGGTTGGGAGAGGTACGGGGTGAGGGGGACAGGAAAAGGGGTTCAGATCTAATCTGAACCTCTTCTGAAGAGTTCTTTGCAGGGGAAGGGGGTCTTTCTGAGCAAACTATAAAATATAGTTTTAGCTTCAGGATATAACTTTTAACTGAAGTCTGGCTCATTGGTGCCAGAAAGGAGCTTAGAATTCATCTGGTCCAACCACCCCTATTTTCCTGATGGAGAAACTGAGTCCTAGTAAAAGAAAAAAATCAAAATCAAAAAAATAACCACTCAGTGGACTGGTGAGAGTCTGATCTGCCTCCAAGTGCATCTATCCCAGGGTCGTTCAGTCTTGGGCTCTAGAGTCTACCCAGCATATCGTAATTGCTGAATAGACATTTGCCGCACGCATGTTGAAGAAGTGATACTTAACTCCTCTAGAATGAGCGGAGGACTAGAACCCAGAAAGCTGAGTAGAATGACTTTCCAGGACAGGGCAATAGTTTTGAGCAGATGGAAGGCTGGCTACGAAAACTGCCAGGGAATCAGAGTCGCACGCATGGCTGGGAACAGACTTCCCTGGGGGATTATGTCCTTGAGAAGGTGGGTGCTCAGCGAGGCAGCTCACAGATGGGCTTGAGATTCACGCCGGTGTCCCGGGGACACAGGCTGCCCAGAGCCCTGCCCAGTCACGGCTCGCAGCAGCTGAAGGCTTGGGAGGCAGGCAGGCCCGGGTTCAACTGCCCACCCTGCCACTTGCCAGATACATGTCTTGGGTGAAACTCAGATCTTCCCATTTTCGGTGACTCTTGGCAAGTTGATGATCCTTCCAAAGTGTAACTGTACTTTTTGCCAGGATATGAAGAAACGAGCCCCGACCTCAGAGCATTGTTTTGAAGATTATGTGGCCACATTGGGGCTCAGTGAATGTCTGTTTCAATGAATCAACTTCATTAGAGGGAAATATGGTTTGGTCGCTTTGTCCAAAATAAAATTCTTGTCCTGAATTAACTGTTCCTGATTTCCTTTATGTGAACAAAAAAGCTGAAGATTTTATTATACGGTGTTTAGATTCACTTGTTTGACTCTCTAGAATTTTCTGATTGGATTATGCATGAAGCTGTATTGGAGTTGAGAACAGAAGTCCCATCCAGATTATGAGAGGTCCTGGGTGCCCAGGTAGCCAACTGGATCCCACCGCTCATGAGACTCCTCCTCCCCATTTGCAATCTGGCCAAAGGTGACTTGGACGCTGTTACAACCTGAGTGTGATTCAGTGAGAAAGAAATTCTTGCTATGGAAGATTCTCTTCCCCTTGGCAGCTCTTCCTGCCTCCTTCTTACGTGGAGATGCAAAGAGAATGCCGGTTCCCTTTCTCACCGTGTCCACCTCTAGAGAAGATCGCCAGCTATCATTTATTCCTTCTGTATTTTTGAAGTTCTTTTTTCTCAAAATAAAAACTCACTTACTCATTAAAAAAAAAAAAAGGTGTGCTCTTACTTAAAGCCACTTATCATTGTTTTCATTTTGTGCTTTTCCATTTCATATTTCTGTATATGTGTATAATGAGCACACCACATATTCATCTTGAACATACTCAGTTTATAATATTGAGCAATTTCCTCACGTTGGTATAAACTCTTCCTCCACCAATCTCCATTTTTAAAAGGTAGTAGTCAGAGCAAGTGAGACGTGCCTTCTAGCCTTTGGACCAGTAATAGGGTTTTAACTATTACAAAACGTTTGCAAACTCTGATCTCTTTGGCCATCATAACACTGTAAGTTAGGTATGGGGTGAATATCAATTTATCACCCAAACAGGGCCAGTTCTAGGGATGAAGGGGTGCTGTTCATAATCACGCCAGGTCAACAGGTGTAGCCTAGGGCTGTCCTGGACAAACAGACATGGGCATCCCAGGTAGGCAAGACAGAAGCAATTTCAGGTTGCCAATGCAGAAGCATAGAGGGTAAGTGGCTGTTCAAAGACACATACCGGTCACCGGCAGTGCTGACCTTAGAGCCATGGCTTCCGGCTTCTAATCTAGCTTTCTGTAAACCATACCCCAGTGCTTCCTCCACCGTCTGCTTTGTAAATATCCTAGAAAAACATACCCCCTTGTATTTATCAAATACAAGGATAAAATAACCCTCCCTCCCTCCATCCCT